>NW_028327188.1:6159618-6817866 GCF_987537825.1 Furipterus horrens
AAGGCAATGCCACCGGTCACTATATCCAACAATGAATGCCATCACCGCACGGACAGGGAAGAGAAAGCAATAATTTCTGTTATAATTGCTAGAAATTGTGATGTTCTCTCCTGTTTCAAAGAATGGTGCTTTGCCTGATATAATTTCTAAGATAGGTCTCTTTGAAAACACGGTATTTTCAGAGTTTCACAGTGAATTACCAAGAAACAACATAGGAAACCACTGGGAACGGTGAAGTCACATATAGATCCTTTGGTGTGTCAGGTGAAACACACTACCCAAAAGATTCCAGCGTTCTTGAAACCAGTGTTTGCTCTTTAGTCTACTGTATCAACTCGAAAGCTCACTGAAGCATACAATGAAGCAGAACAACAACGGCACAGCAAGGGCATAATTCCATCTGTTGAAATCGTTTGATTATCTGTATATGGTGGTTAGAATTTCATCTGGTTGAAAACTGTTGCTGGCCTCCTTCGGAACACAGTCTTTATGAGTTAACAATAAGTGCAACAACAACTTTTAGAAAGACATACATGAGAACCAGATAGCATCTAATATCTTCAGTTCAAAGAGCTACATCTGTACTTTCAGTAGTACATGCGTTACTCTGCACGGAAAACAAGATATGTCGAGACATCGCTATCTCTGATTGTGCCTTCAATGGCAATGCCACGGGTCACTATCTCCCACAATGAATGCCATCACCGCACGGACAGGGAAGAGAAAGCAATAACTTCTGTTATAATTGCTAGAAATTGTGATGTTCTCTCCTGTTTCAAAGAATGATGCTTTGCCTGATATAATTTCTAAGCTAGGTCTCTTTGAAAACACGGTATTTTCAGAGTTTCACAGTGAATTACCAAGAAACAACATAGGAAACCACTGGGAACGGTGAAGTCACATATAGGTCCTTTGGTGTGTCAGGTGAAGCACACTACCCAAAAGACTCCAGCGTTCTTGAAACCAGTGTTTGCTCTTTAGTCTACTGTATCAACTCGAAAGCTCACTGAAGCACACAATGAAGCAGAACAACAACGGCACAGCAAGGGCATAATTCCATCTGTTGAAATCGTTTGATTATCTGTATATGGTGGTTAGAATTTCATCTGGTTGAAAACTGTTGCTGGCCTCCTTCGGAACACAGTCTTTATGAGTTAACAATAAGTGCAGCAACAACTTTTAGAAAGACGTACATGAGAACCAGATAGCATCTAATATCTTCAGTTCAAAGAGCTACATCTGTACTTTCAGTAGTACATGCGTTACTCTGCACGGAAAACAAGATATGTCGAGACATCGCTATCTCTGATTCTGCATTCAAGGCAATGCCACCGGTCACTATATCCAACAATGAATGCCATCACCGCACGGACAGGGAAGAGAAAGCAATAATTTCTGTTATAATTGCTAGAAATTGTGATGTTCTCTCCTGTTTCAAAGAATGGTGCTTTGCCTGATATAATTTCTAAGATAGGTCTCTTTGAAAACACGGTATTTTCAGAGTTTCACAGTGAATTACCAAGAAACAACATAGGAAACCACTGGGAACGGTGAAGTCACATATAGATCCTTTGGTGTGTCAGGTGAAACACACTACCCAAAAGATTCCAGCGTTCTTGAAACCAGTGTTTGCTCTTTAGTCTACTGTATCAACTCGAAAGCTCACTGAAGCATACAATGAAGCAGAACAACAACGGCACAGCAAGGGCATAATTCCATCTGTTGAAATCGTTTGATTATCTGTATATGGTGGTTAGAATTTCATCTGGTTGAAAACTGTTGCTGGCCTCCTTCGGAACACAGTCTTTATGAGTTAACAATAAGTGCAACAACAACTTTTAGAAAGACATACATGAGAACCAGATAGCATCTAATATCTTCAGTTCAAAGAGCTACATCTGTACTTTCAGTAGTACATGCGTTACTCTGCACGGAAAACAAGATATGTCGAGACATCGCTATCTCTGATTGTGCCTTCAATGGCAATGCCACGGGTCACTATCTCCCACAATGAATGCCATCACCGCACGGACAGGGAAGAGAAAGCAATAACTTCTGTTATAATTGCTAGAAATTGTGATGTTCTCTCCTGTTTCAAAGAATGATGCTTTGCCTGATATAATTTCTAAGCTAGGTCTCTTTGAAAACACGGTATTTTCAGAGTTTCACAGTGAATTACCAAGAAACAACATAGGAAACCACTGGGAACGGTGAAGTCACTTATAGATCCTTTGGTGTGTCAGGTGAAGCACACTACCCAAAAGACTCCAGCGTTCTTGAAACCAGTGTTTGCTCTTTAGTCTACTGTATCAACTCGAAAGCTCACTGAAGCATACAATGAAGCAGAACAACAACGGCACAGCAAGGGCATAATTCCATCTGTTGAAATCGTTTGATTATCTGTATATGGTGGTTAGAATTTCATCTGGTTGAAAACTGTTGCTGGCCTCCTTCGGAACACAGTCTTTATGAGTTAACAATAAGTGCAACAACAACTTTTAGAAAGACATACATGAGAACCAGATAGCATCTCATATCTTCAGTTCAAAGAGCTACATCTGTACTTTCAGTAGTACATGCGTTACTCTGCACGGAAAACAAGATATGTCGAGACATCGCTATCTCTGATTCTGCCTTCAAGGCAATGCCACCGGTCACTATCTCCCACAATGAATGCCATCACCGCACGGACAGGAAAGAGAAAGCAATAACTTCTGTTATAATTGCTAGAAATTGTGATGTTCTCTCCTGTTTCAAAGAATGATGCTTTGCCTGATATAATTTCTAAGCTAGGTCTCTTTGAAAACACGGTATTTTCAGAGTTTCACAGTGAATTACCAAGAAACAACATAGGAAACCACTGGGAACGGTGAAGTCACATATAGATCCTTTGGTGTGTCAGGTGAAACACACTACCCAAAAGACTCCAGCGTTCTTGAAACCAGTGTTTGCTCTTTAGTCTACTGTATCAACTCGAAAGCTCACTGAAGCACACAATGAAGCAGAACAACAACGGCACAGCAAGGGCATAATTCCATCTGTTGAAATCGTTTGATTATCTGTATATGGTGGTTAGAATTTCATCTGGTTGAAAACTGTTGCTGGCCTCCTTCGGAACACAGTCTTTATGAGTTAACAATAAGTGCAACAACAACTTTTAGAAAGACATACATGAGAACCAGATAGCATCTAATATCTTCAGTTCAAAGAGCTACATCTGTACTTTCAGTAGTACATGCGTTACTCTGCACGGAAAACAAGATATGTCGAGACATCGCTATCTCTGATTCTCCCTTCAAGGCAATGCCACCGGTCACTATCTCCCACAATGAATGCCATCACCGCACGGACAGGGAAGAGAAAGCAATAACTTCTGTTATAATTGCTAGAAATTGTGATGTTCTCTCCTGTTTCAAAGGATGATCCTTTGCCTGATATAATTTCTAAGCTAGGTCTCTTTGAAAACACGGTATTTTCAGAGTTTCACAGTGAATTACCAAGAAAAAACATAGGAAACCACTGGGAACGGTGAAGTCACATATAGATCCTTTGGTGTGTCAGGTGAAGCAAACTACCCAAAAGACTCCAGCGTTCTTGAAACCAGTGTTTGCTCTTTAGTCTACTGTATCAACTCTAAATCTCACTGAAGTATACAATGAAGCAGAACAACAACGGCACAGCAAGGGCATAATTCCATCTGTTGAAATCGTTTGATTATCTGTATATGGTGGTTAGAATTTCATCTGGTTGAAAACTGTTGCTGGCCTCCTTCGGAACACAGTCTTTATGAGTTAACAATAAGTGCAACAACAACTTTTAGAAAGACATACATGAGAACCAGATAGCATCTCATATCTTCAGTTCAAAGAGCTACATCTGTACTTTCAGTAGTACATACGTTACTCTGCATGGAAAACAAGATATGTCCAGACATCGCTATCTCTGATTCTGCCTTCAATGGCAATGCCACCGGTCACTATCTCCCACAATGAATACCATCACCGCACGGACAGGGAAGAGAAAGCAATAACTTCTGTTATAATTGCTAGAAATTGTGATGTTCTCTCCTGTTTCAAAGAATGATCCTTTGCCTGATATAATTTCTAAGCTAGGTCTATTTGAAAACACGTTATTTTCAGAGTTTCACAGTGAATTACCAAGAAACAACATAGGAAACCACTGGGAACGGTGAAGTCACATATAGATCCTTTGGTGTGTCAGGTGAAACACACTACACAAAAGACTCCAGCGTTCTTGAAACCAGTGTTTGCTCTTTAGTCTACTGTATCAACTCGAAATCTCACTGAAGCATACAATGAAGCAGAACAAAAACGGCACAGCAAGGGCATAATTCCATCTGTTGAAATCGTTTGATTATCTGTATATGGTCGTTAGAATTTCATCTGGTTGAAAACTTGCTGGCCTCATTCGGAACACAGTCTTTATGAGTTAACAATAAGTGCAACAACAACTTTTAGAAAGACATACATGAGAACCAGATAGCATCTCATATCTTCAGTTCAAAGAGCTACATCTGTACTTTCAGTAGTACATACGTTACTCTGCACGGAAAACAAGATATGTCCAGACATCACTATCTCTGATTGTGCCTTCAATGGCAATGCCACCGGTCACTATCTCCCACAATGAATACCATCACCGCACGGACAGGGAAGAGAAAGCAATAACTTCTGTTATAATTGCTAGAAATTGTGATGTTATCTCCTGTTTCAAAGAATGATCCTTTGCCTGATATAATTTCTAAGCTAGGTCTCTTAGAAAACACGGTATTTTCAGAGTTTCACAGTGAATTACCAAGAAACAACATAGGAAACCACTGGGAACGGTGAAGTCACATATAGATCCTTTGGTGTGTCAGGTGAAGCACACTACCCAAAAGACTCCAGCGTTCTTGAAACCAGTGTTTGCTCTTTAGTCTACTGTATCAACTCGAAAGCTCACTGAAGCATACAATGAAGCAGAACAACAACGGCACAGCAAGGGCATAATTCCATCTGTTGAAATCGTTTGATTATCTGTATATGGTGGTTAGAATTTCATCTGGTTGAAAACTGTTGCTGGCCTCCTTCGGAACACAGTCTTTATGAGTTAACAATAAGTGCAACAACAACTTTTAGAAAGACATACATGAGAACCAGATAGCATCTAATATCTTCAGTTCAAAGAGCTACATCTGTACTTTCAGTAGTACATGCGTTACTCTGCACGGAAAACAAGATATGTCGAGACATCGCTATCTCTGATTCTGCCTTCAAGGCAATGCCACCGGTCACTATCTCCCACAATGAATGCCATCACCGCACGGACAGGGAAGAGAAAGCAATAATTTCTGTTATAATTGCTAGAAATTGTGATGTTCTCTCCTGTTTCAAAGAATGGTGCTTTGCCTGATATAATTTCTAAGATAGGTCTCTTTGAAAACACGGTATTTTCAGAGTTTCACAGTGAATTACCAAGAAACAACATAGGAAACCACTGGGAACGGTGAAGTCACATATAGATCCTTTGGTGTGTCAGGTGAAACACACTACCCAAAAGATTCCAGCGTTCTTGAAACCAGTGTTTGCTCTTTAGTCTACTGTATCAACTCGAAAGCTCACTGAAGCATACAATGAAGCAGAACAACAACGGCACAGCAAGGGCATAATTCCATCTGTTGAAATCGTTTGATTATCTGTATATGGTGGTTAGAATTTCATCTGGTTGAAAACTGTTGCTGGCCTCCTTCGGAACACAGTCTTTATGAGTTAACAATAAGTGCAACAACAACTTTTAGAAAGACATACATGAGAACCAGATACCATCTAATATCTTCAGTTCAAAGAGCTACATCTGTACTTTCAGTAGTACATGCGTTACTCTGCACGGAAAACAAGATATGTCGAGACATCGCTATCTCTGATTGTGCCTTCAATGGCAATGCCATGGGTCACTATCTCCCACAATGAATGCCATCACCGCACGGACAGGGAAGAGAAAGCAATAACTTCTGTTATAATTGCTAGAAATTGTGATGTTCTCTCCTGTTTCAAAGAATGGTGCTTTGCCTGATATAATTTCTAAGCTAGGTCTCTTTGAAAACACGGTATTTTCAGAGTTTCACAGTGAATTACCAAGAAACAACATAGGAAGCCACTGGGAACGGTGAAGTCACATATAGATCCTTTGGTGTGTCAGGTGAAACACACTACCCAAAAGACTCCAGCGTTCTTTAAACCAGTGTTTGCTCTTTAGTCTACTGTATCAACTCGAAAGCTCACTGAAGCATACAATGAAGCAGAACAACAACGGCACAGCAAGGGCATAATTCCATCTGTTGAAATCGTTTGATTATCTGTATATGGTGGTTAGAATTTCATCTGGTTGAAAACTGTTGCTGGCCTCCTTCGGAACACAGTCTTTATGAGTTAACAATAAGTGCAACAACAACTTTTAGAAAGACATACATGAGAACCAGATAGCATCTAATATCTTCAGTTCAAAGAGCTACATCTGTACTTTCAGTAGAACATGCGTTACTCTGCACGGAAAACAAGATATGTCGAGACATCGCTATCTCTGATTGTTCCTTCAATGGCAATGCCACCGGTCACTATCTCCCACAATGAATGCCATCACCGCACGGACAGGGAAGAGAAAGCAATAACTTCTGTTATAATTGCTAGAAATTGTGATGTTCTCTCCTGTTTCAAAGAATGGTGCTTTGCCTGATATAATTTCTAAGATAGGTCTCTTTGAAAACACGGTATTTTCAGAGTTTCACAGTGAATTACCAAGAAACAACATAGGAAACCACTGGGAACGGTGAAGTCACATATAGATCCTTTGGTGTGTCAGGTGAAACACACTACCCAAAAGATTCCAGCGTTCTTGAAACCAGTGTTTGCTCTTTAGTCTACTGTATCAACTCGAAAGCTCACTGAAGCATACAATGAAGCAGAACAACAACGGCACAGCAAGGGCATAATTCCATCTGTTGAAATCGTTTGATTATCTGTATATGGTGGTTAGAATTTCATCTGGTTGAAAACTGTTGCTGGCCTCCTTCGGAACACAGTCTTTATGAGTTAACAATAAGTGCAACAACAACTTTTAGAAAGACATACATGAGAACCAGATAGCATCTAATATCTTCAGTTCAAAGAGCTACATCTGTACTTTCAGTAGTACATGCGTTACTCTGCACGGAAAACAAGATATGTCGAGACATCGCTATCTCTGATTGTGCCTTCAATGGCAATGCCATGGGTCACTATCTCCCACAATGAATGCCATCACCGCACGGACAGGGAAGAGAAAGCAATAACTTCTGTTATAATTGCTAGAAATTGTGATGTTCTCTCCTGTTTCAAAGAATGGTGCTTTGCCTGATATAATTTCTAAGCTAGGTCTCTTTGAAAACACGGTATTTTCAGAGTTTCACAGTGAATTACCAAGAAACAACATAGGAAACCACTGGGAACGGTGAAGTCACATATAGATCCTTTGGTGTGTCAGGTGAAACACACTACCCAAAAGACTCCAGCGTTCTTTAAACCAGTGTTTGCTCTTTAGTCTACTGTATCAACTCGAAAGCTCACTGAAGCATACAATGAAGCACAACAACAACGGCACAGCAAGGGCATAATTCCATCTGTTGAAATCGTTTGATTATCTGTATATGGTGGTTAGAATTTCATCTGGTTGAAAACTGTTGCTGGCCTCCTTCGGAACACAGTCTTTATGAGTTAACAATAAGTGCAACAACAACTTTTAGAAAGACATACATGAGAACCAGATAGCATCTAATATCTTCAGTTCAAAGAGCTACATCTGTACTTTCAGTAGAACATGCGTTACTCTTCACGGAAAACAAGATATGTCGAGACATCGCTATCTCTGATTGTTCCTTCAATGGCAATGCCACCGGTCACTATCTCCCACAATGAATGCCATCACCGCACGGACAGGGAAGAGAAAGCAATAACTTCTGTTATAATTGCTAGAAAGTGTGATGTTCTCTCCTGTTTCAAAGAATGATGCTTTGCGTGATATAAATTCTAAGCTAGGTCTCTTTGAAAACACGGTATTTTCAGAGTTTCACAGTGAATTACCAAGAAAAAACATAGGAAACCACTGGGAACGGTGAAGTCACATATAGATCCTTTGGTGTGTCAGGTGAAACACACTACCCAAAAGACTCCAGCGTTCTTGAAACCAGTGTTTGCTCTTTAGTCTACTGTATCAACTCTAAATCTCACTGAAGTATACAATGAAGCAGAACAACAACGGCACAGCAAGGGCATAATGCCATCTGTTGAAATAGTTGGATTATCTGTATATGGTGGTTAGAATTTCATCTGGTTGAAAACTGTTGCTGGCCTCCTTCGGAACACAGTCTTTATGAGTTAACAATAAGTGCAACAACAACTTTTAGAAAGACATACATGAGAACCAGATAGCATCTAATATCTTCAGTTCAAAGAGCTACATCTGTACTTTCAGTAGTACATGCGTTACTCTGCACGGAAAACAAGATATGTCGAGACATCGCTATCTCTGATTCTGCCTTCAATGGCAATGCCACCGGTCACTATCTCCCACAATGAATGCTATCACCGAACGGAAAGGGAAGAGAAAGCAATAACTTCTGTTATAATTGCTAGAAATTGTGATGTTCTCTCCTGTTTCAAAGAATGATGCTTTGCCTGATATAATTTCTAAGCTAGGTCTCTTTGAAAACACGGTATTTTCAGAGTTTCACAGTGAATTACCAAGAAACAACGTAGGAAACCACTGGGAACGGTGAAGTCACATATAGATCCTTTGGTGTGTCAGGTGAAGCACACTACCCAAAAGACTCCAGCGTTCTTGAAACCAGTGTTTGCTCTTTAGTCTACTGTATCAACTCGAAAGCTCACTGAAGCATACAATGAAGCAGAACAACAACGGCACAGCAAGGGCATAATTCCATCTGTTGAAATCGTTTGATTATCTGTATATGGTGGTTAGAATTTCATCTGGTTGAAAACTGTTGCTGGCCTCCTTCGGAACACAGTCTTTATGAGTTAACAATAAGTGCAACAACAACTTTTAGAAAGACATACATGAGAACCAGATAGCATCTAATATCTTCAGTTCAAAGAGCTACATCTGTACTTTCAGTAGTACATGCGTTACTCTGCACGGAAAACAAGATATGTCGAGACATCGCTATCTCTGATTCTGCCTTCAAGGCAATGCCACCGGTCACTATCTCCCACAATGAATGCCATCACCGCACGGACAGGGAAGAGAAAGCAATAATTTCTGTTATAATTGCTAGAAATTGTGATGTTCTCTCCTGTTTCAAAGAATGGTGCTTTGCCTGATATAATTTCTAAGATAGGTCTCTTTGAAAACACGGTATTTTCAGAGTTTCACAGTGAATTACCAAGAAACAACATAGGAAACCACTGGGAACGGTGAAGTCACATATAGATCCTTTGGTGTGTCAGGTGAAACACACTACCCAAAAGATTCCAGCGTTCTTGAAACCAGTGTTTGCTCTTTAGTCTACTGTATCAAATCGAAAGCTCACTGAAGCATACAGTGAAGCAGAACAACAACGGCACAGCAAGGGCATAATTCCATCTGTTGAAATCGTTTGATTATCTGTATATGGTGGTTAGAATTTCATCTGGTTGAAAACTGTTGCTGGCCTCCTTCGGAACACAGTCTTTATGAGTTAACAATAAGTGCAACAACAACTTTTAGAAAGACATACATGAGAACCAGATAGCATCTAATATCTTCAGTTCAAAGAGCTACATCTGTACTTTCAGTAGTACATGCGTTACTCTGCACGGAAAACAAGATATGTCGAGACATCGCTATCTCTGATTCTGCCTTCAATGGCAATACCACCGGTCACTATCTCCCACAATGAATGCTATCACCGAACGGAAAGGGAAGAGAAAGCAATAACTTCTGTTATAATTGCTAGAAATTGTGATGTTCTCTCCTGTTTCAAAGAATGATGCTTTGCCTGATATAATTTCTAAGCTAGGTCTCTTTGAAAACACGGTATTTTCAGAGTTTCACAGTGAATTACCAAGAAACAACGTAGGAAACCACTGGGAACGGTGAAGTCACATATAGATCCTTTGGTGTGTCAGGTGAAGCACACTACCCAAAAGACTCCAGCGTTCTTGAAACCAGTGTTTGCTCTTTAGTCTACTGTATCAACTCGAAAGCTCACTGAAGCATACAATGAAGCAGAACAACAACGGCACAGCAAGGGCATAATTCCATCTGTTGAAATCGTTTGATTATCTGTATATGGTGGTTAGAATTTCATCTGGTTGAAAACTGTTGCTGGCCTCCTTCGGAACACAGTCTTTATGAGTTAACAATAAGTGCAGCAACAACTTTTAGAAAGACGTACATGAGAACCAGATAGCATCTAATATCTTCAGTTCAAAGAGCTACATCTGTACTTTCAGTAGTACATGCGTTACTCTGCACGGAAAACAAGATATGTCGAGACATCGCTATCTCTGATTCTGCATTCAAGGCAATGCCACCGGTCACTATATCCAACAATGAATGCCATCACCGCACGGACAGGGAAGAGAAAGCAATAATTTCTGTTATAATTGCTAGAAATTGTGATGTTCTCTCCTGTTTCAAAGAATGGTGCTTTGCCTGATATAATTTCTAAGATAGGTCTCTTTGAAAACACGGTATTTTCAGAGTTTCACAGTGAATTACCAAGAAACAACATAGGAAACCACTGGGAACGGTGAAGTCACATATAGATCCTTTGGTGTGTCAGGTGAAACACACTACCCAAAAGATTCCAGCGTTCTTGAAACCAGTGTTTGCTCTTTAGTCTACTGTATCAACTCGAAAGCTCACTGAAGCATACAATGAAGCAGAACAACAACGGCACAGCAAGGGCATAATTCCATCTGTTGAAATCGTTTGATTATCTGTATATGGTGGTTAGAATTTCATCTGGTTGAAAACTGTTGCTGGCCTCCTTCGGAACACAGTCTTTATGAGTTAACAATAAGTGCAACAACAACTTTTAGAAAGACATACATGAGAACCAGATAGCATCTAATATCTTCAGTTCAAAGAGCTACATCTGTACTTTCAGTAGTACATGCGTTACTCTGCACGGAAAACAAGATATGTCGAGACATCGCTATCTCTGATTGTGCCTTCAATGGCAATGCCACGGGTCACTATCTCCCACAATGAATGCCATCACCGCACGGACAGGGAAGAGAAAGCAATAACTTCTGTTATAATTGCTAGAAATTGTGATGTTCTCTCCTGTTTCAAAGAATGATGCTTTGCCTGATATAATTTCTAAGCTAGGTCTCTTTGAAAACACGGTATTTTCAGAGTTTCACAGTGAATTACCAAGAAACAACATAGGAAACCACTGGGAACGGTGAAGTCACTTATAGATCCTTTGGTGTGTCAGGTGAAGCACACTACCCAAAAGACTCCAGCGTTCTTGAAACCAGTGTTTGCTCTTTAGTCTACTGTATCAACTCGAAAGCTCACTGAAGCATACAATGAAGCAGAACAACAACGGCACAGCAAGGGCATAATTCCATCTGTTGAAATCGTTTGATTATCTGTATATGGTGGTTAGAATTTCATCTGGTTGAAAACTGTTGCTGGCCTCCTTCGGAACACAGTCTTTATGAGTTAACAATAAGTGCAACAACAACTTTTAGAAAGACATACATGAGAACCAGATAGCATCTCATATCTTCAGTTCAAAGAGCTACATCTGTACTTTCAGTAGTACATGCGTTACTCTGCACGGAAAACAAGATATGTCGAGACATCGCTATCTCTGATTCTGCCTTCAAGGCAATGCCACCGGTCACTATCTCCCACAATGAATGCCATCACCGCACGGACAGGAAAGAGAAAGCAATAACTTCTGTTATAATTGCTAGAAATTGTGATGTTCTCTCCTGTTTCAAAGAATGATGCTTTGCCTGATATAATTTCTAAGCTAGGTCTCTTTGAAAACACGGTATTTTCAGAGTTTCACAGTGAATTACCAAGAAACAACATAGGAAACCACTGGGAACGGTGAAGTCACATATAGATCCTTTGGTGTGTCAGGTGAAACACACTACCCAAAAGACTCCAGCGTTCTTGAAACCAGTGTTTGCTCTTTAGTCTACTGTATCAACTCGAAAGCTCACTGAAGCACACAATGAAGCAGAACAACAACGGCACAGCAAGGGCATAATTCCATCTGTTGAAATCGTTTGATTATCTGTATATGGTGGTTAGAATTTCATCTGGTTGAAAACTGTTGCTGGCCTCCTTCGGAACACAGTCTTTATGAGTTAACAATAAGTGCAACAACAACTTTTAGAAAGACATACATGAGAACCAGATAGCATCTAATATCTTCAGTTCAAAGAGCTACATCTGTACTTTCAGTAGTACATGCGTTACTCTGCACGGAAAACAAGATATGTCGAGACATCGCTATCTCTGATTCTCCCTTCAAGGCAATGCCACCGGTCACTATCTCCCACAATGAATGCCATCACCGCACGGACAGGGAAGAGAAAGCAATAACTTCTGTTATAATTGCTAGAAATTGTGATGTTCTCTCCTGTTTCAAAGGATGATCCTTTGCCTGATATAATTTCTAAGCTAGGTCTCTTTGAAAACACGGTATTTTCAGAGTTTCACAGTGAATTACCAAGAAAAAACATAGGAAACCACTGGGAACGGTGAAGTCACATATAGATCCTTTGGTGTGTCAGGTGAAGCAAACTACCCAAAAGACTCCAGCGTTCTTGAAACCAGTGTTTGCTCTTTAGTCTACTGTATCAACTCTAAATCTCACTGAAGTATACAATGAAGCAGAACAACAACGGCACAGCAAGGGCATAATTCCATCTGTTGAAATCGTTTGATTATCTGTATATGGTGGTTAGAATTTCATCTGGTTGAAAACTGTTGCTGGCCTCCTTCGGAACACAGTCTTTATGAGTTAACAATAAGTGCAACAACAACTTTTAGAAAGACATACATGAGAACCAGATAGCATCTCATATCTTCAGTTCAAAGAGCTACATCTGTACTTTCAGTAGTACATACGTTACTCTGCATGGAAAACAAGATATGTCCAGACATCGCTATCTCTGATTCTGCCTTCAATGGCAATGCCACCGGTCACTATCTCCCACAATGAATACCATCACCGCACGGACAGGGAAGAGAAAGCAATAACTTCTGTTATAATTGCTAGAAATTGTGATGTTCTCTCCTGTTTCAAAGAATGATCCTTTGCCTGATATAATTTCTAAGCTAGGTCTATTTGAAAACACGTTATTTTCAGAGTTTCACAGTGAATTACCAAGAAACAACATAGGAAACCACTGGGAACGGTGAAGTCACATATAGATCCTTTGGTGTGTCAGGTGAAACACACTACCCAAAAGACTCCAGCGTTCTTGAAACCAGTGTTTGCTCTTTAGTCTACTGTATCAACTCGAAATCTCACTGAAGCATACAATGAAGCAGAACAAAAACGGCACAGCAAGGGCATAATTCCATCTGTTGAAATCGTTTGATTATCTGTATATGGTCGTTAGAATTTCATCTGGTTGAAAACTTGCTGGCCTCCTTCGGAACACAGTCTTTATGAGTTAACAATAAGTGCAACAACAACTTTTAGAAAGACATACATGAGAACCAGATAGCATCTCATATCTTCAGTTCAAAGAGCTACATCTGTACTTTCAGTAGTACATACGTTACTCTGCACGGAAAACAAGATATGTCCAGACATCACTATCTCTGATTGTGCCTTCAATGGCAATGCCACCGGTCACTATCTCCCACAATGAATACCATCACCGCACGGACAGGGAAGAGAAAGCAATAACTTCTGTTATAATTGCTAGAAATTGTGATGTTATCTCCTGTTTCAAAGAATGATCCTTTGCCTGATATAATTTCTAAGCTAGGTCTCTTAGAAAACACGGTATTTTCAGAGTTTCACAGTGAATTACCAAGAAACAACATAGGAAACCACTGGGAACGGTGAAGTCACATATAGATCCTTTGGTGTGTCAGGTGAAGCACACTACCCAAAAGACTCCAGCGTTCTTGAAACCAGTGTTTGCTCTTTAGTCTACTGTATCAACTCGAAAGCTCACTGAAGCATACAATGAAGCAGAACAACAACGGCACAGCAAGGGCATAATTCCATCTGTTGAAATCGTTTGATTATCTGTATATGGTGGTTAGAATTTCATCTGGTTGAAAACTGTTGCTGGCCTCCTTCGGAACACAGTCTTTATGAGTTAACAATAAGTGCAACAACAACTTTTAGAAAGACATACATGAGAACCAGATAGCATCTAATATCTTCAGTTCAAAGAGCTACATCTGTACTTTCAGTAGTACATGCGTTACTCTGCACGGAAAACAAGATATGTCGAGACATCGCTATCTCTGATTCTGCCTTCAAGGCAATGCCACCGGTCACTATCTCCCACAATGAATGCCATCACCGCACGGACAGGGAAGAGAAAGCAATAATTTCTGTTATAATTGCTAGAAATTGTGATGTTCTCTCCTGTTTCAAAGAATGGTGCTTTGCCTGATATAATTTCTAAGATAGGTCTCTTTGAAAACACGGTATTTTCAGAGTTTCACAGTGAATTACCAAGAAACAACATAGGAAACCACTGGGAACGGTGAAGTCACATATAGATCCTTTGGTGTGTCAGGTGAAACACACTACCCAAAAGATTCCAGCGTTCTTGAAACCAGTGTTTGCTCTTTAGTCTACTGTATCAACTCGAAAGCTCACTGAAGCATACAATGAAGCAGAACAACAACGGCACAGCAAGGGCATAATTCCATCTGTTGAAATCGTTTGATTATCTGTATATGGTGGTTAGAATTTCATCTGGTTGAAAACTGTTGCTGGCCTCCTTCGGAACACAGTCTTTATGAGTTAACAATAAGTGCAACAACAACTTTTAGAAAGACATACATGAGAACCAGATACCATCTAATATCTTCAGTTCAAAGAGCTACATCTGTACTTTCAGTAGTACATGCGTTACTCTGCACGGAAAACAAGATATGTCGAGACATCGCTATCTCTGATTGTGCCTTCAATGGCAATGCCATGGGTCACTATCTCCCACAATGAATGCCATCACCGCACGGACAGGGAAGAGAAAGCAATAACTTCTGTTATAATTGCTAGAAATTGTGATGTTCTCTCCTGTTTCAAAGAATGGTGCTTTGCCTGATATAATTTCTAAGCTAGGTCTCTTTGAAAACACGGTATTTTCAGAGTTTCACAGTGAATTACCAAGAAACAACATAGGAAGCCACTGGGAACGGTGAAGTCACATATAGATCCTTTGGTGTGTCAGGTGAAACACACTACCCAAAAGACTCCAGCGTTCTTTAAACCAGTGTTTGCTCTTTAGTCTACTGTATCAACTCGAAAGCTCACTGAAGCATACAATGAAGCAGAACAACAACGGCACAGCAAGGGCATAATTCCATCTGTTGAAATCGTTTGATTATCTGTATATGGTGGTTAGAATTTCATCTGGTTGAAAACTGTTGCTGGCCTCCTTCGGAACACAGTCTTTATGAGTTAACAATAAGTGCAACAACAACTTTTAGAAAGACATACATGAGAACCAGATAGCATCTAATATCTTCAGTTCAAAGAGCTACATCTGTACTTTCAGTAGAACATGCGTTACTCTGCACGGAAAACAAGATATGTCGAGACATCGCTATCTCTGATTGTTCCTTCAATGGCAATGCCACCGGTCACTATCTCCCACAATGAATGCCATCACCGCACGGACAGGGAAGAGAAAGCAATAACTTCTGTTATAATTGCTAGAAATTGTGATGTTCTCTCCTGTTTCAAAGAATGGTGCTTTGCCTGATATAATTTCTAAGATAGGTCTCTTTGAAAACACGGTATTTTCAGAGTTTCACAGTGAATTACCAAGAAACAACATAGGAAACCACTGGGAACGGTGAAGTCACATATAGATCCTTTGGTGTGTCAGGTGAAACACACTACCCAAAAGATTCCAGCGTTCTTGAAACCAGTGTTTGCTCTTTAGTCTACTGTATCAACTCGAAAGCTCACTGAAGCATACAATGAAGCAGAACAACAACGGCACAGCAAGGGCATAATTCCATCTGTTGAAATCGTTTGATTATCTGTATATGGTGGTTAGAATTTAATCTGGTTGAAAACTGTTGCTGGCCTCCTTCGGAACACAGTCTTTATGAGTTAACAATAAGTGCAACAACAACTTTTAGAAAGACATACATGAGAACCAGATAGCATCTAATATCTTCAGTTCAAAGAGCTACATCTGTACTTTCAGTAGTACATGCGTTACTCTGCACGGAAAACAAGATATGTCGAGACATCGCTATCTCTGATTGTGCCTTCAATGGCAATGCCATGGGTCACTATCTCCCACAATGAATGCCATCACCGCACGGACAGGGAAGAGAAAGCAATAACTTCTGTTATAATTGCTAGAAATTGTGATGTTCTCTCCTGTTTCAAAGAATGGTGCTTTGCCTGATATAATTTCTAAGCTAGGTCTCTTTGAAAACACGGTATTTTCAGAGTTTCACAGTGAATTACCAAGAAACAACATAGGAAACCACTGGGAACGGTGAAGTCACATATAGATCCTTTGGTGTGTCAGGTGAAACACACTACCCAAAAGACTCCAGCGTTCTTTAAACCAGTGTTTGCTCTTTAGTCTACTGTATCAACTCGAAAGCTCACTGAAGCATACAATGAAGCACAACAACAACGGCACAGCAAGGGCATAATTCCATCTGTTGAAATCGTTTGATTATCTGTATATGGTGGTTAGAATTTCATCTGGTTGAAAACTGTTGCTGGCCTCCTTCGGAACACAGTCTTTATGAGTTAACAATAAGTGCAACAACAACTTTTAGAAAGACATACATGAGAACCAGATAGCATCTAATATCTTCAGTTCAAAGAGCTAC
The DNA here is from genome assembly GCF_987537825.1 of Furipterus horrens. Classification (NCBI taxonomy): domain Eukaryota; kingdom Metazoa; phylum Chordata; class Mammalia; order Chiroptera; family Furipteridae; genus Furipterus; species Furipterus horrens. The sequence continues at coordinate 6,176,683 of NW_028327188.1, forward strand.
ATCTGTACTTTCAGTAGAACATGCGTTACTCTGCACGGAAAACAAGATATGTCGAGACATCGCTATCTCTGATTGTTCCTTCAATGGCAATGCCACCGGTCACTATCTCCCACAATGAATGCCATCACCGCACGGACAGGGAAGAGAAAGCAATAACTTCTGTTATAATTGCTAGAAAGTGTGATGTTCTCTCCTGTTTCAAAGAATGATGCTTTGCGTGATATAAATTCTAAGCTAGGTCTCTTTGAAAACACGGTATTTTCAGAGTTTCACAGTGAATTACCAAGAAAAAACATAGGAAACCACTGGGAACGGTGAAGTCACATATAGATCCTTTGGTGTGTCAGGTGAAACACACTACCCAAAAGACTCCAGCGTTCTTGAAACCAGTGTTTGCTCTTTAGTCTACTGTATCAACTCTAAATCTCACTGAAGTATACAATGAAGCAGAACAACAACGGCACAGCAAGGGCATAATGCCATCTGTTGAAATAGTTGGATTATCTGTATATGGTGGTTAGAATTTCATCTGGTTGAAAACTGTTGCTGGCCTCCTTCGGAACACAGTCTTTATGAGTTAACAATAAGTGCAACAACAACTTTTAGAAAGACATACATGAGAACCAGATAGCATCTAATATCTTCAGTTCAAAGAGCTACATCTGTACTTTCAGTAGTACATGCGTTACTCTGCACGGAAAACAAGATATGTCGAGACATCGCTATCTCTGATTCTGCCTTCAATGGCAATGCCACCGGTCACTATCTCCCACAATGAATGCTATCACCGAACGGAAAGGGAAGAGAAAGCAATAACTTCTGTTATAATTGCTAGAAATTGTGATGTTCTCTCCTGTTTCAAAGAATGATGCTTTGCCTGATATAATTTCTAAGCTAGGTCTCTTTGAAAACACGGTATTTTCAGAGTTTCACAGTGAATTACCAAGAAACAACGTAGGAAACCACTGGGAACGGTGAAGTCACATATAGATCCTTTGGTGTGTCAGGTGAAGCACACTACCCAAAAGACTCCAGCGTTCTTGAAACCAGTGTTTGCTCTTTAGTCTACTGTATCAACTCGAAAGCTCACTGAAGCATACAATGAAGCAGAACAACAACGGCACAGCAAGGGCATAATTCCATCTGTTGAAATCGTTTGATTATCTGTATATGGTGGTTAGAATTTCATCTGGTTGAAAACTGTTGCTGGCCTCCTTCGGAACACAGTCTTTATGAGTTAACAATAAGTGCAACAACAACTTTTAGAAAGACATACATGAGAACCAGATAGCATCTAATATCTTCAGTTCAAAGAGCTACATCTGTACTTTCAGTAGTACATGCGTTACTCTGCACGGAAAACAAGATATGTCGAGACATCGCTATCTCTGATTCTGCCTTCAAGGCAATGCCACCGGTCACTATCTCCCACAATGAATGCCATCACCGCACGGACAGGGAAGAGAAAGCAATAATTTCTGTTATAATTGCTAGAAATTGTGATGTTCTCTCCTGTTTCAAAGAATGGTGCTTTGCCTGATATAATTTCTAAGATAGGTCTCTTTGAAAACACGGTATTTTCAGAGTTTCACAGTGAATTACCAAGAAACAACATAGGAAACCACTGGGAACGGTGAAGTCACATATAGATCCTTTGGTGTGTCAGGTGAAACACACTACCCAAAAGATTCCAGCGTTCTTGAAACCAGTGTTTGCTCTTTAGTCTACTGTATCAAATCGAAAGCTCACTGAAGCATACAGTGAAGCAGAACAACAACGGCACAGCAAGGGCATAATTCCATCTGTTGAAATCGTTTGATTATCTGTATATGGTGGTTAGAATTTCATCTGGTTGAAAACTGTTGCTGGCCTCCTTCGGAACACAGTCTTTATGAGTTAACAATAAGTGCAACAACAACTTTTAGAAAGACATACATGAGAACCAGATAGCATCTAATATCTTCAGTTCAAAGAGCTACATCTGTACTTTCAGTAGTACATGCGTTACTCTGCACGGAAAACAAGATATGTCGAGACATCGCTATCTCTGATTCTGCCTTCAATGGCAATACCACCGGTCACTATCTCCCACAATGAATGCTATCACCGAACGGAAAGGGAAGAGAAAGCAATAACTTCTGTTATAATTGCTAGAAATTGTGATGTTCTCTCCTGTTTCAAAGAATGATGCTTTGCCTGATATAATTTCTAAGCTAGGTCTCTTTGAAAACACGGTATTTTCAGAGTTTCACAGTGAATTACCAAGAAACAACGTAGGAAACCACTGGGAACGGTGAAGTCACATATAGATCCTTTGGTGTGTCAGGTGAAGCACACTACCCAAAAGACTCCAGCGTTCTTGAAACCAGTGTTTGCTCTTTAGTCTACTGTATCAACTCGAAAGCTCACTGAAGCATACAATGAAGCAGAACAACAACGGCACAGCAAGGGCATAATTCCATCTGTTGAAATCGTTTGATTATCTGTATATGGTGGTTAGAATTTCATCTGGTTGAAAACTGTTGCTGGCCTCCTTCGGAACACAGTCTTTATGAGTTAACAATAAGTGCAACAACATCTTTTAGAAAGACATACATGAGAACCAGATAGCATCTAATATCTTCAGTTCAAAGAGCTACATCTGTACTTTCAGTAGTACATGCGTTACTCTGCACGGAAAACAAGATATGTCGAGACATCGCTATCTCTGATTGTGCCTTCAATGGCAATGCCACCGGTCACTATCTCCCACAATGAATGCCATCACCGCACGGACAGGGAAGAGAAAGCAATAACTTCTGTTATAATTGCTAGAAATTGTGATGTTCTCTCCTGTTTCAAAGAATGGTGCTTTGCCTGATATAATTTCTAAGCTAGGTCTCTTTGAAAACACGGTATTTTCAGAGTTTCACAGTGAATTACCAAGAAACAACATAGGAAACCACTGGGAACGGTGAAGTCACATATAGATCCTTTGGTGTGTCAGGTGAAACACACTACCCAAAAGACTCCAGCGTTCTTTAAACCAGTGTTTGCTCTTTAGTCTACTGTATCAACTCGAAAGCTCACTGAAGCATACAATGAAGCAGAACAACAACGGCACAGCAAGGGCATAATTCCATCTGTTGAAATCGTTTGATTATCTGTATATGGTGGTTAGAATTTCATCTGGTTGAAAACTGTTGCTGGCCTCCTTCGGAACACAGTCTTTATGAGTTAACAATAAGTGCAACAACAACTTTTAGAAAGACATACATGAGAACCAGATAGCATCTAATATCTTCAGTTCAAAGAGCTACATCTGTACTTTCAGTAGAACATGCGTTACTCTGCACGGAAAACAAGATATGTCGAGACATCGCTATCTCTGATTGTTCCTTCAATGGCAATGCCACCGGTCACTATCTCCCACAATGAATGCCATCACCGCACGGACAGGGAAGAGAAAGCAATAACTTCTGTTATAATTGCTAGAAATTGTGATGTTCTCTCCTGTTTCAAAGAATGATGCTTTGCGTGATATAAATTCTAAGCTAGGTCTCTTTGAAAACACGGTATTTTCAGAGTTTCACAGTGAATTACCAAGAAAAAACATAGGAAACCACTGGGAACGGTGAAGTCACATATAGATCCTTTGGTGTGTCAGGTGAAACACACTACCCAAAAGACTCCAGCGTTCTTGAAACCAGTGTTTGCTCTTTAGTCTACTGTATCAACTCTAAATCTCACTGAAGTATACAATGAAGCAGAACAACAACGGCACAGCAAGGGCATAATGCCATCTGTTGAAATCGTTTGATTATCTGTATATGGTGGTTAGAATTTCATCTGGTTGAAAACTGTTGCTGGCCTCCTTCGGAACACAGTCTTTATGAGTTAACAATAAGTGCAACAACAACTTTTAGAAAGACATACATGAGAACCAGATAGCATCTAATATCTTCAGTTCAAAGAGCTACATCTGTACTTTCAGTAGTACATGCGTTACTCTGCACGGAAAACAAGATATGTCGAGACATCGCTATCTCTGATTCTGCCTTCAATGGCAATGCCACCGGTCACTATCTCCCACAATGAATGCTATCACCGAACGGAAAGGGAAGAGAAAGCAATAACTTCTGTTATAATTGCTAGAAATTGTGATGTTCTCTCCTGTTTCAAAGAATGATGCTTTGCCTGATATAATTTCTAAGCTAGGTCTCTTTGAAAACACGGTATTTTCAGAGTTTCACAGTGAATTACCAAGAAACAACGTAGGAAACGACTGGGAACGGTGAAGTCACATATAGATCCTTTGGTGTGTCAGGTGAAGCACACTACCCAAAAGACTCCAGCGTTCTTGAAACCAGTGTTTGCTCTTTAGTCTACTGTATCAACTCGAAAGCTCACTGAAGCATACAATGAAGCAGAACAACAACGGCACAGCAAGGGCATAATTCCATCTGTTGAAATCGTTTGATTATCTGTATATGGTGGTTAGAATTTCATCTGGTTGAAAACTGTTGCTGGCCTCCTTCGGAACACAGTCTTTATGAGTTAACAATAAGTGCAACAACAACTTTTAGAAAGACATACATGAGAACCAGATAGCATCTCATATCTTCAGTTCAAAGAGCTACATCTGTACTTTCTGTAGTACATACGTTACTCTTCATGGAAAACAAGATATGTCCAGACATCGCTATCTCTGATTCTGCCTTCAATGGCAATGCCACCGGTCACTATCTCCCACAATGAATACCATCACCGCACGGACAGGGAAGAGAAAGCAATAACTTCTGTTATAATTGCTAGAAATTGTGATGTTCTCTCCTGTTTCAAAGAATGATCCTTTGCCTGATATAATTTCTAAGCTAGGTCTATTTGAAAACACGGTATTTTCAGAGTTTCACAGTGAATTACCAAGAAACAACATAGGAAACCACTGGGAACGGTGAAGTCACTTATAGATCCTTTGGTGTGTCAGGTGAAGCACACTACCCAAAAGACTCCAGCGTTCTTGAAACCAGTGTTTGCTCTTTAGTCTACTGTATCAACTCGAAAGCTCACTGAAGCATACAATGAAGCAGAACAACAACGGCACAGCAAGGGCATAATTCCATCTGTTGAAATCGTTTGATTATCTGTATATGGTGGTTAGAATTTCATCTGGTTGAAAACTGTTGCCGGCCTCCTTCGGAACACAGTTTTTATGAGTTAACAATAAGTGCAACAACAACTTTTAGAAAGACATACATGAGAACCAGATAGCATCTCATATCTTCAGTTCAAAGAGCTACATCTGTACTTTCAGTAGTACATACGTTACTCTGCACGGAAAACAAGATATGTCCAGACATCGCTATCTCTGATTCTGCCCTCAATGGCAATGCCACCGGTCACTATCTCCCACAATGAATACCATCACCGCACGGACAGGGAAGAGAAAGCAATAACTTCTGTTATAATTGCTAGAAATTGTGATGTTCTCTCCTGTTTCAAAGAATGATCCTTTGCCTGATATAATTTCTAAGCTAGGTCTCTTTGAAAACACGGTATTTTCAGAGTTTCACAGTGAATTACCAAGAAACAACATAGGAAACCACTGGGAACGGTGAAGTCACATATAGGTCCTTTGGTGTGTCAGGTGAAGCACACTACCCAAAAGACTCCAGCGTTCTTGAAACCAGTGTTTGCTCTTTAGTCTACTGTATCAACTCGAAAGCTCACTGAAGCACACAATGAAGCAGAACAACAACGGCACAGCAAGGGCATAATTCCATCTGTTGAAATCGTTTGATTATCTGTATATGGTGGTTAGAATTTCATCTGGTTGAAAACTGTTGCTGGCCTCCTTCGGAACACAGTCTTTATGAGTTAACAATAAGTGCAACAACAACTTTTAGAAAGACATACATGAGAACCAGATAGCATCTAATATCTTCAGTTCAAAGAGCTACATCTGTACTTTCAGTAGTACATGCGTTACTCTGCACGGAAAACAAGATATGTCGAGACATCGCTATCTCTGATTCTCCCTTCAAGGCAATGCCACCGGTCACTATCTCCCACAATGAATGCCATCACCGCACGGACAGGGAAGAGAAAGCAATAACTTCTGTTATAATTGCTAGAAATTGTGATGTTCTCTCCTGTTTCAAAGAATGATCCTTTGCCTGATATAATTTCTAAGCTAGGTCTCTTTGAAAACACGGTATTTTCAGAGTTTCACAGTGAATTACCAAGAAAAAACATAGGAAACCACTGGGAACGGTGAAGTCACATATAGATCCTTTGGTGTGTCAGGTGAAGCACACTACCCAAAAGACTCCAGCGTTCTTGAAACCAGTGTTTGCTCTTTAGTCTACTGTATCAACTCTAAATCTCACTGAAGTATACAATGAAGCAGAACAACAACGGCACAGCAAGGGCATAATTCCATCTGTTGAAATCGTTTGATTATCTGTATATGGTGGTTAGAATTTCATCTGGTTGAAAACTGTTGCTGGCCTCCTTCGGAACACAGTCTTTATGAGTTAACAATAAGTGCAACAACAACTTTTAGAAAGACATACATGAGAACCAGATAGCATCTAATATCTTCAGTTCAAAGAGCTACATCTGTACTTTCAGTAGTACATGCGTTACTCTGCACGGAAAACAAGATATGTCGAGACATCGCTATCTCTGATTCTGCCTTCAATGGCAATGCCACCGGTCACTATCTCCCACAATGAATGCTATCACCGAACGGAAAGGGAAGAGAAAGCAATGACTTCTGTTATAATTGCTAGAAATTGTGATGTTCTCTCCTGTTTCAAAGAATGATGCTTTGCCTGATATAATTTATAAGCTAGGTCTCTTTGAAAACACGGTATTTTCAGAGTTTCACAGTGAATTACCAAGAAACAACATAGGAAACCACTGGGAACGGTGAAGTCACATATAGATCCTTTGGTGTGTCAGGTGAAGCACACTACCCAAAAGACTCCAGCGTTCTTGAAACCAGTGTTTGCTCTTTAGTCTACTGTATCAACTCGAAAGCTCACTGAAGCATACAATGAAGCAGAACAACAACGGCACAGCAAGGGCATAATTCCATCTGTTGAAATCGTTTGATTATCTGTATATGGTGGTTAGAATTTCATCTGGTTGAAAACTGTTGCTGGCCTCCTTCGGAACACAGTCTTTATGAGTTAACAATAAGTGCAACAACAACTTTTAGAAAGACATACATGAGAACCAGATAGCATCTCATATCTTCAGTTCAAAGAGCTACATCTGTACTTTCAGTAGTACATACGTTACTCTGCATGGAAAACAAGATATGTCCAGACATCGCTATCTCTGATTCTGCCTTCAATGGCAATGCCACCGGTCACTATCTCCCACAATGAATACCATCACCGCACGGACAGGGAAGAGAAAGCAATAACTTCTGTTATAATTGCTAGAAATTGTGATGTTCTCTCCTGTTTCAAAGAATGATCCTTTGCCTGATATAATTTCTAAGCTAGGTCTATTTGAAAACACGTTATTTTCAGAGTTTCACAGTGAATTACCAAGAAACAACATAGGAAACCACTGGGAACGGTGAAGTCACATATAGATCCTTTGGTGTGTCAGGTGAAACACACTACCCAAAAGACTCCAGCGTTCTTGAAACCAGTGTTTGCTCTTTAGTCTACTGTATCAACTCGAAATCTCACTGAAGCATACAATGAAGCAGAACAACAACGGCACAGCAAGGGAATAATTCCATCTGTTGAAATCGTTTGATTATCTGTATATGGTCGTTAGAATTTCATCTGGTTGAAAACTTGATGGCCTCCTTCGGAACACAGTCTTTATGAGTTAACAATAAGTGCAACAACAACTTTTAGAAAGACATACATGAGAACCAGATAGCATCTCATATCTTCAGTTCAAAGAGCTACATCTGTACTTTCAGTAGTACATGTGTTACTCTGCACGGTAAACAAGATATGTCCAGACATCGCTATCTCTGATTCTGCCTTCAATGGCAATGCCAGCGGTCACTATCTCCCACAATGAATGCCATCACCGCACGGACAGGGAAGAGAAAGCAATAACTTCTGTTATAATTGCTAGAAATTGTGATGTTCTCTCCTGTTTCAAAGAATGATGCTTTGCCTGATATAATTTCTAAGCTAGGTCTCTTTGAAAACACGGTATTTTCAGAGTTTCACAGTGAATTACCAAGAAACAACATAGGAAACCACTGGGAACGGTGAAGTCACTTATAGATCCTTTGGTGTGTCAGGTGAAGCACACTACCCAAAAGACTCCAGCGTTCTTGAAACCAGTGTTTGCTCTTTAGTCTACTGTATCAACTCGAAAGCTCACTGAAGCATACAATGAAGCAGAACAACAACGGCACAGCAAGGGCATAATTCCATCTGTTGAAATCGTTTGATTATCTGTATATGGTGGTTAGAATTTCATCTGGTTGAAAACTGTTGCTGGCCTCCTTCGGAACACAGTCTTTATGAGTTAACAATAAGTGCAACAACAACTTTTAGAAAGACATACATGAGAACCAGATAGCATCTCATATCTTCAGTTCAAAGAGCTACATCTGTACTTTCAGTAGTACATACGTTACTCTGCATGGAAAACAAGATATGTCCAGACATCGCTATCTCTGATTCTGCCTTCAATGGCAATGCCACCGGTCACTATCTCCCACAATGAATACCATCACCGCACGGACAGGGAAGAGAAAGCAATAACTTCTGTTATAATTGCTAGAAATTGTGATGTTCTCTCCTGTTTCAAAGAATGATCCTTTGCCTGATATAATTTCTAAGCTAGGTCTATTTGAAAACACGTTATTTTCAGAGTTTCACAGTGAATTACCAAGAAACAACATAGGAAACCACTAGGAACGGTGAAGTCACATATAGATCCTTTGGTGTGTCAGGTGAAACACACTACCCAAAAGACTCCAGCGTTCTTGAAACCAGTGTTTGCTCTTTAGTCTACTGTATCAACTCGAAATCTCACTGAAGCATACAATGAAGCAGAACAACAACGGCACAGCAAGGGAATAATTCCATCTGTTGAAATCGTTTGATTATCTGTATATGGTCGTTAGAATTTCATCTGGTTGAAAACTTGATGGCCTCCTTCGGAACACAGTCTTTATGAGTTAACAATAAGTGCAACAACAACTTTTAGAAAGACATACATGAGAACCAGATAGCATCTCATATCTTCAGTTCAAAGAGCTACATCTGTACTTTCAGTAGTACATGTGTTACTCTGCACGGTAAACAAGATATGTCCAGACATCGCTATCTCTGATTCTGCCTTCAATGGCAATGCCAGCGGTCACTATCTCCCACAATGAATGCCATCACCGCACGGACAGGGAAGAGAAAGCAATAACTTCTGTTATAATTGCTAGAAATTGTGATGTTCTCTCCTGTTTCAAAGAATGATGCTTTGCCTGATATAATTTCTAAGCTAGGTCTCTTTGAAAACACGGTATTTTCAGAGTTTCACAGTGAATTACCAAGAAACAACATAGGAAACCACTGGGAACGGTGAAGTCACTTATAGATCCTTTGGTGTGTCAGGTGAAGCACACTACCCAAAAGACTCCAGCGTTCTTGAAACCAGTGTTTGCTCTTTAGTCTACTGTATCAACTCGAAAGCTCACTGAAGCATACAATGAAGCAGAACAACAACAGCACAGCAAGGGCATAATTCCATCTGTTGAAATCGTTTGATTATCTGTATATGGTGGTTAGAATTTCATCTGGTTGAAAACTGTTGCCGGCCTCCTTCGGAACACAGTTTTTATGAGTTAACAATAAGTGCAACAACAACTTTTAGAAAGACATACATGAGAACCAGATAGCATTTCATATCTTCAGTTCAAAGAGCTACATCTGTACTTTCAGTAGTACATACGTTACTCTGCACGGAAAACAAGATATGTCCAGACATCGCTATCTCTGATTCTGCCTTCAATGGCAATGCCACCGGTCACTATCTCCCACAATGAATACCATCACCGCACGGACAGGGAAGAGAAAGCAATAACTTCTGTTATAATTGCTAGAAATTGTGATGTTCTCTCCTGTTTCAAAGAATGATCCTTTGCCTGATATAATTTCTAAGCTAGGTCTCTTTGAAAACACGGTATTTTCAGAGTTTCACAGTGAATTACCAAGAAACAACATAGGAAACCACTGGGAACGGTGAAGTCACATATAGGTCCTTTGGTGTGTCAGGTGAAGCACACTACCCAAAAGACTCCAGCGTTCTTGAAACCAGTGTTTGCTCTTTAGTCTACTGTATCAACTCGAAAGCTCACTGAAGCACACAATGAAGCAGAACAACAACGGCACAGCAAGGGCATAATTCCATCTGTTGAAATCGTTTGATTATCTGTATATGGTGGTTAGAATTTCATCTGGTTGAAAACTGTTGCTGGCCTCCTTCGGAACACAGTCTTTATGAGTTAACAATAAGTGCAACAACAACTTTTAGAAAGACATACATGAGAACCAGATAGCATCTAATATCTTCAGTTCAAAGAGCTACATCTGTACTTTCAGTAGTACATGCGTTACTCTGCACGGAAAACAAGATATGTCGAGACATCGCTATCTCTGATTCTCCCTTCAAGGCAATGCCACCGGTCACTATCTCCCACAATGAATGCCATCACCGCACGGACAGGGAAGAGAAAGCAATAACTTCTGTTATAATTGCTAGAAATTGTGATGTTCTCTCCTGTTTCAAAGAATGATCCTTTGCCTGATATAATTTCTAAGCTAGGTCTCTTTGAAAACACGGTATTTTCAGAGTTTCACAGTGAATTACCAAGAAACAACATAGGAAACCACTGGGAACGGTGAAGTCACATATAGATCCTTTGGTGTGTCAGGTGAAGCACACTACCCAAAAGACTCCAGCGTTCTTGAAACCAGTGTTTGCTCTTTAGTCTACTGTATCAACTCTAAATCTCACTGAAGTATACAATGAAGCAGAACAACAACGGCACAGCAAGGGCATAATTCCATCTGTTGAAATCGTTTGATTATCTGTATATGGTGGTTAGAATTTCATCTGGTTGAAAACTGTTGCTGGCCTCCTTCGGAACACAGTCTTTATGAGTTAACAATAAGTGCAACAACAACTTTTAGAAAGACATACATGAGAACCAGATAGCATCTAATATCTTCAGTTCAAAGAGCTACATCTGTACTTTCAGTAGTACATGCGTTACTCTGCACGGAAAACAAGATATGTCGAGACATCGCTATCTCTGATTCTGCCTTCAATGGCAATGCCACCGGTCACTATCTCCCACAATGAATGCTATCACCGAACGGAAAGGGAAGAGAAAGCAATGACTTCTGTTATAATTGCTAGAAATTGTGATGTTCTCTCCTGTTTCAAAGAATGATGCTTTGCCTGATATAATTTATAAGCTAGGTCTCTTTGAAAACACGGTATTTTCAGAGTTTCACAGTGAATTACCAAGAAACAACATAGGAAACCACTGGGAACGGTGAAGTCACATATAGATCCTTTGGTGTGTCAGGTGAAGCACACTACCCAAAAGACTCCAGCGTTCTTGAAACCAGTGTTTGCTCTTTAGTCTACTGTATCAACTCGAAAGCTCACTGAAGCATACAATGAAGCACAACAACAACGGCACAGCAAGGGCATAATTCCATCTGTTGAAATCGTTTGATTATCTGTATATGGTGGTTAGAATTTCATCTGGTTGAAAACTGTTGCCGGCCTCCTTCGGAACACAGTCTTTATGAGTTAACAATAAGTGCAACAACAACTTTTAGAAAGACATACATGAGAACCAGATAGCATCTCATATCTTCAGTTCAAAGAGCTACATCTGTACTTTCAGTAGTACATGTGTTACTCTGCACGGTAAACAAGATATGTCCAGACATCGCTATCTCTGATTCTGCCTTCAATGGCAATGCCAGCGGTCACTATCTCCCACAATGAATGCCATCACCGCACGGACAGGGAAGAGAAAGCAATAACTTCTGTTATAATTGCTAGAAATTGTGATGTTCTCTCCTGTTTCAAAGAATGATGCTTTGCCTGATATAATTTCTAAGCTAGGTCTCTTTGAAAACACGGTATTTTCAGAGTTTCACAGTGAATTACCAAGAAACAACATAGGAAACCACTGGGAACGGTGAAGTCACTTATAGATCCTTTGGTGTGTCAGGTGAAGCACACTACCCAAAAGACTCCAGCGTTCTTGAAACCAGTGTTTGCTCTTTAGTCTACTGTATCAACTCGAAAGCTCACTGAAGCATACAATGAAGCAGAACAACAACAGCACAGCAAGGGCATAATTCCATCTGTTGAAATCGTTTGATTATCTGTATATGGTGGTTAGAATTTCATCTGGTTGAAAACTGTTGCCGGCCTCCTTCGGAACACAGTTTTTATGAGTTAACAATAAGTGCAACAACAACTTTTAGAAAGACATACATGAGAACCAGATAGCATTTCATATCTTCAGTTCAAAGAGCTACATCTGTACTTTCAGTAGTACATACGTTACTCTGCACGGAAAACAAGATATGTCCAGACATCGCTATCTCTGATTCTGCCTTCAATGGCAATGCCACCGGTCACTATCTCCCACAATGAATACCATCACCGCACGGACAGGGAAGAGAAAGCAATAACTTCTGTTATAATTGCTAGAAATTGTGATGTTCTCTCCTGTTTCAAAGAATGATCCTTTGCCTGATATAATTTCTAAGCTAGGTCTCTTTGAAAACACGGTATTTTCAGAGTTTCACAGTGAATTACCAAGAAACAACATAGGAAACCACTGGGAACGGTGAAGTCACATATAGGTCCTTTGGTGTGTCAGGTGAAGCACACTACCCAAAAGACTCCAGCGTTCTTGAAACCAGTGTTTGCTCTTTAGTCTACTGTATCAACTCGAAAGCTCACTGAAGCACACAATGAAGCAGAACAACAACGGCACAGCAAGGGCATAATTCCATCTGTTGAAATCGTTTGATTATCTGTATATGGTGGTTAGAATTTCATCTGGTTGAAAACTGTTGCTGGCCTCCTTCGGAACACAGTCTTTATGAGTTAACAATAAGTGCAACAACAACTTTTAGAAAGACATACATGAGAACCAGATAGCATCTAATATCTTCAGTTCAAAGAGCTACATCTGTACTTTCAGTAGTACATGCGTTACTCTGCACGGAAAACAAGATATGTCGAGACATCGCTATCTCTGATTCTCCCTTCAAGGCAATGCCACCGGTCACTATCTCCCACAATGAATGCCATCACCGCACGGACAGGGAAGAGAAAGCAATAACTTCTGTTATAATTGCTAGAAATTGTGATGTTCTCTCCTGTTTCAAAGAATGATCCTTTGCCTGATATAATTTCTAAGCTAGGTCTCTTTGAAAACACGGTATTTTCAGAGTTTCACAGTGAATTACCAAGAAACAACATAGGAAACCACTGGGAACGGTGAAGTCACATATAGATCCTTTGGTGTGTCAGGTGAAGCACACTACCCAAAAGACTCCAGCGTTCTTGAAACCAGTGTTTGCTCTTTAGTCTACTGTATCAACTCTAAATCTCACTGAAGTATACAATGAAGCAGAACAACAACGGCACAGCAAGGGCATAATTCCATCTGTTGAAATCGTTTGATTATCTGTATATGGTGGTTAGAATTTCATCTGGTTGAAAACTGTTGCTGGCCTCCTTCGGAACACAGTCTTTATGAGTTAACAATAAGTGCAACAACAACTTTTAGAAAGACATACATGAGAACCAGATAGCATCTAATATCTTCAGTTCAAAGAGCTACATCTGTACTTTCAGTAGTACATGCGTTACTCTGCACGGAAAACAAGATATGTCGAGACATCGCTATCTCTGATTCTGCCTTCAATGGCAATGCCACCGGTCACTATCTCCCACAATGAATGCTATCACCGAACGGAAAGGGAAGAGAAAGCAATGACTTCTGTTATAATTGCTAGAAATTGTGATGTTCTCTCCTGTTTCAAAGAATGATGCTTTGCCTGATATAATTTATAAGCTAGGTCTCTTTGAAAACACGGTATTTTCAGAGTTTCACAGTGAATTACCAAGAAACAACATAGGAAACCACTGGGAACGGTGAAGTCACATATAGATCCTTTGGTGTGTCAGGTGAAGCACACTACCCAAAAGACTCCAGCGTTCTTGAAACCAGTGTTTGCTCTTTAGTCTACTGTATCAACTCGAAAGCTCACTGAAGCATACAATGAAGCACAACAACAACGGCACAGCAAGGGCATAATTCCATCTGTTGAAATCGTTTGATTATCTGTATATGGTGGTTAGAATTTCATCTGGTTGAAAACTGTTGCTGGCCTCCTTCGGAACACAGTCTTTATGAGTTAACAATAAGTGCAACAACAACTTTTAGAAAGACATACATGAGAACCAGATAGCATCTAATATCTTCAGTTCAAAGAGCTACATCTGTACTTTCAGTAGTACATGCGTTACTCTGCACGGAAAACAAGATATGTCGAGACATCGCTATCTCTGATTCTCCCTTCAAGGCAATGCCACCGGTCACTATCTCCCACAATGAATGCCATCACCGCACGGACAGGGAAGAGAAAGCAATAACTTCTGTTATAATTGCTAGAAATTGTGATGTTCTCTCCTGTTTCAAAGAATGATCCTTTGCCTGATATAATTTCTAAGCTAGGTCTCTTTGAAAACACGGTATTTTCAGAGTTTCACAGTGAATTACCAAGAAACAACATAGGAAACCACTGGGAACGGTGAAGTCACATATAGATCCTTTGGTGTGTCAGGTGAAGCACACTACCCAAAAGACTCCAGCGTTCTTGAAACCAGTGTTTGCTCTTTAGTCTACTGTATCAACTCTAAATCTCACTGAAGTATACAATGAAGCAGAACAACAACGGCACAGCAAGGGCATAATTCCATCTGTTGAAATCGTTTGATTATCTGTATATGGTGGTTAGAATTTCATCTGGTTGAAAACTGTTGCTGGCCTCCTTCGGAACACAGTCTTTATGAGTTAACAATAAGTGCAACAACAACTTTTAGAAAGACATACATGAGAACCAGATAGCATCTAATATCTTCAGTTCAAAGAGCTACATCTGTACTTTCAGTAGTACATGCGTTACTCTGCACGGAAAACAAGATATGTCGAGACATCGCTATCTCTGATTCTGCCTTCAATGGCAATGCCACCGGTCACTATCTCCCACAATGAATGCTATCACCGAACGGAAAGGGAAGAGAAAGCAATGACTTCTGTTATAATTGCTAGAAATTGTGATGTTCTCTCCTGTTTCAAAGAATGATGCTTTGCCTGATATAATTTATAAGCTAGGTCTCTTTGAAAACACGGTATTTTCAGAGTTTCACAGTGAATTACCAAGAAACAACATAGGAAACCACTGGGAACGGTGAAGTCACATATAGATCCTTTGGTGTGTCAGGTGAAGCACACTACCCAAAAGACTCCAGCGTTCTTGAAACCAGTGTTTGCTCTTTAGTCTACTGTATCAACTCGAAAGCTCACTGAAGCATACAATGAAGCACAACAACAACGGCACAGCAAGGGCATAATTCCATCTGTTGAAATCGTTTGATTATCTGTATATGGTGGTTAGAATTTCATCTGGTTGAAAACTGTTGCTGGCCTCCTTCGGAACACAGTCTTTATGAGTTAACAATAAGTGCAACAACAACTTTTAGAAAGACATACATGAGAACCAGATAGCATCTCATATCTTCAGTTCAAAGAGCTACATCTGTACTTTCAGTAGTACATACGTTACTCTGCATGGAAAACAAGATATGTCCAGACATCGCTATCTCTGATTCTGCCTTCAATGGCAATGCCACCGGTCACTATCTCCCACAATGAATACCATCACCGCACGGACAGGGAAGAGAAAGCAATAACTTCTGTTATAATTGCTAGAAATTGTGATGTTCTCTCCTGTTTCAAAGAATGATCCTTTGCCTGATATAATTTCTAAGCTAGGTCTATTTGAAAACACGTTATTTTCAGAGTTTCACAGTGAATTACCAAGAAACAACATAGGAAACCACTGGGAACGGTGAAGTCACATATAGATCCTTTGGTGTGTCAGGTGAAACACACTACCCAAAAGACTCCAGCGTTCTTGAAACCAGTGTTTGCTCTTTAGTCTACTGTATCAACTCGAAATCTCACTGAAGCATACAATGAAGCAGAACAACAACGGCACAGCAAGGGAATAATTCCATCTGTTGAAATCGTTTGATTATCTGTATATGGTCGTTAGAATTTCATCTGGTTGAAAACTTGCTGGCCTCCTTCGGAACACAGTCTTTATGAGTTAACAATAAGTGCAACAACAACTTTTAGAAAGACATACATGAGAACCAGATAGCATCTCATATCTTCAGTTCAAAGAGCTACATCTGTACTTTCAGTAGTACATGTGTTACTCTGCACGGTAAACAAGATATGTCCAGACATCGCTATCTCTGATTCTGCCTTCAATGGCAATGCCAGCGGTCACTATCTCCCACAATGAATGCCATCACCGCACGGACAGGGAAGAGAAAGCAATAACTTCTGTTATAATTGCTAGAAATTGTGATGTTCTCTCCTGTTTCAAAGAATGATGCTTTGCCTGATATAATTTCTAAGCTAGGTCTCTTTGAAAACACGGTATTTTCAGAGTTTCACAGTGAATTACCAAGAAACAACATAGGAAACCACTGGGAACGGTGAAGTCACTTATAGATCCTTTGGTGTGTCAGGTGAAGCACACTACCCAAAAGACTCCAGCGTTCTTGAAACCAGTGTTTGCTCTTTAGTCTACTGTATCAACTCGAAAGCTCACTGAAGCATACAATGAAGCAGAACAACAACGGCACAGCAAGGGCATAATTCCATCTGTTGAAATCGTTTGATTATCTGTATATGGTGGTTAGAATTTCATCTGGTTGAAAACTGTTGCTGGCCTCCTTCGGAACACAGTCTTTATGAGTTAACAATAAGTGCAACAACAACTTTTAGAAAGACATACATGAGAACCAGATAGCATCTAATATCTTCAGTTCAAAGAGCTACATCTGTACTTTCAGTAGTACATGCGTTACTCTGCACGGAAAACAAGATATGTCGAGACATCGCTATCTCTGATTCTGCCTTCAAGGCAATGCCACCGGTCACTATCTCCCACAATGAATGCCATCACCGCACGGACAGGGAAGAGAAAGCAATAATTTCTGTTATAATTGCTAGAAATTGTGATGTTCTCTCCTGTTTCAAAGAATGGTGCTTTGCCTGATATAATTTCTAAGATAGGTCTCTTTGAAAACACGGTATTTTCAGAGTTTCACAGTGAATTACCAAGAAACAACATAGGAAACCACTGGGAACGGTGAAGTCACATATAGATCCTTTGGTGTGTCAGGTGAAACACACTACCCAAAAGATTCCAGCGTTGTTGAAACCAGTGTTTGCTCTTTAGTCTACTGTATCAACTCGAAAGCTCACTGAAGCATACAATGAAGCAGAACAACAACGGCACAGCAAGGGCATAATTCCATCTGTTGAAATCGTTTGATTATCTGTATATGGTGGTTAGAATTTCATCTGGTTGAAAACTGTTGCTGGCCTCCTTCGGAACACAGTCTTTATGAGTTAACAATAAGTGCAACAACAACTTTTAGAAAGACATACATGAGAACCAGATAGCATCTAATATCTTCAGTTCAAAGAGCTACATCTGTACTTTCAGTAGTACATGCGTTACTCTGCACGGAAAACAAGATATGTCGAGACATCGCTATCTCTGATTGTTCCTTCAATGGCAATGCCATGGGTCACTATCTCCCACAATGAATGCCATCACCGCACGGACAGGGAAGAGAAAGCAATAACTTCTGTTATAATTGCTAGAAATTGTGATGTTCTCTCCTGTTTCAAAGATTGATCCTTTGCCTGATATAATTTCTAAGCTAGGTCTCTTTGAAAACACGGTATTTTCAGAGTTTCACAGTGAATTACCAAGAAACAACATAGGAAACCACTGGGAACGGTGAAGTCACATATAGATCCTTTGGTGTGTCAGGTGAAACACACTACCCAAAAGACTCCAGCATTCTTTAAACCAGTGTTTGCTCTTTAGTCTACTGTATCAACTCGAAAGCTCACTGAAGCATACAATGAAGCAGAACAACAACGGCACAGCAAGGGCATAATTCCATCTGTTGAAATCGTTTGATTATCTGTATATGGTGGTTAGAATTTCATCTGGTTGAAAACTGTTGCTGGCCTCCTTCGGAACACAGTCTTTATGAGTTAACAATAAGTGCAACAACAACTTTTAGAAAGACATACATGAGAACCAGATAGCATCTAATATCTTCAGTTCAAAGAGCTACATCTGTACTTTCAGTAGAACATGCGTTACTCTGCACGGAAAACAAGATATGTCCAGACATCGCTATCTCTGATTCTGCCTTCAATGGCAATGCCACCGGTCACTATCTCCCACAATGAATGCCATCACCGCACGGACAGGGAAGAGAAAGCAATAACTTCTGTTATAATTGCTAGAAATTGTGATGTTCTCTCCTGTTTCAAACAATGATGCTTTGCGTGATATAAATTCTAAGCTAGGTCTCTTTGAAAACACGGTATTTTCAGAGTTTCACAGTGAATTACCAAGAAAAAACATAGGAAACCACTGGGAACGGTGAAGTCACATATAGATCCTTTGGTGTGTCAGGTGAAACACACTACCCAAAAGACTCCAGCGTTCTTGAAACCAGTGTTTGCTCTTTAGTCTACTGTATCAACTCTAAATCTCACTGAAGTATACAATGAAGCAGAACAACAACGGCACAGCAAGGGCATAATTCCATCTGTTGAAATCGTTTGATTATCTGTATATGGTGGTTAGAATTTCATCTGGTTGAAAACTGTTGCTGGCCTCCTTCGGAACACAGTCTTTATGAGTTAACAATAAGTGCAACAACATTTAGAAAGACATACATGAGAACCAGATAGCATCTCATATCTTCAGTTCAAAGAGCTACATCTGTACTTTCAGTAGTACATACGTTACTCTGCATGGAAAACAAGATATGTCCAGACATCGCTATCTCTGATTCTGCCTTCAATGGCAATGCCACCGGTCACTATCTCCCACAATGAATACCATCACCGCACGGACAGGGAAGAGAAAGCAATAACTTCTGTTATAATTGCTAGAAATTGTGATGTTCTCTCCTGTTTCAAAGAATGATCCTTTGCCTGATATAATTTCTAAGCTAGGTCTATTTGAAAACACGTTATTTTCAGAGTTTCACAGTGAATTACCAAGAAACAACATAGGAAACCACTGGGAACGGTGAAGTCACATATAGATCCTTTGGTGTGTCAGGTGAAACACACTACCCAAAAGACTCCAGCGTTCTTGAAACCAGTGTTTGCTCTTTAGTCTACTGTATCAACTCGAAATCTCACTGAAGCATACAATGAAGCAGAACAACAACGGCACAGCAAGGGAATAATTCCATCTGTTGAAATCGTTTGATTATCTGTATATGGTCGTTAGAATTTCATCTGGTTGAAAACTTGCTGGCCTCCTTCGGAACACAGTCTTTATGAGTTAACAATAAGTGCAACAACAACTTTTAGAAAGACATACATGAGAACCAGATAGCATCTCATATCTTCAGTTCAAAGAGCTACATCTGTACTTTCAGTAGTACATACGTTACTCTGCACGGAAAACAAGATATGTCCAGACATCACTATCTCTGATTCTGCCTTCAATGGCAATGCCACTGGTCACTATCTCCCACAATGAATACCATCACCGCACGGACAGGGAAGAGAAAGCAATTACTTCTGTTATAATTGCTAGAAATTGTGATGTTATCTCCTGTTTCAAAGATTGATCCTTTGCCTGATATAATTTCTAAGCTAGGTCTCTTTGAAAACACGGTATTTTCAGAGTTTCACAGTGAATTACCAAGAAACAACATAGGAAACCACTGGGAACGGTGAAGTCACATATAGATCCTTTGGTGTGTCAGGTGAAACACACTACCCAAAAGACTCCAGCGTTCTTTAAACCAGTGTTTGCTCTTTAGTCTACTGTATCAACTCGAAAGCTCACTGAAGCATACAATGAAGCACAACAACAACGGCACAGCAAGGGCATAATTCCATCTGTTGAAATCGTTTGATTATCTGTATATGGTGGTTAGAATTTCATCTGGTTGAAAACTGTTGCTGGCCTCCTTCGGAACACAGTCTTTATGAGTTAACAATAAGTGCAACAACAACTTTTAGAAAGACATACATGAGAACCAGATAGCATCTAATATCTTCAGTTCAAAGAGCTACATCTGTACTTTCAGTAGAACATGCGTTACTCTGCACGGAAAACAAGATATGTCCAGACATCACTATCTCTGATTCTGCCTTCAATGGCAATGCCACCGGTCACTATCTCCCACAATGAATGCCATCACCGCACGGACAGGGAAGAGAAAGCAATAACTTCTGTTATAATTGCTAGAAATTGTGATGTTCTCTCCTGTTTCAAAGAATGATGCTTTGCGTGATATAAATTCTAAGCTAGGTCTCTTTGAAAACACGGTATTTTCAGAGTTTCACAGTGAATTACCAAGAAAAAACATAGGAAACCACTGGGAACGGTGAAGTCACATATAGATCCTTTGGTGTGTCAGGTGAAACACACTACCCAAAAGACTCCAGCGTTCTTGAAACCAGTGTTTGCTCTTTAGTCTACTGTATCAACTCTAAATCTCACTGAAGTATACAATGAAGCAGAACAACAACGGCACAGCAAGGGCATAATTCCATCTGTTGAAATCGTTTGATTATCTGTATATGGTGGTTAGAATTTCATCTGGTTGAAAACTGTTGCTGGCCTCCTTCGGAACACAGTCTTTATGAGTTAACAATAAGTGCAACAACAACTTTTAGAAAGACATACATGAGAACCAGATAGCATCTCATATCTTCAGTTCAAAGAGCTACATCTGTACTTTCAGTAGTACATAGGTTACTCTGCATGGAAAACAAGATATGTCCAGACATCGCTATCTCTGATTCTGCCTTCAATGGCAATGCCACCGGTCACTATCTCCCACAATGAATACCATCACCGCACGGACAGGGAAGAGAAAGCAATAACTTCTGTTATAATTGCTAGAAATTGTGATGTTCTCTCCTGTTTCAAAGAATGATCCTTTGCCTGATATAATTTCTAAGCTAGGTCTATTTGAAAACATGTTATTTTCAGAGTTTCACAGTGAATTACCAAGAAACAACATAGGAAACCACTGGGAACGGTGAAGTCACATATAGATCCTTTGGTGTGTCAGGTGAAACACACTACCCAAAAGACTCCAGCGTTCTTGAAACCAGTGTTTGCTCTTTAGTCTACTGTATCAACTCGAAATCTCACTGAAGCATACAATGAAGCAGAACAACAACGGCACAGCAAGGGAATAATTCCATCTGTTGAAATCGTTTGATTATCTGTATATGGTCGTTAGAATTTCATCTGGTTGAAAACTTGCTGGCCTCCTTCGGAACACAGTCTTTATGAGTTAACAATAAGTGCAACAACAACTTTTAGAAAGACATACATGAGAACCAGATAGCATCTCATATCTTCAGTTCAAAGAGCTACATCTGTACTTTCAGTAGTACATACGTTACTCTGCACGGAAAACAAGATATGTCCAGACATCACTATCTCTGATTCTGCCTTCAATGGCAATGCCACCGGTCACTATCTCCCACAATGAATACCATCACCGCACGGACAGGGAAGAGAAAGCAATAACTTCTGTTATAATTGCTAGAAATTGTGATGTTATCTCCTGTTTCAAAGAATGATCCTTTGCCTGATATAATTTCTAAGCTAGGTCTCTTAGAAAACACGGTATTTTCAGAGTTTCACAGTGAATTACCAAGAAACAACATAGGAAACCACTGGGAACGGTGAAGTCACATATAGATCCTTTGGTGTGTCAGGTGAAGCACACTACCCAAAAGACTCCAGCGTTCTTGAAACCAGTGTTTGCTCTTTAGTCTACTGTATCAACTCGAAAGCTCACTGAAGCATACAATGAAGCAGAACAACAACGGCACAGCAAGGGCATAATTCCATCTGTTGAAATCGTTTGATTATCTATATATGGTGGTTAGAATTTCTTCTGGTTGAAAACTGTTGCTGGCCTCCTTATGAACACAGACTTTATGAGTTAACAATAAGTGCAACAACAACTTTTAGAAAGACATACATGAGAACCAGATAGCATCTAATATCTTCAGTTCAAAGAGCTACATCTGTACTTTCAGTAGTACATGTGTTACTCTGCACGGTAAACAAGATATGTCCAGACATCGCTATCTCTGATTCTGCCTTCAATGGCAATGCCAGCGGTCACTATCTCCCACAATGAATGCCATCACCGCACGGACAGGGAAGAGAAAGCAATAACTTCTGTTATAATTGCTAGAAATTGTGATGTTCTCTCCTGTTTCAAAGAATGATGCTTTGCCTGATATAATTTCTAAGCTAGGTCTCTTTGAAAACACGGTATTTTCAGAGTTTCACAGTGAATTACCAAGAAACAACATAGGAAACCACTGGGAACGGTGAAGTCACATATAGATCCTTTGGTGTGTCAGGTGAAGCACACTACCCAAAAGACTCCAGCGTTCTTGAAACCAGTGTTTGCTCTTTAGTCTACTGTATCAACTCGAAAGCTCACTGAAGCATACAATGAAGCAGAACAACAACGGCACAGCAAGGGCATAATTCCATCTGTTGAAATCGTTTGATTATCTGTATATGGTCGTTAGAATTTCATCTGGTTGAAAACTTGCTGGCCTCCTTCGGAACACAGTCTTTATGAGTTAACAATAAGTGCAACAACAACTTTTAGAAAGACATACATGAGAACCAGATAGCATCTCATATCTTCAGTTCAAAGAGCTACATCTGTACTTTCAGTAGTACATGCGTTACTCTGCACGGAAAACAAGATATGTCGAGACATCGCTATCTCTGATTCTGCCTTCAAGGCAATGCCACCGGTCACTATCTCCCACAATGAATGCCATCACCGCACGGACAGGGAAGAGAAAGCAATAATTTCTGTTATAATTGCTAGAAATTGTGATGTTCTCTCCTGTTTCAAAGAATGGTGCTTTGCCTGATATAATTTCTAAGATAGGTCTCTTTGAAAACACGGTATTTTCAGAGTTTCACAGTGAATTACCAAGAAACAACATAGGAAACCACTGGGAACGGTGAAGTCACATATAGATCCTTTGGTGTGTCAGGTGAAACACACTACCCAAAAGATTCCAGCGTTGTTGAAACCAGTGTTTGCTCTTTAGTCTACTGTATCAACTCGAAAGCTCACTGAAGCATACAATGAAGCAGAACAACAACGGCACAGCAAGGGCATAATTCCATCTGTTGAAATCGTTTGATTATCTGTATATGGTGGTTAGAATTTCATCTGGTTGAAAACTGTTGCTGGCCTCCTTCGGAACACAGTCTTTATGAGTTAACAATAAGTGCAACAACAACTTTTAGAAAGACATACATGAGAACCAGATAGCATCTAATATCTTCAGTTCAAAGAGCTACATCTGTACTTTCAGTAGTACATGCGTTACTCTGCACGGAAAACAAGATATGTCGAGACATCGCTATCTCTGATTGTTCCTTCAATGGCAATGCCATGGGTCACTATCTCCCACAATGAATGCCATCACCGCACGGACAGGGAAGAGAAAGCAATAACTTCTGTTATAATTGCTAGAAATTGTGATGTTCTCTCCTGTTTCAAAGATTGATCCTTTGCCTGATATAATTTCTAAGCTAGGTCTCTTTGAAAACACGGTATTTTCAGAGTTTCACAGTGAATTACCAAGAAACAACATAGGAAACCACTGGGAACGGTGAAGTCACATATAGATCCTTTGGTGTGTCAGGTGAAACACACTACCCAAAAGACTCCAGCATTCTTTAAACCAGTGTTTGCTCTTTAGTCTACTGTATCAACTCGAAAGCTCACTGAAGCATACAATGAAGCACAACAACAACGGCACAGCAAGGGCATAATTCCATCTGTTGAAATCGTTTGATTATCTGTATATGGTGGTTAGAATTTCATCTGGTTGAAAACTGTTGCTGGCCTCCTTCGGAACACAGTCTTTATGAGTTAACAATAAGTGCAACAACAACTTTTAGAAAGACATACATGAGAACCAGATAGCATCTAATATCTTCAGTTCAAAGAGCTACATCTGTACTTTCAGTAGAACATGCGTTACTCTGCACGGAAAACAAGATATGTCCAGACATCGCTATCTCTGATTCTGCCTTCAATGGCAATGCCACCGGTCACTATCTCCCACAATGAATGCCATCACCGCACGGACAGGGAAGAGAAAGCAATAACTTCTGTTATAATTGCTAGAAATTGTGATGTTCTCTCCTGTTTCAAACAATGATGCTTTGCGTGATATAAATTCTAAGCTAGGTCTCTTTGAAAACACGGTATTTTCAGAGTTTCACAGTGAATTACCAAGAAAAAACATAGGAAACCACTGGGAACGGTGAAGTCACATATAGATCCTTTGGTGTGTCAGGTGAAACACACTACCCAAAAGACTCCAGCGTTCTTGAAACCAGTGTTTGCTCTTTAGTCTACTGTATCAACTCTAAATCTCACTGAAGTATACAATGAAGCAGAACAACAACGGCACAGCAAGGGCATAATTCCATCTGTTGAAATCGTTTGATTATCTGTATATGGTGGTTAGAATTTCATCTGGTTGAAAACTGTTGCTGGCCTCCTTCGGAACACAGTCTTTATGAGTTAACAATAAGTGCAACAACATTTAGAAAGACATACATGAGAACCAGATAGCATCTCATATCTTCAGTTCAAAGAGCTACATCTGTACTTTCAGTAGTACATAGGTTACTCTGCATGGAAAACAAGATATGTCCAGACATCGCTATCTCTGATTCTGCCTTCAATGGCAATGCCACCGGTCACTATCTCCCACAATGAATACCATCACCGCACGGACAGGGAAGAGAAAGCAATAACTTCTGTTATAATTGCTAGAAATTGTGATGTTCTCTCCTGTTTCAAAGAATGATCCTTTGCCTGATATAATTTCTAAGCTAGGTCTATTTGAAAACACGTTATTTTCAGAGTTTCACAGTGAATTACCAAGAAACAACATAGGAAACCACTGGGAACGGTGAAGTCACATATAGATCCTTTGGTGTGTCAGGTGAAACACACTACCCAAAAGACTCCAGCGTTCTTGAAACCAGTGTTTGCTCTTTAGTCTACTGTATCAACTCGAAATCTCACTGAAGCATACAATGAAGCAGAACAACAACGGCACAGCAAGGGAATAATTCCATCTGTTGAAATCGTTTGATTATCTGTATATGGTCGTTAGAATTTCATCTGGTTGAAAACTTGCTGGCCTCCTTCGGAACACAGTCTTTATGAGTTAACAATAAGTGCAACAACAACTTTTAGAAAGACATACATGAGAACCAGATAGCATCTCATATCTTCAGTTCAAAGAGCTACATCTGTACTTTCAGTAGTACATACGTTACTCTGCACGGAAAACAAGATATGTCCAGACATCACTATCTCTGATTCTGCCTTCAATGGCAATGCCACCGGTCACTATCTCCCACAATGAATACCATCACCGCACGGACAGGGAAGAGAAAGCAATTACTTCTGTTATAATTGCTAGAAATTGTGATGTTATCTCCTGTTTCAAAGATTGATCCTTTGCCTGATATAATTTCTAAGCTAGGTCTCTTTGAAAACACGGTATTTTCAGAGTTTCACAGTGAATTACCAAGAAACAACATAGGAAACCACTGGGAACGGTGAAGTCACATATAGATCCTTTGGTGTGTCAGGTGAAACACACTACCCAAAAGACTCCAGCGTTCTTTAAACCAGTGTTTGCTCTTTAGTCTACTGTATCAACTCGAAAGCTCACTGAAGCATACAATGAAGCACAACAACAACGGCACAGCAAGGGCATAATTCCATCTGTTGAAATCGTTTGATTATCTGTATATGGTGGTTAGAATTTCATCTGGTTGAAAACTGTTGCTGGCCTCCTTCGGAACACAGTCTTTATGAGTTAACAATAAGTGCAACAACAACTTTTAGAAAGACATACATGAGAACCAGATAGCATCTAATATCTTCAGTTCAAAGAGCTACATCTGTACTTTCAGTAGAACATGCGTTACTCTGCACGGAAAACAAGATATGTCCAGACATCACTATCTCTGATTCTGCCTTCAATGGCAATGCCACCGGTCACTATCTCCCACAATGAATGCCATCACCGCACGGACAGGGAAGAGAAAGCAATAACTTCTGTTATAATTGCTAGAAATTGTGATGTTCTCTCCTGTTTCAAAGAATGATGCTTTGCGTGATATAAATTCTAAGCTAGGTCTCTTTGAAAACACGGTATTTTCAGAGTTTCACAGTGAATTACCAAGAAAAAACATAGGAAACCACTGGGAACGGTGAAGTCACATATAGATCCTTTGGTGTGTCAGGTGAAACACACTACCCAAAAGACTCCAGCGTTCTTGAAACCAGTGTTTGCTCTTTAGTCTACTGTATCAACTCTAAATCTCACTGAAGTATACAATGAAGCAGAACAACAACGGCACAGCAAGGGCATAATTCCATCTGTTGAAATCGTTTGATTATCTGTATATGGTGGTTAGAATTTCATCTGGTTGAAAACTGTTGCTGGCCTCCTTCGGAACACAGTCTTTATGAGTTAACAATAAGTGCAACAACAACTTTTAGAAAGACATACATGAGAACCAGATAGCATCTCATATCTTCAGTTCAAAGAGCTACATCTGTACTTTCAGTAGTACATAGGTTACTCTGCATGGAAAACAAGATATGTCCAGACATCGCTATCTCTGATTCTGCCTTCAATGGCAATGCCACCGGTCACTATCTCCCACAATGAATACCATCACCGCACGGACAGGGAAGAGAAAGCAATAACTTCTGTTATAATTGCTAGAAATTGTGATGTTCTCTCCTGTTTCAAAGAATGATCCTTTGCCTGATATAATTTCTAAGCTAGGTCTATTTGAAAACACGTTATTTTCAGAGTTTCACAGTGAATTACCAAGAAACAACATAGGAAACCACTGGGAACGGTGAAGTCACATATAGATCCTTTGGTGTGTCAGGTGAAACACACTACCCAAAAGACTCCAGCGTTCTTGAAACCAGTGTTTGCTCTTTAGTCTACTGTATCAACTCGAAATCTCACTGAAGCATACAATGAAGCAGAACAACAACGGCACAGCAAGGGAATAATTCCATCTGTTGAAATCGTTTGATTATCTGTATATGGTCGTTAGAATTTCATCTGGTTGAAAACTTGCTGGCCTCCTTCGGAACACAGTCTTTATGAGTTAACAATAAGTGCAACAACAACTTTTAGAAAGACATACATGAGAACCAGATAGCATCTCATATCTTCAGTTCAAAGAGCTACATCTGTACTTTCAGTAGTACATACGTTACTCTGCACGGAAAACAAGATATGTCCAGACATCACTATCTCTGATTCTGCCTTCAATGGCAATGCCACCGGTCACTATCTCCCACAATGAATACCATCACCGCACGGACAGGGAAGAGAAAGCAATAACTTCTGTTATAATTGCTAGAAATTGTGATGTTATCTCCTGTTTCAAAGAATGATCCTTTGCCTGATATAATTTCTAAGCTAGGTCTCTTAGAAAACACGGTATTTTCAGAGTTTCACAGTGAATTACCAAGAAACAACATAGGAAACCACTGGGAACGGTGAAGTCACATATAGATCCTTTGGTGTGTCAGGTGAAGCACACTACCCAAAAGACTCCAGCGTTCTTGAAACCAGTGTTTGCTCTTTAGTCTACTGTATCAACTCGAAAGCTCACTGAAGCATACAATGAAGCAGAACAACAACGGCACAGCAAGGGCATAATTCCATCTGTTGAAATCGTTTGATTATCTATATATGGTGGTTAGAATTTCTTCTGGTTGAAAACTGTTGCTGGCCTCCTTATGAACACAGACTTTATGAGTTAACAATAAGTGCAACAACAACTTTTAGAAAGACATACATGAGAACCAGATAGCATCTAATATCTTCAGTTCAAAGAGCTACATCTGTACTTTCAGTAGTACATGTGTTACTCTGCACGGTAAACAAGATATGTCCAGACATCGCTATCTCTGATTCTGCCTTCAATGGCAATGCCAGCGGTCACTATCTCCCACAATGAATGCCATCACCGCACGGACAGGGAAGAGAAAGCAATAACTTCTGTTATAATTGCTAGAAATTGTGATGTTCTCTCCTGTTTCAAAGAATGATGCTTTGCCTGATATAATTTCTAAGCTAGGTCTCTTTGAAAACACGGTATTTTCAGAGTTTCACAGTGAATTACCAAGAAACAACATAGGAAACCACTGGGAACGGTGAAGTCACATATAGATCCTTTGGTGTGTCAGGTGAAGCACACTACCCAAAAGACTCCAGCGTTCTTGAAACCAGTGTTTGCTCTTTAGTCTACTGTATCAACTCGAAAGCTCACTGAAGCATACAATGAAGCAGAACAACAACGGCACAGCAAGGGCATAATTCCATCTGTTGAAATCGTTTGATTATCTGTATATGGTCGTTAGAATTTCATCTGGTTGAAAACTTGCTGGCCTCCTTCGGAACACAGTCTTTATGAGTTAACAATAAGTGCAACAACAACTTTTAGAAAGACATACATGAGAACCAGATAGCATCTCATATCTTCAGTTCAAAGAGCTACATCTGTACTTTCAGTAGTACATACGTTACTCTGCACGGAAAACAAGATATGTCCAGACATCACTATCTCTGATTCTGCCTTCAATGGCAATGCCACCGGTCACTATCTCCCACAATGAATACCATCACCGCACGGACAGGGAAGAGAAAGCAATTACTTCTGTTATAATTGCTAGAAATTGTGATGTTATCTCCTGTTTCAAAGATTGATCCTTTGCCTGATATAATTTCTAAGCTAGGTCTCTTTGAAAACACGGTATTTTCAGAGTTTCACAGTGAATTACCAAGAAACAACATAGGAAACCACTGGGAACGGTGAAGTCACATATAGATCCTTTGGTGTGTCAGGTGAAACACACTACCCAAAAGACTCCAGCGTTCTTTAAACCAGTGTTTGCTCTTTAGTCTACTGTATCAACTCGAAAGCTCACTGAAGCATACAATGAAGCACAACAACAACGGCACAGCAAGGGCATAATTCCATCTGTTGAAATCGTTTGATTATCTGTATATGGTGGTTAGAATTTCATCTGGTTGAAAACTGTTGCTGGCCTCCTTCGGAACACAGTCTTTATGAGTTAACAATAAGTGCAACAACAACTTTTAGAAAGACATACATGAGAACCAGATAGCATCTAATATCTTCAGTTCAAAGAGCTACATCTGTACTTTCAGTAGAACATGCGTTACTCTGCACGGAAAACAAGATATGTCCAGACATCACTATCTCTGATTCTGCCTTCAATGGCAATGCCACCGGTCACTATCTCCCACAATGAATGCCATCACCGCACGGACAGGGAAGAGAAAGCAATAACTTCTGTTATAATTGCTAGAAATTGTGATGTTCTCTCCTGTTTCAAAGAATGATGCTTTGCGTGATATAAATTCTAAGCTAGGTCTCTTTGAAAACACGGTATTTTCAGAGTTTCACAGTGAATTACCAAGAAAAAACATAGGAAACCACTGGGAACGGTGAAGTCACATATAGATCCTTTGGTGTGTCAGGTGAAACACACTACCCAAAAGACTCCAGCGTTCTTGAAACCAGTGTTTGCTCTTTAGTCTACTGTATCAACTCTAAATCTCACTGAAGTATACAATGAAGCAGAACAACAACGGCACAGCAAGGGCATAATTCCATCTGTTGAAATCGTTTGATTATCTGTATATGGTGGTTAGAATTTCATCTGGTTGAAAACTGTTGCTGGCCTCCTTCGGAACACAGTCTTTATGAGTTAACAATAAGTGCAACAACAACTTTTAGAAAGACATACATGAGAACCAGATAGCATCTCATATCTTCAGTTCAAAGAGCTACATCTGTACTTTCAGTAGTACATAGGTTACTCTGCATGGAAAACAAGATATGTCCAGACATCGCTATCTCTGATTCTGCCTTCAATGGCAATGCCACCGGTCACTATCTCCCACAATGAATACCATCACCGCACGGACAGGGAAGAGAAAGCAATAACTTCTGTTATAATTGCTAGAAATTGTGATGTTCTCTCCTGTTTCAAAGAATGATCCTTTGCCTGATATAATTTCTAAGCTAGGTCTATTTGAAAACACGTTATTTTCAGAGTTTCACAGTGAATTACCAAGAAACAACATAGGAAACCACTGGGAACGGTGAAGTCACATATAGATCCTTTGGTGTGTCAGGTGAAACACACTACCCAAAAGACTCCAGCGTTCTTGAAACCAGTGTTTGCTCTTTAGTCTACTGTATCAACTCGAAATCTCACTGAAGCATACAATGAAGCAGAACAACAACGGCACAGCAAGGGAATAATTCCATCTGTTGAAATCGTTTGATTATCTGTATATGGTCGTTAGAATTTCATCTGGTTGAAAACTTGCTGGCCTCCTTCGGAACACAGTCTTTATGAGTTAACAATAAGTGCAACAACAACTTTTAGAAAGACATACATGAGAACCAGATAGCATCTCATATCTTCAGTTCAAAGAGCTACATCTGTACTTTCAGTAGTACATACGTTACTCTGCACGGAAAACAAGATATGTCCAGACATCACTATCTCTGATTCTGCCTTCAATGGCAATGCCACCGGTCACTATCTCCCACAATGAATACCATCACCGCACGGACAGGGAAGAGAAAGCAATAACTTCTGTTATAATTGCTAGAAATTGTGATGTTATCTCCTGTTTCAAAGAATGATCCTTTGCCTGATATAATTTCTAAGCTAGGTCTCTTAGAAAACACGGTATTTTCAGAGTTTCACAGTGAATTACCAAGAAACAACATAGGAAACCACTGGGAACGGTGAAGTCACATATAGATCCTTTGGTGTGTCAGGTGAAGCACACTACCCAAAAGACTCCAGCGTTCTTGAAACCAGTGTTTGCTCTTTAGTCTACTGTATCAACTCGAAAGCTCACTGAAGCATACAATGAAGCAGAACAACAACGGCACAGCAAGGGCATAATTCCATCTGTTGAAATCGTTTGATTATCTATATATGGTGGTTAGAATTTCTTCTGGTTGAAAACTGTTGCTGGCCTCCTTATGAACACAGACTTTATGAGTTAACAATAAGTGCAACAACAACTTTTAGAAAGACATACATGAGAACCAGATAGCATCTAATATCTTCAGTTCAAAGAGCTACATCTGTACTTTCAGTAGTACATGTGTTACTCTGCACGGTAAACAAGATATGTCCAGACATCGCTATCTCTGATTCTGCCTTCAATGGCAATGCCAGCGGTCACTATCTCCCACAATGAATGCCATCACCGCACGGACAGGGAAGAGAAAGCAATAACTTCTGTTATAATTGCTAGAAATTGTGATGTTCTCTCCTGTTTCAAAGAATGATGCTTTGCCTGATATAATTTCTAAGCTAGGTCTCTTTGAAAACACGGTATTTTCAGAGTTTCACAGTGAATTACCAAGAAACAACATAGGAAACCACTGGGAACGGTGAAGTCACATATAGATCCTTTGGTGTGTCAGGTGAAGCACACTACCCAAAAGACTCCAGCGTTCTTGAAACCAGTGTTTGCTCTTTAGTCTACTGTATCAACTCGAAAGCTCACTGAAGCATACAATGAAGCAGAACAACAACGGCACAGCAAGGGCATAATTCCATCTGTTGAAATCGTTTGATTATCTGTATATGGTCGTTAGAATTTCATCTGGTTGAAAACTTGCTGGCCTCCTTCGGAACACAGTCTTTATGAGTTAACAATAAGTGCAACAACAACTTTTAGAAAGACATACATGAGAACCAGATAGCATCTCATATCTTCAGTTCAAAGAGCTACATCTGTACTTTCAGTAGTACATACGTTACTCTGCACGGAAAACAAGATATGTCCAGACATCACTATCTCTGATTCTGCCTTCAATGGCAATGCCACCGGTCACTATCTCCCACAATGAATACCATCACCGCACGGACAGGGAAGAGAAAGCAATAACTTCTGTTATAATTGCTAGAAATTGTGATGTTATCTCCTGTTTCAAAGATTGATCCTTTGCCTGATATAATTTCTAAGCTAGGTCTCTTTGAAAACACGGTATTTTCAGAGTTTCACAGTGAATTACCAAGAAACAACATAGGAAACCACTGGGAACGGTGAAGTCACATATAGATCCTTTGGTGTGTCAGGTGAAACACACTACCCAAAAGACTCCAGCGTTCTTTAAACCAGTGTTTGCTCTTTAGTCTACTGTATCAACTCGAAAGCTCACTGAAGCATACAATGAAGCACAACAACAACGGCACAGCAAGGGCATAATTCCATCTGTTGAAATCGTTTGATTATCTGTATATGGTGGTTAGAATTTCATCTGGTTGAAAACTGTTGCTGGCCTCCTTCGGAACACAGTCTTTATGAGTTAACAATAAGTGCAACAACAACTTTTAGAAAGACATACATGAGAACCAGATAGCATCTAATATCTTCAGTTCAAAGAGCTACATCTGTACTTTCAGTAGAACATGCGTTACTCTGCACGGAAAACAAGATATGTCCAGACATCGCTATCTCTGATTCTGCCTTCAATGGCAATGCCACCGGTCACTATCTCCCACAATGAATGCCATCACCGCACGGACAGGGAAGAGAAAGCAATAACTTCTGTTATAATTGCTAGAAATTGTGATGTTCTCTCCTGTTTCAAAGAATGATGCTTTGCGTGATATAAATTCTAAGCTAGGTCTCTTTGAAAACACGGTATTTTCAGAGTTTCACAGTGAATTACCAAGAAAAAACATAGGAAACCACTGGGAACGGTGAAGTCACATATAGATCCTTTGGTGTGTCAGGTGAAACACACTACCCAAAAGACTCCAGCGTTCTTGAAACCAGTGTTTGCTATTTAGTCTACTGTATCAACTCTAAATCTCACTGAAGTATACAATGAAGCAGAACAACAACGGCACAGCAAGGGCATAATTCCATCTGTTGAAATCGTTTGATTATCTGTATATGGTGGTTAGAATTTCATCTGGTTGAAAACTGTTGCTGGCCTCCTTCGGAACACAGTCTTTATGAGTTAACAATAAGTGCAACAACAACTTTTAGAAAGACATACATGAGAACCAGATAGCATCTCATATCTTCAGTTCAAAGAGCTACATCTGTACTTTCAGTAGTACATACGTTACTCTGCATGGAAAACAAGATATGTCCAGACATCGCTATCTCTGATTCTGCCTTCAATGGCAATGCCACCGGTCACTATCTCCCACAATGAATACCATCACCGCACGGACAGGGAAGAGAAAGCAATAACTTCTGTTATAATTGCTAGAAATTGTGATGTTCTCTCCTGTTTCAAAGAATGATCCTTTGCCTGATATAATTTCTAAGCTAGGTCTATTTGAAAACACGTTATGTTCAGAGTTTCACAGTGAATTACCAAGAAACAACATAGGAAACCACTGGGAACGGTGAAGTCACATATAGATCCTTTGGTGTGTCAGGTGAAACACACTACCCAAAAGACTCCAGCGTTCTTGAAACCAGTGTTTGCTCTTTAGTCTACTGTATCAACTCGAAATCTCACTGAAGCATACAATGAAGCAGAACAACAACGGCACAGCAAGGGAATAATTCCATCTGTTGAAATCGTTTGATTATCTGTATATGGTCGTTAGAATTTCATCTGGTTGAAAACTGTTGCTGGCCTCCTTCGGAACACAGTCTTTATGAGTTAACAATAAGTGCAACAACAACTTTTAGAAAGACATACATGAGAACCAGATAGCATCTAATATCTTCAGTTCAAAGAGCTACATCTGTACTTTCAGTAGTACATGCGTTACTCTGCACGGAAAACAAGATATGTCGAGACATCGCTATCTCTGATTGTTCCTTCAATGGCAATGCCATGGGTCACTATCTCCCACAATGAATGCCATCACCGCACGGACAGGGAAGAGAAAGCAATAACTTCTGTTATAATTGCTAGAAATTGTGATGTTCTCTCCTGTTTCAAAGATTGATCCTTTGCCTGATATAATTTCTAAGCTAGGTCTCTTTGAAAACACGGTATTTTCAGAGTTTCACAGTGAATTACCAAGAAACAACATAGGAAACCACTGGGAACGGTGAAGTCACATATAGATCCTTTGGTGTGTCAGGTGAAACACACTACCCAAAGACTCCAGCATTCTTTAAACCAGTGTTTGCTCTTTAGTCTACTGTATCAACTCGAAAGCTCACTGAAGCATACAATGAAGCACAACAACAACGGCACAGCAAGGGCATAATTCCATCTGTTGAAATCGTTTGATTATCTGTATATGGTGGTTAGAATTTCATCTGGTTGAAAACTGTTGCTGGCCTCCTTCGGAACACAGTCTTTATGAGTTAACAATAAGTGCAACAACAACTTTTAGAAAGACATACATGAGAACCAGATAGCATCTAATATCTTCAGTTCAAAGAGCTACATCTGTACTTTCAGTAGAACATGCGTTACTCTGCACGGAAAACAAGATATGTCCAGACATCGCTATCTCTGATTCTGCCTTCAATGGCAATGCCACCGGTCACTATCTCCCACAATGAATGCCATCACCGCACGGACAGGGAAGAGAAAGCAATAACTTCTGTTATAATTGCTAGAAATTGTGATGTTCTCTCCTGTTTCAAACAATGATGCTTTGCGTGATATAAATTCTAAGCTAGGTCTCTTTGAAAACACGGTATTTTCAGAGTTTCACAGTGAATTACCAAGAAAAAACATAGGAAACCACTGGGAACGGTGAAGTCACATATAGATCCTTTGGTGTGTCAGGTGAAACACACTACCCAAAAGACTCCAGCGATCTTGAAACCAGTGTTTGCTCTTTAGTCTACTGTATCAACTCTAAATCTCACTGAAGTATACAATGAAGCAGAACAACAACGGCACAGCAAGGGCATAATTCCATCTGTTGAAATCGTTTGATTATCTGTATATGGTGGTTAGAATTTCATCTGGTTGAAAACTGTTGCTGGCCTCCTTCGGAACACAGTCTTTATGAGTTAACAATAAGTGCAACAACAACTTTTAGAAAGACATACATGAGAACCAGATAGCATCTCATATCTTCAGTTCAAAGAGCTACATCTGTACTTTCAGTAGTACATACGTTACTCTGCATGGAAAACAAGATATGTCCAGACATCGCTATCTCTGATTCTGCCTTCAATGGCAATGCCACCGGTCACTATCTCCCACAATGAATACCATCACCGCACGGACAGGGAAGAGAAAGCAATAACTTCTGTTATAATTGCTAGAAATTGTGATGTTCTCTCCTGTTTCAAAGAATGATCCTTTGCCTGATATAATTTTTAAGCTAGGTCTATTTGAAAACACGTTATGTTCAGAGTTTCACAGTGAATTACCAAGAAACAACATAGGAAACCACTGGGAACGGTGAAGTCACATATAGATCCTTTGGTGTGTCAGGTGAAACACACTACCCAAAAGACTCCAGCGTTCTTGAAACCAGTGTTTGCTCTTTAGTCTACTGTATCAACTCGAAATCTCACTGAAGCATACAATGAAGCAGAACAACAACGGCACAGCAAGGGAATAATTCCATCTGTTGAAATCGTTTGATTATCTGTATATGGTCGTTAGAATTTCATCTGGTTGAAAACTTGCTGGCCTCCTTCGGAACACAGTCTTTATGAGTTAACAATAAGTGCAACAACAACTTTTAGAAAGACATACATGAGAACCAGATAGCATCTCATATCTTCAGTTCAAAGAGCTACATCTGTACTTTCAGTAGTACATACGTTACTCTGCATGGAAAACAAGATATGTCCAGACATCGCTATCTCTGATTCTGCCTTCAATGGCAATGCCACCGGTCACTATCTCCCACAATGAATACCATCACCGCACGGACAGGGAAGAGAAAGCAATAACTTCTGTTATAATTGCTAGAAATTGTGATGTTCTCTCCTGTTTCAAAGAATGATCCTTTGCCTGATATAATTTCTAAGCTAGGTCTATTTGAAAACACGTTATGTTCAGAGTTTCACAGTGAATTACCAAGAAACAACATAGGAAACCACTGGGAACGGTGAAGTCACATATAGATCCTTTGGTGTGTCAGGTGAAACACACTACCCAAAAGACTCCAGCGTTCTTGAAACCAGTGTTTGCTCTTTAGTCTACTGTATCAACTCGAAATCTCACTGAAGCATACAATGAAGCAGAACAACAACGGCACAGCAAGGGAATAATTCCATCTGTTGAAATCGTTTGATTATCTGTATATGGTCGTTAGAATTTCATCTGGTTGAAAACTGTTGCTGGCCTCCTTCGGAACACAGTCTTTATGAGTTAACAATAAGTGCAACAACAACTTTTAGAAAGACATACATGAGAACCAGATAGCATCTAATATCTTCAGTTCAAAGAGCTACATCTGTACTTTCAGTAGTACATGCGTTACTCTGCACGGAAAACAAGATATGTCGAGGCATCGCTATCTCTGATTGTTCCTTCAATGGCAATGCCATGGGTCACTATCTCCCACAATGAATGCCATCACCGCACGGACAGGGAAGAGAAAGCAATAACTTCTGTTATAATTGCTAGAAATTGTGATGTTCTCTCCTGTTTCAAAGATTGATCCTTTGCCTGATATAATTTCTAAGCTAGGTCTCTTTGAAAACACGGTATTTTCAGAGTTTCACAGTGAATTACCAAGAAACAACATAGGAAACCACTGGGAACGGTGAAGTCACATATAGATCCTTTGGTGTGTCAGGTGAAACACACTACCCAAAAGACTCCAGCATTCTTTAAACCAGTGTTTGCTCTTTAGTCTACTGTATCAACTCGAAAGCTCACTGAAGCATACAATGAAGCACAACAACAACGGCACAGCAAGGGCATAATTCCATCTGTTGAAATCGTTTGATTATCTGTATATGGTGGTTAGAATTTCATCTGGTTGAAAACTGTTGCTGGCCTCCTTCGGAACACAGTCTTTATGAGTTAACAATAAGTGCAACAACAACTTTTAGAAAGACATACATGAGAACCAGATAGCATCTAATATCTTCAGTTCAAAGAGCTACATCTGTACTTTCAGTAGAACATGCGTTACTCTGCACGGAAAACAAGATATGTCCAGACATCGCTATCTCTGATTCTGCCTTCAATGGCAATGCCACCGGTCACTATCTCCCACAATGAAGGCCATCACCGCACGGACAGGGAAGAGAAAGCAATAACTTCTGTTATAATTGCTAGAAATTGTGATGTTCTCTCCTGTTTCAAACAATGATGCTTTGCGTGATATAAATTCTAAGCTAGGTCTCTTTGAAAACACGGTATTTTCAGAGTTTCACAGTGAATTACCAAGAAAAAACATAGGAAACCACTGGGAACGGTGAAGTCACATATAGATCCTTTGGTGTGTCAGGTGAAACACACTACCCAAAAGACTCCAGTGTTCTTGAAACCAGTGTTTGCTCTTTAGTCTACTGTATCAACTCTAAATCTCACTGAAGTATACAATGAAGCAGAACAACAACGGCACAGCAAGGGCATAATTCCATCTGTTGAAATCGTTTGATTATCTGTATATGGTGGTTAGAATTTCATCTGGTTGAAAACTGTTGCTGGCCTCCTTCGGAACACAGTCTTTATGAGTTAACAATAAGTGCAACAACAACTTTTAGAAAGACATACATGAGAACCAGATAGCATCTCATATCTTCAGTTCAAAGAGCTACATCTGTACTTTCAGTAGTACATACGTTACTCTGCATGGAAAACAAGATATGTCCAGACATCGCTATCTCTGATTCTGCCTTCAATGGCAATGCCACCGGTCACTATCTCCCACAATGAATACCATCACCGCACGGACAGGGAAGAGAAAGCAATAACTTCTGTTATAATTGCTAGAAATTGTGATGTT
Organism: Furipterus horrens; assembly: GCF_987537825.1. Classification (NCBI taxonomy): domain Eukaryota; kingdom Metazoa; phylum Chordata; class Mammalia; order Chiroptera; family Furipteridae; genus Furipterus; species Furipterus horrens. The sequence goes on from NW_028327188.1 coordinate 6,215,113, forward strand.
CTCTCCTGTTTCAAAGAATGATCCTTTGCCTGATATAATTTCTAAGCTAGGTCTATTTGAAAACACGTTATTTTCAGAGTTTCACAGTGAATTACCAAGAAACAACATAGGAAACCACTGGGAACGGTGAAGTCACATATAGATCCTTTGGTGTGTCAGGTGAAACACACTACCCAAAAGACTCCAGCGTTCTTGAAACCAGTGTTTGCTCTTTAGTCTACTGTATCAACTCGAAATCTCACTGAAGCATACAATGAAGCAGAACAACAACGGCACAGCAAGGGAATAATTCCATCTGTTGAAATCGTTTGATTATCTGTATATGGTCGTTAGAATTTCATCTGGTTGAAAACTTGCTGGCCTCCTTCGGAACACAGTCTTTATGAGTTAACAATAAGTGCAACAACAACTTTTAGAAAGACATACATGAGAACCAGATAGCATCTCATATCTTCAGTTCAAAGAGCTACATCTGTACTTTCAGTAGTACATACGTTACTCTGCACGGAAAACAAGATATGTCCAGACATCACTATCTCTGATTCTGCCTTCAATGGCAATGCCACCGGTCACTATCTCCCACAATGAATACCATCACCGCACGGACAGGGAAGAGAAAGCAATAACTTCTGTTATAATTGCTAGAAATTGTGATGTTATCTCCTGTTTCAAAGATTGATCCTTTGCCTGATATAATTTCTAAGCTAGGTCTCTTTGAAAACACGGTATTTTCAGAGTTTCACAGTGAATTACCAAGAAACAACATAGGAAACCACTGGGAACGGTGAAGTCACATATAGATCCTTTGGTGTGTCAGGTGAAACACACTACCCAAAAGACTCCAGCGTTCTTTAAACCAGTGTTTGCTCTTTAGTCTACTGTATCAACTCGAAAGCTCACTGAAGCATACAATGAAGCACAACAACAACGGCACAGCAAGGGCATAATTCCATCTGTTGAAATCGTTTGATTATCTGTATATGGTGGTTAGAATTTCATCTGGTTGAAAACTGTTGCTGGCCTCCTTCGGAACACAGTCTTTATGAGTTAACAATAAGTGCAACAACAACTTTTAGAAAGACATACATGAGAACCAGATAGCATCTAATATCTTCAGTTCAAAGAGCTACATCTGTACTTTCAGTAGAACATGCGTTACTCTGCACGGAAAACAAGATATGTCCAGACATCGCTATCTCTGATTCTGCCTTCAAGGGCAATGCCACCGGTCACTATCTCCCACAATGAATGCCATCACCGCACGGACAGGGAAGAGAAAGCAATAACTTCTGTTATAATTGCTAGAAATTGTGATGTTCTCTCCTGTTTCAAAGAATGATGCTTTGCGTGATATAAATTCTAAGCTAGGTCTCTTTGAAAACACGGTATTTTCAGAGTTTCACAGTGAATTACCAAGAAAAAACATAGGAAACCACTGGGAACGGTGAAGTCACATATAGATCCTTTGGTGTGTCAGGTGAAACACACTACCCAAAAGACTCCAGCGTTCTTGAAACCAGTGTTTGCTCTTTAGTCTACTGTATCAACTCTAAATCTCACTGAAGTATACAATGAAGCAGAACAACAACGGCACAGCAAGGGCATAATTCCATCTGTTGAAATCGTTTGATTATCTGTATATGGTGGTTAGAATTTCATCTGGTTGAAAACTGTTGCTGGCCTCCTTCGGAACACAGTCTTTATGAGTTAACAATAAGTGCAACAACAACTTTTAGAAAGACATACATGAGAACCAGATAGCATCTCATATCTTCAGTTCAAAGAGCTACATCTGTACTTTCAGTAGTACATAGGTTACTCTGCATGGAAAACAAGATATGTCCAGACATCGCTATCTCTGATTCTGCCTTCAATGGCAATGCCACCGGTCACTATCTCCCACAATGAATACCATCACCGCACGGACAGGGAAGAGAAAGCAATAACTTCTGTTATAATTGCTAGAAATTGTGATGTTCTCTCCTGTTTCAAAGAATGATCCTTTGCCTGATATAATTTCTAAGCTAGGTCTATTTGAAAACACGTTATTTTCAGAGTTTCACAGTGAATTACCAAGAAACAACATAGGAAACCACTGGGAACGGTGAAGTCACATATAGATCCTTTGGTGTGTCAGGTGAAACACACTACCCAAAAGACTCCAGCGTTCTTGAAACCAGTGTTTGCTCTTTAGTCTACTGTATCAACTCGAAATCTCACTGAAGCATACAATGAAGCAGAACAACAACGGCACAGCAAGGGAATAATTCCATCTGTTGAAATCGTTTGATTATCTGTATATGGTCGTTAGAATTTCATCTGGTTGAAAACTTGCTGGCCTCCTTCGGAACACAGTCTTTATGAGTTAACAATAAGTGCAACAACAACTTTTAGAAAGACATACATGAGAACCAGATAGCATCTCATATCTTCAGTTCAAAGAGCTACATCTGTACTTTCAGTAGTACATACGTTACTCTGCACGGAAAACAAGATATGTCCAGACATCACTATCTCTGATTCTGCCTTCAATGGCAATGCCACCGGTCACTATCTCCCACAATGAATACCATCACCGCACGGACAGGGAAGAGAAAGCAATAACTTCTGTTATAATTGCTAGAAATTGTGATGTTATCTCCTGTTTCAAAGATTGATCCTTTGCCTGATATAATTTCTAAGCTAGGTCTCTTTGAAAACACGGTATTTTCAGAGTTTCACAGTGAATTACCAAGAAACAACATAGGAAACCACTGGGAACGGTGAAGTCACATATAGATCCTTTGGTGTGTCAGGTGAAACACACTACCCAAAAGACTCCAGCGTTCTTGAAACCAGTGTTTGCTCTTTAGTCTACTGTATCAACTCGAAAGCTCACTGAAGCATACAATGAAGCACAACAACAACGGCACAGCAAGGGCATAATTCCATCTGTTGAAATCGTTTGATTATCTGTATATGGTGGTTAGAATTTCATCTGGTTGAAAACTGTTGCTGGCCTCCTTCGGAACACAGTCTTTATGAGTTAACAATAAGTGCAACAACAACTTTTAGAAAGACATACATGAGAACCAGATAGCATCTAATATCTTCAGTTCAAAGAGCTACATCTGTACTTTCAGTAGAACATGCGTTACTCTGCACGGAAAACAAGATATGTCCAGACATCGCTATCTCTGATTCTGCCTTCAATGGCAATGCCACCGGTCACTATCTCCCACAATGAATGCCATCACCGCACGGACAGGGAAGAGAAAGCAATAACTTCTGTTATAATTGCTAGAAATTGTGATGTTCTCTCCTGTTTCAAAGAATGATGCTTTGCGTGATATAAATTCTAAGCTAGGTCTCTTTGAAAACACGGTATTTTCAGAGTTTCACAGTGAATTACCAAGAAAAAACATAGGAAACCACTGGGAACGGTGAAGTCACATATAGATCCTTTGGTGTGTCAGGTGAAACACACTACCCAAAAGACTCCAGCGTTCTTGAAACCAGTGTTTGCTCTTTAGTCTACTGTATCAACTCTAAATCTCACTGAAGTATACAATGAAGCAGAACAACAACGGCACAGAAAGGGCATAATTCCATCTGTTGAAATCGTTTGATTATCTGTATATGGTGGTTAGAATTTCATCTGGTTGAAAACTGTTGCTGGACTCCTTCGGAACACAGTCTTTATGAGTTAACAATAAGTGCAACAACAACTTTTAGAAAGACATACATGAGAACCAGATAGCATCTCATATCTTCAGTTCAAAGAGCTACATCTGTACTTTCAGTAGTACATAGGTTACTCTGCATGGAAAACAAGATATGTCCAGACATCGCTATCTCTGATTCTGCCTTCAATGGCAATGCCACCGGTCACTATCTCCCACAATGAATACCATCACCGCACGGACAGGGAAGAGAAAGCAATAACTTCTGTTATAATTGCTAGAAATTGTGATGTTCTCTCCTGTTTCAAAGAATGATCCTTTGCCTGATATAATTTCTAAGCTAGGTCTATTTGAAAACACGTTATTTTCAGAGTTTCACAGTGAATTACCAAGAAACAACATAGGAAACCACTGGGAACGGTGAAGTCACATATAGATCCTTTGGTGTGTCAGGTGAAACACACTACCCAAAAGACTCCAGCGTTCTTGAAACCAGTGTTTGCTCTTTAGTCTACTGTATCAACTCGAAATCTCACTGAAGCATACAATGAAGCAGAACAACAACGGCACAGCAAGGGAATAATTCCATCTGTTGAAATCGTTTGATTATCTGTATATGGTCGTTAGAATTTCATCTGGTTGAAAACTTGCTGGCCTCCTTCGGAACACAGTCTTTATGAGTTAACAATAAGTGCAACAACAACTTTTAGAAAGACATACATGAGAACCAGATAGCATCTCATATCTTCAGTTCAAAGAGCTACATCTGTACTTTCAGTAGTACATACGTTACTCTGCACGGAAAACAAGATATGTCCAGACATCACTATCTCTGATTCTGCCTTCAATGGCAATGCCACCGGTCACTATCTCCCACAATGAATACCATCACCGCACGGACAGGGAAGAGAAAGCAATAACTTCTGTTATAATTGCTAGAAATTGTGATGTTATCTCCTGTTTCAAAGAATGATCCTTTGCCTGATATAATTTCTAAGCTAGGTCTCTTAGAAAACACGGTATTTTCAGAGTTTCACAGTGAATTACCAAGAAACAACATAGGAAACCACTGGGAACGGTGAAGTCACATATAGATCCTTTGGTGTGTCAGGTGAAGCACACTACCCAAAAGACTCCAGCGTTCTTGAAACCAGTGTTTGCTCTTTAGTCTACTGTATCAACTCGAAAGCTCACTGAAGCATACAATGAAGCAGAACAACAACGGCACAGCAAGGGCATAATTCCATCTGTTGAAATCGTTTGATTATCTATATATGGTGGTTAGAATTTCTTCTGGTTGAAAACTGTTGCTGGCCTCCTTATGAACACAGACTTTATGAGTTAACAATAAGTGCAACAACAACTTTTAGAAAGACATACATGAGAACCAGATAGCATCTAATATCTTCAGTTCAAAGAGCTACATCTGTACTTTCAGTAGTACATGTGTTACTCTGCACGGTAAACAAGATATGTCCAGACATCGCTATCTCTGATTCTGCCTTCAATGGCAATGCCAGCGGTCACTATCTCCCACAATGAATGCCATCACCGCACGGACAGGGAAGAGAAAGCAATAACTTCTGTTATAATTGCTAGAAATTGTGATGTTCTCTCCTGTTTCAAAGAATGATGCTTTGCCTGATATAATTTCTAAGCTAGGTCTCTTTGAAAACACGGTATTTTCAGAGTTTCACAGTGAATTACCAAGAAACAACATAGGAAACCACTGGGAACGGTGAAGTCACATATAGATCCTTTGGTGTGTCAGGTGAAGCACACTACCCAAAAGACTCCAGCGTTCTTGAAACCAGTGTTTGCTCTTTAGTCTACTGTATCAACTCGAAAGCTTACTGAAGCATACAATGAAGCAGAACAACAACGGCACAGCAAGGGCATAATTCCAACTGTTGAAATCGTTTGATTATCTGTATATGGTGGTTAGAATTTCATCTGGTTGAAAACTGTTGCTGGCCTCCTTCGGATCACAGTCTTTATGAGTTAACAATAAGTGCAACAACAACTTTTAGAAAGACGTACATGAGAACCAGATAGCATCTAATATCTTCAGTTCAAAGAGCTACATCTGTACTTTCAGTAGAACATGCGTTACTCTGCACGGAAAACAAGATATGTCCAGACATCGCTATCTCTGATTCTGCCTTCAATGGCAATGCCACCGGTCACTATCTCCCACAATGAATGCCATCACCGCACGGACAGGGAAGAGAAAGCAATAACTTCTGTTATAATTGCTAGAAATTGTGATGTTCTCTCCTGTTTCAAAGAATGATGCTTTGCCTGATATAAATTCTAAGCTGGGTCTCTTTGAAAACACGGTATTTTCAGAGTTTCACAGTGAATTACCAAGAAACAACATAGGAAACCACTGGGAACGGTGAAGTCACATATAGATCCTTTGGTGTGTCAGGTGAAACACACTACCCAAAAGACTCCAGCGTTCTTGAAACCAGTGTTTGCTCTTTAGTCTACTGTATCAACTCGAAAGCTCACTGAAGCATACAATGAAGCAGAACAACAACGGCACAGCAAGGGCATAATTCCATCTGTTGAAATCGTTTGATTATCTGTATATGGCGGTTAGAATTTCATCTGGTTGAAAACTGTTGCTGGCCTCCTTTGGAACACAGTCTTTATGAGTTAACAATAAGTGCAACAACAACTTTTAGAAAGACATACATGAGAACCAGATAGCATCTAATATCTTCAGTTCAAAGAGCTACATCTGTACTTTCAGTAGAACATGCGTTACTCTGCATGGAAAACAAGATATGTCGAGACATCGCTATCTCTGATTCTGCCTTCAATGGCAATGCCACCGGAAACTATCTCCCACAATGAATGCTATCACCGAACGGAAAGGGAAGAGAAAGCAATAACTTCTCTTATAATTGCTAGAAATTGTGATGTTCTCTCCTGTTTCAAAGAATGATGCTTTGCCTGATATAATTTCTAAGCCAGGTCTCTTTGAAAACACGGTATTTTCAGAGTTTCACAGTGAATTACCAAGAAACAACGTAGGAAACCACTGTGAACGGTGAAGTCACATATAGATCCTTTGGTGTGTCAGGTGAAGCACACTACCCAAAAGACTCCAGCGTTCTTGAAACCAGTGTTTGCTCTTTAGTCTACTGTATCAACTCGAAAGCTCACTGAAGCATACAATGAAGCAGAACAACAACGGCACAGCAAGGGCATAATTCCATCTGTTGAAATCGTTTGATTATCTGTATATGGTGGTTAGAATTTCATCTGGTTGAAAACTTGCTGGCCTCCTTCGGAACACAGTCTTTATGAGTTAACAATAAGTGCAACAACAACTTTTAGAAAGACATACAAGAGAACCAGATAGCATCTCATATCTTCAGTTCAAAGAGCTACATCTGTACTTTCAGTAGTACATGCGTTACTCTACACGGTAAACAAGATATGTCCAGACATCGCTATCTCTGATTCTGCCTTCAATGGCAATGCCAGCGGTCACTATCTCCCACAATGAATGCCATCACCGCACGGACAGGGAAGAGAAAGCAATAACTTCTGTTACAATTGCTAGAAATTGTGATGTTCTCTCCTGTTTCAAAGAATGATGCTTTGCCTGATATAATTTCTAAGCTAGGTCTCTTTGAAAACACGGTATTTTCAGAGTTTCACAGTGAATTACCAAGAAAAAACATAGGAAACCACTGGGAACGGTGAAGTCACTTATAGATCCTTTGGTGTGTCAGGTGAAGCACACTACCCAAAAGACTCCAGCGTTCTTGAAACCAGTGTTTGCTCTTTAGTCTACTGTATCAACTCGAAAGCTCACTGAAGCATACAATGAAGCAGAACAACAACGGCACAGCAAGGGCATAATTCCATCTGTTGAAATCGTTTGATTATCTGTATATGGTGGTTAGAATTTCATCTGGTTGAAAACTGTTGCTGGCCTCCTTCGGAACACAGTCTTTATGAGTTAACAATAAGTGCAACAACAACATTTAGAAAGACATACATGAGAACCAGATAGCATCTAATATCTTCAGTTCAAAGAGCTACATCTGTACTTTCAGTAGTACATGCGTTACTCTGCACGGAAAACAAGATATGTCGAGACATCCCTATCTCTGATTGTGCCTTCAATGGCAATGCCACGGGTCACTATCTCCCACAATGAATGCCATCACCGCACGGACAGGGAAGAGAAAGCAATAACTTCTGTTATAATTGCTAGAAATTGTGATGTTCTCTCCTGTTTCAAAGAATGATGCTTTGCCTGATATAATTTCTAAGCTAGGTCTCTTTGAAAACACGGTATTTTCAGAGTTTCACAGTGAATGACCAAGAAACAACATAGGAAACCACTGGGAACGGTGAAGTCACATATAGATCCTTTGGTGTGTCAGGTGAAACACACTACCCAAAAGATTCCAGCGTTCTTGAAACCAGTGTTTGCTCTTTAGTCTACTGTATCAACTCTAAATCTCACTGAAGTATACAATGAAGCAGAACAACAACGGCACAGCAAGGGCATAATTCCATCTGTTGAAATCGTTTGATTATTTGTATATGGTGGTTAGAATTTCATCTGGTTGAAAACTGTTGCTGGCCTCCTTCGGAACACAGTCTTTATGAGTTAACAATAAGTGCAACAACAACTTTTAGAAAGACATACATGAGAACCAGATAGCATCTAATATCTTCAGTTCAAAGAGCTACATCTGTACTTTCAGTAGTACATGCGTTACTCTGCACGGAAAACAAGATATGTCGAGACATCGCTATCTCTGATTCTGCCTTCAATGGCAATGCCACCGGTCACTATCTCCCACAATGAATGCTATCACCGAACGGAAAGGGAAGAGAAAGCAATAACTTCTGTTATAATTGCTAGAAATTGTGATGTTCTCTCCTGTTTCAAAGAATGATCCTTTGCCTGATATAATTTCTAAGCTAGGTCTCTTTGAAAACACGGTATTTTCAGAGTTTCACAGTGAATTACCAAGAAACAACATAGGAAACCACTGGGAACGGTGAAGTCACATATAGATCCTTTGGTGTGTCAGGTGAAACACACTACCCAAAAGACTCCAGCGTTCTTGAAACCAGTGTTTGCTCTTTAGTCTACTGTATCAACTCGAAAGCTCACTGAAGCATACAATGAAGCAGAACAACAACGGCACAGCAAGGGCATAATTCCATCTGTTGAAATCGTTTGATTATCTGTATATGGCGGTTAGAATTTCATCTGGTTGAAAACTGTTGCTGGCCTCCTTTGGAACACAGTCTTTATGAGTTAACAATAAGTGCAACAACAACTTTTAGAAAGACATACATGAGAACCAGATAGCATCTAATATCTTCAGTTCAAAGAGCTACATCTGTACTTTCAGTAGTACATGCGTTACTCTGCATGGAAAACAAGATATGTCGAGACATCGCTATCTCTGATTCTGCCTTCAATGGCAATGCCACCGGAAACTATCTCCCACAATGAATGCTATCACCGAACGGAAAGGGAAGAGAAAGCAATAACTTCTCTTATAATTGCTAGAAATTGTGATGTTCTCTCCTGTTTCAAAGAATGATGCTTTGCCTGATATAATTTCTAAGCTAGGTCTCTTTGAAAACACGGTATTTTCAGAGTTTCACAGTGAATTACCAAGAAACAACGTAGGAAACCACTGGGAACGGTGAAGTCACATATAGATCCTTTGGTGTGTCAGGTGAAGCACACTACCCAAAAGACTCCAGCGTTCTTGAAACCAGTGTTTGCTCTTTAGTCTACTGTATCAACTCGAAAGCTCACTGAAGCATACAATGAAGCAGAACAACAACGGCACAGCAAGGGCATAATTCCATCTGTTGAAATCGTTTGATTATCTGTATATGGTGGTTAGAATTTCATCTGGTTGATAACTTGCTGGCCTCCTTCGGAACACAGTCTTTATGAGTTAACAATAAGTGCAACAACAACTTTTAGAAAGACATACAAGAGAACCAGATAGCATCTCATATCTTCAGTTCAAAGAGCTACATCTGTACTTTCAGTAGTACATGCGTTACTCTACACGGTAAACAAGATATGTCCAGACATCGCTATCTCTGATTCTGCCTTCAATGGCAATGCCAGCGGTCACTATCTCCCACAATGAATGCCATCACCGCACGGACAGGGAAGAGAAAGCAATAACTTCTGTTACAATTGCTAGAAATTGTGATGTTCTCTCCTGTTTCAAAGAATGATGCTTTGCCTGATATAATTTCTAAGCTAGGTCTCTTTGAAAACACGGTATTTTCAGAGTTTCACAGTGAATTACCAAGAAACAACATAGGAAACCACTGGGAACGGTGAAGTCACTTATAGATCCTTTGGTGTGTCAGGTGAAGCACACTACCCAAAAGACTCCAGCGTTCTTGAAACCAGTGTTTGCTCTTTAGTCTACTGTATCAACTCGAAAGCTCACTGAAGCATACAATGAAGCAGAACAACAACGGCACAGCAAGGGCATAATTCCATCTGTTGAAATCGTTTGATTATCTGTATATGGTGGTTAGAATTTCATCTGGTTGAAAACTGTTGCTGGCCTCCTTCGGAACACAGTCTTTATGAGTTAACAATAAGTGCAACAACAACATTTAGAAAGACATACATGAGAACCAGATAGCATCTAATATCTTCAGTTCAAAGAGCTACATCTGTACTTTCAGTAGTACATGCGTTACTCTGCACGGAAAACAAGATATGTCGAGACATCCCTATCTCTGATTGTGCCTTCAATGGGAATGCCACCCGTCACTATCTCCCACAATGAATGCCATCACCGCACGGACAGGGAAGAGAAAGCAATAACTTCTGTTATAATTGCTAGAAATTGTGATGTTCTCTCCTGTTTCAAAGAATGATGCTTTGCCTGATATAATTTCTAAGCTAGGTCTCTTTGAAAACACGGTATTTTCAGATATTCACAGTGAATTACCAAGAAACAACATAGGAAACCACGGGGAACGGTGAAGTCACATATAGGTCCTTTGGTGTGTCAGGTGAAGCACACTACCCAAAAGACTCCAGCGTTCTTGAAACCAGTGTTTGCTCTTTAGTCTACTGTATCAACTCGAAAGCTCACTGAAGCACACAATGAAGCAGAACAACAACGGCACAGCAAGGGCATAATTCCATCTGTTGAAATCGTTTGATTATCTGTATATGGTGGTTAGAATTTCATCTGGTTGAAAACTGTTGCTGGCCTCCTTCGGAACACAGTCTTTATGAGTTAACAATAAGTGCAACAACAACTTTTAGAAAGACATACATGAGAACCAGATAGCATCTAATATCTTCAGTTCAAAGAGCTACATCTGTACTTTCAGTAGTACATGCGTTACTCTGCATGGAAAACAAGATATGTCGAGACATCGCTATCTCTGATTCTGCCTTCAATGGCAATGCCACCGGAAACTATCTCCCACAATGAATGCTATCACCGAACGGAAAGGGAAGAGAAAGCAATAACTTCTCTTATAATTGCTAGAAATTGTGATGTTCTCTCCTGTTTCAAAGAATGATGCTTTGCCTGATATAATTTCTAAGCTAGGTCTCTTTGAAAACACGGTATTTTCAGAGTTTCACAGTGAATTACCAAGAAACAACGTAGGAAACCACTGGGAACGGTGAAGTCACATATAGATCCTTTGGTGTGTCAGGTGAAGCACACTACCCAAAAGACTCCAGCGTTCTTGAAACCAGTGTTTGCTCTTTAGTCTACTGTATCAACTCGAAAGCTCACTGAAGCATACAATGAAGCAGAACAACAACGGCACAGCAAGGGCATAATTCCATCTGTTGAAATCGTTTGATTATCTGTATATGGTGGTTAGAATTTCATCTGGTTGATAACTTGCTGGCCTCCTTCGGAACACAGTCTTTATGAGTTAACAATAAGTGCAACAACAACTTTTAGAAAGACATACAAGAGAACCAGATAGCATCTCATATCTTCAGTTCAAAGAGCTACATCTGTACTTTCAGTAGTACATGCGTTACTCTACACGGTAAACAAGATATGTCCAGACATCGCTATCTCTGATTCTGCCTTCAATGGCAATGCCAGCGGTCACTATCTCCCACAATGAATGCCATCACCGCACGGACAGGGAAGAGAAAGCAATAACTTCTGTTACAATTGCTAGAAATTGTGATGTTCTCTCCTGTTTCAAAGAATGATGCTTTGCCTGATATAATTTCTAAGCTAGGTCTCTTTGAAAACACGGTATTTTCAGAGTTTCACAGTGAATTACCAAGAAACAACATAGGAAACCACTGGGAACGGTGAAGTCACTTATAGATCCTTTGGTGTGTCAGGTGAAGCACACTACCCAAAAGACTCCAGCGTTCTTGAAACCAGTGTTTGCTCTTTAGTCTACTGTATCAACTCGAAAGCTCACTGAAGCATACAATGAAGCAGAACAACAACGGCACAGCAAGGGCATAATTCCATCTGTTGAAATCGTTTGATTATCTGTATATGGTGGTTAGAATTTCATCTGGTTGAAAACTGTTGCTGGCCTCCTTCGGAACACAGTCTTTATGAGTTAACAATAAGTGCAACAACAACATTTAGAAAGACATACATGAGAACCAGATAGCATCTAATATCTTCAGTTCAAAGAGCTACATCTGTACTTTCAGTAGTACATGCGTTACTCTGCACGGAAAACAAGATATGTCGAGACATCCCTATCTCTGATTGTGCCTTCAATGGGAATGCCACCCGTCACTATCTCCCACAATGAATGCCATCACCGCACGGACAGGGAAGAGAAAGCAATAACTTCTGTTATAATTGCTAGAAATTGTGATGTTCTCTCCTGTTTCAAAGAATGATGCTTTGCCTGATATAATTTCTAAGCTAGGTCTCTTTGAAAACACGGTATTTTCAGATATTCACAGTGAATTACCAAGAAACAACATAGGAAACCACGGGGAACGGTGAAGTCACATATAGGTCCTTTGGTGTGTCAGGTGAAGCACACTACCCAAAAGACTCCAGCGTTCTTGAAACCAGTGTTTGCTCTTTAGTCTACTGTATCAACTCGAAAGCTCACTGAAGCACACAATGAAGCAGAACAACAACGGCACAGCAAGGGCATAATTCCATCTGTTGAAATCGTTTGATTATCTGTATATGGTGGTTAGAATTTCATCTGGTTGAAAACTGTTGCTGGCCTCCTTCGGAACACAGTCTTTATGAGTTAACAATAAGTGCAACAACAACTTTTAGAAAGACATACATGAGAACCAGATAGCATCTAATATCTTCAGTTCAAAGAGCTACATCTGTACTTTCAGTAGTACATGCGTTACTCTGCACGGAAAACAAGATATGTCGAGACATCGCTATCTCTGATTCTGCCTTCAATGGCAATGCCACGGGTCACTATCTCCCACAATGAATGCCATCACCGCACGGACAGGGAAGAGAAAGCAATAACTTCTGTTATAATTGCTAGAAATTGTGATGTTCTCTCCTGTTTCAAAGAATGATGCTTTGCCTGATATAATTTCTAAGCTAGGTCTCTTTGAAAACACGGTATTTTCAGAGTTTCACAGTGAATTACCAAGAAACAACATAGGAAACCACTGGGAACGGTGAAGTCACATATAGATCCTTTGGTGTGTCAGGTGAAACACACTACCCAAAAGATTCCAGCGTTCTTGAAACCAGTGTTTGCTCTTTAGTCTACTGTATCAACTCTAAATCTCACTGAAGTATACAATGAAGCAGAACAACAACGGCACAGCAAGGGCATAATTCCATCTGTTGAAATCGTTTGATTATTTGTATATGGTGGTTAGAATTTCATCTGGTTGAAAACTGTTGCTGGCCTCCTTCGGAACACAGTCTTTATGAGTTAACAATAAGTGCAACAACAACTTTTAGAAAGACATACATGAGAACCAGATAGCATCTAATATCTTCAGTTCAAAGAGCTACATCTGTACTTTCAGTAGTACATGCGTTACTCTGCACGGAAAACAAGATATGTCGAGACATCGCTATCTCTGATTCTGCCTTCAATGGCAATGCCACCGGTCACTATCTCCCACAATGAATGCTATCACCGAACGGAAAGGGAAGAGAAAGCAATAACTTCTGTTATAATTGCTAGAAATTGTGATGTTCTCTCCTGTTTCAAAGAATGATGCTTTGCCTGATATAATTTCTAAGCTAGGTCTCTTTCAAAACACGGTATTTTCAGAGTTTCACAGTGAATTACCAAGAAACAACGTAGGAATCCACTGGGAACGGTGAAGTCACATATAGATCCTTTGGTGTGTCAGGTGAAGCACACTACCCAAAAGACTCCAGCGTTCTTGAAACCAGTGTTTGCTCTTTAGTCTACTGTATCAACTCGAAAGCTCACTGAAGCATACAATGAAGCAGAACAACAACGGCACAGCAAGGGCATAATTCCATCTGTTGAAATCGTTTGATTATCTGTATATGGTGGTTAGAATTTCATCTGGTTGAAAACTGTTGCTGGCCTCCTTCGGAACACAGTCTTTATGAGTTAACAATAAGTGCAACAACAACTTTTAGAAAGACATACATGAGAACCAGATAGCATCTCATATCTTCAGTTCAAAGAGCTACATCTGTACTTTCAGTAGTACATACGTTACTCTGCATGGAAAACAAGATATGTCCAGACATCGCTATCTCTGATTCTGCCTTCAATCGCAATGCCACCGGTCACTATCTCCCACAATGAATACCATCACCGCACGGACAGGGAAGAGAAAGCAATAACTTCTGTTATAATTGCTAGAAATTGTGATGTTCTCTCCTGTTTCAAAGAATGATCCTTTGCCTGATATAATTTCTAAGCTAGGTCTCTTTGAAAACACGGTATTTTCAGAGTTTCACAGTGAATTACCAAGAAACAACATAGGAAATCACTGGGAACGGTGAAGTCACATATAGATCCTTTGGTGTGTCAGGTGAAACACACTACCCAAAAGACTCCAGCGTTCTTGAAACCAGTGTTTGCTCTTTAGTCTACTGTATCAACTCGAAAGCTCACTGAAGCATACAATGAAGCAGAACAACAACGGCACAGCAAGGGCATAATTCCATCTGTTGAAATCGTTTGATTATCTGTATATGGCGGTTAGAATTTCATCTGGTTGAAAACTGTTGCTGGCCTCCTTTGGAACACAGTCTTTATGAGTTAACAATAAGTGCAACAACAACTTTTAGAAAGACATACATGAGAACCAGATAGCATCTAATATCTTCAGTTCAAAGAGCTACATCTGTACTTTCAGTAGTACATGCGTTACTCTGCATGGAAAACAAGATATGTCGAGACATCGCTATCTCTGATTCTGCCTTCAATGGCAATGCCACCGGAAACTATCTCCCACAATGAATGCTATCACCGAACGGAAAGGGAAGAGAAAGCAATAACTTCTGTTATAATTGCTAGAAATTGTGATGTTCTCTCCTGTTTCAAAGAATGATGCTTTGCCTGATATAATTTCTAAGCTAGGTCTCTTTGAAAACACGGTATTTTCAGAGTTTCACAGTGAATTACCAAGAAACAACGTAGGAAACCACTGTGAACGGTGAAGTCACATATAGATCCTTTGGTGTGTCAGGTGAAGCACACTACCCAAAAGACTCCAGCGTTCTTGAAACCAGTGTTTGCTCTTTAGTCTACTGTATCAACTCGAAAGCTCACTGAAGCATACAATGAAGCAGAACAACAACGGCACAGCAAGGGCATAATTCCATCTGTTGAAATCGTTTGATTATCTGTATATGGTGGTTAGAATTTCATCTGGTTGAAAACTTGCTGGCCTCCTTCGGAACACAGTCTTTATGAGTTATCAATAAGTGCAACAACAACTTTCAGAAAGACATACAAGAGAACCAGATAGCATCTCATATCTTCAGTTCAAAGAGCTACATCTGTACTTTCAGTAGTACATGCGTTACTCTACACGGTAAACAAGATATGTCCAGACATCGCTATCTCTGATTCTGCCTTCAATGGCAATGCCAGCGGTCACTATCTCCCACAATGAATGCCATCACCGCACGGACAGGGAAGAGAAAGCAATAACTTCTGTTATAATTGCTAGAAATTGTGATGTTCTCTCCTGTTTCAAAGAATGATGCTTTGCCTGATATAATTTCTAATCTAGGTCTCTTTGAAAACACGGTATTTTCAGAGTTTCACAGTGAATTACCAAGAAACAACATAGGAAACCACTGGGAACGGTGAAGTCACTTATAGATCCTTTGGTGTGTCAGGTGAAGCACACTACCCAAAAGACTCCAGCGTTCTTGAAACCAGTGTTTGCTCTTTAGTCTACTGTATCAACTCGAAAGCTCACTGAAGCATACAATGAAGCAGAACAACAACGGCACAGCAAGGGCATAATTCCATCTGTTGAAATCGTTTGATTATCTGTATATGGTGGTTAGAATTTCATCTGGTTGAAAACTGTTGCTGGCCTCCTTCGGAACACAGTCTTTATGAGTTAACAATAAGTGCAACAACAACATTTAGAAAGACATACATGAGAACCAGATAGCATCTAATATCTTCAGTTCAAAGAGCTACATCTGTACTTTCAGTAGTACATGCGTTACTCTGCACGGAAAACAAGATATGTCGAGACATCCCTATCTCTGATTGTGCCTTCAATGGCAATGCCACGGGTCACTATCTCCCACAATGAATGCCATCACCGCACGGACAGGGAAGAGAAAGCAATAACTTCTGTTATAATTGCTAGAAATTGTGATGTTCTCTCCTGTTTCAAAGAATGGTGCTTTGCCTGATATAATTTCTAAGCTAGGTCTCTTTGAAAACACGGTATTTTCAGAGTTTCACAGTGAATTACCAAGAAACAACATAGGAAACCACTGGGAACGGTGAAGTCACATATAGGTCCTTTGGTGTGTCAGGTGAAGCACACTACCCAAAAGACTCCAGCGTTCTTGAAACCAGTGTTTGCTCTTTAGTCTACTGTATCAACTCGAAAGCTCACTGAAGCACACAATGAAGCAGAACAACAACGGCACAGCAAGGGCATAATTCCATCTGTTGAAATCGTTTGATTATCTGTATATGGTGGTTAGAATTTCATCTGGTTGAAAACTGTTGCTGGCCTCCTTCGGAACACAGTCTTTATGAGTTAACAATAAGTGCAACAACAACTTTTAGAAAGACATACATGAGAACCAGATAGCATCTAATATCTTCAGTTCAAAGAGCTACATCTGTACTTTCAGTAGTACATGCGTTACTCTGCACGGAAAACAAGATATGTCGAGACATCGCTATCTCTGATTCTCCCTTCAAGGCAATGCCACCGGTCACTATCTCCCACAATGAATGCCATCACCGCACGGACAGGGAAGAGAAAGCAATAACTTCTGTTATAATTGCTAGAAATTGTGATGTTCTCTCCTGTTTCAAAGAATGATCCTTTGCCTGATATAATTTCTAAGCTAGGTCTCTTTGAAAACACGGTATTTTCAGAGTTTCACAGTGAATGACCAAGAAACAACATAGGAAACCACTGGGAACGGTGAAGTCACATATAGATCCTTTGGTGTGTCAGGTGAAACACACTACCCAAAAGACTCCAGCGTTCTTGAAACCAGTGTTTGCTCTTTAGTCTACTGTATCAACTCGAAATCTCACTGAAGCATACAATGAAGCAGAACAACAACGGCACAGCAAGGGCATAATTCCATCTGTTGAAATCGTTTGATTTTCTGTATATGGTGGTTAGAATTTCATCTGGTTGAAAACTTGCTGGCCTCCTTCGGAACACAGTCTTTATGAGTTAACAATAAGTGCAACAACAACTTTTAGAAAGACATACATGAGAACCAGATAGCATCTAATATCTTCAGTTCAAAGAGCTACATCTGTACTTTCAGTAGTACATGCGTTACTCTGCACGGAAAACAAGATATGTCGAGACATCGCTATCTCTGATTCTGCCTTCAAGGCAATGCCACCGGTCACTATCTCCCACAATGAATGCCATCACCGCACGGACAGGAAAGAGAAAGCAATAACTTCTGTTATAATTGCTAGAAATTGTGATGTTCTCTCCTGTTTCAAAGAATGATGCTTTGCCTAATATAATTTCTAAGCTAGGTCTCTTTGAAAACACGGTATTTTCAGAGTTTCACAGTGAATTACCAAGAAACAACATAGGAAACCACTGGGAACGGTGAAGTCACATATAGATCCTTTGGTGTGTCAGGTGAAACACACTACCCAAAAGACTCCAGCGTTCTTGAAACCAGTGTTTGCTCTTTAGTCTACTGTATCAACTCGAAAGCTCACTGAAGCATACAATGAAGCAGAACAACAACGGCACAGCAAGGGCATAATTCCATCTGTTGAAATCGTTTGATTATCTGTATATGATGGTTAGAATTTCATCTGGTTGAAAACTGTTGCTGGCCTCCTTCGGAACACAGACTTTATGAGTTAACAATAAGTGCAACAACAACTTTTAGAAAGACATACATGAGAACCA
Source organism: Furipterus horrens (assembly GCF_987537825.1). Taxonomy (NCBI): domain Eukaryota; kingdom Metazoa; phylum Chordata; class Mammalia; order Chiroptera; family Furipteridae; genus Furipterus; species Furipterus horrens. The sequence continues at coordinate 6,233,353 of NW_028327188.1, forward strand.
GATAGCATCTAATATCTTCAGTTCAAAGAGCTACATCTGTACTTTCAGTAGTACATGCGTTACTCTGCACGGAAAACAAGATATGTCGAGACATCGCTATCTCTGATTCTGCCTTCAAGGCAATGCCACCGGTCACTATATCCAACAATGAATGCCATCACCGCACGGACAGGGAAGAGAAAGCAATAATTTCTGTTATAATTGCTAGAAATTGTGATGTTCTCTCCTGTTTCAAAGAATGGTGCTTTGCCTGATATAATTTCTAAGATAGGTCTCTTTGAAAACACGGTATTTTCAGAGTTTCACAGTGAATTACCAAGAAACAACATAGGAAACCACTGGGAACGGTGAAGTCACATATAGATCCTTTGGTGTGTCAGGTGAAACACACTACCCAAAAGATTCCAGCGTTCTTGAAACCAGTGTTTGCTCTTTAGTCTACTGTATCAACTCGAAAGCTCACTGAAGCATACAATGAAGCAGAACAACAACGGCACAGCAAGGGCATAATTCCATCTGTTGAAATCGTTTGATTATCTGTATATGGTGGTTAGAATTTCATCTGGTTGAAAACTGTTGCTGGCCTCCTTCGGAACACAGTCTTTATGAGTTAACAATAAGTGCAACAACAACTTTTAGAAAGACATACATGAGAACCAGATAGCATCTAATATCTTCAGTTCAAAGAGCTACATCTGTACTTTCAGTAGTACATGCGTTACTCTGCACGGAAAACAAGATATGTCGAGACATCGCTATCTCTGATTGTGCCTTCAATGGCAATGCCACGGGTCACTATCTCCCACAATGAATGCCATCACCGCACGGACAGGGAAGAGAAAGCAATAACTTCTGTTATAATTGCTAGAAATTGTGATGTTCTCTCCTGTTTCAAAGAATGATGCTTTGCCTGATATAATTTCTAAGCTAGGTCTCTTTGAAAACACGGTATTTTCAGAGTTTCACAGTGAATTACCAAGAAACAACATAGGAAACCACTGGGAACGGTGAAGTCACATATAGGTCCTTTGGTGTGTCAGGTGAAGCACACTACCCAAAAGACTCCAGCGTTCTTGAAACCAGTGTTTGCTCTTTAGTCTACTGTATCAACTCGAAAGCTCACTGAAGCACACAATGAAGCAGAACAACAACGGCACAGCAAGGGCATAATTCCATCTGTTGAAATCGTTTGATTATCTGTATATGGTGGTTAGAATTTCATCTGGTTGAAAACTGTTGCTGGCCTCCTTCGGAACACAGTCTTTATGAGTTAACAATAAGTGCAACAACAACTTTTAGAAAGACATACATGAGAACCAGATAGCATCTAATATCTTCAGTTCAAAGAGCTACATCTGTACTTTCAGTAGTACATGCGTTACTCTGCACGGAAAACAAGATATGTCGAGACATCGCTATCTCTGATTCTCCCTTCAAGGCAATGCCACCGGTCACTATCTCCCACAATGAATGCCATCACCGCACGGACAGGGAAGAGAAAGCAATAACTTCTGTTATAATTGCTAGAAATTGTGATGTTCTCTCCTGTTTCAAAGAATGATCCTTTGCCTGATATAATTTCTAAGCTAGGTCTCTTTGAAAACACGGTATTTTCAGAGTTTCACAGTGAATTACCAAGAAAAAACTTAGGAAACCACTGGGAACGGTGAAGTCACATATAGATCCTTTGGTGTGTCAGGTGAAGCACACTACCCAAAAGACTCCAGCGTTCTTGAAACCAGTGTTTGCTCTTTAGTCTACTGTATCAACTCTAAATCTCACTGAAGTATACAATGAAGCAGAACAACAACGGCACAGCAAGGGCATAATTCCATCTGTTGAAATCGTTTGATTATCTGTATATGGTGGTTAGAATTTCATCTGGTTGAAAACTGTTGCTGGCCTCCTTCGGAACACAGTCTTTATGAGTTAACAATAAGTGCAACAACAACTTTTAGAAAGACATACATGAGAACCAGATAGCATCTCATATCTTCAGTTCAAAGAGCTACATCTGTACTTTCAGTAGTACATACGTTACTCTGCATGGAAAACAAGATATGTCCAGACATCGCTATCTCTGATTCTGCCTTCAATGGCAATGCCACCGGTCACTATCTCCCACAATGAATACCATCACCGCACGGACAGGGAAGAGAAAGCAATAACTTCTGTTATAATTGCTAGAAATTGTGATGTTCTCTCCTGTTTCAAAGAATGATCCTTTGCCTGATATAATTTCTAAGCTAGGTCTATTTGAAAACACGTTATTTTCAGAGTTTCACAGTGAATTACCAAGAAACAACATAGGAAACCACTGGGAACGGTGAAGTCACATATAGATCCTTTGGTGTGTCAGGTGAAACACACTACCCAAAAGACTCCAGCGTTCTTGAAACCAGTGTTTGCTCTTTAGTCTACTGTATCAACTCGAAATCTCACTGAAGCATACAATGAAGCAGAACAACAACGGCACAGCAAGGGCATAATTCCATCTGTTGAAATCGTTTGATTATCTGTATATGGTCGTTAGAATTTCATCTGGTTGAAAACTTGCTGGCCTCCTTCGGAACACAGTCTTTATGAGTTAACAATAAGTGCAACAACAACTTTTAGAAAGACATACATGAGAACCAGATAGCATCTCATATCTTCAGTTCAAAGAGCTACATCTGTACTTTCAGTAGTACATACGTTACTCTGCACGGAAAACAAGATATGTCCAGACATCACTATCTCTGATTCTGCCTTCAATGGCAATGCCACCGGTCACTATCTCCCACAATGAATACCATCACCGCACGGACAGGGAAGAGAAAGCAATAACTTCTGTTATAATTGCTAGAAATTGTGATGTTATCTCCTGTTTCAAAGAATGATCCTTTGCCTGATATAATTTCTAAGCTAGGTCTCTTAGAAAACACGGTATTTTCAGAGTTTCACAGTGAATTACCAAGAAACAACATAGGAAACCACTGGGAACGGTGAAGTCACATATAGATCCTTTGGTGTGTCAGGTGAAGCACACTACTCAAAAGACTCCAGCGTTCTTGAAACCAGTGTTTGCTCTTTAGTCTACTGTATCAACTCGAAAGCTCACTGAAGCATACAATGAAGCAGAACAACAACGGCACAGCAAGGGCATAATTCCATCTGTTGAAATCGTTTGATTATCTGTATATGGTGGTTAGAATTTCATCTGGTTGAAAACTGTTGCTGGCCTCCTTCGGAACACAGTCTTTATGAGTTAACAATAAGTGCAACAACAACTTTTAGAAAGACATACATGAGAACCAGATAGCATCTAATATCTTCAGTTCAAAGAGCTACATCTGTACTTTCAGTAGTACATGCGTTACTCTGCACGGAAAACAAGATATGTCGAGACATCGCTATCTCTGATTCTGCCTTCAAGGCAATGCCACCGGTCACTATATCCAACAATGAATGCCATCACCGCACGGACAGGGAAGAGAAAGCAATAATTTCTGTTATAATTGCTAGAAATTGTGATGTTCTCTCCTGTTTCAAAGAATGGTGCTTTGCCTGATATAATTTCTAAGATAGGTCTCTTTGAAAACACGGTATTTTCAGAGTTTCACAGTGAATTACCAAGAAACAACATAGGAAACCACTGGGAACGGTGAAGTCACATATAGATCCTTTGGTGTGTCAGGTGAAACACACTACCCAAAAGATTCCAGCGTTCTTGAAACCAATGTTTGCTCTTTAGTCTACTGTATCAACTCGAAAGCTCACTGAAGTATACAATGAAGCAGAACAACAACGGCACAGCAAGGGCATAATTCCATCTGTTGAAATCGTTTGATTATCTGTATATGGTGGTTAGAATTTCATCTGGTTGAAAACTGTTGCTGGCCTCCTTCGGAACACAGTCTTTATGAGTTAACAATAAGTGCAACAACAACTTTTAGAAAGACATACATGAGAACCAGATAGCATCTAATATCTTCAGTTCAAAGAGCTACATCTGTACTTTCAGTAGTACATGCGTTACTCTGCACGGAAAACAAGATATGTCGAGACATCGCTATCTCTGATTGTGCCTTCAATGGCAATGCCACGGGTCACTATCTCCCACAATGAATGCCATCACCGCACGGACAGGGAAGAGAAAGCAATAACTTCTGTTATAATTGCTAGAAATTGTGATGTTCTCTCCTGTTTCAAAGAATGATGCTTTGCCTGATATAATTTCTAAGCTAGGTCTCTTTGAAAACACGGTATTTTCAGAGTTTCACAGTGAATTACCAAGAAACAACATAGGAAACCACTGGGAACGGTGAAGTCACATATAGGTCCTTTGGTGTGTCAGGTGAAGCACACTACCCAAAAGACTCCAGCGTTCTTGAAACCAGTGTTTGCTCTTTAGTCTACTGTATCAACTCGAAAGCTCACTGAAGCACACAATGAAGCAGAACAACAACGGCACAGCAAGGGCATAATTCCATCTGTTGAAATCGTTTGATTATCTGTATATGGTGGTTAGAATTTCATCTGGTTGAAAACTGTTGCTGGCCTCCTTCGGAACACAGTCTTTATGAGTTAACAATAAGTGCAACAACAACTTTTAGAAAGACATACATGAGAACCAGATAGCATCTAATATCTTCAGTTCAAAGAGCTACATCTGTACTTTCAGTAGTACATGCGTTACTCTGCACGGAAAACAAGATATGTCGAGACATCGCTATCTCTGATTCTGCCTTCAAGGCAATGCCACCGGTCACTATATCCAACAATGAATGCCATCACCGCACGGACAGGGAAGAGAAAGCAATAATTTCTGTTATAATTGCTAGAAATTGTGATGTTCTCTCCTGTTTCAAATAATGGTGCTTTGCCTGATATAATTTCTAAGATAGGTCTCTTTGAATACACGGTATTTTCAGAGTTTCACAGTGAATTACCAAGAAACAACATAGGAAACCACTGGGAACGGTGAAGTCACATATAGATCCTTTGGTGTGTCAGGTGAAACACACTACCCAAAAGATTCCAGCGTTCTTGAAACCAATGTTTGCTCTTTAGTCTACTGTATCAACTCGAAAGCTCACTGAAGCATACAATGAAGCAGAACAACAACGGCACAGCAAGGGCATAATTCCATCTGTTGAAATCGTTTGATTATCTGTATATGGTGGTTAGAATTTCATCTGGTTGAAAACTGTTGCTGGCCTCCTTCGGAACACAGTCTTTATGAGTTAACAATAAGTGCAACAACAACTTTTAGAAAGACATACATGAGAACCAGATAGCATCTAATATCTTCAGTTCAAAGAGCTACATCTGTACTTTCAGTAGTACATGCGTTACTCTGCACGGAAAACAAGATATGTCGAGACATCGCTATCTCTGATTGTGCCTTCAATGGCAATGCCATGGGTCACTATCTCCCACAATGAATGCCATCACCGCACGGACAGGGAAGAGAAAGCAATAACTTCTGTTATAATTGCTAGAAATTGTGATGTTCTCTCCTGTTTCAAAGAATGGTGCTTTGCCTGATATAATTTCTAAGCTAGGTCTCTTTGAAAACACGGTATTTTCAGAGTTTCACAGTGAATTACCAAGAAACAACATAGGAAACCACTGGGAACGGTGAAGTCACATATAGATCCTTTGGTGTGTCAGGTGAAACACACTACCCAAAAGACTCCAGCGTTCTTGAAACCAGTGTTTGCTCTTTAGTCTACTGTATCAACTCGAAAGCTCACTGAAGCATACAATGAAGCAGAACAACAACGGCACAGCAAGGGCATAATTCCATCTGTTGAAATCGTTTGATTATCTGTATATGGTGGTTAGAATTTCATCTGGTTGAAAACTGTTGCTGGCCTCCTTCGGAACACAGTCTTTATGAGTTAACAATAAGTGCAACAACAACTTTTAGAAAGACATACATGAGAACCAGATAGCATCTAATATCTTCAGTTCAAAGAGCTACATCTGTACTTTCAGTAGAACATGCGTTACTCTGCACGGAAAACAAGATATGTCGAGACATCGCTATCTCTGATTGTTCCTTCAATGGCAATGCCACCGGTCACTATCTCCCACAATGAATGCCATCACCGCACGGACAGGGAAGAGAAAGCAATAACTTCTGTTATAATTGCTAGAAATTGTGATGTTCTCTCCTGTTTCAAAGAATGATGCTTTGCGTGATATAAATTCTAAGCTAGGTCTCTTTGAAAACACGGTATTTTCAGAGTTTCACAGTGAATTACCAAGAAAAAACATAGGAAACCACTGGGAACGGTGAAGTCACATATAGATCCTTTGGTGTGTCAGGTGAAACACACTACCCAAAAGACTCCAGCGTTCTTGAAACCAGTGTTTGCTCTTTAGTCTACTGTATCAACTCTAAATCTCACTGAAGTATACAATGAAGCAGAACAACAACGGCACAGCAAGGGCATAATGCCATCTGTTGAAATCGTTTGATTATCTGTATATGGTGGTTAGAATTTCATCTGGTTGAAAACTGTTGCTGGCCTCCTTCGGAACACAGTCTTTATGAGTTAACAATAAGTGCAACAACAACTTTTAGAAAGACATACATGAGAACCAGATAGCATCTAATATCTTCAGTTCAAAGAGCTACATCTGTACTTTCAGTAGTACATGCGTTACTCTGCACGGAAAACAAGATATGTCGAGACATCGCTATCTCTGATTCTGCCTTCAATGGCAATGCCACCGGTCACTATCTCCCACAATGAATGCTATCACCGAACGGAAAGGGAAGAGAAAGCAATAACTTCTGTTATAATTGCTAGAAATTGTGATGTTCTCTCCTGTTTCAAAGAATGATGCTTTGCCTGATATAATTTCTAAGCTAGGTCTCTTTGAAAACACGGTATTTTCAGAGTTTCACAGTGAATTACCAAGAAACAACGTAGGAAACCACTGGGAACGGTGAAGTCACATATAGATCCTTTGGTGTGTCAGGTGAAGCACACTACCCAAAAGACTCCAGCGTTCTTGAAACCAGTGTTTGCTCTTTAGTCTACTGTATCAACTCGAAAGCTCACTGAAGCATACAATGAAGCAGAACAACAACGGCACAGCAAGGGCATAATTCCATCTGTTGAAATCGTTTGATTATCTGTATATGGTGGTTAGAATTTCATCTGGTTGAAAACTGTTGCTGGCCTCCTTCGGAACACAGTCTTTATGAGTTAACAATAAGTGCAACAACAACTTTTAGAAAGACATACATGAGAACCAGATAGCATCTCATATCTTCAGTTCAAAGAGCTACATCTGTACTTTCTGTAGTACATACGTTACTCTTCATGGAAAACAAGATATGTCCAGACATCGCTATCTCTGATTCTGCCTTCAATGGCAATGCCACCGGTCACTATCTCCCACAATGAATACCATCACCGCACGGACAGGGAAGAGAAAGCAATAACTTCTGTTATAATTGCTAGAAATTGTGATGTTCTCTCCTGTTTCAAAGAATGATCCTTTGCCTGATATAATTTCTAAGCTAGGTCTATTTGAAAACACGGTATTTTCAGAGTTTCACAGTGAATTACCAAGAAACAACATAGGAAACCACTGGGAACGGTGAAGTCACTTATAGATCCTTTGGTGTGTCAGGTGAAGCACACTACCCAAAAGACTCCAGCGTTCTTGAAACCAGTGTTTGCTCTTTAGTCTACTGTATCAACTCGAAAGCTCACTGAAGCATACAATGAAGCAGAACAACAACGGCACAGCAAGGGCATAATTCCATCTGTTGAAATCGTTTGATTATCTGTATATGGTGGTTAGAATTTCATCTGGTTGAAAACTGTTGCCGGCCTCCTTCGGAACACAGTTTTTATGAGTTAACAATAAGTGCAACAACAACTTTTAGAAAGACATACATGAGAACCAGATAGCATCTCATATCTTCAGTTCAAAGAGCTACATCTGTACTTTCAGTAGTACATACGTTACTCTGCACGGAAAACAAGATATGTCCAGACATCGCTATCTCTGATTCTGCCTTCAATGGCAATGCCACCGGTCACTATCTCCCACAATGAATACCATCACCGCACGGACAGGGAAGAGAAAGCAATAACTTCTGTTATAATTGCTAGAAATTGTGATGTTCTCTCCTGTTTCAAAGAATGATCCTTTGCCTGATATAATTTCTAAGCTAGGTCTCTTTGAAAACACGGTATTTTCAGAGTTTCACAGTGAATTACCAAGAAACAACATAGGAAACCACTGGGAACGGTGAAGTCACATATAGGTCCTTTGGTGTGTCAGGTGAAGCACACTACCCAAAAGACTCCAGCGTTCTTGAAACCAGTGTTTGCTCTTTAGTCTACTGTATCAACTCGAAAGCTCACTGAAGCACACAATGAAGCAGAACAACAACGGCACAGCAAGGGCATAATTCCATCTGTTGAAATCGTTTGATTATCTGTATATGGTGGTTAGAATTTCATCTGGTTGAAAACTGTTGCTGGCCTCCTTCGGAACACAGTCTTTATGAGTTAACAATAAGTGCAACAACAACTTTTAGAAAGACATACATGAGAACCAGATAGCATCTAATATCTTCAGTTCAAAGAGCTACATCTGTACTTTCAGTAGTACATGCGTTACTCTGCACGGAAAACAAGATATGTCGAGACATCGCTATCTCTGATTCTCCCTTCAAGGCAATGCCACCGGTCACTATCTCCCACAATGAATGCCATCACCGCACGGACAGGGAAGAGAAAGCAATAACTTCTGTTATAATTGCTAGAAATTGTGATGTTCTCTCCTGTTTCAAAGAATGATCCTTTGCCTGATATAATTTCTAAGCTAGGTCTCTTTGAAAACACGGTATTTTCAGAGTTTCACAGTGAATTACCAAGAAACAACATAGGAAACCACTGGGAACGGTGAAGTCACATATAGATCCTTTGGTGTGTCAGGTGAAGCACACTACCCAAAAGACTCCAGCGTTCTTGAAACCAGTGTTTGCTCTTTAGTCTACTGTATCAACTCGAAAGCTCACTGAAGCATACAATGAAGCAGAACAACAACGGCACAGCAAGGGCATAATTCCATCTGTTGAAATCGTTTGATTATCTGTATATGGTGGTTAGAATTTCATCTGGTTGAAAACTGTTGCTGGCCTCCTTCGGAACACAGTCTTTATGAGTTAACAATAAGTGCAACAACAACTTTTAGAAAGACATACATGAGAACCAGATAGCATCTAATATCTTCAGTTCAAAGAGCTACATCTGTACTTTCAGTAGTACATGCGTTACTCTGCACGGAAAACAAGATATGTCGAGACATCGCTATCTCTGATTCTCCCTTCAAGGCAATGCCACCGGTCACTATCTCCCACAATGAATGCCATCACCGCACGGACAGGGAAGAGAAAGCAATAACTTCTGTTATAATTGCTAGAAATTGTGATGTTCTCTCCTGTTTCAAAGAATGATCCTTTGCCTGATATAATTTCTAAGCTAGGTCTCTTTGAAAACACGGTATTTTCAGAGTTTCACAGTAAATTACCAAGAAAAAACATAGGAAACCACTGGGAACGGTGAAGTCACATATAGATCCTTTGGTGTGTCAGGTGAAGCACACTACCCAAAAGACTCCAGCGTTCTTGAAACCAGTGTTTGCTCTTTAGTCTACTGTATCAACTCTAAATCTCACTGAAGTATACAATGAAGCAGAACAACAACGGCACAGCAAGGGCATAATTCCATCTGTTGAAATCGTTTGATTATCTGTATATGGTGGTTAGAATTTCATCTGGTTGAAAACTGTTGCTGGCCTCCTTCGGAACACAGTCTTTATGAGTTAACAATAAGTGCAACAACAACTTTTAGAAAGACATACATGAGAACCAGATAGCATCTAATATCTTCAGTTCAAAGAGCTACATCTGTACTTTCAGTAGTACATGCGTTACTCTGCACGGAAAACAAGATATGTCGAGACATCGCTATCTCTCATTCTGCCTTCAATGGCAATGCCACCGGTCACTATCTCCCACAATGAATTCTATCACCGAACGGAAAGGGAAGAGAAAGCAATGACTTCTGTTATAATTGCTAGAAATTGTGATGTTCTCTCCTGTTTCAAAGAATGATGCTTTGCCTGATATAATTTCTAAGCTAGGTCTCTTTGAAAACACGGTATTTTCAGAGTTTCACAGTGAATTACCAAGAAACAACATAGGAAACCACTGGGAAAGGTGAAGTCACATATAGATCCTTTGGTGTGTCAGGTGAAGCACACTACCCAAAAGACTCCAGCGTTCTTGAAACCAGTGTTTGCTCTTTAGTCTACTGTATCAACTCGAAAGCTCACTGAAGCATACAATGAAGCAGAACAACAACGGCACAGCAAGGGCATAATTCCATCTGTTGAAATCGTTTGATTATCTGTATATGGTCGTTAGAATTTCATCTGGTTGAAAACTGTTGCTGGCCTCCTTCGGAACACAGTCTTTATGAGTTAACAATAAGTGCAACAACAACTTTTAGAAAGACATACATGAGAACCAGATAGCATCTAATATCTTCAGTTCAAAGAGCTACATCTGTACTTTCAGTAGTACATGCGTTACTCTGCACGGAAAACAAGATATGTCGAGACATCGCTATCTCTGATTCTGCCTTCAAGGCAATGCCACCGGTCACTATCTCCCACAATGAATGCCATCACCGCACGGACAGGAAAGAGAAAGCAATAACTTCTGTTATAATTGCTAGAAATTGTGATGTTCTCTCCTGTTTCAAAGAATGATGCTTTGCCTGATATAATTTCTAAGCTAGGTCTCTTTGAAAACACGGTATTTTCAGTGTTTCACAGTGAATTACCAAGAAACAACATAGGAAACCACTGGGAACGGTGAAGTCACATATAGATCCTTTGGTGTGTCAGGTGAAACACACTACCCAAAAGACTCCAGCGTTCTTGAAACCAGTGTTTGCTCTTTAGTCTACTGTATCAACTCGAAAGCTCACTGAAGCATACAATGAAGCAGAACAACAACGGCACAGCAAGGGCATAATTCCATCTGTTGAAATCGTTTGATTATCTGTATATGGTGGTTAGAATTTCATCTGGTTGAAAACTGTTGCTGGCCTCCTTCGGAACACAGTCTTTATGAGTTAACAATAAGTGCAACAACAACTTTTAGAAAGACATACATGAGAACCAGATAGCATCTAATATCTTCAGTTCAAAGAGCTACATCTGTACTTTCAGTAGTACATGCGTTACTCTGCACGGAAAACAAGATATGTCGAGACATCGCTATCTCTGATTCTGCCTTCAAGGCAATGCCACCGGTCACTATATCCAACAATGAATGCCATCACCGCACGGACAGGGAAGAGAAAGCAATAATTTCTGTTATAATTGCTAGAAATTGTGATGTTCTCTCCTGTTTCAAAGAATGGTGCTTTGCCTGATATAATTTCTAAGATAGGTCTCTTTGAAAACACGGTATTTTCAGAGTTTCACAGTGAATTACCAAGAAACAACATAGGAAACCACTGGGAACGGTGAAGTCACATATAGATCCTTTGGTGTGTCAGGTGAAACACACTACCCAAAAGATTCCAGCGTTCTTGAAACCAATGTTTGCTCTTTAGTCTACTGTATCAACTCGAAAGCTCACTGAAGCATACAATGAAGCAGAACAACAACGGCACAGCAAGGGCATAATTCCATCTGTTGAAATCGTTTGATTATCTGTATATGGTGGTTAGAATTTCATCTGGTTGAAAACTGTTGCTGGCCTCCTTCGGAACACAGTCTTTATGAGTTAACAATAAGTGCAACAACAACTTTTAGAAAGACATACATGAGAACCAGATAGCATCTAATATCTTCAGTTCAAAGAGCTACATCTGTACTTTCAGTAGTACATGCGTTACTCTGCACGGAAAACAAGATATGTCGAGACATCGCTATCTCTGATTGTGCCTTCAATGGCAATGCCACGGGTCACTATCTCCCACAATGAATGCCATCACCGAACGGACAGGGAAGAGAAAGCAATAACTTCTGTTATAATTGCTAGAAATTGTGATGTTCTCTCCTGTTTCAAAGAATGATGCTTTGCCTGATATAATTTCTAAGCTAGGTCTCTTTGAAAACACGGTATTTTCAGAGTTTCACAGTGAATTACCAAGAAACAACATAGGAAACCACTGGGAACGGTGAAGTCACATATAGGTCCTTTGGTGTGTCAGGTGAAGCACACTACCCAAAAGACTCCAGCGTTCTTGAAACCAGTGTTTGCTCTTTAGTCTACTGTATCAACTCGAAAGCTCACTGAAGCACACAATGAAGCAGAACAACAACGGCACAGCAAGGGCATAATTCCATCTGTTGAAATCGTTTGATTATCTGTATATGGTGGTTAGAATTTCATCTGGTTGAAAACTGTTGCTGGCCTCCTTCGGAACACAGTCTTTATGAGTTAACAATAAGTGCAACAACAACTTTTAGAAAGACATACATGAGAACCAGATAGCATCTAATATCTTCAGTTCAAAGAGCTACATCTGTACTTTCAGTAGTACATGCGTTACTCTGCACGGAAAACAAGATATGTCGAGACATCGCTATCTCTGATTCTGCCTTCAAGGCAATGCCACCGGTCACTATATCCAACAATGAATGCCATCACCGCACGGACAGGGAAGAGAAAGCAATAATTTCTGTTATAATTGCTAGAAATTGTGATGTTCTCTCCTGTTTCAAATAATGGTGCTTTGCCTGATATAATTTCTAAGATAGGTCTCTTTGAATACACGGTATTTTCAGAGTTTCACAGTGAATTACCAAGAAACAACATAGGAAACCACTGGGAACGGTGAAGTCACATATAGATCCTTTGGTGTGTCAGGTGAAACACACTACCCAAAAGATTCCAGCGTTCTTGAAACCAATGTTTGCTCTTTAGTCTACTGTATCAACTCGAAAGCTCACTGAAGCATACAATGAAGCAGAACAACAACGGCACAGCAAGGGCATAATTCCATCTGTTGAAATCGTTTGATTATCTGTATATGGTGGTTAGAATTTCATCTGGTTGAAAACTGTTGCTGGCCTCCTTCGGAACACAGTCTTTATGAGTTAACAATAAGTGCAACAACAACTTTTAGAAAGACATACATGAGAACCAGATAGCATCTAATATCTTCAGTTCAAAGAGCTACATCTGTACTTTCAGTAGTACATGCGTTACTCTGCACGGAAAACAAGATATGTCGAGACATCGCTATCTCTGATTGTGCCTTCAATGGCAATGCCATGGGTCACTATCTCTCACAATGAATGCCATCACCGCACGGACAGGGAAGAGAAAGCAATAACTTCTGTTATAATTGCTAGAAATTGTGATGTTCTCTCCTGTTTCAAAGAATGGTGCTTTGCCTGATATAATTTCTAAGCTAGGTCTCTTTGAAAACACGGTATTTTCAGAGTTTCACAGTGAATTACCAAGAAACAACATAGGAAACCACTGGGAACGGTGAAGTCACATATAGATCCTTTGGTGTGTCAGGTGAAACACACTACCCAAAAGACTCCAGCGTTCTTGAAACCAGTGTTTGCTCTTTAGTCTACTGTATCAACTCGAAAGCTCACTGAAGCATACAATGAAGCAGAACAACAACGGCACAGCAAGGGCATAATTCCATCTGTTGAAATCGTTTGATTATCTGTATATGGTGGTTAGAATTTCATCTGGTTGAAAACTGTTGCTGGCCTCCTTCGGAACACAGTCTTTATGAGTTAACAATAAGTGCAACAACAACTTTTAGAAAGACATACATGAGAACCAGATAGCATCTAATATCTTCAGTTCAAAGAGCTACATCTGTACTTTCAGTAGAACATGCGTTACTCTGCACGGAAAACAAGATATGTCGAGACATCGCTATCTCTGATTGTTCCTTCAATGGCAATGCCACCGGTCACTATCTCCCACAATGAATGCCATCACCGCACGGACAGGGAAGAGAAAGCAATAACTTCTGTTATAATTGCTAGAAATTGTGATGTTCTCTCCTGTTTCAAAGAATGATGCTTTGCGTGATATAAATTCTAAGCTAGGTCTCTTTGAAAACACGGTATTTTCAGAGTTTCACAGTGAATTACCAAGAAAAAACATAGGAAACCACTGGGAACGGTGAAGTCACATATAGATCCTTTGGTGTGTCAGGTGAAACACACTACCCAAAAGACTCCAGCGTTCTTGAAACCAGTGTTTGCTCTTTAGTCTACTGTATCAACTCTAAATCTCACTGAAGTATACAATGAAGCAGAACAACAACGGCACAGCAAGGGCATAATGCCATCTGTTGAAATCGTTTGATTATCTGTATATGGTGGTTAGAATTTCATCTGGTTGAAAACTGTTGCTGGCCTCCTTCGGAACACAGTCTTTATGAGTTAACAATAAGTGCAACAACAACTTTTAGAAAGACATACATGAGAACCAGATAGCATCTAATATCTTCAGTTCAAAGAGCTACATCTGTACTTTCAGTAGTACATGCGTTACTCTGCACGGAAAACAAGATATGTCGAGACATCGCTATCTCTGATTGTGCCTTCAATGGCAATGCCACGGGTCACTATCTCCCACAATGAATGCCATCACCGAACGGACAGGGAAGAGAAAGCAATAACTTCTGTTATAATTGCTAGAAATTGTGATGTTCTCTCCTGTTTCAAAGAATGATGCTTTGCCTGATATAATTTCTAAGCTAGGTCTCTTTGAAAACACGGTATTTTCAGAGTTTCACAGTGAATTACCAAGAAACAACATAGGAAACCACTGGGAACGGTGAAGTCACATATAGGTCCTTTGGTGTGTCAGGTGAAGCACACTACCCAAAAGACTCCAGCGTTCTTGAAACCAGTGTTTGCTCTTTAGTCTACTGTATCAACTCGAAAGCTCACTGAAGCACACAATGAAGCAGAACAACAACGGCACAGCAAGGGCATAATTCCATCTGTTGAAATCGTTTGATTATCTGTATATGGTGGTTAGAATTTCATCTGGTTGAAAACTGTTGCTGGCCTCCTTCGGAACACAGTCTTTATGAGTTAACAATAAGTGCAACAACAACTTTTAGAAAGACATACATGAGAACCAGATAGCATCTAATATCTTCAGTTCAAAGAGCTACATCTGTACTTTCAGTAGTACATGCGTTACTCTGCACGGAAAACAAGATATGTCGAGACATCGCTATCTCTGATTCTGCCTTCAAGGCAATGCCACCGGTCACTATATCCAACAATGAATGCCATCACCGCACGGACAGGGAAGAGAAAGCAATAATTTCTGTTATAATTGCTAGAAATTGTGATGTTCTCTCCTGTTTCAAATAATGGTGCTTTGCCTGATATAATTTCTAAGATAGGTCTCTTTGAATACACGGTATTTTCAGAGTTTCACAGTGAATTACCAAGAAACAACATAGGAAACCACTGGGAACGGTGAAGTCACATATAGATCCTTTGGTGTGTCAGGTGAAACACACTACCCAAAAGATTCCAGCGTTCTTGAAACCAATGTTTGCTCTTTAGTCTACTGTATCAACTCGAAAGCTCACTGAAGCATACAATGAAGCAGAACAACAACGGCACAGCAAGGGCATAATTCCATCTGTTGAAATCGTTTGATTATCTGTATATGGTGGTTAGAATTTCATCTGGTTGAAAACTGTTGCTGGCCTCCTTCGGAACACAGTCTTTATGAGTTAACAATAAGTGCAACAACAACTTTTAGAAAGACATACATGAGAACCAGATAGCATCTAATATCTTCAGTTCAAAGAGCTACATCTGTACTTTCAGTAGTACATGCGTTACTCTGCACGGAAAACAAGATATGTCGAGACATCGCTATCTCTGATTGTGCCTTCAATGGCAATGCCATGGGTCACTATCTCTCACAATGAATGCCATCACCGCACGGACAGGGAAGAGAAAGCAATAACTTCTGTTATAATTGCTAGAAATTGTGATGTTCTCTCCTGTTTCAAAGAATGGTGCTTTGCCTGATATAATTTCTAAGCTAGGTCTCTTTGAAAACACGGTATTTTCAGAGTTTCACAGTGAATTACCAAGAAACAACATAGGAAACCACTGGGAACGGTGAAGTCACATATAGATCCTTTGGTGTGTCAGGTGAAACACACTACCCAAAAGACTCCAGCGTTCTTGAAACCAGTGTTTGCTCTTTAGTCTACTGTATCAACTCGAAAGCTCACTGAAGCATACAATGAAGCAGAACAACAACGGCAAAGCAAGGGCATAATTCCATCTGTTGAAATCGTTTGATTATCTGTATATGGTGGTTAGAATTTCATCTGGTTGAAAACTGTTGCTGGCCTCCTTCGGAACACAGTCTTTATGAGTTAACAATAAGTGCAACAACAACTTTTAGAAAGACATACATGAGAACCAGATAGCATCTAATATCTTCAGTTCAAAGAGCTACATCTGTACTTTCAGTAGAACATGCGTTACTCTGCACGGAAAACAAGATATGTCGAGACATCGCTATCTCTGATTGTTCCTTCAATGGCAATGCCACCGGTCACTATCTCCCACAATGAATGCCATCACCGCACGGACAGGGAAGAGAAAGCAATAACTTCTGTTATAATTGCTAGAAATTGTGATGTTCTCTCCTGTTTCAAAGAATGATGCTTTGCGTGATATAAATTCTAAGCTAGGTCTCTTTGAAAACACGGTATTTTCAGAGTTTCACAGTGAATTACCAAGAAAAAACATAGGAAACCACTGGGAACGGTGAAGTCACATATAGGTCCTTTGGTGTGTCAGGTGAAACACACTACCCAAAAGACTCCAGCGTTCTTGAAACCAGTGTTTGCTCTTTAGTCTACTGTATCAACTCTAAATCTCACTGAAGTATACAATGAAGCAGAACAACAACGGCACAGCAAGGGCATAATGCCGTCTGTTGAAATCGTTTGATTATCTGTATATGGTGGTTAGAATTTCATCTGGTTGAAAACTGTTGCTGGCCTCCTTCGGAACACAGTCTTTATGAGTTAACAATAAGTGCAACAACAACTTTTAGAAAGACATACATGAGAACCAGATAGCATCTAATATCTTCAGTTCAAAGAGCTACATCTGTACTTTCAGTAGTACATGCGTTACTCTGCACGGAAAACAAGATATGTCGAGACATCGCTATCTCTGATTCTGCCTTCAATGGCAATGCCACCGGTCACTATCTCCCACAATGAATGCTATCACCGAACGGAAAGGGAAGAGAAAGCAATAACTTCTGTTATAATTGCTAGAAATTGTGATGTTCTCTCCTGTTTCAAAGAATGATGCTTTGCCTGATATAATTTCTAAGCTAGGTCTCTTTGAAAACACGGTATTTTCAGAGTTTCACAGTGAATTACCAAGAAACAACGTAGGAAACCACTGGGAACGGTGAAGTCACATATAGATCCTTTGGTGTGTCAGGTGAAGCACACTACCCAAAAGACTCCAGCGTTCTTGAAACCAGTGTTTGCTCTTTAGTCTACTGTATCAACTCGAAAGCTCACTGAAGCATACAATGAAGCAGAACAACAACGGCACAGCAAGGGCATAATTCCATCTGTTGAAATCGTTTGATTATCTGTATATGGTGGTTAGAATTTCATCTGGTTGAAAACTGTTGCTGGCCTCCTTCGGAACACAGTCTTTATGAGTTAACAATAAGTGCAACAACAACTTTTAGAAAGACATACATGAGAACCAGATAGCATCTCATATCTTCAGTTCAAAGAGCTACATCTGTACTTTCTGTAGTACATACGTTACTCTTCATGGAAAACAAGATATGTCCAGACATCGCTATCTCTGATTCTGCCTTCAATGGCAATGCCACCGGTCACTATCTCCCACAATGAATACCATCACCGCACGGACAGGGAAGAGAAAGCAATAACTTCTGTTATAATTGCTAGAAATTGTGATGTTCTCTCCTGTTTCAAAGAATGATCCTTTGCCTGATATAATTTCTAAGCTAGGTCTATTTGAAAACACGGTATTTTCAGAGTTTCACAGTGAATTACCAAGAAACAACATAGGAAACCACTGGGAACGGTGAAGTCACTTATAGATCCTTTGGTGTGTCAGGTGAAGCACACTACCCAAAAGACTCCAGCGTTCTTGAAACCAGTGTTTGCTCTTTAGTCTACTGTATCAACTCGAAAGCTCACTGAAGCATACAATGAAGCAGAACAACAACGGCACAGCAAGGGCATAATTCCATCTGTTGAAATCGTTTGATTATCTGTATATGGTGGTTAGAATTTCATCTGGTTGAAAACTGTTGCCGGCCTCCTTCGGAACACAGTTTTTATGAGTTAACAATAAGTGCAACAACAACTTTTAGAAAGACATACATGAGAACCAGATAGCATCTCATATCTTCAGTTCAAAGAGCTACATCTGTACTTTCAGTAGTACATACGTTACTCTGCACGGAAAACAAGATATGTCCAGACATCGCTATCTCTGATTCTGCCTTCAATGGCAATGCCACCGGTCACTATCTCCCACAATGAATACCATCAC
Source organism: Furipterus horrens (assembly GCF_987537825.1). NCBI lineage: Eukaryota > Metazoa > Chordata > Mammalia > Chiroptera > Furipteridae > Furipterus > Furipterus horrens. Next base: position 6,251,983 of record NW_028327188.1, read on the forward strand.
CGCACGGACAGGGAAGAGAAAGCAATAACTTCTGTTATAATTGCTAGAAATTGTGATGTTCTCTCCTGTTTCAAAGAATGATCCTTTGCCTGATATAATTTCTAAGCTAGGTCTCTTTGAAAACACGGTATTTTCAGAGTTTCACAGTGAATTACCAAGAAACAACATAGGAAACCACTGGGAACGGTGAAGTCACATATAGGTCCTTTGGTGTGTCAGGTGAAGCACACTACCCAAAAGACTCCAGCGTTCTTGAAACCAGTGTTTGCTCTTTAGTCTACTGTATCAACTCGAAAGCTCACTGAAGCACACAATGAAGCAGAACAACAACGGCACAGCAAGGGCATAATTCCATCTGTTGAAATCGTTTGATTATCTGTATATGGTGGTTAGAATTTCATCTGGTTGAAAACTGTTGCTGGCCTCCTTCGGAACACAGTCTTTATGAGTTAACAATAAGTGCAACAACAACTTTTAGAAAGACATACATGAGAACCAGATAGCATCTAATATCTTCAGTTCAAAGAGCTACATCTGTACTTTCAGTAGTACATGCGTTACTCTGCACGGAAAACAAGATATGTCGAGACATCGCTATCTCTGATTCTCCCTTCAAGGCAATGCCACCGGTCACTATCTCCCACAATGAATGCCATCACCGCACGGACAGGGAAGAGAAAGCAATAACTTCTGTTATAATTGCTAGAAATTGTGATGTTCTCTCCTGTTTCAAAGAATGATCCTTTGCCTGATATAATTTCTAAGCTAGGTCTCTTTGAAAACACGGTATTTTCAGAGTTTCACAGTAAATTACCAAGAAAAAACATAGGAAACCACTGGGAACGGTGAAGTGACATATAGATCCTTTGGTGTGTCAGGTGAAGCACACTACCCAAAAGACTCCAGCGTTCTTGAAACCAGTGTTTGCTCTTTAGTCTACTGTATCAACTCTAAATCTCACTGAAGTATACAATGAAGCAGAACAACAACGGCACAGCAAGGGCATAATTCCATCTGTTGAAATCGTTTGATTATCTGTATATGGTGGTTAGAATTTCATCTGGTTGAAAACTGTTGCTGGCCTCCTTCGGAACACAGTCTTTATGAGTTAACAATAAGTGCAACAACAACTTTTAGAAAGACATACATGAGAACCAGATAGCATCTCATATCTTCAGTTCAAAGAGCTACATCTGTACTTTCTGTAGTACATACGTTACTCTTCATGGAAAACAAGATATGTCCAGACATCGCTATCTCTGATTCTGCCTTCAATGGCAATGCCACCGGTCACTATCTCCCACAATGAATACCATCACCGCACGGACAGGGAAGAGAAAGCAATAACTTCTGTTATAATTGCTAGAAATTGTGATGTTCTCTCCTGTTTCAAAGAATGATCCTTTGCCTGATATAATTTCTAAGCTAGGTCTATTTGAAAACACGGTATTTTCAGAGTTTCACAGTGAATTACCAAGAAACAACATAGGAAACCACTGGGAACGGTGAAGTCACTTATAGATCCTTTGGTGTGTCAGGTGAAGCACACTACCCAAAAGACTCCAGCGTTCTTGAAACCAGTGTTTGCTCTTTAGTCTACTGTATCAACTCGAAAGCTCACTGAAGCATACAATGAAGCAGAACAACAACGGCACAGCAAGGGCATAATTCCATCTGTTGAAATCGTTTGATTATCTGTATATGGTGGTTAGAATTTCATCTGGTTGAAAACTGTTGCCGGCCTCCTTCGGAACACAGTTTTTATGAGTTAACAATAAGTGCAACAACAACTTTTAGAAAGACATACATGAGAACCAGATAGCATCTCATATCTTCAGTTCAAAGAGCTACATCTGTACTTTCAGTAGTACATACGTTACTCTGCACGGAAAACAAGATATGTCCAGACATCGCTATCTCTGATTCTGCCTTCAATGGCAATGCCACCGGTCACTATCTCCCACAATGAATACCATCACCGCACGGACAGGGAAGAGAAAGCAATAACTTCTGTTATAATTGCTAGAAATTGTGATGTTCTCTCCTGTTTCAAAGAATGATCCTTTGCCTGATATAATTTCTAAGCTAGGTCTCTTTGAAAACACGGTATTTTCAGAGTTTCACAGTGAATTACCAAGAAACAACATAGGAAACCACTGGGAACGGTGAAGTCACATATAGGTCCTTTGGTGTGTCAGGTGAAGCACACTACCCAAAAGACTCCAGCGTTCTTGAAACCAGTGTTTGCTCTTTAGTCTACTGTATCAACTCGAAAGCTCACTGAAGCACACAATGAAGCAGAACAACAACGGCACAGCAAGGGCATAATTCCATCTGTTGAAATCGTTTGATTATCTGTATATGGTGGTTAGAATTTCATCTGGTTGAAAACTGTTGCTGGCCTCCTTCGGAACACAGTCTTTATGAGTTAACAATAAGTGCAACAACAACTTTTAGAAAGACATACATGAGAACCAGATAGCATCTAATATCTTCAGTTCAAAGAGCTACATCTGTACTTTCAGTAGTACATGCGTTACTCTGCACGGAAAACAAGATATGTCGAGACATCGCTATCTCTGATTCTCCCTTCAAGGCAATGCCACCGGTCACTATCTCCCACAATGAATGCCATCACCGCACGGACAGGGAAGAGAAAGCAATAACTTCTGTTATAATTGCTAGAAATTGTGATGTTCTCTCCTGTTTCAAAGAATGATCCTTTGCCTGATATAATTTCTAAGCTAGGTCTCTTTGAAAACACGGTATTTTCAGAGTTTCACAGTAAATTACCAAGAAAAAACATAGGAAACCACTGGGAACGGTGAAGTCACATATAGATCCTTTGGTGTGTCAGGTGAAGCACACTACCCAAAAGACTCCAGCGTTCTTGAAACCAGTGTTTGCTCTTTAGTCTACTGTATCAACTCTAAATCTCACTGAAGTATACAATGAAGCAGAACAACAACGGCACAGCAAGGGCATAATTCCATCTGTTGAAATCGTTTGATTATCTGTATATGGTGGTTAGAATTTCATCTGGTTGAAAACTGTTGCTGGCCTCCTTCGGAACACAGTCTTTATGAGTTAACAATAAGTGCAACAACAACTTTTAGAAAGACATACATGAGAACCAGATAGCATCTAATATCTTCAGTTCAAAGAGCTACATCTGTACTTTCAGTAGTACATGCGTTACTCTGCACGGAAAACAAGATATGTCGAGACATCGCTATCTCTGATTCTGCCTTCAATGGCAATGCCACCGGTCACTATCTCCCACAATGAATGCTATCACCGAACGGAAAGGGAAGAGAAAGCAATGACTTCTGTTATAATTGCTAGAAATTGTGATGTTCTCTCCTGTTTCAAAGAATGATGCTTTGCCTGATATAATTTATAAGGTAGGTCTCTTTGAAAACACGGTATTTTCAGAGTTTCACAGTGAATTACCAAGAAACAACATAGGAAACCACTGGGAACGGTGAAGTCACATATAGATCCTTTGGTGTGTCAGGTGAAGCACACTACCCAAAAGACTCCAGCGTTCTTGAAACCAGTGTTTGCTCTTTAGTCTACTGTATCAACTCGAAAGCTCACTGAAGCATACAATGAAGCAGAACAACAACGGCACAGCAAGGGCATAATTCCATCTGTTGAAATCGTTTGATTATCTGTATATGGTGGTTAGAATTTCATCTGGTTGAAAACTGTTGCTGGCCTCCTTCGGAACACAGTCTTTATGAGTTAACAATAAGTGCAACAACAACTTTTAGAAAGACATACATGAGAACCAGATAGCATCTCATATCTTCAGTTCAAAGAGCTACATCTGTACTTTCAGTAGTACATACGTTACTCTGCATGGAAAACAAGATATGTCCAGACATCGCTATCTCTGATTCTGCCTTCAATGGCAATGCCACCGGTCACTATCTCCCACAATGAATACCATCACCGCACGGACAGGGAAGAGAAAGCAATAACTTCTGTTATAATTGCTAGAAATTGTGATGTTCTCTCCTGTTTCAAAGAATGATCCTTTGCCTGATATAATTTCTAAGCTAGGTCTCTTTGAAAACACGGTATTTTCAGAGTTTCACAGTGAATTACCAAGAAACAACATAGGAAACCAATGGGAACGGTGAAGTCACATATAGGTCCTTTGGTGTGTCAGGTGAAGCACACTACCCAAAAGACTCCAGCGTTCTTGAAACCAGTGTTTGCTCTTTAGTCTACTGTATCAACTCGAAAGCTCACTGAAGCACACAATGAAGCAGAACAACAACGGCACAGCAAGGGCATAATTCCATCTGTTGAAATCGTTTGATTATCTGTATATGGTGGTTAGAATTTCATCTGGTTGAAAACTGTTGCTGGCCTCCTTCGGAACACAGTCTTTATGAGTTAACAATAAGTGCAACAACAACTTTTAGAAAGACATACATGAGAACCAGATAGCATCTAATATCTTCAGTTCAAAGAGCTACATCTGTACTTTCAGTAGTACATGCGTTACTCTGCACGGAAAACAAGATATGTCGAGACATCGCTATCTCTGATTCTCCCTTCAAGGCAATGCCACCGGTCACTATCTCCCACAATGAATGCCATCACCGCACGGACAGGGAAGAGAAAGCAATAACTTCTGTTATAATTGCTAGAAATTGTGATGTTCTCTCCTGTTTCAAAGAATGATGCTTTGCCTGATATAATTTCTAAGCTAGGTCTCTTTGAAAACACGGTATTTTCAGAGTTTCACAGTGAATTACCAAGAAACAACATAGGAAACCACTGGGAACGGTGAAGTCACATATAGGTCCTTTGGTGTGTCAGGTGAAGCACACTACCCAAAAGACTCCAGCGTTCTTGAAACCAGTGTTTGCTCTTTAGTCTACTGTATCAACTCGAAAGCTCACTGAAGCACACAATGAAGCAGAACAACAACGGCACAGCAAGGGCATAATTCCATCTGTTGAAATCGTTTGATTATCTGTATATGGTGGTTAGAATTTCATCTGGTTGAAAACTGTTGCTGGCCTCCTTCGGAACACAGTCTTTATGAGTTAACAATAAGTGCAACAACAACTTTTAGAAAGACATACATGAGAACCAGATAGCATCTAATATCTTCAGTTCAAAGAGCTACATCTGTACTTTCAGTAGTACATGCGTTACTCTGCACGGAAAACAAGATATGTCGAGACATCGCTATCTCTGATTCTGCCTTCAAGGCAATGCCACCGGTCACTATATCCAACAATGAATGCCATCACCGCACGGACAGGGAAGAGAAAGCAATAATTTCTGTTATAATTGCTAGAAATTGTGATGTTCTCTCCTGTTTCAAATAATGGTGCTTTGCCTGATATAATTTCTAAGATAGGTCTCTTTGAATACACGGTATTTTCAGAGTTTCACAGTGAATTACCAAGAAACAACATAGGAAACCACTGGGAACGGTGAAGTCACATATAGATCCTTTGGTGTGTCAGGTGAAACACACTACCCAAAAGATTCCAGCGTTCTTGAAACCAATGTTTGCTCTTTAGTCTACTGTATCAACTCGAAAGCTCACTGAAGCATACAATGAAGCAGAACAACAACGGCACAGCAAGGGCATAATTCCATCTGTTGAAATCGTTTGATTATCTGTATATGGTGGTTAGAATTTCATCTGGTTGAAAACTGTTGCTGGCCTCCTTCGGAACACAGTCTTTATGAGTTAACAATAAGTGCAACAACAACTTTTAGAAAGACATACATGAGAACCAGATAGCATCTAATATCTTCAGTTCAAAGAGCTACATCTGTACTTTCAGTAGTACATGCGTTACTCTGCACGGAAAACAAGATATGTCGAGACATCGCTATCTCTGATTGTGCCTTCAATGGCAATGCCATGGGTCACTATCTCTCACAATGAATGCCATCACCGCACGGACAGGGAAGAGAAAGCAATAACTTCTGTTATAATTGCTAGAAATTGTGATGTTCTCTCCTGTTTCAAAGAATGGTGCTTTGCCTGATATAATTTCTAAGCTAGGTCTCTTTGAAAACACGGTATTTTCAGAGTTTCACAGTGAATTACCAAGAAACAACATAGGAAACCACTGGGAACGGTGAAGTCACATATAGATCCTTTGGTGTGTCAGGTGAAACACACTACCCAAAAGACTCCAGCGTTCTTGAAACCAGTGTTTGCTCTTTAGTCTACTGTATCAACTCGAAAGCTCACTGAAGCATACAATGAAGCAGAACAACAACGGCACAGCAAGGGCATAATTCCATCTGTTGAAATCGTTTGATTATCTGTATATGGTGGTTAGAATTTCATCTGGTTGAAAACTGTTGCTGGCCTCCTTCGGAACACAGTCTTTATGAGTTAACAATAAGTGCAACAACAACTTTTAGAAAGACATACATGAGAACCAGATAGCATCTAATATCTTCAGTTCAAAGAGCTACATCTGTACTTTCAGTAGAACATGCGTTACTCTGCACGGAAAACAAGATATGTCGAGACATCGCTATCTCTGATTGTTCCTTCAATGGCAATGCCACCGGTCACTATCTCCCACAATGAATGCCATCACCGCACGGACAGGGAAGAGAAAGCAATAACTTCTGTTATAATTGCTAGAAATTGTGATGTTCTCTCCTGTTTCAAAGAATGATGCTTTGCGTGATATAAATTCTAAGCTAGGTCTCTTTGAAAACACGGTATTTTCAGAGTTTCACAGTGAATTACCAAGAAAAAACATAGGAAACCACTGGGAACGGTGAAGTCACATATAGATCCTTTGGTGTGTCAGGTGAAACACACTACCCAAAAGACTCCAGCGTTCTTGAAACCAGTGTTTGCTCTTTAGTCTACTGTATCAACTCTAAATCTCACTGAAGTATACAATGAAGCAGAACAACAACGGCACAGCAAGGGCATAATGCCATCTGTTGAAATCGTTTGATTATCTGTATATGGTGGTTAGAATTTCATCTGGTTGAAAACTGTTGCTGGCCTCCTTCGGAACACAGTCTTTATGAGTTAACAATAAGTGCAACAACAACTTTTAGAAAGACATACATGAGAACCAGATAGCATCTAATATCTTCAGTTCAAAGAGCTACATCTGTACTTTCAGTAGTACATGCGTTACTCTGCACGGAAAACAAGATATGTCGAGACATCGCTATCTCTGATTCTGCCTTCAAGGCAATGCCACCGGTCACTATATCCAACAATGAATGCCATCACCGCACGGACAGGGAAGAGAAAGCAATAATTTCTGTTATAATTGCTAGAAATTGTGATGTTCTCTCCTGTTTCAAATAATGGTGCTTTGCCTGATATAATTTCTAAGATAGGTCTCTTTGAATACACGGTATTTTCAGAGTTTCACAGTGAATTACCAAGAAACAACATAGGAAACCACTGGGAACGGTGAAGTCACATATAGATCCTTTGGTGTGTCAGGTGAAACACACTACCCAAAAGATTCCAGCGTTCTTGAAACCAATGTTTGCTCTTTAGTCTACTGTATCAACTCGAAAGCTCACTGAAGCATACAATGAAGCAGAACAACAACGGCACAGCAAGGGCATAATTCCATCTGTTGAAATCGTTTGATTATCTGTATATGGTGGTTAGAATTTCATCTGGTTGAAAACTGTTGCTGGCCTCCTTCGGAACACAGTCTTTATGAGTTAACAATAAGTGCAACAACAACTTTTAGAAAGACATACATGAGAACCAGATAGCATCTAATATCTTCAGTTCAAAGAGCTACATCTGTACTTTCAGTAGTACATGCGTTACTCTGCACGGAAAACAAGATATGTCGAGACATCGCTATCTCTGATTGTGCCTTCAATGGCAATGCCATGGGTCACTATCTCTCACAATGAATGCCATCACCGCACGGACAGGGAAGAGAAAGCAATAACTTCTGTTATAATTGCTAGAAATTGTGATGTTCTCTCCTGTTTCAAAGAATGGTGCTTTGCCTGATATAATTTCTAAGCTAGGTCTCTTTGAAAACACGGTATTTTCAGAGTTTCACAGTGAATTACCAAGAAACAACATAGGAAACCACTGGGAACGGTGAAGTCACATATAGATCCTTTGGTGTGTCAGGTGAAACACACTACCCAAAAGACTCCAGCGTTCTTGAAACCAGTGTTTGCTCTTTAGTCTACTGTATCAACTCGAAAGCTCACTGAAGCATACAATGAAGCAGAACAACAACGGCAAAGCAAGGGCATAATTCCATCTGTTGAAATCGTTTGATTATCTGTATATGGTGGTTAGAATTTCATCTGGTTGAAAACTGTTGCTGGCCTCCTTCGGAACACAGTCTTTATGAGTTAACAATAAGTGCAACAACAACTTTTAGAAAGACATACATGAGAACCAGATAGCATCTAATATCTTCAGTTCAAAGAGCTACATCTGTACTTTCAGTAGAACATGCGTTACTCTGCACGGAAAACAAGATATGTCGAGACATCGCTATCTCTGATTGTTCCTTCAATGGCAATGCCACCGGTCACTATCTCCCACAATGAATGCCATCACCGCACGGACAGGGAAGAGAAAGCAATAACTTCTGTTATAATTGCTAGAAATTGTGATGTTCTCTCCTGTTTCAAAGAATGATGCTTTGCGTGATATAATTTCTAAGCTAGGTCTCTTTGAAAACACGGTATTTTCAGAGTTTCACAGTGAATTACCAAGAAAAAACATAGGAAACCACTGGGAACGGTGAAGTCACATATAGGTCCTTTGGTGTGTCAGGTGAAACACACTACCCAAAAGACTCCAGCGTTCTTGAAACCAGTGTTTGCTCTTTAGTCTACTGTATCAACTCTAAATCTCACTGAAGTATACAATGAAGCAGAACAACAACGGCACAGCAAGGGCATAATGCCGTCTGTTGAAATCGTTTGATTATCTGTATATGGTGGTTAGAATTTCATCTGGTTGAAAACTGTTGCTGGCCTCCTTCGGAACACAGTCTTTATGAGTTAACAATAAGTGCAACAACAACTTTTAGAAAGACATACATGAGAACCAGATAGCATCTAATATCTTCAGTTCAAAGAGCTACATCTGTACTTTCAGTAGTACATGCGTTACTCTGCACGGAAAACAAGATATGTCGAGACATCGCTATCTCTGATTCTGCCTTCAATGGCAATGCCACCGGTCACTATCTCCCACAATGAATGCTATCACCGAACGGAAAGGGAAGAGAAAGCAATAACTTCTGTTATAATTGCTAGAAATTGTGATGTTCTCTCCTGTTTCAAAGAATGATGCTTTGCCTGATATAATTTCTAAGCTAGGTCTCTTTGAAAACACGGTATTTTCAGAGTTTCACAGTGAATTACCAAGAAACAACGTAGGAAACCACTGGGAACGGTGAAGTCACATATAGATCCTTTGGTGTGTCAGGTGAAGCACACTACCCAAAAGACTCCAGCGTTCTTGAAACCAGTGTTTGCTCTTTAGTCTACTGTATCAACTCGAAAGCTCACTGAAGCATACAATGAAGCAGAACAACAACGGCACAGCAAGGGCATAATTCCATCTGTTGAAATCGTTTGATTATCTGTATATGGTGGTTAGAATTTCATCTGGTTGAAAACTGTTGCTGGCCTCCTTCGGAACACAGTCTTTATGAGTTAACAATAAGTGCAACAACAACTTTTAGAAAGACATACATGAGAACCAGATAGCATCTCATATCTTCAGTTCAAAGAGCTACATCTGTACTTTCTGTAGTACATACGTTACTCTTCATGGAAAACAAGATATGTCCAGACATCGCTATCTCTGATTCTGCCTTCAATGGCAATGCCACCGGTCACTATCTCCCACAATGAATACCATCACCGCACGGACAGGGAAGAGAAAGCAATAACTTCTGTTATAATTGCTAGAAATTGTGATGTTCTCTCCTGTTTCAAAGAATGATCCTTTGCCTGATATAATTTCTAAGCTAGGTCTATTTGAAAACACGGTATTTTCAGAGTTTCACAGTGAATTACCAAGAAACAACATAGGAAACCACTGGGAACGGTGAAGTCACTTATAGATCCTTTGGTGTGTCAGGTGAAGCACACTACCCAAAAGACTCCAGCGTTCTTGAAACCAGTGTTTGCTCTTTAGTCTACTGTATCAACTCGAAAGCTCACTGAAGCATACAATGAAGCAGAACAACAACGGCACAGCAAGGGCATAATTCCATCTGTTGAAATCGTTTGATTATCTGTATATGGTGGTTAGAATTTCATCTGGTTGAAAACTGTTGCCGGCCTCCTTCGGAACACAGTTTTTATGAGTTAACAATAAGTGCAACAACAACTTTTAGAAAGACATACATGAGAACCAGATAGCATCTCATATCTTCAGTTCAAAGAGCTACATCTGTACTTTCAGTAGTACATACGTTACTCTGCACGGAAAACAAGATATGTCCAGACATCGCTATCTCTGATTCTGCCTTCAATGGCAATGCCACCGGTCACTATCTCCCACAATGAATACCATCACCGCACGGACAGGGAAGAGAAAGCAATAACTTCTGTTATAATTGCTAGAAATTGTGATGTTCTCTCCTGTTTCAAAGAATGATCCTTTGCCTGATATAATTTCTAAGCTAGGTCTCTTTGAAAACACGGTATTTTCAGAGTTTCACAGTGAATTACCAAGAAACAACATAGGAAACCACTGGGAACGGTGAAGTCACATATAGGTCCTTTGGTGTGTCAGGTGAAGCACACTACCCAAAAGACTCCAGCGTTCTTGAAACCAGTGTTTGCTCTTTAGTCTACTGTATCAACTCGAAAGCTCACTGAAGCACACAATGAAGCAGAACAACAACGGCACAGCAAGGGCATAATTCCATCTGTTGAAATCGTTTGATTATCTGTATATGGTGGTTAGAATTTCATCTGGTTGAAAACTGTTGCTGGCCTCCTTCGGAACACAGTCTTTATGAGTTAACAATAAGTGCAACAACAACTTTTAGAAAGACATACATGAGAACCAGATAGCATCTAATATCTTCAGTTCAAAGAGCTACATCTGTACTTTCAGTAGTACATGCGTTACTCTGCACGGAAAACAAGATATGTCGAGACATCGCTATCTCTGATTCTCCCTTCAAGGCAATGCCACCGGTCACTATCTCCCACAATGAATGCCATCACCGCACGGACAGGGAAGAGAAAGCAATAACTTCTGTTATAATTGCTAGAAATTGTGATGTTCTCTCCTGTTTCAAAGAATGATCCTTTGCCTGATATAATTTCTAAGCTAGGTCTCTTTGAAAACACGGTATTTTCAGAGTTTCACAGTAAATTACCAAGAAAAAACATAGGAAACCACTGGGAACGGTGAAGTGACATATAGATCCTTTGGTGTGTCAGGTGAAGCACACTACCCAAAAGACTCCAGCGTTCTTGAAACCAGTGTTTGCTCTTTAGTCTACTGTATCAACTCTAAATCTCACTGAAGTATACAATGAAGCAGAACAACAACGGCACAGCAAGGGCATAATTCCATCTGTTGAAATCGTTTGATTATCTGTATATGGTGGTTAGAATTTCATCTGGTTGAAAACTGTTGCTGGCCTCCTTCGGAACACAGTCTTTATGAGTTAACAATAAGTGCAACAACAACTTTTAGAAAGACATACATGAGAACCAGATAGCATCTCATATCTTCAGTTCAAAGAGCTACATCTGTACTTTCTGTAGTACATACGTTACTCTTCATGGAAAACAAGATATGTCCAGACATCGCTATCTCTGATTCTGCCTTCAATGGCAATGCCACCGGTCACTATCTCCCACAATGAATACCATCACCGCACGGACAGGGAAGAGAAAGCAATAACTTCTGTTATAATTGCTAGAAATTGTGATGTTCTCTCCTGTTTCAAAGAATGATCCTTTGCCTGATATAATTTCTAAGCTAGGTCTATTTGAAAACACGGTATTTTCAGAGTTTCACAGTGAATTACCAAGAAACAACATAGGAAACCACTGGGAACGGTGAAGTCACTTATAGATCCTTTGGTGTGTCAGGTGAAGCACACTACCCAAAAGACTCCAGCGTTCTTGAAACCAGTGTTTGCTCTTTAGTCTACTGTATCAACTCGAAAGCTCACTGAAGCATACAATGAAGCAGAACAACAACGGCACAGCAAGGGCATAATTCCATCTGTTGAAATCGTTTGATTATCTGTATATGGTGGTTAGAATTTCATCTGGTTGAAAACTGTTGCCGGCCTCCTTCGGAACACAGTTTTTATGAGTTAACAATAAGTGCAACAACAACTTTTAGAAAGACATACATGAGAACCAGATAGCATCTCATATCTTCAGTTCAAAGAGCTACATCTGTACTTTCAGTAGTACATACGTTACTCTGCACGGAAAACAAGATATGTCCAGACATCGCTATCTCTGATTCTGCCTTCAATGGCAATGCCACCGGTCACTATCTCCCACAATGAATACCATCACCGCACGGACAGGGAAGAGAAAGCAATAACTTCTGTTATAATTGCTAGAAATTGTGATGTTCTCTCCTGTTTCAAAGAATGATCCTTTGCCTGATATAATTTCTAAGCTAGGTCTCTTTGAAAACACGGTATTTTCAGAGTTTCACAGTGAATTACCAAGAAACAACATAGGAAACCACTGGGAACGGTGAAGTCACATATAGGTCCTTTGGTGTGTCAGGTGAAGCACACTACCCAAAAGACTCCAGCGTTCTTGAAACCAGTGTTTGCTTTTTAGTCTACTGTATCAACTCGAAAGCTCACTGAAGCACACAATGAAGCAGAACAACAACGGCACAGCAAGGGCATAATTCCATCTGTTGAAATCGTTTGATTATCTGTATATGGTGGTTAGAATTTCATCTGGTTGAAAACTGTTGCTGGCCTCCTTCGGAACACAGTCTTTATGAGTTAACAATAAGTGCAACAACAACTTTTAGAAAGACATACATGAGAACCAGATAGCATCTAATATCTTCAGTTCAAAGAGCTACATCTGTACTTTCAGTAGTACATGCGTTACTCTGCACGGAAAACAAGATATGTCGAGACATCGCTATCTCTGATTCTCCCTTCAAGGCAATGCCACCGGTCACTATCTCCCACAATGAATGCCATCACCGCACGGACAGGGAAGAGAAAGCAATAACTTCTGTTATAATTGCTAGAAATTGTGATGTTCTCTCCTGTTTCAAAGAATGATCCTTTGCCTGATATAATTTCTAAGCTAGGTCTCTTTGAAAACACGGTATTTTCAGAGTTTCACAGTAAATTACCAAGAAAAAACATAGGAAACCACTGGGAACGGTGAAGTCACATATAGATCCTTTGGTGTGTCAGGTGAAGCACACTACCCAAAAGACTCCAGCGTTCTTGAAACCAGTGTTTGCTCTTTAGTCTACTGTATCAACTCTAAATCTCACTGAAGTATACAATGAAGCAGAACAACAACGGCACAGCAAGGGCATAATTCCATCTGTTGAAATCGTTTGATTATCTGTATATGGTGGTTAGAATTTCATCTGGTTGAAAACTGTTGCTGGCCTCCTTCGGAACACAGTCTTTATGAGTTAACAATAAGTGCAACAACAACTTTTAGAAAGACATACATGAGAACCAGATAGCATCTAATATCTTCAGTTCAAAGAGCTACATCTGTACTTTCAGTAGTACATGCGTTACTCTGCACGGAAAACAAGATATGTCGAGACATCGCTATCTCTGATTCTGCCTTCAATGGCAATGCCACCGGTCACTATCTCCCACAATGAATGCTATCACCGAACGGAAAGGGAAGAGAAAGCAATGACTTCTGTTATAATTGCTAGAAATTGTGATGTTCTCTCCTGTTTCAAAGAATGATGCTTTGCCTGATATAATTTATAAGGTAGGTCTCTTTGAAAACACGGTATTTTCAGAGTTTCACAGTGAATTACCAAGAAACAACATAGGAAACCACTGGGAACGGTGAAGTCACATATAGATCCTTTGGTGTGTCAGGTGAAGCACACTACCCAAAAGACTCCAGCGTTCTTGAAACCAGTGTTTGCTCTTTAGTCTACTGTATCAACTCGAAAGCTCACTGAAGCATACAATGAAGCAGAACAACAACGGCACAGCAAGGGCATAATTCCATCTGTTGAAATCGTTTGATTATCTGTATATGGTGGTTAGAATTTCATCTGGTTGAAAACTGTTGCTGGCCTCCTTCGGAACACAGTCTTTATGAGTTAACAATAAGTGCAACAACAACTTTTAGAAAGACATACATGAGAACCAGATAGCATCTCATATCTTCAGTTCAAAGAGCTACATCTGTACTTTCAGTAGTACATACGTTACTCTGCATGGAAAACAAGATATGTCCAGACATCGCTATCTCTGATTCTGCCTTCAATGGCAATGCCACCGGTCACTATCTCCCACAATGAATACCATCACCGCACGGACAGGGAAGAGAAAGCAATAACTTCTGTTATAATTGCTAGAAATTGTGATGTTCTCTCCTGTTTCAAAGAATGATCCTTTGCCTGATATAATTTCTAAGCTAGGTCTCTTTGAAAACACGGTATTTTCAGAGTTTCACAGTGAATTACCAAGAAACAACATAGGAAACCAATGGGAACGGTGAAGTCACATATAGGTCCTTTGGTGTGTCAGGTGAAGCACACTACCCAAAAGACTCCAGCGTTCTTGAAACCAGTGTTTGCTCTTTAGTCTACTGTATCAACTCGAAAGCTCACTGAAGCACACAATGAAGCAGAACAACAACGGCACAGCAAGGGCATAATTCCATCTGTTGAAATCGTTTGATTATCTGTATATGGTGGTTAGAATTTCATCTGGTTGAAAACTGTTGCTGGCCTCCTTCGGAACACAGTCTTTATGAGTTAACAATAAGTGCAACAACAACTTTTAGAAAGACATACATGAGAACCAGATAGCATCTAATATCTTCAGTTCAAAGAGCTACATCTGTACTTTCAGTAGTACATGCGTTACTCTGCACGGAAAACAAGATATGTCGAGACATCGCTATCTCTGATTCTCCCTTCAAGGCAATGCCACCGGTCACTATCTCCCACAATGAATGCCATCACCGCACGGACAGGGAAGAGAAAGCAATAACTTCTGTTATAATTGCTAGAAATTGTGATGTTCTCTCCTGTTTCAAAGAATGATGCTTTGCCTGATATAATTTCTAAGCTAGGTCTCTTTGAAAACACGGTATTTTCAGAGTTTCACAGTGAATTACCAAGAAACAACATAGGAAACCACTGGGAACGGTGAAGTCACATATAGGTCCTTTGGTGTGTCAGGTGAAGCACACTACCCAAAAGACTCCAGCGTTCTTGAAACCAGTGTTTGCTCTTTAGTCTACTGTATCAACTCGAAAGCTCACTGAAGCACACAATGAAGCAGAACAACAACGGCACAGCAAGGGCATAATTCCATCTGTTGAAATCGTTTGATTATCTGTATATGGTGGTTAGAATTTCATCTGGTTGAAAACTGTTGCTGGCCTCCTTCGGAACACAGTCTTTATGAGTTAACAATAAGTGCAACAACAACTTTTAGAAAGACATACATGAGAACCAGATAGCATCTAATATCTTCAGTTCAAAGAGCTACATCTGTACTTTCAGTAGTACATGCGTTACTCTGCACGGAAAACAAGATATGTCGAGACATCGCTATCTCTGATTCTGCCTTCAAGGCAATGCCACCGGTCACTATATCCAACAATGAATGCCATCACCGCACGGACAGGGAAGAGAAAGCAATAATTTCTGTTATAATTGCTAGAAATTGTGATGTTCTCTCCTGTTTCAAATAATGGTGCTTTGCCTGATATAATTTCTAAGATAGGTCTCTTTGAATACACGGTATTTTCAGAGTTTCACAGTGAATTACCAAGAAACAACATAGGAAACCACTGGGAACGGTGAAGTCACATATAGATCCTTTGGTGTGTCAGGTGAAACACACTACCCAAAAGATTCCAGCGTTCTTGAAACCAATGTTTGCTCTTTAGTCTACTGTATCAACTCGAAAGCTCACTGAAGCATACAATGAAGCAGAACAACAACGGCACAGCAAGGGCATAATTCCATCTGTTGAAATCGTTTGATTATCTGTATATGGTGGTTAGAATTTCATCTGGTTGAAAACTGTTGCTGGCCTCCTTCGGAACACAGTCTTTATGAGTTAACAATAAGTGCAACAACAACTTTTAGAAAGACATACATGAGAACCAGATAGCATCTAATATCTTCAGTTCAAAGAGCTACATCTGTACTTTCAGTAGTACATGCGTTACTCTGCACGGAAAACAAGATATGTCGAGACATCGCTATCTCTGATTGTGCCTTCAATGGCAATGCCATGGGTCACTATCTCTCACAATGAATGCCATCACCGCACGGACAGGGAAGAGAAAGCAATAACTTCTGTTATAATTGCTAGAAATTGTGATGTTCTCTCCTGTTTCAAAGAATGGTGCTTTGCCTGATATAATTTCTAAGCTAGGTCTCTTTGAAAACACGGTATTTTCAGAGTTTCACAGTGAATTACCAAGAAACAACATAGGAAACCACTGGGAACGGTGAAGTCACATATAGATCCTTTGGTGTGTCAGGTGAAACACACTACCCAAAAGACTCCAGCGTTCTTGAAACCAGTGTTTGCTCTTTAGTCTACTGTATCAACTCGAAAGCTCACTGAAGCATACAATGAAGCAGAACAACAACGGCACAGCAAGGGCATAATTCCATCTGTTGAAATCGTTTGATTATCTGTATATGGTGGTTAGAATTTCATCTGGTTGAAAACTGTTGCTGGCCTCCTTCGGAACACAGTCTTTATGAGTTAACAATAAGTGCAACAACAACTTTTAGAAAGACATACATGAGAACCAGATAGCATCTAATATCTTCAGTTCAAAGAGCTACATCTGTACTTTCAGTAGAACATGCGTTACTCTGCACGGAAAACAAGATATGTCGAGACATCGCTATCTCTGATTGTTCCTTCAATGGCAATGCCACCGGTCACTATCTCCCACAATGAATGCCATCACCGCACGGACAGGGAAGAGAAAGCAATAACTTCTGTTATAATTGCTAGAAATTGTGATGTTCTCTCCTGTTTCAAAGAATGATGCTTTGCGTGATATAAATTCTAAGCTAGGTCTCTTTGAAAACACGGTATTTTCAGAGTTTCACAGTGAATTACCAAGAAAAAACATAGGAAACCACTGGGAACGGTGAAGTCACATATAGATCCTTTGGTGTGTCAGGTGAAACACACTACCCAAAAGACTCCAGCGTTCTTGAAACCAGTGTTTGCTCTTTAGTCTACTGTATCAACTCTAAATCTCACTGAAGTATACAATGAAGCAGAACAACAACGGCACAGCAAGGGCATAATGCCATCTGTTGAAATCGTTTGATTATCTGTATATGGTGGTTAGAATTTCATCTGGTTGAAAACTGTTGCTGGCCTCCTTCGGAACACAGTCTTTATGAGTTAACAATAAGTGCAACAACAACTTTTAGAAAGACATACATGAGAACCAGATAGCATCTAATATCTTCAGTTCAAAGAGCTACATCTGTACTTTCAGTAGTACATGCGTTACTCTGCACGGAAAACAAGATATGTCGAGACATCGCTATCTCTGATTCTGCCTTCAAGGCAATGCCACCGGTCACTATATCCAACAATGAATGCCATCACCGCACGGACAGGGAAGAGAAAGCAATAATTTCTGTTATAATTGCTAGAAATTGTGATGTTCTCTCCTGTTTCAAATAATGGTGCTTTGCCTGATATAATTTCTAAGATAGGTCTCTTTGAATACACGGTATTTTCAGAGTTTCACAGTGAATTACCAAGAAACAACATAGGAAACCACTGGGAACGGTGAAGTCACATATAGATCCTTTGGTGTGTCAGGTGAAACACACTACCCAAAAGATTCCAGCGTTCTTGAAACCAATGTTTGCTCTTTAGTCTACTGTATCAACTCGAAAGCTCACTGAAGCATACAATGAAGCAGAACAACAACGGCACAGCAAGGGCATAATTCCATCTGTTGAAATCGTTTGATTATCTGTATATGGTGGTTAGAATTTCATCTGGTTGAAAACTGTTGCTGGCCTCCTTCGGAACACAGTCTTTATGAGTTAACAATAAGTGCAACAACAACTTTTAGAAAGACATACATGAGAACCAGATAGCATCTAATATCTTCAGTTCAAAGAGCTACATCTGTACTTTCAGTAGTACATGCGTTACTCTGCACGGAAAACAAGATATGTCGAGACATCGCTATCTCTGATTGTGCCTTCAATGGCAATGCCATGGGTCACTATCTCTCACAATGAATGCCATCACCGCACGGACAGGGAAGAGAAAGCAATAACTTCTGTTATAATTGCTAGAAATTGTGATGTTCTCTCCTGTTTCAAAGAATGGTGCTTTGCCTGATATAATTTCTAAGCTAGGTCTCTTTGAAAACACGGTATTTTCAGAGTTTCACAGTGAATTACCAAGAAACAACATAGGAAACCACTGGGAACGGTGAAGTCACATATAGATCCTTTGGTGTGTCAGGTGAAACACACTACCCAAAAGACTCCAGCGTTCTTGAAACCAGTGTTTGCTCTTTAGTCTACTGTATCAACTCGAAAGCTCACTGAAGCATACAATGAAGCAGAACAACAACGGCACAGCAAGGGCATAATTCCATCTGTTGAAATCGTTTGATTATCTGTATATGGTGGTTAGAATTTCATCTGGTTGAAAACTGTTGCTGGCCTCCTTCGGAACACAGTCTTTATGAGTTAACAATAAGTGCAACAACAACTTTTAGAAAGACATACATGAGAACCAGATAGCATCTAATATCTTCAGTTCAAAGAGCTACATCTGTACTTTCAGTAGAACATGCGTTACTCTGCACGGAAAACAAGATATGTCGAGACATCGCTATCTCTGATTGTTCCTTCAATGGCAATGCCACCGGTCACTATCTCCCACAATGAATGCCATCACCGCACGGACAGGGAAGAGAAAGCAATAACTTCTGTTATAATTGCTAGAAATTGTGATGTTCTCTCCTGTTTCAAAGAATGATGCTTTGCGTGATATAAATTCTAAGCTAGGTCTCTTTGAAAACACGGTATTTTCAGAGTTTCACAGTGAATTACCAAGAAAAAACATAGGAAACCACTGGGAACGGTGAAGTCACATATAGATCCTTTGGTGTGTCAGGTGAAACACACTACCCAAAAGACTCCAGCGTTCTTGAAACCAGTGTTTGCTCTTTAGTCTACTGTATCAACTCTAAATCTCACTGAAGTATACAATGAAGCAGAACAACAACGGCACAGCAAGGGCATAATGCCATCTGTTGAAATCGTTTGATTATCTGTATATGGTGGTTAGAATTTCATCTGGTTGAAAACTGTTGCTGGCCTCCTTCGGAACACAGTCTTTATGAGTTAACAATAAGTGCAACAACAACTTTTAGAAAGACATACATGAGAACCAGATAGCATCTAATATCTTCAGTTCAAAGAGCTACATCTGTACTTTCAGTAGTACATGCGTTACTCTGCACGGAAAACAAGATATGTCGAGACATCGCTATCTCTGATTCTGCCTTCAATGGCAATGCCACCGGTCACTATCTCCCACAATGAATGCTATCACCGAACGGAAAGGGAAGAGAAAGCAATAACTTCTGTTATAATTGCTAGAAATTGTGATGTTCTCTCCTGTTTCAAAGAATGATGCTTTGCCTGATATAATTTCTAAGCTAGGTCTCTTTGAAAACACGGTATTTTCAGAGTTTCACAGTGAATTACCAAGAAACAACGTAGGAAACCACTGGGAACGGTGAAGTCACATATAGATCCTTTGGTGTGTCAGGTGAAGCACACTACCCAAAAGACTCCAGCGTTCTTGAAACCAGTGTTTGCTCTTTAGTCTACTGTATCAACTCGAAAGCTCACTGAAGCATACAATGAAGCAGAACAACAACGGCACAGCAAGGGCATAATTCCATCTGTTGAAATCGTTTGATTATCTGTATATGGTGGTTAGAATTTCATCTGGTTGAAAACTGTTGCTGGCCTCCTTCGGAACACAGTCTTTATGAGTTAACAATAAGTGCAACAACAACTTTTAGAAAGACATACATGAGAACCAGATAGCATCTCATATCTTCAGTTCAAAGAGCTACATCTGTACTTTCTGTAGTACATACGTTACTCTTCATGGAAAACAAGATATGTCCAGACATCGCTATCTCTGATTCTGCCTTCAATGGCAATGCCACCGGTCACTATCTCCCACAATGAATACCATCACCGCACGGACAGGGAAGAGAAAGCAATAACTTCTGTTATAATTGCTAGAAATTGTGATGTTCTCTCCTGTTTCAAAGAATGATCCTTTGCCTGATATAATTTCTAAGCTAGGTCTATTTGAAAACACGGTATTTTCAGAGTTTCACAGTGAATTACCAAGAAACAACATAGGAAACCACTGGGAACGGTGAAGTCACTTATAGATCCTTTGGTGTGTCAGGTGAAGCACACTACCCAAAAGACTCCAGCGTTCTTGAAACCAGTGTTTGCTCTTTAGTCTACTGTATCAACTCGAAAGCTCACTGAAGCATACAATGAAGCAGAACAACAACGGCACAGCAAGGGCATAATTCCATCTGTTGAAATCGTTTGATTATCTGTATATGGTGGTTAGAATTTCATCTGGTTGAAAACTGTTGCCGGCCTCCTTCGGAACACAGTTTTTATGAGTTAACAATAAGTGCAACAACAACTTTTAGAAAGACATACATGAGAACCAGATAGCATCTCATATCTTCAGTTCAAAGAGCTACATCTGTACTTTCAGTAGTACATACGTTACTCTGCACGGAAAACAAGATATGTCCAGACATCGCTATCTCTGATTCTGCCTTCAATGGCAATGCCACCGGTCACTATCTCCCACAATGAATACCATCACCGCACGGACAGGGAAGAGAAAGCAATAACTTCTGTTATAATTGCTAGAAATTGTGATGTTCTCTCCTGTTTCAAAGAATGATCCTTTGCCTGATATAATTTCTAAGCTAGGTCTCTTTGAAAACACGGTATTTTCAGAGTTTCACAGTGAATTACCAAGAAACAACATAGGAAACCACTGGGAACGGTGAAGTCACATATAGGTCCTTTGGTGTGTCAGGTGAAGCACACTACCCAAAAGACTCCAGCGTTCTTGAAACCAGTGTTTGCTCTTTAGTCTACTGTATCAACTCGAAAGCTCACTGAAGCACACAATGAAGCAGAACAACAACGGCACAGCAAGGGCATAATTCCATCTGTTGAAATCGTTTGATTATCTGTATATGGTGGTTAGAATTTCATCTGGTTGAAAACTGTTGCTGGCCTCCTTCGGAACACAGTCTTTATGAGTTAACAATAAGTGCAACAACAACTTTTAGAAAGACATACATGAGAACCAGATAGCATCTAATATCTTCAGTTCAAAGAGCTACATCTGTACTTTCAGTAGTACATGCGTTACTCTGCACGGAAAACAAGATATGTCGAGACATCGCTATCTCTGATTCTCCCTTCAAGGCAATGCCACCGGTCACTATCTCCCACAATGAATGCCATCACCGCACGGACAGGGAAGAGAAAGCAATAACTTCTGTTATAATTGCTAGAAATTGTGATGTTCTCTCCTGTTTCAAAGAATGATCCTTTGCCTGATATAATTTCTAAGCTAGGTCTCTTTGAAAACACGGTATTTTCAGAGTTTCACAGTAAATTACCAAGAAAAAACATAGGAAACCACTGGGAACGGTGAAGTCACATATAGATCCTTTGGTGTGTCAGGTGAAGCACACTACCCAAAAGACTCCAGCGTTCTTGAAACCAGTGTTTGCTCTTTAGTCTACTGTATCAACTCTAAATCTCACTGAAGTATACAATGAAGCAGAACAACAACGGCACAGCAAGGGCATAATTCCATCTGTTGAAATCGTTTGATTATCTGTATATGGTGGTTAGAATTTCATCTGGTTGAAAACTGTTGCTGGCCTCCTTCGGAACACAGTCTTTATGAGTTAACAATAAGTGCAACAACAACTTTTAGAAAGACATACATGAGAACCAGATAGCATCTCATATCTTCAGTTCAAAGAGCTACATCTGTACTTTCTGTAGTACATACGTTACTCTTCATGGAAAACAAGATATGTCCAGACATCGCTATCTCTGATTCTGCCTTCAATGGCAATGCCACCGGTCACTATCTCCCACAATGAATACCATCACCGCACGGACAGGGAAGAGAAAGCAATAACTTCTGTTATAATTGCTAGAAATTGTGATGTTCTCTCCTGTTTCAAAGAATGATCCTTTGCCTGATATAATTTCTAAGCTAGGTCTATTTGAAAACACGGTATTTTCAGAGTTTCACAGTGAATTACCAAGAAACAACATAGGAAACCACTGGGAACGGTGAAGTCACTTATAGATCCTTTGGTGTGTCAGGTGAAGCACACTACCCAAAAGACTCCAGCGTTCTTGAAACCAGTGTTTGCTCTTTAGTCTACTGTATCAACTCGAAAGCTCACTGAAGCATACAATGAAGCAGAACAACAACGGCACAGCAAGGGCATAATTCCATCTGTTGAAATCGTTTGATTATCTGTATATGGTGGTTAGAATTTCATCTGGTTGAAAACTGTTGCCGGCCTCCTTCGGAACACAGTTTTTATGAGTTAACAATAAGTGCAACAACAACTTTTAGAAAGACATACATGAGAACCAGATAGCATCTCATATCTTCAGTTCAAAGAGCTACATCTGTACTTTCAGTAGTACATACGTTACTCTGCACGGAAAACAAGATATGTCCAGACATCGCTATCTCTGATTCTGCCTTCAATGGCAATGCCACCGGTCACTATCTCCCACAATGAATACCATCACCGCACGGACAGGGAAGAGAAAGCAATAACTTCTGTTATAATTGCTAGAAATTGTGATGTTCTCTCCTGTTTCAAAGAATGATCCTTTGCCTGATATAATTTCTAAGCTAGGTCTCTTTGAAAACACGGTATTTTCAGAGTTTCACAGTGAATTACCAAGAAACAACATAGGAAACCACTGGGAACGGTGAAGTCACATATAGGTCCTTTGGTGTGTCAGGTGAAGCACACTACCCAAAAGACTCCAGCGTTCTTGAAACCAGTGTTTGCTCTTTAGTCTACTGTATCAACTCGAAAGCTCACTGAAGCACACAATGAAGCAGAACAACAACGGCACAGCAAGGGCATAATTCCATCTGTTGAAATCGTTTGATTATCTGTATATGGTGGTTAGAATTTCATCTGGTTGAAAACTGTTGCTGGCCTCCTTCGGAACACAGTCTTTATGAGTTAACAATAAGTGCAACAACAACTTTTAGAAAGACATACATGAGAACCAGATAGCATCTAATATCTTCAGTTCAAAGAGCTACATCTGTACTTTCAGTAGTACATGCGTTACTCTGCACGGAAAACAAGATATGTCGAGACATCGCTATCTCTGATTCTCCCTTCAAGGCAATGCCACCGGTCACTATCTCCCACAATGAATGCCATCACCGCACGGACAGGGAAGAGAAAGCAATAACTTCTGTTATAATTGCTAGAAATTGTGATGTTCTCTCCTGTTTCAAAGAATGATCCTTTGCCTGATATAATTTCTAAGCTAGGTCTCTTTGAAAACACGGTATTTTCAGAGTTTCACAGTAAATTACCAAGAAAAAACATAGGAAACCACTGGGAACGGTGAAGTCACATATAGATCCTTTGGTGTGTCAGGTGAAGCACACTACCCAAAAGACTCCAGCGTTCTTGAAACCAGTGTTTGCTCTTTAGTCTACTGTATCAACTCTAAATCTCACTGAAGTATACAATGAAGCAGAACAACAACGGCACAGCAAGGGCATAATTCCATCTGTTGAAATCGTTTGATTATCTGTATATGGTGGTTAGAATTTCATCTGGTTGAAAACTGTTGCTGGCCTCCTTCGGAACACAGTCTTTATGAGTTAACAATAAGTGCAACAACAACTTTTAGAAAGACATACATGAGAACCAGATAGCATCTAATATCTTCAGTTCAAAGAGCTACATCTGTACTTTCAGTAGTACATGCGTTACTCTGCACGGAAAACAAGATATGTCGAGACATCGCTATCTCTGATTCTGCCTTCAATGGCAATGCCACCGGTCACTATCTCCCACAATGAATGCTATCACCGAACGGAAAGGGAAGAGAAAGCAATGACTTCTGTTATAATTGCTAGAAATTGTGATGTTCTCTCCTGTTTCAAAGAATGATGCTTTGCCTGATATAATTTATAAGCTAGGTCTCTTTGAAAACACGGTATTTTCAGAGTTTCACAGTGAATTACCAAGAAACAACATAGGAAACCACTGGGAACGGTGAAGTCACATATAGATCCTTTGGTGTGTCAGGTGAAGCACACTACCCAAAAGACTCCAGCGTTCTTGAAACCAGTGTTTGCTCTTTAGTCTACTGTATCAACTCGAAAGCTCACTGAAGCATACAATGAAGCAGAACAACAACGGCACAGCAAGGGCATAATTCCATCTGTTGAAATCGTTTGATTATCTGTATATGGTGGTTAGAATTTCATCTGGTTGAAAACTGTTGCTGGCCTCCTTCGGAACACAGTCTTTATGAGTTAACAATAAGTGCAACAACAACTTTTAGAAAGACATACATGAGAACCAGATAGCATCTCATATCTTCAGTTCAAAGAGCTACATCTGTACTTTCAGTAGTACATACGTTACTCTGCATGGAAAACAAGATATGTCCAGACATCGCTATCTCTGATTCTGCCTTCAATGGCAATGCCACCGGTCACTGTCTCCCACAATGAATACCATCACCGCACGGACAGGGAAGAGAAAGCAATAACTTCTGTTATAATTGCTAGAAATTGTGATGTTCTCTCCTGTTTCAAAGAATGATCCTTTGCCTGATATAATTTCTAAGCTAGGTCTCTTTGAAAACACGGTATTTTCAGAGTTTCACAGTGAATTACCAAGAAACAACATAGGAAACCAATGGGAACGGTGAAGTCACATATAGGTCCTTTGGTGTGTCAGGTGAAGCACACTACCCAAAAGACTCCAGCGTTCTTGAAACCAGTGTTTGCTCTTTAGTCTACTGTATCAACTCGAAAGCTCACTGAAGCACACAATGAAGCAGAACAACAACGGCACAGCAAGGGCATAATTCCATCTGTTGAAATCGTTTGATTATCTGTATATGGTGGTTAGAATTTCATCTGGTTGAAAACTGTTGCTGGCCTCCTTCGGAACACAGTCTTTATGAGTTAACAATAAGTGCAACAACAACTTTTAGAAAGACATACATGAGAACCAGATAGCATCTAATATCTTCAGTTCAAAGAGCTACATCTGTACTTTCAGTAGTACATGCGTTACTCTGCACGGAAAACAAGATATGTCGAGACATCGCTATCTCTGATTCTCCCTTCAAGGCAATGCCACCGGTCACTATCTCCCACAATGAATGCCATCACCGCACGGACAGGGAAGAGAAAGCAATAACTTCTGTTATAATTGCTAGAAATTGTGATGTTCTCTCCTGTTTCAAAGAATGATCCTTTGCCTGATATAATTTCTAAGCTAGGTCTCTTTGAAAACACGGTATTTTCAGAGTTTCACAGTGAATTACCAAGAAACAACATAGGAAACCAATGGGAACGGTGAAGTCACATATAGGTCCTTTGGTGTGTCAGGTGAAGCACACTACCCAAAAGACTCCAGCGTTCTTGAAACCAGTGTTTGCTCTTTAGTCTACTGTATCAACTCGAAAGCTCACTGAAGCACACAATGAAGCAGAACAACAACGGCACAGCAAGGGCATAATTCCATCTGTTGAAATCGTTTGATTATCTGTATATGGTGGTTAGAATTTCATCTGGTTGAAAACTGTTGCTGGCCTCCTTCGGAACACAGTCTTTATGAGTTAACAATAAGTGCAACAACAACTTTTAGAAAGACATACATGAGAACCAGATAGCATCTAATATCTTCAGTTCAAAGAGCTACATCTGTACTTTCAGTAGTACATGCGTTACTCTGCACGGAAAACAAGATATGTCGAGACATCGCTATCTCTGATTCTCCCTTCAAGGCAATGCCACCGGTCACTATCTCCCACAATGAATGCCATCACCGCACGGACAGGGAAGAGAAAGCAATAACTTCTGTTATAATTGCTAGAAATTGTGATGTTCTCTCCTGTTTCAAAGAATGATCCTTTGCCTGATATAATTTCTAAGCTAGGTCTCTTTGAAAACACGGTATTTTCAGAGTTTCACAGTAAATTACCAAGAAAAAACATAGGAAACCACTGGGAACGGTGAAGTCACATATAGATCCTTTGGTGTGTCAGGTGAAGCACACTACCCAAAAGACTCCAGCGTTCTTGAAACCAGTGTTTGCTCTTTAGTCTACTGTATCAACTCTAAATCTCACTGAAGTATACAATGAAGCAGAACAACAACGGCACAGCAAGGGCATAATTCCATCTGTTGAAATCGTTTGATTATCTGTATATGGTGGTTAGAATTTCATCTGGTTGAAAACTGTTGCTGGCCTCCTTCGGAACACAGTCTTTATGAGTTAACAATAAGTGCAACAACAACTTTTAGAAAGACATACATGAGAACCAGATAGCATCTAATATCTTCAGTTCAAAGAGCTACATCTGTACTTTCAGTAGTACATGCGTTACTCTGCACGGAAAACAAGATATGTCGAGACATCGCTATCTCTGATTCTGCCTTCAATGACAATGCCACCGGTCACTATCTCCCACAATGAATGCTATCACCGAACGGAAAGGGAAGAGAAAGCAATGACTTCTGTTATAATTGCTAGAAATTGTGATGTTCTCTCCTGTTTCAAAGAATGATGCTTTGCCTGATATAATTTATAAGCTAGGTCTCTTTGAAAACACGGTATTTTCAGAGTTTCACAGTGAATTACCAAGAAACAACATAGGAAACCACTGGGAACGGTGAAGTCACATATAGATCCTTTGGTGTGTCAGGTGAAGCACACTACCCAAAAGACTCCAGCGTTCTTGAAACCAGTGTTTGCTCTTTAGTCTACTGTATCAACTCGAAAGCTCACTGAAGCATACAATGAAGCAGAACAACAACGGCACAGCAAGGGCATAATTCCATCTGTTGAAATCGTTTGATTATCTGTATATGGTGGTTAGAATTTCATCTGGTTGAAAACTGTTGCTGGCCTCCTTCGGAACACAGTCTTTATGAGTTAACAATAAGTGCAACAACAACTTTTAGAAAGACATACATGAGAACCAGATAGCATCTCATATCTTCAGTTCAAAGAGCTACATCTGTACTTTCAGTAGTACATACGTTACTCTGCATGGAAAACAAGATATGTCCAGACATCGCTATCTCTGATTCTCCCTTCAAGGCAATGCCACCGGTCACTATCTCCCACAATGAATGCCATCACCGCACGGACAGGGAAGAGAAAGCAATAACTTCTGTTATAATTGCTAGAAATTGTGATGTTCTCTCCTGTTTCAAAGAATGATCCTTTGCCTGATATAATTTCTAAGCTAGGTCTCTTTGAAAACACGGTATTTTCAGAGTTTCACAGTGAATTACCAAGAAACAACATAGGAAACCAATGGGAACGGTGAAGTCACATATAGGTCCTTTGGTGTGTCAGGTGAAGCACACTACCCAAAAGACTCCAGCGTTCTTGAAACCAGTGTTTGCTCTTTAGTCTACTGTATCAACTCGAAAGCTCACTGAAGCACACAATGAAGCAGAACAACAACGGCACAGCAAGGGCATAATTCCATCTGTTGAAATCGTTTGATTATCTGTATATGGTGGTTAGAATTTCATCTGGTTGAAAACTGTTGCTGGCCTCCTTCGGAACACAGTCTTTATGAGTTAACAATAAGTGCAACAACAACTTTTAGAAAGACATACATGAGAACCAGATAGCATCTAATATCTTCAGTTCAAAGAGCTACATCTGTACTTTCAGTAGTACATGCGTTACTCTGCACGGAAAACAAGATATGTCGAGACATCGCTATCTCTGATTCTCCCTTCAAGGCAATGCCACCGGTCACTATCTCCCACAATGAATGCCATCACCGCACGGACAGGGAAGAGAAAGCAATAACTTCTGTTATAATTGCTAGAAATTGTGATGTTCTCTCCTGTTTCAAAGAATGATCCTTTGCCTGATATAATTTCTAAGCTAGGTCTCTTTGAAAACACGGTATTTTCAGAGTTTCACAGTAAATTACCAAGAAAAAACATAGGAAACCACTGGGAACGGTGAAGTCACATATAGATCCTTTGGTGTGTCAGGTGAAGCACACTACCCAAAAGACTCCAGCGTTCTTGAAACCAGTGTTTGCTCTTTAGTCTACTGTATCAACTCTAAATCTCACTGAAGTATACAATGAAGCAGAACAACAACGGCACAGCAAGGGCATAATTCCATCTGTTGAAATCGTTTGATTATCTGTATATGGTGGTTAGAATTTCATCTGGTTGAAAACTGTTGCTGGCCTCCTTCGGAACACAGTCTTTATGAGTTAACAATAAGTGCAACAACAACTTTTAGAAAGACATACATGAGAACCAGATAGCATCTAATATCTTCAGTTCAAAGAGCTACATCTGTACTTTCAGTAGTACATGCGTTACTCTGCACGGAAAACAAGATATGTCGAGACATCGCTATCTCTGATTCTGCCTTCAATGGCAATGCCACCGGTCACTATCTCCCACAATGAATGCTATCACCGAACGGAAAGGGAAGAGAAAGCAATGACTTCTGTTATAATTGCTAGAAATTGTGATGTTCTCTCCTGTTTCAAAGAATGATGCTTTGCCTGATATAATTTATAAGCTAGGTCTCTTTGAAAACACGGTATTTTCAGAGTTTCACAGTGAATTACCAAGAAACAACATAGGAAACCACTGGGAACGGTGAAGTCACATATAGATCCTTTGGTGTGTCAGGTGAAGCACACTACCCAAAAGACTCCAGCGTTCTTGAAACCAGTGTTTGCTCTTTAGTCTACTGTATCAACTCGAAAGCTCACTGAAGCATACAATGAAGCAGAACAACAACGGCACAGCAAGGGCATAATTCCATCTGTTGAAATCGTTTGATTATCTGTATATGGTGGTTAGAATTTCATCTGGTTGAAAACTGTTGCTGGCCTCCTTCGGAACACAGTCTTTATGAGTTAACAATAAGTGCAACAACAACTTTTAGAAAGACATACATGAGAACCAGATAGCATCTCATATCTTCAGTTCAAAGAGCTACATCTGTACTTTCAGTAGTACATACGTTACTCTGCATGGAAAACAAGATATGTCCAGACATCGCTATCTCTGATTCTGCCTTCAATGGCAATGCCACCGGTCACTATCTCCCACAATGAATACCATCACCGCACGGACAGGGAAGAGAAAGCAATAACTTCTGTTATAATTGCTAGAAATTGTGATGTTCTCTCCTGTTTCAAAGAATGATCCTTTGCCTGATATAATTTCTAAGCTAGGTCTCTTTGAAAACACGGTATTTTCAGAGTTTCACAGTGAATTACCAAGAAACAACATAGGAAACCAATGGGAACGGTGAAGTCACATATAGGTCCTTTGGTGTGTCAGGTGAAGCACACTACCCAAAAGACTCCAGCGTTCTTGAAACCAGTGTTTGCTCTTTAGTCTACTGTATCAACTCGAAAGCTCACTGAAGCACACAATGAAGCAGAACAACAACGGCACAGCAAGGGCATAATTCCATCTGTTGAAATCGTTTGATTATCTGTATATGGTGGTTAGAATTTCATCTGGTTGAAAACTGTTGCTGGCCTCCTTCGGAACACAGTCTTTATGAGTTAACAATAAGTGCAACAACAACTTTTAGAAAGACATACATGAGAACCAGATAGCATCTAATATCTTCAGTTCAAAGAGCTACATCTGTACTTTCAGTAGTACATGCGTTACTCTGCACGGAAAACAAGATATGTCGAGACATCGCTATCTCTGATTCTCCCTTCAAGGCAATGCCACCGGTCACTATCTCCCACAATGAATGCCATCACCGCACGGACAGGGAAGAGAAAGCAATAACTTCTGTTATAATTGCTAGAAATTGTGATGTTCTCTCCTGTTTCAAAGAATGATGCTTTGCCTGATATAATTTCTAAGCTAGGTCTCTTTGAAAACACGGTATTTTCAGAGTTTCACAGTGAATTACCAAGAAACAACATAGGAAACCACTGGGAACGGTGAAGTCACATATAGGTCCTTTGGTGTGTCAGGTGAAGCACACTACCCAAAAGACTCCAGCGTTCTTGAAACCAGTGTTTGCTCTTTAGTCTACTGTATCAACTCGAAAGCTCACTGAAGCACACAATGAAGCAGAACAACAACGGCACAGCAAGGGCATAATTCCATCTGTTGAAATCGTTTGATTATCTGTATATGGTGGTTAGAATTTCATCTGGTTGAAAACTGTTGCTGGCCTCCTTCGGAACACAGTCTTTATGAGTTAACAATAAGTGCAACAACAACTTTTAGAAAGACATACATGAGAACCAGATAGCATCTAATATCTTCAGTTCAAAGAGCTACATCTGTACTTTCAGTAGTACATGCGTTACTCTGCACGGAAAACAAGATATGTCGAGACATCGCTATCTCTGATTCTGCCTTCAAGGCAATGCCACCGGTCACTATATCCAACAATGAATGCCATCACCGCACGGACAGGGAAGAGAAAGCAATAATTTCTGTTATAATTGCTAGAAATTGTGATGTTCTCTCCTGTTTCAAATAATGGTGCTTTGCCTGATATAATTTCTAAGATAGGTCTCTTTGAATACACGGTATTTTCAGAGTTTCACAGTGAATTACCAAGAAACAACATAGGAAACCACTGGGAACGGTGAAGTCACATATAGATCCTTTGGTGTGTCAGGTGAAACACACTACCCAAAAGATTCCAGCGTTCTTGAAACCAATGTTTGCTCTTTAGTCTACTGTATCAACTCGAAAGCTCACTGAAGCATACAATGAAGCAGAACAACAACGGCACAGCAAGGGCATAATTCCATCTGTTGAAATCGTTTGATTATCTGTATATGGTGGTTAGAATTTCATCTGGTTGAAAACTGTTGCTGGCCTCCTTCGGAACACAGTCTTTATGAGTTAACAATAAGTGCAACAACAACTTTTAGAAAGACATACATGAGAACCAGATAGCATCTAATATCTTCAGTTCAAAGAGCTACATCTGTACTTTCAGTAGTACATGCGTTACTCTGCACGGAAAACAAGATATGTCGAGACATCGCTATCTCTGATTGTGCCTTCAATGGCAATGCCATGGGTCACTATCTCTCACAATGAATGCCATCACCGCACGGACAGGGAAGAGAAAGCAATAACTTCTGTTATAATTGCTAGAAATTGTGATGTTCTCTCCTGTTTCAAAGAATGGTGCTTTGCCTGATATAATTTCTAAGCTAGGTCTCTTTGAAAACACGGTATTTTCAGAGTTTCACAGTGAATTACCAAGAAACAACATAGGAAACCACTGGGAACGGTGAAGTCACATATAGATCCTTTGGTGTGTCAGGTGAAACACACTACCCAAAAGACTCCAGCGTTCTTGAAACCAGTGTTTGCTCTTTAGTCTACTGTATCAACTCGAAAGCTCACTGAAGCATACAATGAAGCAGAACAACAACGGCACAGCAAGGGCATAATTCCATCTGTTGAAATCGTTTGATTATCTGTATATGGTGGTTAGAATTTCATCTGGTTGAAAACTGTTGCTGGCCTCCTTCGGAACACAGTCTTTATGAGTTAACAATAAGTGCAACAACAACTTTTAGAAAGACATACATGAGAACCAGATAGCATCTCATATCTTCAGTTCAAAGAGCTACATCTGTACTTTCAGTAGAACATGCGTTACTCTGCACGGAAAACAAGATATGTCGAGACATCGCTATCTCTGATTGTTCCTTCAATGGCAATGCCACCGGTCACTATCTCCCACAATGAATGCCATCACCGCACGGACAGGGAAGAGAAAGCAATAACTTCTGTTATAATTGCTAGAAATTGTGATGTTCTCTCCTGTTTCAAAGAATGATGCTTTGCGTGATATAAATTCTAAGCTAGGTCTCTTTGAAAACACGGTATTTTCAGAGTTTCACAGTGAATTACCAAGAAAAAACATAGGAAACCACTGGGAACGGTGAAGTCACATATAGATCCTTTGGTGTGTCAGGTGAAACACACTACCCAAAAGACTCCAGCGTTCTTGAAACCAGTGTTTGCTCTTTAGTCTACTGTATCAACTCTAAATCTCACTGAAGTATACAATGAAGCAGAACAACAACGGCACAGCAAGGGCATAATGCCATCTGTTGAAATCGTTTGATTATCTGTATATGGTGGTTAGAATTTCATCTGGTTGAAAACTGTTGCTGGCCTCCTTCGGAACACAGTCTTTATGAGTTAACAATAAGTGCAACAACAACTTTTAGAAAGACATACATGAGAACCAGATAGCATCTAATATCTTCAGTTCAAAGAGCTACATCTGTACTTTCAGTAGTACATGCGTTACTCTGCACGGAAAACAAGATATGTCGAGACATCGCTATCTCTGATTCTGCCTTCAAGGCAATGCCACCGGTCACTATATCCAACAATGAATGCCATCACCGCACGGACAGGGAAGAGAAAGCAATAATTTCTGTTATAATTGCTAGAAATTGTGATGTTCTCTCCTGTTTCAAATAATGGTGCTTTGCCTGATATAATTTCTAAGATAGGTCTCTTTGAATACACGGTATTTTCAGAGTTTCACAGTGAATTACCAAGAAACAACATAGGAAACCACTGGGAACGGTGAAGTCACATATAGATCCTTTGGTGTGTCAGGTGAAACACACTACCCAAAAGATTCCAGCGTTCTTGAAACCAATGTTTGCTCTTTAGTCTACTGTATCAACTCGAAAGCTCACTGAAGCATACAATGAAGCAGAACAACAACGGCACAGCAAGGGCATAATTCCATCTGTTGAAATCGTTTGATTATCTGTATATGGTGGTTAGAATTTCATCTGGTTGAAAACTGTTGCTGGCCTCCTTCGGAACACAGTCTTTATGAGTTAACAATAAGTGCAACAACAACTTTTAGAAAGACATACATGAGAACCAGATAGCATCTAATATCTTCAGTTCAAAGAGCTACATCTGTACTTTCAGTAGTACATGCGTTACTCTGCACGGAAAACAAGATATGTCGAGACATCGCTATCTCTGATTGTGCCTTCAATGGCAATGCCATGGGTCACTATCTCTCACAATGAATGCCATCACCGCACGGACAGGGAAGAGAAAGCAATAACTTCTGTTATAATTGCTAGAAATTGTGATGTTCTCTCCTGTTTCAAAGAATGGTGCTTTGCCTGATATAATTTCTAAGCTAGGTCTCTTTGAAAACACGGTATTTTCAGAGTTTCACAGTGAATTACCAAGAAACAACATAGGAAACCACTGGGAACGGTGAAGTCACATATAGATCCTTTGGTGTGTCAGGTGAAACACACTACCCAAAAGACTCCAGCGTTCTTGAAACCAGTGTTTGCTCTTTAGTCTACTGTATCAACTCGAAAGCTCACTGAAGCATACAATGAAGCAGAACAACAACGGCACAGCAAGGGCATAATTCCATCTGTTGAAATCGTTTGATTATCTGTATATGGTGGTTAGAATTTCATCTGGTTGAAAACTGTTGCTGGCCTCCTTCGGAACACAGTCTTTATGAGTTAACAATAAGTGCAACAACAACTTTTAGAAAGACATACATGAGAACCAGATAGCATCTCATATCTTCAGTTCAAAGAGCTACATCTGTACTTTCAGTAGAACATGCGTTACTCTGCACGGAAAACAAGATATGTCGAGACATCGCTATCTCTGATTGTTCCTTCAATGGCAATGCCACCGGTCACTATCTCCCACAATGAATGCCATCACCGCACGGACAGGGAAGAGAAAGCAATAACTTCTGTTATAATTGCTAGAAATTGTGATGTTCTCTCCTGTTTCAAAGAATGATGCTTTGCGTGATATAAATTCTAAGCTAGGTCTCTTTGAAAACACGGTATTTTCAGAGTTTCACAGTGAATTACCAAGAAAAAACATAGGAAACCACTGGGAACGGTGAAGTCACATATAGATCCTTTGGTGTGTCAGGTGAAACACACTACCCAAAAGACTCCAGCGTTCTTGAAACCAGTGTTTGCTCTTTAGTCTACTGTATCAACTCTAAATCTCACTGAAGTATACAATGAAGCAGAACAACAACGGCACAGCAAGGGCATAATGCCATCTGTTGAAATCGTTTGATTATCTGTATATGGTGGTTAGAATTTCATCTGGTTGAAAACTGTTGCTGGCCTCCTTCGGAACACAGTCTTTATGAGTTAACAATAAGTGCAACAACAACTTTTAGAAAGACATACATGAGAACCAGATAGCATCTAATATCTTCAGTTCAAAGAGCTACATCTGTACTTTCAGTAGTACATGCGTTACTCTGCACGGAAAACAAGATATGTCGAGACATCGCTATCTCTGATTCTGCCTTCAATGGCAATGCCACCGGTCACTATCTCCCACAATGAATGCTATCACCGAACGGAAAGGGAAGAGAAAGCAATAACTTCTGTTATAATTGCTAGAAATTGTGATGTTCTCTCCTGTTTCAAAGAATGATGCTTTGCCTGATATAATTTCTAAGCTAGGTCTCTTTGAAAACACGGTATTTTCAGAGTTTCACAGTGAATTACCAAGAAACAACGTAGGAAACCACTGGGAACGGTGAAGTCACATATAGATCCTTTGGTGTGTCAGGTGAAGCACACTACCCAAAAGACTCCAGCGTTCTTGAAACCAGTGTTTGCTCTTTAGTCTACTGTATCAACTCGAAAGCTCACTGAAGCATACAATGAAGCAGAACAACAACGGCACAGCAAGGGCATAATTCCATCTGTTGAAATCGTTTGATTATCTGTATATGGTGGTTAGAATTTCATCTGGTTGAAAACTGTTGCTGGCCTCCTTCGGAACACAGTCTTTATGAGTTAACAATAAGTGCAACAACAACTTTTAGAAAGACATACATGAGAACCAGATAGCATCTCATATCTTCAGTTCAAAGAGCTACATCTGTACTTTCTGTAGTACATACGTTACTCTTCATGGAAAACAAGATATGTCCAGACATCGCTATCTCTGATTCTGCCTTCAATGGCAATGCCACCGGTCACTATCTCCCACAATGAATACCATCACCGCACGGACAGGGAAGAGAAAGCAATAACTTCTGTTATAATTGCTAGAAATTGTGATGTTCTCTCCTGTTTCAAAGAATGATCCTTTGCCTGATATAATTTCTAAGCTAGGTCTATTTGAAAACACGGTATTTTCAGAGTTTCACAGTGAATTACCAAGAAACAACATAGGAAACCACTGGGAACGGTGAAGTCACTTATAGATCCTTTGGTGTGTCAGGTGAAGCACACTACCCAAAAGACTCCAGCGTTCTTGAAACCAGTGTTTGCTCTTTAGTCTACTGTATCAACTCGAAAGCTCACTGAAGCATACAATGAAGCAGAACAACAACGGCACAGCAAGGGCATAATTCCATCTGTTGAAATCGTTTGATTATCTGTATATGGTGGTTAGAATTTCATCTGGTTGAAAACTGTTGCCGGCCTCCTTCGGAACACAGTTTTTATGAGTTAACAATAAGTGCAACAACAACTTTTAGAAAGACATACATGAGAACCAGATAGCATCTCATATCTTCAGTTCAAAGAGCTACATCTGTACTTTCAGTAGTACATACGTTACTCTGCACGGAAAACAAGATATGTCCAGACATCGCTATCTCTGATTCTGCCTTCAATGGCAATGCCACCGGTCACTATCTCCCACAATGAATACCATCACCGCACGGACAGGGAAGAGAAAGCAATAACTTCTGTTATAATTGCTAGAAATTGTGATGTTCTCTCCTGTTTCAAAGAATGATCCTTTGCCTGATATAATTTCTAAGCTAGGTCTCTTTGAAAACACGGTATTTTCAGAGTTTCACAGTGAATTACCAAGAAACAACATAGGAAACCACTGGGAACGGTGAAGTCACATATAGGTCCTTTGGTGTGTCAGGTGAAGCACACTACCCAAAAGACTCCAGCGTTCTTGAAACCAGTGTTTGCTCTTTAGTCTACTGTATCAACTCGAAAGCTCACTGAAGCACACAATGAAGCAGAACAACAACGGCACAGCAAGGGCATAATTCCATCTGTTGAAATCGTTTGATTATCTGTATATGGTGGTTAGAATTTCATCTGGTTGAAAACTGTTGCTGGCCTCCTTCGGAACACAGTCTTTATGAGTTAACAATAAGTGCAACAACAACTTTTAGAAAGACATACATGAGAACCAGATAGCATCTAATATCTTCAGTTCAAAGAGCTACATCTGTACTTTCAGTAGTACATGCGTTACTCTGCACGGAAAACAAGATATGTCGAGACATCGCTATCTCTGATTCTCCCTTCAAGGCAATGCCACCGGTCACTATCTCCCACAATGAATGCCATCACCGCACGGACAGGGAAGAGAAAGCAATAACTTCTGTTATAATTGCTAGAAATTGTGATGTTCTCTCCTGTTTCAAAGAATGATCCTTTGCCTGATATAATTTCTAAGCTAGGTCTCTTTGAAAACACGGTATTTTCAGAGTTTCACAGTAAATTACCAAGAAAAAACATAGGAAACCACTGGGAACGGTGAAGTCACATATAGATCCTTTGGTGTGTCAGGTGAAGCACACTACCCAAAAGACTCCAGCGTTCTTGAAACCAGTGTTTGCTCTTTAGTCTACTGTATCAACTCTAAATCTCACTGAAGTATACAATGAAGCAGAACAACAACGGCACAGCAAGGGCATAATTCCATCTGTTGAAATCGTTTGATTATCTGTATATGGTGGTTAGAATTTCATCTGGTTGAAAACTGTTGCTGGCCTCCTTCGGAACACAGTCTTTATGAGTTAACAATAAGTGCAACAACAACTTTTAGAAAGACATACATGAGAACCAGATAGCATCTAATATCTTCAGTTCAAAGAGCTACATCTGTACTTTCAGTAGTACATGCGTTACTCTGCACGGAAAACAAGATATGTCGAGACATCGCTATCTCTGATTCTGCCTTCAATGGCAATGCCACCGGTCACTATCTCCCACAATGAATGCTATCACCGAACGGAAAGGGAAGAGAAAGCAATGACTTCTGTTATAATTGCTAGAAATTGTGATGTTCTCTCCTGTTTCAAAGAATGATGCTTTGCCTGATATAATTTATAAGCTAGGTCTCTTTGAAAACACGGTATTTTCAGAGTTTCACAGTGAATTACCAAGAAACAACATAGGAAACCACTGGGAACGGTGAAGTCACATATAGATCCTTTGGTGTGTCAGGTGAAGCACACTACCCAAAAGACTCCAGCGTTCTTGAAACCAGTGTTTGCTCTTTAGTCTACTGTATCAACTCGAAAGCTCACTGAAGCATACAATGAAGCAGAACAACAACGGCACAGCAAGGGCATAATTCCATCTGTTGAAATCGTTTGATTATCTGTATATGGTGGTTAGAATTTCATCTGGTTGAAAACTGTTGCTGGCCTCCTTCGGAACACAGTCTTTATGAGTTAACAATAAGTGCAACAACAACTTTTAGAAAGACATACATGAGAACCAGATAGCATCTCATATCTTCAGTTCAAAGAGCTACATCTGTACTTTCAGTAGTACATACGTTACTCTGCATGGAAAACAAGATATGTCCAGACATCGCTATCTCTGATTCTGCCTTCAATGGCAATGCCACCGGTCACTGTCTCCCACAATGAATACCATCACCGCACGGACAGGGAAGAGAAAGCAATAACTTCTGTTATAATTGCTAGAAATTGTGATGTTCTCTCCTGTTTCAAAGAATGATCCTTTGCCTGATATAATTTCTAAGCTAGGTCTCTTTGAAAACACGGTATTTTCAGAGTTTCACAGTGAATTACCAAGAAACAACATAGGAAACCAATGGGAACGGTGAAGTCACATATAGGTCCTTTGGTGTGTCAGGTGAAGCACACTACCCAAAAGACTCCAGCGTTCTTGAAACCAGTGTTTGCTCTTTAGTCTACTGTATCAACTCGAAAGCTCACTGAAGCACACAATGAAGCAGAACAACAACGGCACAGCAAGGGCATAATTCCATCTGTTGAAATCGTTTGATTATCTGTATATGGTGGTTAGAATTTCATCTGGTTGAAAACTGTTGCTGGCCTCCTTCGGAACACAGTCTTTATGAGTTAACAATAAGTGCAACAACAACTTTTAGAAAGACATACATGAGAACCAGATAGCATCTAATATCTTCAGTTCAAAGAGCTACATCTGTACTTTCAGTAGTACATGCGTTACTCTGCACGGAAAACAAGATATGTCGAGACATCGCTATCTCTGATTCTCCCTTCAAGGCAATGCCACCGGTCACTATCTCCCACAATGAATGCCATCACCGCACGGACAGGGAAGAGAAAGCAATAACTTCTGTTATAATTGCTAGAAATTGTGATGTTCTCTCCTGTTTCAAAGAATGATCCTTTGCCTGATATAATTTCTAAGCTAGGTCTCTTTGAAAACACGGTATTTTCAGAGTTTCACAGTGAATTACCAAGAAACAACATAGGAAACCAATGGGAACGGTGAAGTCACATATAGGTCCTTTGGTGTGTCAGGTGAAGCACACTACCCAAAAGACTCCAGCGTTCTTGAAACCAGTGTTTGCTCTTTAGTCTACTGTATCAACTCGAAAGCTCACTGAAGCACACAATGAAGCAGAACAACAACGGCACAGCAAGGGCATAATTCCATCTGTTGAAATCGTTTGATTATCTGTATATGGTGGTTAGAATTTCATCTGGTTGAAAACTGTTGCTGGCCTCCTTCGGAACACAGTCTTTATGAGTTAACAATAAGTGCAACAACAACTTTTAGAAAGACATACATGAGAACCAGATAGCATCTAATATCTTCAGTTCAAAGAGCTACATCTGTACTTTCAGTAGTACATGCGTTACTCTGCACGGAAAACAAGATATGTCGAGACATCGCTATCTCTGATTCTCCCTTCAAGGCAATGCCACCGGTCACTATCTCCCACAATGAATGCCATCACCGCACGGACAGGGAAGAGAAAGCAATAACTTCTGTTATAATTGCTAGAAATTGTGATGTTCTCTCCTGTTTCAAAGAATGATGCTTTGCCTGATATAATTTATAAGCTAGGTCTCTTTGAAAACACGGTATTTTCAGAGTTTCACAGTGAATTACCAAGAAACAACATAGGAAACCACTGGGAACGGTGAAGTCACATATAGATCCTTTGGTGTGTCAGGTGAAGCACACTACCCAAAAGACTCCAGCGTTCTTGAAACCAGTGTTTGCTCTTTAGTCTACTGTATCAACTCGAAAGCTCACTGAAGCATACAATGAAGCAGAACAACAACGGCACAGCAAGGGCATAATTCCATCTGTTGAAATCGTTTGATTATCTGTATATGGTGGTTAGAATTTCATCTGGTTGAAAACTGTTGCTGGCCTCCTTCGGAACACAGTCTTTATGAGTTAACAATAAGTGCAACAACAACTTTTAGAAAGACATACATGAGAACCAGATAGCATCTCATATCTTCAGTTCAAAGAGCTACATCTGTACTTTCAGTAGTACATACGTTACTCTGCATGGAAAACAAGATATGTCCAGACATCGCTATCTCTGATTCTCCCTTCAAGGCAATGCCACCGGTCACTATCTCCCACAATGAATGCCATCACCGCACGGACAGGGAAGAGAAAGCAATAACTTCTGTTATAATTGCTAGAAATTGTGATGTTCTCTCCTGTTTCAAAGAATGATCCTTTGCCTGATATAATTTCTAAGCTAGGTCTCTTTGAAAACACGGTATTTTCAGAGTTTCACAGTGAATTACCAAGAAACAACATAGGAAACCAATGGGAACGGTGAAGTCACATATAGGTCCTTTGGTGTGTCAGGTGAAGCACACTACCCAAAAGACTCCAGCGTTCTTGAAACCAGTGTTTGCTCTTTAGTCTACTGTATCAACTCGAAAGCTCACTGAAGCACACAATGAAGCAGAACAACAACGGCACAGCAAGGGCATAATTCCATCTGTTGAAATCGTTTGATTATCTGTATATGGTGGTTAGAATTTCATCTGGTTGAAAACTGTTGCTGGCCTCCTTCGGAACACAGTCTTTATGAGTTAACAATAAGTGCAACAACAACTTTTAGGAAGACATACATGAGAACCAGATAGCATCTAATATCTTCAGTTCAAAGAGCTACATCTGTACTTTCAGTAGTACATGCGTTACTCTGCACGGAAAACAAGATATGTCGAGACATCGCTATCTCTGATTCTCCCTTCAAGGCAATGCCACCGGTCACTATCTCCCACAATGAATGCCATCACCGCACGGACAGGGAAGAGAAAGCAATAACTTCTGTTATAATTGCTAGAAATTGTGATGTTCTCTCCTGTTTCAAAGAATGATCCTTTGCCTGATATAATTTCTAAGCTAGGTCTCTTTGAAAACACGGTATTTTCAGAGTTTCACAGTAAATTACCAAGAAAAAACATAGGAAACCACTGGGAACGGTGAAGTCACATATAGATCCTTTGGTGTGTCAGGTGAAGCACACTACCCAAAAGACTCCAGCGTTCTTGAAACCAGTGTTTGCTCTTTAGTCTACTGTATCAACTCTAAATCTCACTGAAGTATACAATGAAGCAGAACAACAACGGCACAGCAAGGGCATAATTCCATCTGTTGAAATCGTTTGATTATCTGTATATGGTGGTTAGAATTTCATCTGGTTGAAAACTGTTGCTGGCCTCCTTCGGAACACAGTCTTTATGAGTTAACAATAAGTGCAACAACAACTTTTAGAAAGACATACATGAGAACCAGATAGCATCTAATATCTTCAGTTCAAAGAGCTACATCTGTACTTTCAGTAGTACATGCGTTACTCTGCACGGAAAACAAGATATGTCGAGACATCGCTATCTCTGATTCTGCCTTCAATGGCAATGCCACCGGTCACTATCTCCCACAATGAATGCTATCACCGAACGGAAAGGGAAGAGAAAGCAATGACTTCTGTTATAATTGCTAGAAATTGTGATGTTCTCTCCTGTTTCAAAGAATGATGCTTTGCCTGATATAATTTCTAAGCTAGGTCTCTTTGAAAACACGGTATTTTCAGAGTTTCACAGTGAATTACCAAGAAACAACATAGGAAACCACTGGGAACGGTGAAGTCACTTATAGATCCTTTGGTGTGTCAGGTGAAGCACACTACCCAAAAGACTCCAGCGTTCTTGAAACCAGTGTTTGCTCTTTAGTCTACTGTATCAACTCGAAAGCTCACTGAAGCATACAATGAAGCAGAACAACAACGGCACAGCAAGGGCATAATTCCATCTGTTGAAATCGTTTGATTATCTGTATATGGTGGTTAGAATTTCATCTGGTTGAAAACTGTTGCTGGCCTCCTTCGGAACACAGTCTTTATGAGTTAACAATAAGTGCAACAACAACATTTAGAAAGACATACATGAGAACCAGATAGCATCTAATATCTTCAGTTCAAAGAGCTACATCTGTACTTTCAGTAGTACATGCGTTACTCTGCACGGAAAACAAGATATGTCGAGACATCCCTATCTCTGATTGTGCCTTCAATGGGAATGCCACCCGTCACTATCTCCCACAATGAATGCCATCACCGCACGGACAGGGAAGAGAAAGCAATAACTTCTGTTATAATTGCTAGAAATTGTGATGTTCTCTCCTGTTTCAAAGAATGATGCTTTGCCTGATATAATTTCTAAGCTAGGTCTCTTTGAAAACACGGTATTTTCAGATATTCACAGTGAATTACCAAGAAACAACATAGGAAACCACGGGGAACGGTGAAGTCACATATAGGTCCTTTGGTGTGTCAGGTGAAGCACACTACCCAAAAGACTCCAGCGTTCTTGAAACCAGTGTTTGCTCTTTAGTCTACTGTATCAACTCGAAAGCTCACTGAAGCACACAATGAAGCAGAACAACAACGGCACAGCAAGGGCATAATTCCATCTGTTGAAATCGTTTGATTATCTGTATATGGTGGTTAGAATTTCATCTGGTTGAAAACTGTTGCTGGCCTCCTTCGGAACACAGTCTTTATGAGTTAACAATAAGTGCAACAACAACTTTTAGAAAGACATACATGAGAACCAGATAGCATCTAATATCTTCAGTTCAAAGAGCTACATCTGTACTTTCAGTAGTACATGCGTTACTCTGCACGGAAAACAAGATATGTCGAGACATCGCTATCTCTGATTCTGCCTTCAATGGCAATGCCACGGGTCACTATCTCCCACAATGAATGCCATCACCGCACGGACAGGGAAGAGAAAGCAATAACTTCTGTTATAATTGCTAGAAATTGTGATGTTCTCTCCTGTTTCAAAGAATGATGCTTTGCCTGATATAATTTCTAAGCTAGGTCTCTTTGAAAACACGGTATTTTCAGAGTTTCACAGTGAATTACCAAGAAACAACATAGGAAACCACTGGGAACGGTGAAGTCACATATAGATCCTTTGGTGTGTCAGGTGAAACACACTACCCAAAAGATTCCAGCGTTCTTGAAACCAGTGTTTGCTCTTTAGTCTACTGTATCAACTCTAAATCTCACTGAAGTATACAATGAAGCAGAACAACAACGGCACAGCAAGGGCATAATTCCATCTGTTGAAATCGTTTGATTATTTGTATATGGTGGTTAGAATTTCATCTGGTTGAAAACTGTTGCTGGCCTCCTTCGGAACACAGTCTTTATGAGTTAACAATAAGTGCAACAACAACTTTTAGAAAGACATACATGAGAACCAGATAGCATCTAATATCTTCAGTTCAAAGAGCTACATCTGTACTTTCAGTAGTACATGCGTTACTCTGCACGGAAAACAAGATATGTCGAGACATCGCTATCTCTGATTCTGCCTTCAATGGCAATGCCACCGGTCACTATCTCCCACAATGAATGCTATCACCGAACGGAAAGGGAAGAGAAAGCAATAACTTCTGTTATAATTGCTAGAAATTGTGATGTTCTCTCCTGTTTCAAAGAATGATGCTTTGCCTGATATAATTTCTAAGCTAGGTCTCTTTCAAAACACGGTATTTTCAGAGTTTCACAGTGAATTACCAAGAAACAACGTAGGAATCCACTGGGAACGGTGAAGTCACATATAGATCCTTTGGTGTGTCAGGTGAAGCACACTACCCAAAAGACTCCAGCGTTCTTGAAACCAGTGTTTGCTCTTTAGTCTACTGTATCAACTCGAAAGCTCACTGAAGCATACAATGAAGCAGAACAACAACGGCACAGCAAGGGCATAATTCCATCTGTTGAAATCGTTTGATTATCTGTATATGGTGGTTAGAATTTCATCTGGTTGAAAACTGTTGCTGGCCTCCTTCGGAACACAGTCTTTATGAGTTAACAATAAGTGCAACAACAACTTTTAGAAAGACATACATGAGAACCAGATAGCATCTCATATCTTCAGTTCAAAGAGCTACATCTGTACTTTCAGTAGTACATACGTTACTCTGCATGGAAAACAAGATATGTCCAGACATCGCTATCTCTGATTCTGCCTTCAATCGCAATGCCACCGGTCACTATCTCCCACAATGAATACCATCACCGCACGGACAGGGAAGAGAAAGCAATAACTTCTGTTATAATTGCTAGAAATTGTGATGTTCTCTCCTGTTTCAAAGAATGATCCTTTGCCTGATATAATTTCTAAGCTAGGTCTCTTTGAAAACACGGTATTTTCAGAGTTTCACAGTGAATTACCAAGAAACAACATAGGAAATCACTGGGAACGGTGAAGTCACATATAGATCCTTTGGTGTGTCAGGTGAAACACACTACCCAAAAGACTCCAGCGTTCTTGAAACCAGTGTTTGCTCTTTAGTCTACTGTATCAACTCGAAAGCTCACTGAAGCATACAATGAAGCAGAACAACAACGGCACAGCAAGGGCATAATTCCATCTGTTGAAATCGTTTGATTATCTGTATATGGCGGTTAGAATTTCATCTGGTTGAAAACTGTTGCTGGCCTCCTTTGGAACACAGTCTTTATGAGTTAACAATAAGTGCAACAACA
This sequence comes from Furipterus horrens, assembly GCF_987537825.1. NCBI lineage: Eukaryota > Metazoa > Chordata > Mammalia > Chiroptera > Furipteridae > Furipterus > Furipterus horrens. Next base: position 6,296,649 of record NW_028327188.1, read on the forward strand.
ACTTTTAGAAAGACATACATGAGAACCAGATAGCATCTAATATCTTCAGTTCAAAGAGCTACATCTGTACTTTCAGTAGTACATGCGTTACTCTGCATGGAAAACAAGATATGTCGAGACATCGCTATCTCTGATTCTGCCTTCAATGGCAATGCCACCGGAAACTATCTCCCACAATGAATGCTATCACCGAACGGAAAGGGAAGAGAAAGCAATAACTTCTGTTATAATTGCTAGAAATTGTGATGTTCTCTCCTGTTTCAAAGAATGATGCTTTGCCTGATATAATTTCTAAGCTAGGTCTCTTTGAAAACACGGTATTTTCAGAGTTTCACAGTGAATTACCAAGAAACAACGTAGGAAACCACTGTGAACGGTGAAGTCACATATAGATCCTTTGGTGTGTCAGGTGAAGCACACTACCCAAAAGACTCCAGCGTTCTTGAAACCAGTGTTTGCTCTTTAGTCTACTGTATCAACTCGAAAGCTCACTGAAGCATACAATGAAGCAGAACAACAACGGCACAGCAAGGGCATAATTCCATCTGTTGAAATCGTTTGATTATCTGTATATGGTGGTTAGAATTTCATCTGGTTGAAAACTTGCTGGCCTCCTTCGGAACACAGTCTTTATGAGTTAACAATAAGTGCAACAACAACTTTCAGAAAGACATACAAGAGAACCAGATAGCATCTCATATCTTCAGTTCAAAGAGCTACATCTGTACTTTCAGTAGTACATGCGTTACTCTACACGGTAAACAAGATATGTCCAGACATCGCTATCTCTGATTCTGCCTTCAATGGCAATGCCAGCGGTCACTATCTCCCACAATGAATGCCATCACCGCACGGACAGGGAAGAGAAAGCAATAACTTCTGTTATAATTGCTAGAAATTGTGATGTTCTCTCCTGTTTCAAAGAATGATGCTTTGCCTGATATAATTTCTAATCTAGGTCTCTTTGAAAACACGGTATTTTCAGAGTTTCACAGTGAATTACCAAGAAACAACATAGGAAACCACTGGGAACGGTGAAGTCACTTATAGATCCTTTGGTGTGTCAGGTGAAGCACACTACCCAAAAGACTCCAGCGTTCTTGAAACCAGTGTTTGCTCTTTAGTCTACTGTATCAACTCGAAAGCTCACTGAAGCATACAATGAAGCAGAACAACAACGGCACAGCAAGGGCATAATTCCATCTGTTGAAATCGTTTGATTATCTGTATATGGTGGTTAGAATTTCATCTGGTTGAAAACTGTTGCTGGCCTCCTTCGGAACACAGTCTTTATGAGTTAACAATAAGTGCAACAACAACATTTAGAAAGACATACATGAGAACCAGATAGCATCTAATATCTTCAGTTCAAAGAGCTACATCTGTACTTTCAGTAGTACATGCGTTACTCTGCACGGAAAACAAGATATGTCGAGACATCCCTATCTCTGATTGTGCCTTCAATGGCAATGCCACGGGTCACTATCTCCCACAATGAATGCCATCACCGCACGGACAGGGAAGAGAAAGCAATAACTTCTGTTATAATTGCTAGAAATTGTGATGTTCTCTCCTGTTTCAAAGAATGGTGCTTTGCCTGATATAATTTCTAAGCTAGGTCTCTTTGAAAACACGGTATTTTCAGAGTTTCACAGTGAATTACCAAGAAACAACATAGGAAACCACTGGGAACGGTGAAGTCACATATAGGTCCTTTGGTGTGTCAGGTGAAGCACACTACCCAAAAGACTCCAGCGTTCTTGAAACCAGTGTTTGCTCTTTAGTCTACTGTATCAACTCGAAAGCTCACTGAAGCACACAATGAAGCAGAACAACAACGGCACAGCAAGGGCATAATTCCATCTGTTGAAATCGTTTGATTATCTGTATATGGTGGTTAGAATTTCATCTGGTTGAAAACTGTTGCTGGCCTCCTTCGGAACACAGTCTTTATGAGTTAACAATAAGTGCAACAACAACTTTTAGAAAGACATACATGAGAACCAGATAGCATCTAATATCTTCAGTTCAAAGAGCTACATCTGTACTTTCAGTAGTACATGCGTTACTCTGCACGGAAAACAAGATATGTCGAGACATCGCTATCTCTGATTCTCCCTTCAAGGCAATGCCACCGGTCACTATCTCCCACAATGAATGCCATCACCGCACGGACAGGGAAGAGAAAGCAATAACTTCTGTTATAATTGCTAGAAATTGTGATGTTCTCTCCTGTTTCAAAGAATGATCCTTTGCCTGATATAATTTCTAAGCTAGGTCTCTTTGAAAACACGGTATTTTCAGAGTTTCACAGTGAATGACCAAGAAACAACATAGGAAACCACTGGGAACGGTGAAGTCACATATAGATCCTTTGGTGTGTCAGGTGAAACACACTACCCAAAAGACTCCAGCGTTCTTGAAACCAGTGTTTGCTCTTTAGTCTACTGTATCAACTCGAAATCTCACTGAAGCATACAATGAAGCAGAACAACAACGGCACAGCAAGGGCATAATTCCATCTGTTGAAATCGTTTGATTTTCTGTATATGGTGGTTAGAATTTCATCTGGTTGAAAACTTGCTGGCCTCCTTCGGAACACAGTCTTTATGAGTTAACAATAAGTGCAACAACAACTTTTAGAAAGACATACATGAGAACCAGATAGCATCTAATATCTTCAGTTCAAAGAGCTACATCTGTACTTTCAGTAGTACATGCGTTACTCTGCACGGAAAACAAGATATGTCGAGACATCGCTATCTCTGATTCTGCCTTCAAGGCAATGCCACCGGTCACTATCTCCCACAATGAATGCCATCACCGCACGGACAGGAAAGAGAAAGCAATAACTTCTGTTATAATTGCTAGAAATTGTGATGTTCTCTCCTGTTTCAAAGAATGATGCTTTGCCTAATATAATTTCTAAGCTAGGTCTCTTTGAAAACACGGTATTTTCAGAGTTTCACAGTGAATTACCAAGAAACAACATAGGAAACCACTGGGAACGGTGAAGTCACATATAGATCCTTTGGTGTGTCAGGTGAAACACACTACCCAAAAGACTCCAGCGTTCTTGAAACCAGTGTTTGCTCTTTAGTCTACTGTATCAACTCGAAAGCTCACTGAAGCATACAATGAAGCAGAACAACAACGGCACAGCAAGGGCATAATTCCATCTGTTGAAATCGTTTGATTATCTGTATATGATGGTTAGAATTTCATCTGGTTGAAAACTGTTGCTGGCCTCCTTCGGAACACAGACTTTATGAGTTAACAATAAGTGCAACAACAACTTTTAGAAAGACATACATGAGAACCAGATAGCATCTAATATCTTCAGTTCAAAGAGCTACATCTGTACTTTCAGTAGTACATGCGTTACTCTGCACGGAAAACAAGATATGTCGAGACATCGCTATCTCTGATTCTGCCTTCAAGGCAATGCCACCGGTCACTATATCCAACAATGAATGCCATCACCGCACGGACAGGGAAGAGAAAGCAATAATTTCTGTTATAATTGCTAGAAATTGTGATGTTCTCTCCTGTTTCAAAGAATGGTGCTTTGCCTGATATAATTTCTAAGATAGGTCTCTTTGAAAACACGGTATTTTCAGAGTTTCACAGTGAATTACCAAGAAACAACATAGGAAACCACTGGGAACGGTGAAGTCACATATAGATCCTTTGGTGTGTCAGGTGAAACACACTACCCAAAAGATTCCAGCGTTCTTGAAACCAGTGTTTGCTCTTTAGTCTACTGTATCAACTCGAAAGCTCACTGAAGCATACAATGAAGCAGAACAACAACGGCACAGCAAGGGCATAATTCCATCTGTTGAAATCGTTTGATTATCTGTATATGGTGGTTAGAATTTCATCTGGTTGAAAACTGTTGCTGGCCTCCTTCGGAACACAGTCTTTATGAGTTAACAATAAGTGCAACAACAACTTTTAGAAAGACATACATGAGAACCAGATAGCATCTAATATCTTCAGTTCAAAGAGCTACATCTGTACTTTCAGTAGTACATGCGTTACTCTGCACGGAAAACAAGATATGTCGAGACATCGCTATCTCTGATTGTGCCTTCAATGGCAATGCCACGGGTCACTATCTCCCACAATGAATGCCATCACCGCACGGACAGGGAAGAGAAAGCAATAACTTCTGTTATAATTGCTAGAAATTGTGATGTTCTCTCCTGTTTCAAAGAATGATGCTTTGCCTGATATAATTTCTAAGCTAGGTCTCTTTGAAAACACGGTATTTTCAGAGTTTCACAGTGAATTACCAAGAAACAACATAGGAAACCACTGGGAACGGTGAAGTCACATATAGGTCCTTTGGTGTGTCAGGTGAAGCACACTACCCAAAAGACTCCAGCGTTCTTGAAACCAGTGTTTGCTCTTTAGTCTACTGTATCAACTCGAAAGCTCACTGAAGCACACAATGAAGCAGAACAACAACGGCACAGCAAGGGCATAATTCCATCTGTTGAAATCGTTTGATTATCTGTATATGGTGGTTAGAATTTCATCTGGTTGAAAACTGTTGCTGGCCTCCTTCGGAACACAGTCTTTATGAGTTAACAATAAGTGCAACAACAACTTTTAGAAAGACATACATGAGAACCAGATAGCATCTAATATCTTCAGTTCAAAGAGCTACATCTGTACTTTCAGTAGTACATGCGTTACTCTGCACGGAAAACAAGATATGTCGAGACATCGCTATCTCTGATTCTCCCTTCAAGGCAATGCCACCGGTCACTATCTCCCACAATGAATGCCATCACCGCACGGACAGGGAAGAGAAAGCAATAACTTCTGTTATAATTGCTAGAAATTGTGATGTTCTCTCCTGTTTCAAAGAATGATCCTTTGCCTGATATAATTTCTAAGCTAGGTCTCTTTGAAAACACGGTATTTTCAGAGTTTCACAGTGAATTACCAAGAAAAAACTTAGGAAACCACTGGGAACGGTGAAGTCACATATAGATCCTTTGGTGTGTCAGGTGAAGCACACTACCCAAAAGACTCCAGCGTTCTTGAAACCAGTGTTTGCTCTTTAGTCTACTGTATCAACTCTAAATCTCACTGAAGTATACAATGAAGCAGAACAACAACGGCACAGCAAGGGCATAATTCCATCTGTTGAAATCGTTTGATTATCTGTATATGGTGGTTAGAATTTCATCTGGTTGAAAACTGTTGCTGGCCTCCTTCGGAACACAGTCTTTATGAGTTAACAATAAGTGCAACAACAACTTTTAGAAAGACATACATGAGAACCAGATAGCATCTCATATCTTCAGTTCAAAGAGCTACATCTGTACTTTCAGTAGTACATACGTTACTCTGCATGGAAAACAAGATATGTCCAGACATCGCTATCTCTGATTCTGCCTTCAATGGCAATGCCACCGGTCACTATCTCCCACAATGAATACCATCACCGCACGGACAGGGAAGAGAAAGCAATAACTTCTGTTATAATTGCTAGAAATTGTGATGTTCTCTCCTGTTTCAAAGAATGATCCTTTGCCTGATATAATTTCTAAGCTAGGTCTATTTGAAAACACGTTATTTTCAGAGTTTCACAGTGAATTACCAAGAAACAACATAGGAAACCACTGGGAACGGTGAAGTCACATATAGATCCTTTGGTGTGTCAGGTGAAACACACTACCCAAAAGACTCCAGCGTTCTTGAAACCAGTGTTTGCTCTTTAGTCTACTGTATCAACTCGAAATCTCACTGAAGCATACAATGAAGCAGAACAACAACGGCACAGCAAGGGCATAATTCCATCTGTTGAAATCGTTTGATTATCTGTATATGGTCGTTAGAATTTCATCTGGTTGAAAACTTGCTGGCCTCCTTCGGAACACAGTCTTTATGAGTTAACAATAAGTGCAACAACAACTTTTAGAAAGACATACATGAGAACCAGATAGCATCTCATATCTTCAGTTCAAAGAGCTACATCTGTACTTTCAGTAGTACATACGTTACTCTGCACGGAAAACAAGATATGTCCAGACATCACTATCTCTGATTCTGCCTTCAATGGCAATGCCACCGGTCACTATCTCCCACAATGAATACCATCACCGCACGGACAGGGAAGAGAAAGCAATAACTTCTGTTATAATTGCTAGAAATTGTGATGTTATCTCCTGTTTCAAAGAATGATCCTTTGCCTGATATAATTTCTAAGCTAGGTCTCTTAGAAAACACGGTATTTTCAGAGTTTCACAGTGAATTACCAAGAAACAACATAGGAAACCACTGGGAACGGTGAAGTCACATATAGATCCTTTGGTGTGTCAGGTGAAGCACACTACTCAAAAGACTCCAGCGTTCTTGAAACCAGTGTTTGCTCTTTAGTCTACTGTATCAACTCGAAAGCTCACTGAAGCATACAATGAAGCAGAACAACAACGGCACAGCAAGGGCATAATTCCATCTGTTGAAATCGTTTGATTATCTGTATATGGTGGTTAGAATTTCATCTGGTTGAAAACTGTTGCTGGCCTCCTTCGGAACACAGTCTTTATGAGTTAACAATAAGTGCAACAACAACTTTTAGAAAGACATACATGAGAACCAGATAGCATCTAATATCTTCAGTTCAAAGAGCTACATCTGTACTTTCAGTAGTACATGCGTTACTCTGCACGGAAAACAAGATATGTCGAGACATCGCTATCTCTGATTCTGCCTTCAAGGCAATGCCACCGGTCACTATATCCAACAATGAATGCCATCACCGCACGGACAGGGAAGAGAAAGCAATAATTTCTGTTATAATTGCTAGAAATTGTGATGTTCTCTCCTGTTTCAAAGAATGGTGCTTTGCCTGATATAATTTCTAAGATAGGTCTCTTTGAAAACACGGTATTTTCAGAGTTTCACAGTGAATTACCAAGAAACAACATAGGAAACCACTGGGAACGGTGAAGTCACATATAGATCCTTTGGTGTGTCAGGTGAAACACACTACCCAAAAGATTCCAGCGTTCTTGAAACCAATGTTTGCTCTTTAGTCTACTGTATCAACTCGAAAGCTCACTGAAGTATACAATGAAGCAGAACAACAACGGCACAGCAAGGGCATAATTCCATCTGTTGAAATCGTTTGATTATCTGTATATGGTGGTTAGAATTTCATCTGGTTGAAAACTGTTGCTGGCCTCCTTCGGAACACAGTCTTTATGAGTTAACAATAAGTGCAACAACAACTTTTAGAAAGACATACATGAGAACCAGATAGCATCTAATATCTTCAGTTCAAAGAGCTACATCTGTACTTTCAGTAGTACATGCGTTACTCTGCACGGAAAACAAGATATGTCGAGACATCGCTATCTCTGATTGTGCCTTCAATGGCAATGCCACGGGTCACTATCTCCCACAATGAATGCCATCACCGCACGGACAGGGAAGAGAAAGCAATAACTTCTGTTATAATTGCTAGAAATTGTGATGTTCTCTCCTGTTTCAAAGAATGATGCTTTGCCTGATATAATTTCTAAGCTAGGTCTCTTTGAAAACACGGTATTTTCAGAGTTTCACAGTGAATTACCAAGAAACAACATAGGAAACCACTGGGAACGGTGAAGTCACATATAGGTCCTTTGGTGTGTCAGGTGAAGCACACTACCCAAAAGACTCCAGCGTTCTTGAAACCAGTGTTTGCTCTTTAGTCTACTGTATCAACTCGAAAGCTCACTGAAGCACACAATGAAGCAGAACAACAACGGCACAGCAAGGGCATAATTCCATCTGTTGAAATCGTTTGATTATCTGTATATGGTGGTTAGAATTTCATCTGGTTGAAAACTGTTGCTGGCCTCCTTCGGAACACAGTCTTTATGAGTTAACAATAAGTGCAACAACAACTTTTAGAAAGACATACATGAGAACCAGATAGCATCTAATATCTTCAGTTCAAAGAGCTACATCTGTACTTTCAGTAGTACATGCGTTACTCTGCACGGAAAACAAGATATGTCGAGACATCGCTATCTCTGATTCTGCCTTCAAGGCAATGCCACCGGTCACTATATCCAACAATGAATGCCATCACCGCACGGACAGGGAAGAGAAAGCAATAATTTCTGTTATAATTGCTAGAAATTGTGATGTTCTCTCCTGTTTCAAATAATGGTGCTTTGCCTGATATAATTTCTAAGATAGGTCTCTTTGAATACACGGTATTTTCAGAGTTTCACAGTGAATTACCAAGAAACAACATAGGAAACCACTGGGAACGGTGAAGTCACATATAGATCCTTTGGTGTGTCAGGTGAAACACACTACCCAAAAGATTCCAGCGTTCTTGAAACCAATGTTTGCTCTTTAGTCTACTGTATCAACTCGAAAGCTCACTGAAGCATACAATGAAGCAGAACAACAACGGCACAGCAAGGGCATAATTCCATCTGTTGAAATCGTTTGATTATCTGTATATGGTGGTTAGAATTTCATCTGGTTGAAAACTGTTGCTGGCCTCCTTCGGAACACAGTCTTTATGAGTTAACAATAAGTGCAACAACAACTTTTAGAAAGACATACATGAGAACCAGATAGCATCTAATATCTTCAGTTCAAAGAGCTACATCTGTACTTTCAGTAGTACATGCGTTACTCTGCACGGAAAACAAGATATGTCGAGACATCGCTATCTCTGATTGTGCCTTCAATGGCAATGCCATGGGTCACTATCTCCCACAATGAATGCCATCACCGCACGGACAGGGAAGAGAAAGCAATAACTTCTGTTATAATTGCTAGAAATTGTGATGTTCTCTCCTGTTTCAAAGAATGGTGCTTTGCCTGATATAATTTCTAAGCTAGGTCTCTTTGAAAACACGGTATTTTCAGAGTTTCACAGTGAATTACCAAGAAACAACATAGGAAACCACTGGGAACGGTGAAGTCACATATAGATCCTTTGGTGTGTCAGGTGAAACACACTACCCAAAAGACTCCAGCGTTCTTGAAACCAGTGTTTGCTCTTTAGTCTACTGTATCAACTCGAAAGCTCACTGAAGCATACAATGAAGCAGAACAACAACGGCACAGCAAGGGCATAATTCCATCTGTTGAAATCGTTTGATTATCTGTATATGGTGGTTAGAATTTCATCTGGTTGAAAACTGTTGCTGGCCTCCTTCGGAACACAGTCTTTATGAGTTAACAATAAGTGCAACAACAACTTTTAGAAAGACATACATGAGAACCAGATAGCATCTAATATCTTCAGTTCAAAGAGCTACATCTGTACTTTCAGTAGAACATGCGTTACTCTGCACGGAAAACAAGATATGTCGAGACATCGCTATCTCTGATTGTTCCTTCAATGGCAATGCCACCGGTCACTATCTCCCACAATGAATGCCATCACCGCACGGACAGGGAAGAGAAAGCAATAACTTCTGTTATAATTGCTAGAAATTGTGATGTTCTCTCCTGTTTCAAAGAATGATGCTTTGCGTGATATAAATTCTAAGCTAGGTCTCTTTGAAAACACGGTATTTTCAGAGTTTCACAGTGAATTACCAAGAAAAAACATAGGAAACCACTGGGAACGGTGAAGTCACATATAGATCCTTTGGTGTGTCAGGTGAAACACACTACCCAAAAGACTCCAGCGTTCTTGAAACCAGTGTTTGCTCTTTAGTCTACTGTATCAACTCTAAATCTCACTGAAGTATACAATGAAGCAGAACAACAACGGCACAGCAAGGGCATAATGCCATCTGTTGAAATCGTTTGATTATCTGTATATGGTGGTTAGAATTTCATCTGGTTGAAAACTGTTGCTGGCCTCCTTCGGAACACAGTCTTTATGAGTTAACAATAAGTGCAACAACAACTTTTAGAAAGACATACATGAGAACCAGATAGCATCTAATATCTTCAGTTCAAAGAGCTACATCTGTACTTTCAGTAGTACATGCGTTACTCTGCACGGAAAACAAGATATGTCGAGACATCGCTATCTCTGATTCTGCCTTCAATGGCAATGCCACCGGTCACTATCTCCCACAATGAATGCTATCACCGAACGGAAAGGGAAGAGAAAGCAATAACTTCTGTTATAATTGCTAGAAATTGTGATGTTCTCTCCTGTTTCAAAGAATGATGCTTTGCCTGATATAATTTCTAAGCTAGGTCTCTTTGAAAACACGGTATTTTCAGAGTTTCACAGTGAATTACCAAGAAACAACGTAGGAAACCACTGGGAACGGTGAAGTCACATATAGATCCTTTGGTGTGTCAGGTGAAGCACACTACCCAAAAGACTCCAGCGTTCTTGAAACCAGTGTTTGCTCTTTAGTCTACTGTATCAACTCGAAAGCTCACTGAAGCATACAATGAAGCAGAACAACAACGGCACAGCAAGGGCATAATTCCATCTGTTGAAATCGTTTGATTATCTGTATATGGTGGTTAGAATTTCATCTGGTTGAAAACTGTTGCTGGCCTCCTTCGGAACACAGTCTTTATGAGTTAACAATAAGTGCAACAACAACTTTTAGAAAGACATACATGAGAACCAGATAGCATCTCATATCTTCAGTTCAAAGAGCTACATCTGTACTTTCTGTAGTACATACGTTACTCTTCATGGAAAACAAGATATGTCCAGACATCGCTATCTCTGATTCTGCCTTCAATGGCAATGCCACCGGTCACTATCTCCCACAATGAATACCATCACCGCACGGACAGGGAAGAGAAAGCAATAACTTCTGTTATAATTGCTAGAAATTGTGATGTTCTCTCCTGTTTCAAAGAATGATCCTTTGCCTGATATAATTTCTAAGCTAGGTCTATTTGAAAACACGGTATTTTCAGAGTTTCACAGTGAATTACCAAGAAACAACATAGGAAACCACTGGGAACGGTGAAGTCACTTATAGATCCTTTGGTGTGTCAGGTGAAGCACACTACCCAAAAGACTCCAGCGTTCTTGAAACCAGTGTTTGCTCTTTAGTCTACTGTATCAACTCGAAAGCTCACTGAAGCATACAATGAAGCAGAACAACAACGGCACAGCAAGGGCATAATTCCATCTGTTGAAATCGTTTGATTATCTGTATATGGTGGTTAGAATTTCATCTGGTTGAAAACTGTTGCCGGCCTCCTTCGGAACACAGTTTTTATGAGTTAACAATAAGTGCAACAACAACTTTTAGAAAGACATACATGAGAACCAGATAGCATCTCATATCTTCAGTTCAAAGAGCTACATCTGTACTTTCAGTAGTACATACGTTACTCTGCACGGAAAACAAGATATGTCCAGACATCGCTATCTCTGATTCTGCCTTCAATGGCAATGCCACCGGTCACTATCTCCCACAATGAATACCATCACCGCACGGACAGGGAAGAGAAAGCAATAACTTCTGTTATAATTGCTAGAAATTGTGATGTTCTCTCCTGTTTCAAAGAATGATCCTTTGCCTGATATAATTTCTAAGCTAGGTCTCTTTGAAAACACGGTATTTTCAGAGTTTCACAGTGAATTACCAAGAAACAACATAGGAAACCACTGGGAACGGTGAAGTCACATATAGGTCCTTTGGTGTGTCAGGTGAAGCACACTACCCAAAAGACTCCAGCGTTCTTGAAACCAGTGTTTGCTCTTTAGTCTACTGTATCAACTCGAAAGCTCACTGAAGCACACAATGAAGCAGAACAACAACGGCACAGCAAGGGCATAATTCCATCTGTTGAAATCGTTTGATTATCTGTATATGGTGGTTAGAATTTCATCTGGTTGAAAACTGTTGCTGGCCTCCTTCGGAACACAGTCTTTATGAGTTAACAATAAGTGCAACAACAACTTTTAGAAAGACATACATGAGAACCAGATAGCATCTAATATCTTCAGTTCAAAGAGCTACATCTGTACTTTCAGTAGTACATGCGTTACTCTGCACGGAAAACAAGATATGTCGAGACATCGCTATCTCTGATTCTCCCTTCAAGGCAATGCCACCGGTCACTATCTCCCACAATGAATGCCATCACCGCACGGACAGGGAAGAGAAAGCAATAACTTCTGTTATAATTGCTAGAAATTGTGATGTTCTCTCCTGTTTCAAAGAATGATCCTTTGCCTGATATAATTTCTAAGCTAGGTCTCTTTGAAAACACGGTATTTTCAGAGTTTCACAGTAAATTACCAAGAAAAAACATAGGAAACCACTGGGAACGGTGAAGTCACATATAGATCCTTTGGTGTGTCAGGTGAAGCACACTACCCAAAAGACTCCAGCGTTCTTGAAACCAGTGTTTGCTCTTTAGTCTACTGTATCAACTCTAAATCTCACTGAAGTATACAATGAAGCAGAACAACAACGGCACAGCAAGGGCATAATTCCATCTGTTGAAATCGTTTGATTATCTGTATATGGTGGTTAGAATTTCATCTGGTTGAAAACTGTTGCTGGCCTCCTTCGGAACACAGTCTTTATGAGTTAACAATAAGTGCAACAACAACTTTTAGAAAGACATACATGAGAACCAGATAGCATCTAATATCTTCAGTTCAAAGAGCTACATCTGTACTTTCAGTAGTACATGCGTTACTCTGCACGGAAAACAAGATATGTCGAGACATCGCTATCTCTCATTCTGCCTTCAATGGCAATGCCACCGGTCACTATCTCCCACAATGAATTCTATCACCGAACGGAAAGGGAAGAGAAAGCAATGACTTCTGTTATAATTGCTAGAAATTGTGATGTTCTCTCCTGTTTCAAAGAATGATGCTTTGCCTGATATAATTTCTAAGCTAGGTCTCTTTGAAAACACGGTATTTTCAGAGTTTCACAGTGAATTACCAAGAAACAACATAGGAAACCACTGGGAAAGGTGAAGTCACATATAGATCCTTTGGTGTGTCAGGTGAAGCACACTACCCAAAAGACTCCAGCGTTCTTGAAACCAGTGTTTGCTCTTTAGTCTACTGTATCAACTCGAAAGCTCACTGAAGCATACAATGAAGCAGAACAACAACGGCACAGCAAGGGCATAATTCCATCTGTTGAAATCGTTTGATTATCTGTATATGGTCGTTAGAATTTCATCTGGTTGAAAACTGTTGCTGGCCTCCTTCGGAACACAGTCTTTATGAGTTAACAATAAGTGCAACAACAACTTTTAGAAAGACATACATGAGAACCAGATAGCATCTAATATCTTCAGTTCAAAGAGCTACATCTGTACTTTCAGTAGTACATGCGTTACTCTGCACGGAAAACAAGATATGTCGAGACATCGCTATCTCTGATTCTGCCTTCAAGGCAATGCCACCGGTCACTATCTCCCACAATGAATGCCATCACCGCACGGACAGGAAAGAGAAAGCAATAACTTCTGTTATAATTGCTAGAAATTGTGATGTTCTCTCCTGTTTCAAAGAATGATGCTTTGCCTGATATAATTTCTAAGCTAGGTCTCTTTGAAAACACGGTATTTTCAGTGTTTCACAGTGAATTACCAAGAAACAACATAGGAAACCACTGGGAACGGTGAAGTCACATATAGATCCTTTGGTGTGTCAGGTGAAACACACTACCCAAAAGACTCCAGCGTTCTTGAAACCAGTGTTTGCTCTTTAGTCTACTGTATCAACTCGAAAGCTCACTGAAGCATACAATGAAGCAGAACAACAACGGCACAGCAAGGGCATAATTCCATCTGTTGAAATCGTTTGATTATCTGTATATGGTGGTTAGAATTTCATCTGGTTGAAAACTGTTGCTGGCCTCCTTCGGAACACAGTCTTTATGAGTTAACAATAAGTGCAACAACAACTTTTAGAAAGACATACATGAGAACCAGATAGCATCTAATATCTTCAGTTCAAAGAGCTACATCTGTACTTTCAGTAGTACATGCGTTACTCTGCACGGAAAACAAGATATGTCGAGACATCGCTATCTCTGATTCTGCCTTCAAGGCAATGCCACCGGTCACTATATCCAACAATGAATGCCATCACCGCACGGACAGGGAAGAGAAAGCAATAATTTCTGTTATAATTGCTAGAAATTGTGATGTTCTCTCCTGTTTCAAAGAATGGTGCTTTGCCTGATATAATTTCTAAGATAGGTCTCTTTGAAAACACGGTATTTTCAGAGTTTCACAGTGAATTACCAAGAAACAACATAGGAAACCACTGGGAACGGTGAAGTCACATATAGATCCTTTGGTGTGTCAGGTGAAACACACTACCCAAAAGATTCCAGCGTTCTTGAAACCAATGTTTGCTCTTTAGTCTACTGTATCAACTCGAAAGCTCACTGAAGCATACAATGAAGCAGAACAACAACGGCACAGCAAGGGCATAATTCCATCTGTTGAAATCGTTTGATTATCTGTATATGGTGGTTAGAATTTCATCTGGTTGAAAACTGTTGCTGGCCTCCTTCGGAACACAGTCTTTATGAGTTAACAATAAGTGCAACAACAACTTTTAGAAAGACATACATGAGAACCAGATAGCATCTAATATCTTCAGTTCAAAGAGCTACATCTGTACTTTCAGTAGTACATGCGTTACTCTGCACGGAAAACAAGATATGTCGAGACATCGCTATCTCTGATTGTGCCTTCAATGGCAATGCCACGGGTCACTATCTCCCACAATGAATGCCATCACCGAACGGACAGGGAAGAGAAAGCAATAACTTCTGTTATAATTGCTAGAAATTGTGATGTTCTCTCCTGTTTCAAAGAATGATGCTTTGCCTGATATAATTTCTAAGCTAGGTCTCTTTGAAAACACGGTATTTTCAGAGTTTCACAGTGAATTACCAAGAAACAACATAGGAAACCACTGGGAACGGTGAAGTCACATATAGGTCCTTTGGTGTGTCAGGTGAAGCACACTACCCAAAAGACTCCAGCGTTCTTGAAACCAGTGTTTGCTCTTTAGTCTACTGTATCAACTCGAAAGCTCACTGAAGCACACAATGAAGCAGAACAACAACGGCACAGCAAGGGCATAATTCCATCTGTTGAAATCGTTTGATTATCTGTATATGGTGGTTAGAATTTCATCTGGTTGAAAACTGTTGCTGGCCTCCTTCGGAACACAGTCTTTATGAGTTAACAATAAGTGCAACAACAACTTTTAGAAAGACATACATGAGAACCAGATAGCATCTAATATCTTCAGTTCAAAGAGCTACATCTGTACTTTCAGTAGTACATGCGTTACTCTGCACGGAAAACAAGATATGTCGAGACATCGCTATCTCTGATTCTGCCTTCAAGGCAATGCCACCGGTCACTATATCCAACAATGAATGCCATCACCGCACGGACAGGGAAGAGAAAGCAATAATTTCTGTTATAATTGCTAGAAATTGTGATGTTCTCTCCTGTTTCAAATAATGGTGCTTTGCCTGATATAATTTCTAAGATAGGTCTCTTTGAATACACGGTATTTTCAGAGTTTCACAGTGAATTACCAAGAAACAACATAGGAAACCACTGGGAACGGTGAAGTCACATATAGATCCTTTGGTGTGTCAGGTGAAACACACTACCCAAAAGATTCCAGCGTTCTTGAAACCAATGTTTGCTCTTTAGTCTACTGTATCAACTCGAAAGCTCACTGAAGCATACAATGAAGCAGAACAACAACGGCACAGCAAGGGCATAATTCCATCTGTTGAAATCGTTTGATTATCTGTATATGGTGGTTAGAATTTCATCTGGTTGAAAACTGTTGCTGGCCTCCTTCGGAACACAGTCTTTATGAGTTAACAATAAGTGCAACAACAACTTTTAGAAAGACATACATGAGAACCAGATAGCATCTAATATCTTCAGTTCAAAGAGCTACATCTGTACTTTCAGTAGTACATGCGTTACTCTGCACGGAAAACAAGATATGTCGAGACATCGCTATCTCTGATTGTGCCTTCAATGGCAATGCCATGGGTCACTATCTCTCACAATGAATGCCATCACCGCACGGACAGGGAAGAGAAAGCAATAACTTCTGTTATAATTGCTAGAAATTGTGATGTTCTCTCCTGTTTCAAAGAATGGTGCTTTGCCTGATATAATTTCTAAGCTAGGTCTCTTTGAAAACACGGTATTTTCAGAGTTTCACAGTGAATTACCAAGAAACAACATAGGAAACCACTGGGAACGGTGAAGTCACATATAGATCCTTTGGTGTGTCAGGTGAAGCACACTACCCAAAAGACTCCAGCGTTCTTGAAACCAGTGTTTGCTCTTTAGTCTACTGTATCAACTCGAAAGCTCACTGAAGCATACAATGAAGCAGAACAACAACGGCACAGCAAGGGCATAATTCCATCTGTTGAAATCGTTTGATTATCTGTATATGGTGGTTAGAATTTCATCTGGTTGAAAACTGTTGCTGGCCTCCTTCGGAACACAGTCTTTATGAGTTAACAATAAGTGCAACAACAACTTTTAGAAAGACATACATGAGAACCAGATAGCATCTAATATCTTCAGTTCAAAGAGCTACATCTGTACTTTCAGTAGTACATGCGTTACTCTGCACGGAAAACAAGATATGTCGAGACATCGCTATCTCTGATTCTCCCTTCAAGGCAATGCCACCGGTCACTATCTCCCACAATGAATGCCATCACCGCACGGACAGGGAAGAGAAAGCAATAACTTCTGTTATAATTGCTAGAAATTGTGATGTTCTCTCCTGTTTCAAAGAATGATCCTTTGCCTGATATAATTTCTAAGCTAGGTCTCTTTGAAAACACGGTATTTTCAGAGTTTCACAGTAAATTACCAAGAAAAAACATAGGAAACCACTGGGAACGGTGAAGTCACATATAGATCCTTTGGTGTGTCAGGTGAAGCACACTACCCAAAAGACTCCAGCGTTCTTGAAACCAGTGTTTGCTCTTTAGTCTACTGTATCAACTCTAAATCTCACTGAAGTATACAATGAAGCAGAACAACAACGGCACAGCAAGGGCATAATTCCATCTGTTGAAATCGTTTGATTATCTGTATATGGTGGTTAGAATTTCATCTGGTTGAAAACTGTTGCTGGCCTCCTTCGGAACACAGTCTTTATGAGTTAACAATAAGTGCAACAACAACTTTTAGAAAGACATACATGAGAACCAGATAGCATCTAATATCTTCAGTTCAAAGAGCTACATCTGTACTTTCAGTAGTACATGCGTTACTCTGCACGGAAAACAAGATATGTCGAGACATCGCTATCTCTCATTCTGCCTTCAATGGCAATGCCACCGGTCACTATCTCCCACAATGAATTCTATCACCGAACGGAAAGGGAAGAGAAAGCAATGACTTCTGTTATAATTGCTAGAAATTGTGATGTTCTCTCCTGTTTCAAAGAATGATGCTTTGCCTGATATAATTTCTAAGCTAGGTCTCTTTGAAAACACGGTATTTTCAGAGTTTCACAGTGAATTACCAAGAAACAACATAGGAAACCACTGGGAAAGGTGAAGTCACATATAGATCCTTTGGTGTGTCAGGTGAAGCACACTACCCAAAAGACTCCAGCGTTCTTGAAACCAGTGTTTGCTCTTTAGTCTACTGTATCAACTCGAAAGCTCACTGAAGCATACAATGAAGCAGAACAACAACGGCACAGCAAGGGCATAATTCCATCTGTTGAAATCGTTTGATTATCTGTATATGGTCGTTAGAATTTCATCTGGTTGAAAACTGTTGCTGGCCTCCTTCGGAACACAGTCTTTATGAGTTAACAATAAGTGCAACAACAACTTTTAGAAAGACATACATGAGAACCAGATAGCATCTAATATCTTCAGTTCAAAGAGCTACATCTGTACTTTCAGTAGTACATGCGTTACTCTGCACGGAAAACAAGATATGTCGAGACATCGCTATCTCTGATTCTGCCTTCAAGGCAATGCCACCGGTCACTATCTCCCACAATGAATGCCATCACCGCACGGACAGGAAAGAGAAAGCAATAACTTCTGTTATAATTGCTAGAAATTGTGATGTTCTCTCCTGTTTCAAAGAATGATGCTTTGCCTGATATAATTTCTAAGCTAGGTCTCTTTGAAAACACGGTATTTTCAGTGTTTCACAGTGAATTACCAAGAAACAACATAGGAAACCACTGGGAACGGTGAAGTCACATATAGATCCTTTGGTGTGTCAGGTGAAACACACTACCCAAAAGACTCCAGCGTTCTTGAAACCAGTGTTTGCTCTTTAGTCTACTGTATCAACTCGAAAGCTCACTGAAGCATACAATGAAGCAGAACAACAACGGCACAGCAAGGGCATAATTCCATCTGTTGAAATCGTTTGATTATCTGTATATGGTGGTTAGAATTTCATCTGGTTGAAAACTGTTGCTGGCCTCCTTCGGAACACAGTCTTTATGAGTTAACAATAAGTGCAACAACAACTTTTAGAAAGACATACATGAGAACCAGATAGCATCTAATATCTTCAGTTCAAAGAGCTACATCTGTACTTTCAGTAGTACATGCGTTACTCTGCACGGAAAACAAGATATGTCGAGACATCGCTATCTCTGATTCTGCCTTCAAGGCAATGCCACCGGTCACTATATCCAACAATGAATGCCATCACCGCACGGACAGGGAAGAGAAAGCAATAATTTCTGTTATAATTGCTAGAAATTGTGATGTTCTCTCCTGTTTCAAAGAATGGTGCTTTGCCTGATATAATTTCTAAGATAGGTCTCTTTGAAAACACGGTATTTTCAGAGTTTCACAGTGAATTACCAAGAAACAACATAGGAAACCACTGGGAACGGTGAAGTCACATATAGATCCTTTGGTGTGTCAGGTGAAACACACTACCCAAAAGATTCCAGCGTTCTTGAAACCAATGTTTGCTCTTTAGTCTACTGTATCAACTCGAAAGCTCACTGAAGCATACAATGAAGCAGAACAACAACGGCACAGCAAGGGCATAATTCCATCTGTTGAAATCGTTTGATTATCTGTATATGGTGGTTAGAATTTCATCTGGTTGAAAACTGTTGCTGGCCTCCTTCGGAACACAGTCTTTATGAGTTAACAATAAGTGCAACAACAACTTTTAGAAAGACATACATGAGAACCAGATAGCATCTAATATCTTCAGTTCAAAGAGCTACATCTGTACTTTCAGTAGTACATGCGTTACTCTGCACGGAAAACAAGATATGTCGAGACATCGCTATCTCTGATTGTGCCTTCAATGGCAATGCCACGGGTCACTATCTCCCACAATGAATGCCATCACCGAACGGACAGGGAAGAGAAAGCAATAACTTCTGTTATAATTGCTAGAAATTGTGATGTTCTCTCCTGTTTCAAAGAATGATGCTTTGCCTGATATAATTTCTAAGCTAGGTCTCTTTGAAAACACGGTATTTTCAGAGTTTCACAGTGAATTACCAAGAAACAACATAGGAAACCACTGGGAACGGTGAAGTCACATATAGGTCCTTTGGTGTGTCAGGTGAAGCACACTACCCAAAAGACTCCAGCGTTCTTGAAACCAGTGTTTGCTCTTTAGTCTACTGTATCAACTCGAAAGCTCACTGAAGCACACAATGAAGCAGAACAACAACGGCACAGCAAGGGCATAATTCCATCTGTTGAAATCGTTTGATTATCTGTATATGGTGGTTAGAATTTCATCTGGTTGAAAACTGTTGCTGGCCTCCTTCGGAACACAGTCTTTATGAGTTAACAATAAGTGCAACAACAACTTTTAGAAAGACATACATGAGAACCAGATAGCATCTAATATCTTCAGTTCAAAGAGCTACATCTGTACTTTCAGTAGTACATGCGTTACTCTGCACGGAAAACAAGATATGTCGAGACATCGCTATCTCTGATTCTGCCTTCAAGGCAATGCCACCGGTCACTATATCCAACAATGAATGCCATCACCGCACGGACAGGGAAGAGAAAGCAATAATTTCTGTTATAATTGCTAGAAATTGTGATGTTCTCTCCTGTTTCAAATAATGGTGCTTTGCCTGATATAATTTCTAAGATAGGTCTCTTTGAATACACGGTATTTTCAGAGTTTCACAGTGAATTACCAAGAAACAACATAGGAAACCACTGGGAACGGTGAAGTCACATATAGATCCTTTGGTGTGTCAGGTGAAACACACTACCCAAAAGATTCCAGCGTTCTTGAAACCAATGTTTGCTCTTTAGTCTACTGTATCAACTCGAAAGCTCACTGAAGCATACAATGAAGCAGAACAACAACGGCACAGCAAGGGCATAATTCCATCTGTTGAAATCGTTTGATTATCTGTATATGGTGGTTAGAATTTCATCTGGTTGAAAACTGTTGCTGGCCTCCTTCGGAACACAGTCTTTATGAGTTAACAATAAGTGCAACAACAACTTTTAGAAAGACATACATGAGAACCAGATAGCATCTAATATCTTCAGTTCAAAGAGCTACATCTGTACTTTCAGTAGTACATGCGTTACTCTGCACGGAAAACAAGATATGTCGAGACATCGCTATCTCTGATTGTGCCTTCAATGGCAATGCCATGGGTCACTATCTCTCACAATGAATGCCATCACCGCACGGACAGGGAAGAGAAAGCAATAACTTCTGTTATAATTGCTAGAAATTGTGATGTTCTCTCCTGTTTCAAAGAATGGTGCTTTGCCTGATATAATTTCTAAGCTAGGTCTCTTTGAAAACACGGTATTTTCAGAGTTTCACAGTGAATTACCAAGAAACAACATAGGAAACCACTGGGAACGGTGAAGTCACATATAGATCCTTTGGTGTGTCAGGTGAAACACACTACCCAAAAGACTCCAGCGTTCTTGAAACCAGTGTTTGCTCTTTAGTCTACTGTATCAACTCGAAAGCTCACTGAAGCATACAATGAAGCAGAACAACAACGGCACAGCAAGGGCATAATTCCATCTGTTGAAATCGTTTGATTATCTGTATATGGTGGTTAGAATTTCATCTGGTTGAAAACTGTTGCTGGCCTCCTTCGGAACACAGTCTTTATGAGTTAACAATAAGTGCAACAACAACTTTTAGAAAGACATACATGAGAACCAGATAGCATCTAATATCTTCAGTTCAAAGAGCTACATCTGTACTTTCAGTAGAACATGCGTTACTCTGCACGGAAAACAAGATATGTCGAGACATCGCTATCTCTGATTGTTCCTTCAATGGCAATGCCACCGGTCACTATCTCCCACAATGAATGCCATCACCGCACGGACAGGGAAGAGAAAGCAATAACTTCTGTTATAATTGCTAGAAATTGTGATGTTCTCTCCTGTTTCAAAGAATGATGCTTTGCGTGATATAAATTCTAAGCTAGGTCTCTTTGAAAACACGGTATTTTCAGAGTTTCACAGTGAATTACCAAGAAAAAACATAGGAAACCACTGGGAACGGTGAAGTCACATATAGATCCTTTGGTGTGTCAGGTGAAACACACTACCCAAAAGACTCCAGCGTTCTTGAAACCAGTGTTTGCTCTTTAGTCTACTGTATCAACTCTAAATCTCACTGAAGTATACAATGAAGCAGAACAACAACGGCACAGCAAGGGCATAATGCCATCTGTTGAAATCGTTTGATTATCTGTATATGGTGGTTAGAATTTCATCTGGTTGAAAACTGTTGCTGGCCTCCTTCGGAACACAGTCTTTATGAGTTAACAATAAGTGCAACAACAACTTTTAGAAAGACATACATGAGAACCAGATAGCATCTAATATCTTCAGTTCAAAGAGCTACATCTGTACTTTCAGTAGTACATGCGTTACTCTGCACGGAAAACAAGATATGTCGAGACATCGCTATCTCTGATTGTGCCTTCAATGGCAATGCCACGGGTCACTATCTCCCACAATGAATGCCATCACCGAACGGACAGGGAAGAGAAAGCAATAACTTCTGTTATAATTGCTAGAAATTGTGATGTTCTCTCCTGTTTCAAAGAATGATGCTTTGCCTGATATAATTTCTAAGCTAGGTCTCTTTGAAAACACGGTATTTTCAGAGTTTCACAGTGAATTACCAAGAAACAACATAGGAAACCACTGGGAACGGTGAAGTCACATATAGGTCCTTTGGTGTGTCAGGTGAAGCACACTACCCAAAAGACTCCAGCGTTCTTGAAACCAGTGTTTGCTCTTTAGTCTACTGTATCAACTCGAAAGCTCACTGAAGCACACAATGAAGCAGAACAACAACGGCACAGCAAGGGCATAATTCCATCTGTTGAAATCGTTTGATTATCTGTATATGGTGGTTAGAATTTCATCTGGTTGAAAACTGTTGCTGGCCTCCTTCGGAACACAGTCTTTATGAGTTAACAATAAGTGCAACAACAACTTTTAGAAAGACATACATGAGAACCAGATAGCATCTAATATCTTCAGTTCAAAGAGCTACATCTGTACTTTCAGTAGTACATGCGTTACTCTGCACGGAAAACAAGATATGTCGAGACATCGCTATCTCTGATTCTGCCTTCAAGGCAATGCCACCGGTCACTATATCCAACAATGAATGCCATCACCGCACGGACAGGGAAGAGAAAGCAATAATTTCTGTTATAATTGCTAGAAATTGTGATGTTCTCTCCTGTTTCAAATAATGGTGCTTTGCCTGATATAATTTCTAAGATAGGTCTCTTTGAATACACGGTATTTTCAGAGTTTCACAGTGAATTACCAAGAAACAACATAGGAAACCACTGGGAACGGTGAAGTCACATATAGATCCTTTGGTGTGTCAGGTGAAACACACTACCCAAAAGATTCCAGCGTTCTTGAAACCAATGTTTGCTCTTTAGTCTACTGTATCAACTCGAAAGCTCACTGAAGCATACAATGAAGCAGAACAACAACGGCACAGCAAGGGCATAATTCCATCTGTTGAAATCGTTTGATTATCTGTATATGGTGGTTAGAATTTCATCTGGTTGAAAACTGTTGCTGGCCTCCTTCGGAACACAGTCTTTATGAGTTAACAATAAGTGCAACAACAACTTTTAGAAAGACATACATGAGAACCAGATAGCATCTAATATCTTCAGTTCAAAGAGCTACATCTGTACTTTCAGTAGTACATGCGTTACTCTGCACGGAAAACAAGATATGTCGAGACATCGCTATCTCTGATTGTGCCTTCAATGGCAATGCCATGGGTCACTATCTCTCACAATGAATGCCATCACCGCACGGACAGGGAAGAGAAAGCAATAACTTCTGTTATAATTGCTAGAAATTGTGATGTTCTCTCCTGTTTCAAAGAATGGTGCTTTGCCTGATATAATTTCTAAGCTAGGTCTCTTTGAAAACACGGTATTTTCAGAGTTTCACAGTGAATTACCAAGAAACAACATAGGAAACCACTGGGAACGGTGAAGTCACATATAGATCCTTTGGTGTGTCAGGTGAAACACACTACCCAAAAGACTCCAGCGTTCTTGAAACCAGTGTTTGCTCTTTAGTCTACTGTATCAACTCGAAAGCTCACTGAAGCATACAATGAAGCAGAACAACAACGGCACAGCAAGGGCATAATTCCATCTGTTGAAATCGTTTGATTATCTGTATATGGTGGTTAGAATTTCATCTGGTTGAAAACTGTTGCTGGCCTCCTTCGGAACACAGTCTTTATGAGTTAACAATAAGTGCAACAACAACTTTTAGAAAGACATACATGAGAACCAGATAGCATCTAATATCTTCAGTTCAAAGAGCTACATCTGTACTTTCAGTAGAACATGCGTTACTCTGCACGGAAAACAAGATATGTCGAGACATCGCTATCTCTGATTGTTCCTTCAATGGCAATGCCACCGGTCACTATCTCCCACAATGAATGCCATCACCGCACGGACAGGGAAGAGAAAGCAATAACTTCTGTTATAATTGCTAGAAATTGTGATGTTCTCTCCTGTTTCAAAGAATGATGCTTTGCGTGATATAAATTCTAAGCTAGGTCTCTTTGAAAACACGGTATTTTCAGAGTTTCACAGTGAATTACCAAGAAAAAACATAGGAAACCACTGGGAACGGTGAAGTCACATATAGATCCTTTGGTGTGTCAGGTGAAACACACTACCCAAAAGACTCCAGCGTTCTTGAAACCAGTGTTTGCTCTTTAGTCTACTGTATCAACTCTAAATCTCACTGAAGTATACAATGAAGCAGAACAACAACGGCACAGCAAGGGCATAATGCCATCTGTTGAAATCGTTTGATTATCTGTATATGGTGGTTAGAATTTCATCTGGTTGAAAACTGTTGCTGGCCTCCTTCGGAACACAGTCTTTATGAGTTAACAATAAGTGCAACAACAACTTTTAGAAAGACATACATGAGAACCAGATAGCATCTAATATCTTCAGTTCAAAGAGCTACATCTGTACTTTCAGTAGTACATGCGTTACTCTGCACGGAAAACAAGATATGTCGAGACATCGCTATCTCTGATTCTGCCTTCAAGGCAATGCCACCGGTCACTATATCCAACAATGAATGCCATCACCGCACGGACAGGGAAGAGAAAGCAATAATTTCTGTTATAATTGCTAGAAATTGTGATGTTCTCTCCTGTTTCAAATAATGGTGCTTTGCCTGATATAATTTCTAAGATAGGTCTCTTTGAATACACGGTATTTTCAGAGTTTCACAGTGAATTACCAAGAAACAACATAGGAAACCACTGGGAACGGTGAAGTCACATATAGATCCTTTGGTGTGTCAGGTGAAACACACTACCCAAAAGATTCCAGCGTTCTTGAAACCAATGTTTGCTCTTTAGTCTACTGTATCAACTCGAAAGCTCACTGAAGCATACAATGAAGCAGAACAACAACGGCACAGCAAGGGCATAATTCCATCTGTTGAAATCGTTTGATTATCTGTATATGGTGGTTAGAATTTCATCTGGTTGAAAACTGTTGCTGGCCTCCTTCGGAACACAGTCTTTATGAGTTAACAATAAGTGCAACAACAACTTTTAGAAAGACATACATGAGAACCAGATAGCATCTAATATCTTCAGTTCAAAGAGCTACATCTGTACTTTCAGTAGTACATGCGTTACTCTGCACGGAAAACAAGATATGTCGAGACATCGCTATCTCTGATTGTGCCTTCAATGGCAATGCCATGGGTCACTATCTCTCACAATGAATGCCATCACCGCACGGACAGGGAAGAGAAAGCAATAACTTCTGTTATAATTGCTAGAAATTGTGATGTTCTCTCCTGTTTCAAAGAATGGTGCTTTGCCTGATATAATTTCTAAGCTAGGTCTCTTTGAAAACACGGTATTTTCAGAGTTTCACAGTGAATTACCAAGAAACAACATAGGAAACCACTGGGAACGGTGAAGTCACATATAGATCTTTGGTGTGTCAGGTGAAACACACTACCCAAAAGACTCCAGCGTTCTTGAAACCAGTGTTTGCTCTTTAGTCTACTGTATCAACTCGAAAGCTCACTGAAGCATACAATGAAGCAGAACAACAACGGCAAAGCAAGGGCATAATTCCATCTGTTGAAATCGTTTGATTATCTGTATATGGTGGTTAGAATTTCATCTGGTTGAAAACTGTTGCTGGCCTCCTTCGGAACACAGTCTTTATGAGTTAACAATAAGTGCAACAACAACTTTTAGAAAGACATACATGAGAACCAGATAGCATCTAATATCTTCAGTTCAAAGAGCTACATCTGTACTTTCAGTAGAACATGCGTTACTCTGCACGGAAAACAAGATATGTCGAGACATCGCTATCTCTGATTGTTCCTTCAATGGCAATGCCACCGGTCACTATCTCCCACAATGAATGCCATCACCGCACGGACAGGGAAGAGAAAGCAATAACTTCTGTTATAATTGCTAGAAATTGTGATGTTCTCTCCTGTTTCAAAGAATGATGCTTTGCGTGATATAAATTCTAAGCTAGGTCTCTTTGAAAACACGGTATTTTCAGAGTTTCACAGTGAATTACCAAGAAAAAACATAGGAAACCACTGGGAACGGTGAAGTCACATATAGGTCCTTTGGTGTGTCAGGTGAAACACACTACCCAAAAGACTCCAGCGTTCTTGAAACCAGTGTTTGCTCTTTAGTCTACTGTATCAACTCTAAATCTCACTGAAGTATACAATGAAGCAGAACAACAACGGCACAGCAAGGGCATAATGCCGTCTGTTGAAATCGTTTGATTATCTGTATATGGTGGTTAGAATTTCATCTGGTTGAAAACTGTTGCTGGCCTCCTTCGGAACACAGTCTTTATGAGTTAACAATAAGTGCAACAACAACTTTTAGAAAGACATACATGAGAACCAGATAGCATCTAATATCTTCAGTTCAAAGAGCTACATCTGTACTTTCAGTAGTACATGCGTTACTCTGCACGGAAAACAAGATATGTCGAGACATCGCTATCTCTGATTCTGCCTTCAAGGCAATGCCACCGGTCACTATATCCAACAATGAATGCCATCACCGCACGGACAGGGAAGAGAAAGCAATAATTTCTGTTATAATTGCTAGAAATTGTGATGTTCTCTCCTGTTTCAAATAATGGTGCTTTGCCTGATATAATTTCTAAGATAGGTCTCTTTGAATACACGGTATTTTCAGAGTTTCACAGTGAATTACCAAGAAACAACATAGGAAACCACTGGGAACGGTGAAGTCACATATAGATCCTTTGGTGTGTCAGGTGAAACACACTACCCAAAAGATTCCAGCGTTCTTGAAACCAATGTTTGCTCTTTAGTCTACTGTATCAACTCGAAAGCTCACTGAAGCATACAATGAAGCAGAACAACAACGGCACAGCAAGGGCATAATTCCATCTGTTGAAATCGTTTGATTATCTGTATATGGTGGTTAGAATTTCATCTGGTTGAAAACTGTTGCTGGCCTCCTTCGGAACACAGTCTTTATGAGTTAACAATAAGTGCAACAACAACTTTTAGAAAGACATACATGAGAACCAGATAGCATCTAATATCTTCAGTTCAAAGAGCTACATCTGTACTTTCAGTAGTACATGCGTTACTCTGCACGGAAAACAAGATATGTCGAGACATCGCTATCTCTGATTGTGCCTTCAATGGCAATGCCATGGGTCACTATCTCTCACAATGAATGCCATCACCGCACGGACAGGGAAGAGAAAGCAATAACTTCTGTTATAATTGCTAGAAATTGTGATGTTCTCTCCTGTTTCAAAGAATGGTGCTTTGCCTGATATAATTTCTAAGCTAGGTCTCTTTGAAAACACGGTATTTTCAGAGTTTCACAGTGAATTACCAAGAAACAACATAGGAAACCACTGGGAACGGTGAAGTCACATATAGATCCTTTGGTGTGTCAGGTGAAACACACTACCCAAAAGACTCCAGCGTTCTTGAAACCAGTGTTTGCTCTTTAGTCTACTGTATCAACTCGAAAGCTCACTGAAGCATACAATGAAGCAGAACAACAACGGCACAGCAAGGGCATAATTCCATCTGTTGAAATCGTTTGATTATCTGTATATGGTGGTTAGAATTTCATCTGGTTGAAAACTGTTGCTGGCCTCCTTCGGAACACAGTCTTTATGAGTTAACAATAAGTGCAACAACAACTTTTAGAAAGACATACATGAGAACCAGATAGCATCTAATATCTTCAGTTCAAAGAGCTACATCTGTACTTTCAGTAGAACATGCGTTACTCTGCACGGAAAACAAGATATGTCGAGACATCGCTATCTCTGATTGTTCCTTCAATGGCAATGCCACCGGTCACTATCTCCCACAATGAATGCCATCACCGCACGGACAGGGAAGAGAAAGCAATAACTTCTGTTATAATTGCTAGAAATTGTGATGTTCTCTCCTGTTTCAAAGAATGATGCTTTGCGTGATATAAATTCTAAGCTAGGTCTCTTTGAAAACACGGTATTTTCAGAGTTTCACAGTGAATTACCAAGAAAAAACATAGGAAACCACTGGGAACGGTGAAGTCACATATAGATCCTTTGGTGTGTCAGGTGAAACACACTACCCAAAAGACTCCAGCGTTCTTGAAACCAGTGTTTGCTCTTTAGTCTACTGTATCAACTCTAAATCTCACTGAAGTATACAATGAAGCAGAACAACAACGGCACAGCAAGGGCATAATGCCATCTGTTGAAATCGTT
The DNA here is from genome assembly GCF_987537825.1 of Furipterus horrens. Classification (NCBI taxonomy): domain Eukaryota; kingdom Metazoa; phylum Chordata; class Mammalia; order Chiroptera; family Furipteridae; genus Furipterus; species Furipterus horrens. Next base: position 6,324,904 of record NW_028327188.1, read on the forward strand.
TGATTATCTGTATATGGTGGTTAGAATTTCATCTGGTTGAAAACTGTTGCTGGCCTCCTTCGGAACACAGTCTTTATGAGTTAACAATAAGTGCAACAACAACTTTTAGAAAGACATACATGAGAACCAGATAGCATCTAATATCTTCAGTTCAAAGAGCTACATCTGTACTTTCAGTAGTACATGCGTTACTCTGCACGGAAAACAAGATATGTCGAGACATCGCTATCTCTGATTCTGCCTTCAAGGCAATGCCACCGGTCACTATATCCAACAATGAATGCCATCACCGCACGGACAGGGAAGAGAAAGCAATAATTTCTGTTATAATTGCTAGAAATTGTGATGTTCTCTCCTGTTTCAAATAATGGTGCTTTGCCTGATATAATTTCTAAGATAGGTCTCTTTGAATACACGGTATTTTCAGAGTTTCACAGTGAATTACCAAGAAACAACATAGGAAACCACTGGGAACGGTGAAGTCACATATAGATCCTTTGGTGTGTCAGGTGAAACACACTACCCAAAAGATTCCAGCGTTCTTGAAACCAATGTTTGCTCTTTAGTCTACTGTATCAACTCGAAAGCTCACTGAAGCATACAATGAAGCAGAACAACAACGGCACAGCAAGGGCATAATTCCATCTGTTGAAATCGTTTGATTATCTGTATATGGTGGTTAGAATTTCATCTGGTTGAAAACTGTTGCTGGCCTCCTTCGGAACACAGTCTTTATGAGTTAACAATAAGTGCAACAACAACTTTTAGAAAGACATACATGAGAACCAGATAGCATCTAATATCTTCAGTTCAAAGAGCTACATCTGTACTTTCAGTAGTACATGCGTTACTCTGCACGGAAAACAAGATATGTCGAGACATCGCTATCTCTGATTGTGCCTTCAATGGCAATGCCATGGGTCACTATCTCTCACAATGAATGCCATCACCGCACGGACAGGGAAGAGAAAGCAATAACTTCTGTTATAATTGCTAGAAATTGTGATGTTCTCTCCTGTTTCAAAGAATGGTGCTTTGCCTGATATAATTTCTAAGCTAGGTCTCTTTGAAAACACGGTATTTTCAGAGTTTCACAGTGAATTACCAAGAAACAACATAGGAAACCACTGGGAACGGTGAAGTCACATATAGATCTTTGGTGTGTCAGGTGAAACACACTACCCAAAAGACTCCAGCGTTCTTGAAACCAGTGTTTGCTCTTTAGTCTACTGTATCAACTCGAAAGCTCACTGAAGCATACAATGAAGCAGAACAACAACGGCAAAGCAAGGGCATAATTCCATCTGTTGAAATCGTTTGATTATCTGTATATGGTGGTTAGAATTTCATCTGGTTGAAAACTGTTGCTGGCCTCCTTCGGAACACAGTCTTTATGAGTTAACAATAAGTGCAACAACAACTTTTAGAAAGACATACATGAGAACCAGATAGCATCTAATATCTTCAGTTCAAAGAGCTACATCTGTACTTTCAGTAGAACATGCGTTACTCTGCACGGAAAACAAGATATGTCGAGACATCGCTATCTCTGATTGTTCCTTCAATGGCAATGCCACCGGTCACTATCTCCCACAATGAATGCCATCACCGCACGGACAGGGAAGAGAAAGCAATAACTTCTGTTATAATTGCTAGAAATTGTGATGTTCTCTCCTGTTTCAAAGAATGATGCTTTGCGTGATATAAATTCTAAGCTAGGTCTCTTTGAAAACACGGTATTTTCAGAGTTTCACAGTGAATTACCAAGAAAAAACATAGGAAACCACTGGGAACGGTGAAGTCACATATAGGTCCTTTGGTGTGTCAGGTGAAACACACTACCCAAAAGACTCCAGCGTTCTTGAAACCAGTGTTTGCTCTTTAGTCTACTGTATCAACTCTAAATCTCACTGAAGTATACAATGAAGCAGAACAACAACGGCACAGCAAGGGCATAATGCCGTCTGTTGAAATCGTTTGATTATCTGTATATGGTGGTTAGAATTTCATCTGGTTGAAAACTGTTGCTGGCCTCCTTCGGAACACAGTCTTTATGAGTTAACAATAAGTGCAACAACAACTTTTAGAAAGACATACATGAGAACCAGATAGCATCTAATATCTTCAGTTCAAAGAGCTACATCTGTACTTTCAGTAGTACATGCGTTACTCTGCACGGAAAACAAGATATGTCGAGACATCGCTATCTCTGATTCTGCCTTCAATGGCAATGCCACCGGTCACTATCTCCCACAATGAATGCTATCACCGAACGGAAAGGGAAGAGAAAGCAATAACTTCTGTTATAATTGCTAGAAATTGTGATGTTCTCTCCTGTTTCAAAGAATGATGCTTTGCCTGATATAATTTCTAAGCTAGGTCTCTTTGAAAACACGGTATTTTCAGAGTTTCACAGTGAATTACCAAGAAACAACGTAGGAAACCACTGGGAACGGTGAAGTCACATATAGATCCTTTGGTGTGTCAGGTGAAGCACACTACCCAAAAGACTCCAGCGTTCTTGAAACCAGTGTTTGCTCTTTAGTCTACTGTATCAACTCGAAAGCTCACTGAAGCATACAATGAAGCAGAACAACAACGGCACAGCAAGGGCATAATTCCATCTGTTGAAATCGTTTGATTATCTGTATATGGTGGTTAGAATTTCATCTGGTTGAAAACTGTTGCTGGCCTCCTTCGGAACACAGTCTTTATGAGTTAACAATAAGTGCAACAACAACTTTTAGAAAGACATACATGAGAACCAGATAGCATCTCATATCTTCAGTTCAAAGAGCTACATCTGTACTTTCTGTAGTACATACGTTACTCTTCATGGAAAACAAGATATGTCCAGACATCGCTATCTCTGATTCTGCCTTCAATGGCAATGCCACCGGTCACTATCTCCCACAATGAATACCATCACCGCACGGACAGGGAAGAGAAAGCAATAACTTCTGTTATAATTGCTAGAAATTGTGATGTTCTCTCCTGTTTCAAAGAATGATCCTTTGCCTGATATAATTTCTAAGCTAGGTCTATTTGAAAACACGGTATTTTCAGAGTTTCACAGTGAATTACCAAGAAACAACATAGGAAACCACTGGGAACGGTGAAGTCACTTATAGATCCTTTGGTGTGTCAGGTGAAGCACACTACCCAAAAGACTCCAGCGTTCTTGAAACCAGTGTTTGCTCTTTAGTCTACTGTATCAACTCGAAAGCTCACTGAAGCATACAATGAAGCAGAACAACAACGGCACAGCAAGGGCATAATTCCATCTGTTGAAATCGTTTGATTATCTGTATATGGTGGTTAGAATTTCATCTGGTTGAAAACTGTTGCCGGCCTCCTTCGGAACACAGTTTTTATGAGTTAACAATAAGTGCAACAACAACTTTTAGAAAGACATACATGAGAACCAGATAGCATCTCATATCTTCAGTTCAAAGAGCTACATCTGTACTTTCAGTAGTACATACGTTACTCTGCACGGAAAACAAGATATGTCCAGACATCGCTATCTCTGATTCTGCCTTCAATGGCAATGCCACCGGTCACTATCTCCCACAATGAATACCATCACCGCACGGACAGGGAAGAGAAAGCAATAACTTCTGTTATAATTGCTAGAAATTGTGATGTTCTCTCCTGTTTCAAAGAATGATCCTTTGCCTGATATAATTTCTAAGCTAGGTCTCTTTGAAAACACGGTATTTTCAGAGTTTCACAGTGAATTACCAAGAAACAACATAGGAAACCACTGGGAACGGTGAAGTCACATATAGGTCCTTTGGTGTGTCAGGTGAAGCACACTACCCAAAAGACTCCAGCGTTCTTGAAACCAGTGTTTGCTCTTTAGTCTACTGTATCAACTCGAAAGCTCACTGAAGCACACAATGAAGCAGAACAACAACGGCACAGCAAGGGCATAATTCCATCTGTTGAAATCGTTTGATTATCTGTATATGGTGGTTAGAATTTCATCTGGTTGAAAACTGTTGCTGGCCTCCTTCGGAACACAGTCTTTATGAGTTAACAATAAGTGCAACAACAACTTTTAGAAAGACATACATGAGAACCAGATAGCATCTAATATCTTCAGTTCAAAGAGCTACATCTGTACTTTCAGTAGTACATGCGTTACTCTGCACGGAAAACAAGATATGTCGAGACATCGCTATCTCTGATTCTCCCTTCAAGGCAATGCCACCGGTCACTATCTCCCACAATGAATGCCATCACCGCACGGACAGGGAAGAGAAAGCAATAACTTCTGTTATAATTGCTAGAAATTGTGATGTTCTCTCCTGTTTCAAAGAATGATCCTTTGCCTGATATAATTTCTAAGCTAGGTCTCTTTGAAAACACGGTATTTTCAGAGTTTCACAGTAAATTACCAAGAAAAAACATAGGAAACCACTGGGAACGGTGAAGTGACATATAGATCCTTTGGTGTGTCAGGTGAAGCACACTACCCAAAAGACTCCAGCGTTCTTGAAACCAGTGTTTGCTCTTTAGTCTACTGTATCAACTCTAAATCTCACTGAAGTATACAATGAAGCAGAACAACAACGGCACAGCAAGGGCATAATTCCATCTGTTGAAATCGTTTGATTATCTGTATATGGTGGTTAGAATTTCATCTGGTTGAAAACTGTTGCTGGCCTCCTTCGGAACACAGTCTTTATGAGTTAACAATAAGTGCAACAACAACTTTTAGAAAGACATACATGAGAACCAGATAGCATCTCATATCTTCAGTTCAAAGAGCTACATCTGTACTTTCTGTAGTACATACGTTACTCTTCATGGAAAACAAGATATGTCCAGACATCGCTATCTCTGATTCTGCCTTCAATGGCAATGCCACCGGTCACTATCTCCCACAATGAATACCATCACCGCACGGACAGGGAAGAGAAAGCAATAACTTCTGTTATAATTGCTAGAAATTGTGATGTTCTCTCCTGTTTCAAAGAATGATCCTTTGCCTGATATAATTTCTAAGCTAGGTCTATTTGAAAACACGGTATTTTCAGAGTTTCACAGTGAATTACCAAGAAACAACATAGGAAACCACTGGGAACGGTGAAGTCACTTATAGATCCTTTGGTGTGTCAGGTGAAGCACACTACCCAAAAGACTCCAGCGTTCTTGAAACCAGTGTTTGCTCTTTAGTCTACTGTATCAACTCGAAAGCTCACTGAAGCATACAATGAAGCAGAACAACAACGGCACAGCAAGGGCATAATTCCATCTGTTGAAATCGTTTGATTATCTGTATATGGTGGTTAGAATTTCATCTGGTTGAAAACTGTTGCCGGCCTCCTTCGGAACACAGTTTTTATGAGTTAACAATAAGTGCAACAACAACTTTTAGAAAGACATACATGAGAACCAGATAGCATCTCATATCTTCAGTTCAAAGAGCTACATCTGTACTTTCAGTAGTACATACGTTACTCTGCACGGAAAACAAGATATGTCCAGACATCGCTATCTCTGATTCTGCCTTCAATGGCAATGCCACCGGTCACTATCTCCCACAATGAATACCATCACCGCACGGACAGGGAAGAGAAAGCAATAACTTCTGTTATAATTGCTAGAAATTGTGATGTTCTCTCCTGTTTCAAAGAATGATCCTTTGCCTGATATAATTTCTAAGCTAGGTCTCTTTGAAAACACGGTATTTTCAGAGTTTCACAGTGAATTACCAAGAAACAACATAGGAAACCACTGGGAACGGTGAAGTCACATATAGGTCCTTTGGTGTGTCAGGTGAAGCACACTACCCAAAAGACTCCAGCGTTCTTGAAACCAGTGTTTGCTCTTTAGTCTACTGTATCAACTCGAAAGCTCACTGAAGCACACAATGAAGCAGAACAACAACGGCACAGCAAGGGCATAATTCCATCTGTTGAAATCGTTTGATTATCTGTATATGGTGGTTAGAATTTCATCTGGTTGAAAACTGTTGCTGGCCTCCTTCGGAACACAGTCTTTATGAGTTAACAATAAGTGCAACAACAACTTTTAGAAAGACATACATGAGAACCAGATAGCATCTAATATCTTCAGTTCAAAGAGCTACATCTGTACTTTCAGTAGTACATGCGTTACTCTGCACGGAAAACAAGATATGTCGAGACATCGCTATCTCTGATTCTCCCTTCAAGGCAATGCCACCGGTCACTATCTCCCACAATGAATGCCATCACCGCACGGACAGGGAAGAGAAAGCAATAACTTCTGTTATAATTGCTAGAAATTGTGATGTTCTCTCCTGTTTCAAAGAATGATCCTTTGCCTGATATAATTTCTAAGCTAGGTCTCTTTGAAAACACGGTATTTTCAGAGTTTCACAGTAAATTACCAAGAAAAAACATAGGAAACCACTGGGAACGGTGAAGTCACATATAGATCCTTTGGTGTGTCAGGTGAAGCACACTACCCAAAAGACTCCAGCGTTCTTGAAACCAGTGTTTGCTCTTTAGTCTACTGTATCAACTCTAAATCTCACTGAAGTATACAATGAAGCAGAACAACAACGGCACAGCAAGGGCATAATTCCATCTGTTGAAATCGTTTGATTATCTGTATATGGTGGTTAGAATTTCATCTGGTTGAAAACTGTTGCTGGCCTCCTTCGGAACACAGTCTTTATGAGTTAACAATAAGTGCAACAACAACTTTTAGAAAGACATACATGAGAACCAGATAGCATCTAATATCTTCAGTTCAAAGAGCTACATCTGTACTTTCAGTAGTACATGCGTTACTCTGCACGGAAAACAAGATATGTCGAGACATCGCTATCTCTGATTCTGCCTTCAATGGCAATGCCACCGGTCACTATCTCCCACAATGAATGCTATCACCGAACGGAAAGGGAAGAGAAAGCAATGACTTCTGTTATAATTGCTAGAAATTGTGATGTTCTCTCCTGTTTCAAAGAATGATGCTTTGCCTGATATAATTTATAAGGTAGGTCTCTTTGAAAACACGGTATTTTCAGAGTTTCACAGTGAATTACCAAGAAACAACATAGGAAACCACTGGGAACGGTGAAGTCACATATAGATCCTTTGGTGTGTCAGGTGAAGCACACTACCCAAAAGACTCCAGCGTTCTTGAAACCAGTGTTTGCTCTTTAGTCTACTGTATCAACTCGAAAGCTCACTGAAGCATACAATGAAGCAGAACAACAACGGCACAGCAAGGGCATAATTCCATCTGTTGAAATCGTTTGATTATCTGTATATGGTGGTTAGAATTTCATCTGGTTGAAAACTGTTGCTGGCCTCCTTCGGAACACAGTCTTTATGAGTTAACAATAAGTGCAACAACAACTTTTAGAAAGACATACATGAGAACCAGATAGCATCTCATATCTTCAGTTCAAAGAGCTACATCTGTACTTTCAGTAGTACATACGTTACTCTGCATGGAAAACAAGATATGTCCAGACATCGCTATCTCTGATTCTGCCTTCAATGGCAATGCCACCGGTCACTATCTCCCACAATGAATACCATCACCGCACGGACAGGGAAGAGAAAGCAATAACTTCTGTTATAATTGCTAGAAATTGTGATGTTCTCTCCTGTTTCAAAGAATGATCCTTTGCCTGATATAATTTCTAAGCTAGGTCTCTTTGAAAACACGGTATTTTCAGAGTTTCACAGTGAATTACCAAGAAACAACATAGGAAACCAATGGGAACGGTGAAGTCACATATAGGTCCTTTGGTGTGTCAGGTGAAGCACACTACCCAAAAGACTCCAGCGTTCTTGAAACCAGTGTTTGCTCTTTAGTCTACTGTATCAACTCGAAAGCTCACTGAAGCACACAATGAAGCAGAACAACAACGGCACAGCAAGGGCATAATTCCATCTGTTGAAATCGTTTGATTATCTGTATATGGTGGTTAGAATTTCATCTGGTTGAAAACTGTTGCTGGCCTCCTTCGGAACACAGTCTTTATGAGTTAACAATAAGTGCAACAACAACTTTTAGAAAGACATACATGAGAACCAGATAGCATCTAATATCTTCAGTTCAAAGAGCTACATCTGTACTTTCAGTAGTACATGCGTTACTCTGCACGGAAAACAAGATATGTCGAGACATCGCTATCTCTGATTCTCCCTTCAAGGCAATGCCACCGGTCACTATCTCCCACAATGAATGCCATCACCGCACGGACAGGGAAGAGAAAGCAATAACTTCTGTTATAATTGCTAGAAATTGTGATGTTCTCTCCTGTTTCAAAGAATGATGCTTTGCCTGATATAATTTCTAAGCTAGGTCTCTTTGAAAACACGGTATTTTCAGAGTTTCACAGTGAATTACCAAGAAACAACATAGGAAACCACTGGGAACGGTGAAGTCACATATAGGTCCTTTGGTGTGTCAGGTGAAGCACACTACCCAAAAGACTCCAGCGTTCTTGAAACCAGTGTTTGCTCTTTAGTCTACTGTATCAACTCGAAAGCTCACTGAAGCACACAATGAAGCAGAACAACAACGGCACAGCAAGGGCATAATTCCATCTGTTGAAATCGTTTGATTATCTGTATATGGTGGTTAGAATTTCATCTGGTTGAAAACTGTTGCTGGCCTCCTTCGGAACACAGTCTTTATGAGTTAACAATAAGTGCAACAACAACTTTTAGAAAGACATACATGAGAACCAGATAGCATCTAATATCTTCAGTTCAAAGAGCTACATCTGTACTTTCAGTAGTACATGCGTTACTCTGCACGGAAAACAAGATATGTCGAGACATCGCTATCTCTGATTCTGCCTTCAAGGCAATGCCACCGGTCACTATATCCAACAATGAATGCCATCACCGCACGGACAGGGAAGAGAAAGCAATAATTTCTGTTATAATTGCTAGAAATTGTGATGTTCTCTCCTGTTTCAAATAATGGTGCTTTGCCTGATATAATTTCTAAGATAGGTCTCTTTGAATACACGGTATTTTCAGAGTTTCACAGTGAATTACCAAGAAACAACATAGGAAACCACTGGGAACGGTGAAGTCACATATAGATCCTTTGGTGTGTCAGGTGAAACACACTACCCAAAAGATTCCAGCGTTCTTGAAACCAATGTTTGCTCTTTAGTCTACTGTATCAACTCGAAAGCTCACTGAAGCATACAATGAAGCAGAACAACAACGGCACAGCAAGGGCATAATTCCATCTGTTGAAATCGTTTGATTATCTGTATATGGTGGTTAGAATTTCATCTGGTTGAAAACTGTTGCTGGCCTCCTTCGGAACACAGTCTTTATGAGTTAACAATAAGTGCAACAACAACTTTTAGAAAGACATACATGAGAACCAGATAGCATCTAATATCTTCAGTTCAAAGAGCTACATCTGTACTTTCAGTAGTACATGCGTTACTCTGCACGGAAAACAAGATATGTCGAGACATCGCTATCTCTGATTGTGCCTTCAATGGCAATGCCATGGGTCACTATCTCTCACAATGAATGCCATCACCGCACGGACAGGGAAGAGAAAGCAATAACTTCTGTTATAATTGCTAGAAATTGTGATGTTCTCTCCTGTTTCAAAGAATGGTGCTTTGCCTGATATAATTTCTAAGCTAGGTCTCTTTGAAAACACGGTATTTTCAGAGTTTCACAGTGAATTACCAAGAAACAACATAGGAAACCACTGGGAACGGTGAAGTCACATATAGATCCTTTGGTGTGTCAGGTGAAACACACTACCCAAAAGACTCCAGCGTTCTTGAAACCAGTGTTTGCTCTTTAGTCTACTGTATCAACTCGAAAGCTCACTGAAGCATACAATGAAGCAGAACAACAACGGCACAGCAAGGGCATAATTCCATCTGTTGAAATCGTTTGATTATCTGTATATGGTGGTTAGAATTTCATCTGGTTGAAAACTGTTGCTGGCCTCCTTCGGAACACAGTCTTTATGAGTTAACAATAAGTGCAACAACAACTTTTAGAAAGACATACATGAGAACCAGATAGCATCTAATATCTTCAGTTCAAAGAGCTACATCTGTACTTTCAGTAGAACATGCGTTACTCTGCACGGAAAACAAGATATGTCGAGACATCGCTATCTCTGATTGTTCCTTCAATGGCAATGCCACCGGTCACTATCTCCCACAATGAATGCCATCACCGCACGGACAGGGAAGAGAAAGCAATAACTTCTGTTATAATTGCTAGAAATTGTGATGTTCTCTCCTGTTTCAAAGAATGATGCTTTGCGTGATATAAATTCTAAGCTAGGTCTCTTTGAAAACACGGTATTTTCAGAGTTTCACAGTGAATTACCAAGAAAAAACATAGGAAACCACTGGGAACGGTGAAGTCACATATAGATCCTTTGGTGTGTCAGGTGAAACACACTACCCAAAAGACTCCAGCGTTCTTGAAACCAGTGTTTGCTCTTTAGTCTACTGTATCAACTCTAAATCTCACTGAAGTATACAATGAAGCAGAACAACAACGGCACAGCAAGGGCATAATGCCATCTGTTGAAATCGTTTGATTATCTGTATATGGTGGTTAGAATTTCATCTGGTTGAAAACTGTTGCTGGCCTCCTTCGGAACACAGTCTTTATGAGTTAACAATAAGTGCAACAACAACTTTTAGAAAGACATACATGAGAACCAGATAGCATCTAATATCTTCAGTTCAAAGAGCTACATCTGTACTTTCAGTAGTACATGCGTTACTCTGCACGGAAAACAAGATATGTCGAGACATCGCTATCTCTGATTCTGCCTTCAAGGCAATGCCACCGGTCACTATATCCAACAATGAATGCCATCACCGCACGGACAGGGAAGAGAAAGCAATAATTTCTGTTATAATTGCTAGAAATTGTGATGTTCTCTCCTGTTTCAAATAATGGTGCTTTGCCTGATATAATTTCTAAGATAGGTCTCTTTGAATACACGGTATTTTCAGAGTTTCACAGTGAATTACCAAGAAACAACATAGGAAACCACTGGGAACGGTGAAGTCACATATAGATCCTTTGGTGTGTCAGGTGAAACACACTACCCAAAAGATTCCAGCGTTCTTGAAACCAATGTTTGCTCTTTAGTCTACTGTATCAACTCGAAAGCTCACTGAAGCATACAATGAAGCAGAACAACAACGGCACAGCAAGGGCATAATTCCATCTGTTGAAATCGTTTGATTATCTGTATATGGTGGTTAGAATTTCATCTGGTTGAAAACTGTTGCTGGCCTCCTTCGGAACACAGTCTTTATGAGTTAACAATAAGTGCAACAACAACTTTTAGAAAGACATACATGAGAACCAGATAGCATCTAATATCTTCAGTTCAAAGAGCTACATCTGTACTTTCAGTAGTACATGCGTTACTCTGCACGGAAAACAAGATATGTCGAGACATCGCTATCTCTGATTGTGCCTTCAATGGCAATGCCATGGGTCACTATCTCTCACAATGAATGCCATCACCGCACGGACAGGGAAGAGAAAGCAATAACTTCTGTTATAATTGCTAGAAATTGTGATGTTCTCTCCTGTTTCAAAGAATGGTGCTTTGCCTGATATAATTTCTAAGCTAGGTCTCTTTGAAAACACGGTATTTTCAGAGTTTCACAGTGAATTACCAAGAAACAACGTAGGAAACCACTGGGAACGGTGAAGTCACATATAGATCCTTTGGTGTGTCAGGTGAAGCACACTACCCAAAAGACTCCAGCGTTCTTGAAACCAGTGTTTGCTCTTTAGTCTACTGTATCAACTCGAAAGCTCACTGAAGCATACAATGAAGCAGAACAACAACGGCACAGCAAGGGCATAATTCCATCTGTTGAAATCGTTTGATTATCTGTATATGGTGGTTAGAATTTCATCTGGTTGAAAACTGTTGCTGGCCTCCTTCGGAACACAGTCTTTATGAGTTAACAATAAGTGCAACAACAACTTTTAGAAAGACATACATGAGAACCAGATAGCATCTCATATCTTCAGTTCAAAGAGCTACATCTGTACTTTCTGTAGTACATACGTTACTCTTCATGGAAAACAAGATATGTCCAGACATCGCTATCTCTGATTCTGCCTTCAATGGCAATGCCACCGGTCACTATCTCCCACAATGAATACCATCACCGCACGGACAGGGAAGAGAAAGCAATAACTTCTGTTATAATTGCTAGAAATTGTGATGTTCTCTCCTGTTTCAAAGAATGATCCTTTGCCTGATATAATTTCTAAGCTAGGTCTATTTGAAAACACGGTATTTTCAGAGTTTCACAGTGAATTACCAAGAAACAACATAGGAAACCACTGGGAACGGTGAAGTCACTTATAGATCCTTTGGTGTGTCAGGTGAAGCACACTACCCAAAAGACTCCAGCGTTCTTGAAACCAGTGTTTGCTCTTTAGTCTACTGTATCAACTCGAAAGCTCACTGAAGCATACAATGAAGCAGAACAACAACGGCACAGCAAGGGCATAATTCCATCTGTTGAAATCGTTTGATTATCTGTATATGGTGGTTAGAATTTCATCTGGTTGAAAACTGTTGCCGGCCTCCTTCGGAACACAGTTTTTATGAGTTAACAATAAGTGCAACAACAACTTTTAGAAAGACATACATGAGAACCAGATAGCATCTCATATCTTCAGTTCAAAGAGCTACATCTGTACTTTCAGTAGTACATACGTTACTCTGCACGGAAAACAAGATATGTCCAGACATCGCTATCTCTGATTCTGCCTTCAATGGCAATGCCACCGGTCACTATCTCCCACAATGAATACCATCACCGCACGGACAGGGAAGAGAAAGCAATAACTTCTGTTATAATTGCTAGAAATTGTGATGTTCTCTCCTGTTTCAAAGAATGATCCTTTGCCTGATATAATTTCTAAGCTAGGTCTCTTTGAAAACACGGTATTTTCAGAGTTTCACAGTGAATTACCAAGAAACAACATAGGAAACCACTGGGAACGGTGAAGTCACATATAGGTCCTTTGGTGTGTCAGGTGAAGCACACTACCCAAAAGACTCCAGCGTTCTTGAAACCAGTGTTTGCTCTTTAGTCTACTGTATCAACTCGAAAGCTCACTGAAGCACACAATGAAGCAGAACAACAACGGCACAGCAAGGGCATAATTCCATCTGTTGAAATCGTTTGATTATCTGTATATGGTGGTTAGAATTTCATCTGGTTGAAAACTGTTGCTGGCCTCCTTCGGAACACAGTCTTTATGAGTTAACAATAAGTGCAACAACAACTTTTAGAAAGACATACATGAGAACCAGATAGCATCTAATATCTTCAGTTCAAAGAGCTACATCTGTACTTTCAGTAGTACATGCGTTACTCTGCACGGAAAACAAGATATGTCGAGACATCGCTATCTCTGATTCTCCCTTCAAGGCAATGCCACCGGTCACTATCTCCCACAATGAATGCCATCACCGCACGGACAGGGAAGAGAAAGCAATAACTTCTGTTATAATTGCTAGAAATTGTGATGTTCTCTCCTGTTTCAAAGAATGATCCTTTGCCTGATATAATTTCTAAGCTAGGTCTCTTTGAAAACACGGTATTTTCAGAGTTTCACAGTAAATTACCAAGAAAAAACATAGGAAACCACTGGGAACGGTGAAGTGACATATAGATCCTTTGGTGTGTCAGGTGAAGCACACTACCCAAAAGACTCCAGCGTTCTTGAAACCAGTGTTTGCTCTTTAGTCTACTGTATCAACTCTAAATCTCACTGAAGTATACAATGAAGCAGAACAACAACGGCACAGCAAGGGCATAATTCCATCTGTTGAAATCGTTTGATTATCTGTATATGGTGGTTAGAATTTCATCTGGTTGAAAACTGTTGCTGGCCTCCTTCGGAACACAGTCTTTATGAGTTAACAATAAGTGCAACAACAACTTTTAGAAAGACATACATGAGAACCAGATAGCATCTCATATCTTCAGTTCAAAGAGCTACATCTGTACTTTCTGTAGTACATACGTTACTCTTCATGGAAAACAAGATATGTCCAGACATCGCTATCTCTGATTCTGCCTTCAATGGCAATGCCACCGGTCACTATCTCCCACAATGAATACCATCACCGCACGGACAGGGAAGAGAAAGCAATAACTTCTGTTATAATTGCTAGAAATTGTGATGTTCTCTCCTGTTTCAAAGAATGATCCTTTGCCTGATATAATTTCTAAGCTAGGTCTATTTGAAAACACGGTATTTTCAGAGTTTCACAGTGAATTACCAAGAAACAACATAGGAAACCACTGGGAACGGTGAAGTCACTTATAGATCCTTTGGTGTGTCAGGTGAAGCACACTACCCAAAAGACTCCAGCGTTCTTGAAACCAGTGTTTGCTCTTTAGTCTACTGTATCAACTCGAAAGCTCACTGAAGCATACAATGAAGCAGAACAACAACGGCACAGCAAGGGCATAATTCCATCTGTTGAAATCGTTTGATTATCTGTATATGGTGGTTAGAATTTCATCTGGTTGAAAACTGTTGCCGGCCTCCTTCGGAACACAGTTTTTATGAGTTAACAATAAGTGCAACAACAACTTTTAGAAAGACATACATGAGAACCAGATAGCATCTCATATCTTCAGTTCAAAGAGCTACATCTGTACTTTCAGTAGTACATACGTTACTCTGCACGGAAAACAAGATATGTCCAGACATCGCTATCTCTGATTCTGCCTTCAATGGCAATGCCACCGGTCACTATCTCCCACAATGAATACCATCACCGCACGGACAGGGAAGAGAAAGCAATAACTTCTGTTATAATTGCTAGAAATTGTGATGTTCTCTCCTGTTTCAAAGAATGATCCTTTGCCTGATATAATTTCTAAGCTAGGTCTCTTTGAAAACACGGTATTTTCAGAGTTTCACAGTGAATTACCAAGAAACAACATAGGAAACCACTGGGAACGGTGAAGTCACATATAGGTCCTTTGGTGTGTCAGGTGAAGCACACTACCCAAAAGACTCCAGCGTTCTTGAAACCAGTGTTTGCTCTTTAGTCTACTGTATCAACTCGAAAGCTCACTGAAGCACACAATGAAGCAGAACAACAACGGCACAGCAAGGGCATAATTCCATCTGTTGAAATCGTTTGATTATCTGTATATGGTGGTTAGAATTTCATCTGGTTGAAAACTGTTGCTGGCCTCCTTCGGAACACAGTCTTTATGAGTTAACAATAAGTGCAACAACAACTTTTAGAAAGACATACATGAGAACCAGATAGCATCTAATATCTTCAGTTCAAAGAGCTACATCTGTACTTTCAGTAGTACATGCGTTACTCTGCACGGAAAACAAGATATGTCGAGACATCGCTATCTCTGATTCTCCCTTCAAGGCAATGCCACCGGTCACTATCTCCCACAATGAATGCCATCACCGCACGGACAGGGAAGAGAAAGCAATAACTTCTGTTATAATTGCTAGAAATTGTGATGTTCTCTCCTGTTTCAAAGAATGATCCTTTGCCTGATATAATTTCTAAGCTAGGTCTCTTTGAAAACACGGTATTTTCAGAGTTCCACAGTAAATTACCAAGAAAAAACATAGGAAACCACTGGGAACGGTGAAGTCACATATAGATCCTTTGGTGTGTCAGGTGAAGCACACTACCCAAAAGACTCCAGCGTTCTTGAAACCAGTGTTTGCTCTTTAGTCTACTGTATCAACTCTAAATCTCACTGAAGTATACAATGAAGCAGAACAACAACGGCACAGCAAGGGCATAATTCCATCTGTTGAAATCGTTTGATTATCTGTATATGGTGGTTAGAATTTCATCTGGTTGAAAACTGTTGCTGGCCTCCTTCGGAACACAGTCTTTATGAGTTAACAATAAGTGCAACAACAACTTTTAGAAAGACATACATGAGAACCAGATAGCATCTAATATCTTCAGTTCAAAGAGCTACATCTGTACTTTCAGTAGTACATGCGTTACTCTGCACGGAAAACAAGATATGTCGAGACATCGCTATCTCTGATTCTGCCTTCAATGGCAATGCCACCGGTCACTATCTCCCACAATGAATGCTATCACCGAACGGAAAGGGAAGAGAAAGCAATGACTTCTGTTATAATTGCTAGAAATTGTGATGTTCTCTCCTGTTTCAAAGAATGATGCTTTGCCTGATATAATTTATAAGGTAGGTCTCTTTGAAAACACGGTATTTTCAGAGTTTCACAGTGAATTACCAAGAAACAACATAGGAAACCACTGGGAACGGTGAAGTCACATATAGATCCTTTGGTGTGTCAGGTGAAGCACACTACCCAAAAGACTCCAGCGTTCTTGAAACCAGTGTTTGCTCTTTAGTCTACTGTATCAACTCGAAAGCTCACTGAAGCATACAATGAAGCAGAACAACAACGGCACAGCAAGGGCATAATTCCATCTGTTGAAATCGTTTGATTATCTGTATATGGTGGTTAGAATTTCATCTGGTTGAAAACTGTTGCTGGCCTCCTTCGGAACACAGTCTTTATGAGTTAACAATAAGTGCAACAACAACTTTTAGAAAGACATACATGAGAACCAGATAGCATCTCATATCTTCAGTTCAAAGAGCTACATCTGTACTTTCAGTAGTACATACGTTACTCTGCATGGAAAACAAGATATGTCCAGACATCGCTATCTCTGATTCTGCCTTCAATGGCAATGCCACCGGTCACTATCTCCCACAATGAATACCATCACCGCACGGACAGGGAAGAGAAAGCAATAACTTCTGTTATAATTGCTAGAAATTGTGATGTTCTCTCCTGTTTCAAAGAATGATCCTTTGCCTGATATAATTTCTAAGCTAGGTCTCTTTGAAAACACGGTATTTTCAGAGTTTCACAGTGAATTACCAAGAAACAACATAGGAAACCAATGGGAACGGTGAAGTCACATATAGGTCCTTTGGTGTGTCAGGTGAAGCACACTACCCAAAAGACTCCAGCGTTCTTGAAACCAGTGTTTGCTCTTTAGTCTACTGTATCAACTCGAAAGCTCACTGAAGCACACAATGAAGCAGAACAACAACGGCACAGCAAGGGCATAATTCCATCTGTTGAAATCGTTTGATTATCTGTATATGGTGGTTAGAATTTCATCTGGTTGAAAACTGTTGCTGGCCTCCTTCGGAACACAGTCTTTATGAGTTAACAATAAGTGCAACAACAACTTTTAGAAAGACATACATGAGAACCAGATAGCATCTAATATCTTCAGTTCAAAGAGCTACATCTGTACTTTCAGTAGTACATGCGTTACTCTGCACGGAAAACAAGATATGTCGAGACATCGCTATCTCTGATTCTCCCTTCAAGGCAATGCCACCGGTCACTATCTCCCACAATGAATGCCATCACCGCACGGACAGGGAAGAGAAAGCAATAACTTCTGTTATAATTGCTAGAAATTGTGATGTTCTCTCCTGTTTCAAAGAATGATGCTTTGCCTGATATAATTTCTAAGCTAGGTCTCTTTGAAAACACGGTATTTTCAGAGTTTCACAGTGAATTACCAAGAAACAACATAGGAAACCACTGGGAACGGTGAAGTCACATATAGGTCCTTTGGTGTGTCAGGTGAAGCACACTACCCAAAAGACTCCAGCGTTCTTGAAACCAGTGTTTGCTCTTTAGTCTACTGTATCAACTCGAAAGCTCACTGAAGCACACAATGAAGCAGAACAACAACGGCACAGCAAGGGCATAATTCCATCTGTTGAAATCGTTTGATTATCTGTATATGGTGGTTAGAATTTCATCTGGTTGAAAACTGTTGCTGGCCTCCTTCGGAACACAGTCTTTATGAGTTAACAATAAGTGCAACAACAACTTTTAGAAAGACATACATGAGAACCAGATAGCATCTAATATCTTCAGTTCAAAGAGCTACATCTGTACTTTCAGTAGTACATGCGTTACTCTGCACGGAAAACAAGATATGTCGAGACATCGCTATCTCTGATTCTGCCTTCAAGGCAATGCCACCGGTCACTATATCCAACAATGAATGCCATCACCGCACGGACAGGGAAGAGAAAGCAATAATTTCTGTTATAATTGCTAGAAATTGTGATGTTCTCTCCTGTTTCAAATAATGGTGCTTTGCCTGATATAATTTCTAAGATAGGTCTCTTTGAATACACGGTATTTTCAGAGTTTCACAGTGAATTACCAAGAAACAACATAGGAAACCACTGGGAACGGTGAAGTCACATATAGATCCTTTGGTGTGTCAGGTGAAACACACTACCCAAAAGATTCCAGCGTTCTTGAAACCAATGTTTGCTCTTTAGTCTACTGTATCAACTCGAAAGCTCACTGAAGCATACAATGAAGCAGAACAACAACGGCACAGCAAGGGCATAATTCCATCTGTTGAAATCGTTTGATTATCTGTATATGGTGGTTAGAATTTCATCTGGTTGAAAACTGTTGCTGGCCTCCTTCGGAACACAGTCTTTATGAGTTAACAATAAGTGCAACAACAACTTTTAGAAAGACATACATGAGAACCAGATAGCATCTAATATCTTCAGTTCAAAGAGCTACATCTGTACTTTCAGTAGTACATGCGTTACTCTGCACGGAAAACAAGATATGTCGAGACATCGCTATCTCTGATTGTGCCTTCAATGGCAATGCCATGGGTCACTATCTCTCACAATGAATGCCATCACCGCACGGACAGGGAAGAGAAAGCAATAACTTCTGTTATAATTGCTAGAAATTGTGATGTTCTCTCCTGTTTCAAAGAATGGTGCTTTGCCTGATATAATTTCTAAGCTAGGTCTCTTTGAAAACACGGTATTTTCAGAGTTTCACAGTGAATTACCAAGAAACAACATAGGAAACCACTGGGAACGGTGAAGTCACATATAGATCCTTTGGTGTGTCAGGTGAAACACACTACCCAAAAGACTCCAGCGTTCTTGAAACCAGTGTTTGCTCTTTAGTCTACTGTATCAACTCGAAAGCTCACTGAAGCATACAATGAAGCAGAACAACAACGGCACAGCAAGGGCATAATTCCATCTGTTGAAATCGTTTGATTATCTGTATATGGTGGTTAGAATTTCATCTGGTTGAAAACTGTTGCTGGCCTCCTTCGGAACACAGTCTTTATGAGTTAACAATAAGTGCAACAACAACTTTTAGAAAGACATACATGAGAACCAGATAGCATCTAATATCTTCAGTTCAAAGAGCTACATCTGTACTTTCAGTAGAACATGCGTTACTCTGCACGGAAAACAAGATATGTCGAGACATCGCTATCTCTGATTGTTCCTTCAATGGCAATGCCACCGGTCACTATCTCCCACAATGAATGCCATCACCGCACGGACAGGGAAGAGAAAGCAATAACTTCTGTTATAATTGCTAGAAATTGTGATGTTCTCTCCTGTTTCAAAGAATGATGCTTTGCGTGATATAAATTCTAAGCTAGGTCTCTTTGAAAACACGGTATTTTCAGAGTTTCACAGTGAATTACCAAGAAAAAACATAGGAAACCACTGGGAACGGTGAAGTCACATATAGATCCTTTGGTGTGTCAGGTGAAACACACTACCCAAAAGACTCCAGCGTTCTTGAAACCAGTGTTTGCTCTTTAGTCTACTGTATCAACTCTAAATCTCACTGAAGTATACAATGAAGCAGAACAACAACGGCACAGCAAGGGCATAATGCCATCTGTTGAAATCGTTTGATTATCTGTATATGGTGGTTAGAATTTCATCTGGTTGAAAACTGTTGCTGGCCTCCTTCGGAACACAGTCTTTATGAGTTAACAATAAGTGCAACAACAACTTTTAGAAAGACATACATGAGAACCAGATAGCATCTAATATCTTCAGTTCAAAGAGCTACATCTGTACTTTCAGTAGTACATGCGTTACTCTGCACGGAAAACAAGATATGTCGAGACATCGCTATCTCTGATTCTGCCTTCAAGGCAATGCCACCGGTCACTATATCCAACAATGAATGCCATCACCGCACGGACAGGGAAGAGAAAGCAATAATTTCTGTTATAATTGCTAGAAATTGTGATGTTCTCTCCTGTTTCAAATAATGGTGCTTTGCCTGATATAATTTCTAAGATAGGTCTCTTTGAATACACGGTATTTTCAGAGTTTCACAGTGAATTACCAAGAAACAACATAGGAAACCACTGGGAACGGTGAAGTCACATATAGATCCTTTGGTGTGTCAGGTGAAACACACTACCCAAAAGATTCCAGCGT
Source organism: Furipterus horrens (assembly GCF_987537825.1). NCBI lineage: Eukaryota > Metazoa > Chordata > Mammalia > Chiroptera > Furipteridae > Furipterus > Furipterus horrens. Next base: position 6,345,233 of record NW_028327188.1, read on the forward strand.
TCTTGAAACCAATGTTTGCTCTTTAGTCTACTGTATCAACTCGAAAGCTCACTGAAGCATACAATGAAGCAGAACAACAACGGCACAGCAAGGGCATAATTCCATCTGTTGAAATCGTTTGATTATCTGTATATGGTGGTTAGAATTTCATCTGGTTGAAAACTGTTGCTGGCCTCCTTCGGAACACAGTCTTTATGAGTTAACAATAAGTGCAACAACAACTTTTAGAAAGACATACATGAGAACCAGATAGCATCTAATATCTTCAGTTCAAAGAGCTACATCTGTACTTTCAGTAGTACATGCGTTACTCTGCACGGAAAACAAGATATGTCGAGACATCGCTATCTCTGATTGTGCCTTCAATGGCAATGCCATGGGTCACTATCTCTCACAATGAATGCCATCACCGCACGGACAGGGAAGAGAAAGCAATAACTTCTGTTATAATTGCTAGAAATTGTGATGTTCTCTCCTGTTTCAAAGAATGGTGCTTTGCCTGATATAATTTCTAAGCTAGGTCTCTTTGAAAACACGGTATTTTCAGAGTTTCACAGTGAATTACCAAGAAACAACATAGGAAACCACTGGGAACGGTGAAGTCACATATAGATCCTTTGGTGTGTCAGGTGAAACACACTACCCAAAAGACTCCAGCGTTCTTGAAACCAGTGTTTGCTCTTTAGTCTACTGTATCAACTCGAAAGCTCACTGAAGCATACAATGAAGCAGAACAACAACGGCACAGCAAGGGCATAATTCCATCTGTTGAAATCGTTTGATTATCTGTATATGGTGGTTAGAATTTCATCTGGTTGAAAACTGTTGCTGGCCTCCTTCGGAACACAGTCTTTATGAGTTAACAATAAGTGCAACAACAACTTTTAGAAAGACATACATGAGAACCAGATAGCATCTAATATCTTCAGTTCAAAGAGCTACATCTGTACTTTCAGTAGAACATGCGTTACTCTGCACGGAAAACAAGATATGTCGAGACATCGCTATCTCTGATTGTTCCTTCAATGGCAATGCCACCGGTCACTATCTCCCACAATGAATGCCATCACCGCACGGACAGGGAAGAGAAAGCAATAACTTCTGTTATAATTGCTAGAAATTGTGATGTTCTCTCCTGTTTCAAAGAATGATGCTTTGCGTGATATAAATTCTAAGCTAGGTCTCTTTGAAAACACGGTATTTTCAGAGTTTCACAGTGAATTACCAAGAAAAAACATAGGAAACCACTGGGAACGGTGAAGTCACATATAGATCCTTTGGTGTGTCAGGTGAAACACACTACCCAAAAGACTCCAGCGTTCTTGAAACCAGTGTTTGCTCTTTAGTCTACTGTATCAACTCTAAATCTCACTGAAGTATACAATGAAGCAGAACAACAACGGCACAGCAAGGGCATAATGCCATCTGTTGAAATCGTTTGATTATCTGTATATGGTGGTTAGAATTTCATCTGGTTGAAAACTGTTGCTGGCCTCCTTCGGAACACAGTCTTTATGAGTTAACAATAAGTGCAACAACAACTTTTAGAAAGACATACATGAGAACCAGATAGCATCTAATATCTTCAGTTCAAAGAGCTACATCTGTACTTTCAGTAGTACATGCGTTACTCTGCACGGAAAACAAGATATGTCGAGACATCGCTATCTCTGATTCTGCCTTCAATGGCAATGCCACCGGTCACTATCTCCCACAATGAATGCTATCACCGAACGGAAAGGGAAGAGAAAGCAATAACTTCTGTTATAATTGCTAGAAATTGTGATGTTCTCTCCTGTTTCAAAGAATGATGCTTTGCCTGATATAATTTCTAAGCTAGGTCTCTTTGAAAACACGGTATTTTCAGAGTTTCACAGTGAATTACCAAGAAACAACGTAGGAAACCACTGGGAACGGTGAAGTCACATATAGATCCTTTGGTGTGTCAGGTGAAGCACACTACCCAAAAGACTCCAGCGTTCTTGAAACCAGTGTTTGCTCTTTAGTCTACTGTATCAACTCGAAAGCTCACTGAAGCATACAATGAAGCAGAACAACAACGGCACAGCAAGGGCATAATTCCATCTGTTGAAATCGTTTGATTATCTGTATATGGTGGTTAGAATTTCATCTGGTTGAAAACTGTTGCTGGCCTCCTTCGGAACACAGTCTTTATGAGTTAACAATAAGTGCAACAACAACTTTTAGAAAGACATACATGAGAACCAGATAGCATCTCATATCTTCAGTTCAAAGAGCTACATCTGTACTTTCTGTAGTACATACGTTACTCTTCATGGAAAACAAGATATGTCCAGACATCGCTATCTCTGATTCTGCCTTCAATGGCAATGCCACCGGTCACTATCGCCCACAATGAATACCATCACCGCACGGACAGGGAAGAGAAAGCAATAACTTCTGTTATAATTGCTAGAAATTGTGATGTTCTCTCCTGTTTCAAAGAATGATCCTTTGCCTGATATAATTTCTAAGCTAGGTCTATTTGAAAACACGGTATTTTCAGAGTTTCACAGTGAATTACCAAGAAACAACATAGGAAACCACTGGGAACGGTGAAGTCACTTATAGATCCTTTGGTGTGTCAGGTGAAGCACACTACCCAAAAGACTCCAGCGTTCTTGAAACCAGTGTTTGCTCTTTAGTCTACTGTATCAACTCGAAAGCTCACTGAAGCATACAATGAAGCAGAACAACAACGGCACAGCAAGGGCATAATTCCATCTGTTGAAATCGTTTGATTATCTGTATATGGTGGTTAGAATTTCATCTGGTTGAAAACTGTTGCCGGCCTCCTTCGGAACACAGTTTTTATGAGTTAACAATAAGTGCAACAACAACTTTTAGAAAGACATACATGAGAACCAGATAGCATCTCATATCTTCAGTTCAAAGAGCTACATCTGTACTTTCAGTAGTACATACGTTACTCTGCACGGAAAACAAGATATGTCCAGACATCGCTATCTCTGATTCTGCCTTCAATGGCAATGCCACCGGTCACTATCTCCCACAATGAATACCATCACCGCACGGACAGGGAAGAGAAAGCAATAACTTCTGTTATAATTGCTAGAAATTGTGATGTTCTCTCCTGTTTCAAAGAATGATCCTTTGCCTGATATAATTTCTAAGCTAGGTCTCTTTGAAAACACGGTATTTTCAGAGTTTCACAGTGAATTACCAAGAAACAACATAGGAAACCACTGGGAACGGTGAAGTCACATATAGGTCCTTTGGTGTGTCAGGTGAAGCACACTACCCAAAAGACTCCAGCGTTCTTGAAACCAGTGTTTGCTCTTTAGTCTACTGTATCAACTCGAAAGCTCACTGAAGCACACAATGAAGCAGAACAACAACGGCACAGCAAGGGCATAATTCCATCTGTTGAAATCGTTTGATTATCTGTATATGGTGGTTAGAATTTCATCTGGTTGAAAACTGTTGCTGGCCTCCTTCGGAACACAGTCTTTATGAGTTAACAATAAGTGCAACAACAACTTTTAGAAAGACATACATGAGAACCAGATAGCATCTAATATCTTCAGTTCAAAGAGCTACATCTGTACTTTCAGTAGTACATGCGTTACTCTGCACGGAAAACAAGATATGTCGAGACATCGCTATCTCTGATTCTCCCTTCAAGGCAATGCCACCGGTCACTATCTCCCACAATGAATGCCATCACCGCACGGACAGGGAAGAGAAAGCAATAACTTCTGTTATAATTGCTAGAAATTGTGATGTTCTCTCCTGTTTCAAAGAATGATCCTTTGCCTGATATAATTTCTAAGCTAGGTCTCTTTGAAAACACGGTATTTTCAGAGTTTCACAGTAAATTACCAAGAAAAAACATAGGAAACCACTGGGAACGGTGAAGTGACATATAGATCCTTTGGTGTGTCAGGTGAAGCACACTACCCAAAAGACTCCAGCGTTCTTGAAACCAGTGTTTGCTCTTTAGTCTACTGTATCAACTCTAAATCTCACTGAAGTATACAATGAAGCAGAACAACAACGGCACAGCAAGGGCATAATTCCATCTGTTGAAATCGTTTGATTATCTGTATATGGTGGTTAGAATTTCATCTGGTTGAAAACTGTTGCTGGCCTCCTTCGGAACACAGTCTTTATGAGTTAACAATAAGTGCAACAACAACTTTTAGAAAGACATACATGAGAACCAGATAGCATCTCATATCTTCAGTTCAAAGAGCTACATCTGTACTTTCTGTAGTACATACGTTACTCTTCATGGAAAACAAGATATGTCCAGACATCGCTATCTCTGATTCTGCCTTCAATGGCAATGCCACCGGTCACTATCTCCCACAATGAATACCATCACCGCACGGACAGGGAAGAGAAAGCAATAACTTCTGTTATAATTGCTAGAAATTGTGATGTTCTCTCCTGTTTCAAAGAATGATCCTTTGCCTGATATAATTTCTAAGCTAGGTCTATTTGAAAACACGGTATTTTCAGAGTTTCACAGTGAATTACCAAGAAACAACATAGGAAACCACTGGGAACGGTGAAGTCACTTATAGATCCTTTGGTGTGTCAGGTGAAGCACACTACCCAAAAGACTCCAGCGTTCTTGAAACCAGTGTTTGCTCTTTAGTCTACTGTATCAACTCGAAAGCTCACTGAAGCATACAATGAAGCAGAACAACAACGGCACAGCAAGGGCATAATTCCATCTGTTGAAATCGTTTGATTATCTGTATATGGTGGTTAGAATTTCATCTGGTTGAAAACTGTTGCTGGCCTCCTTCGGAACACAGTTTTTATGAGTTAACAATAAGTGCAACAACAACTTTTAGAAAGACATACATGAGAACCAGATAGCATCTCATATCTTCAGTTCAAAGAGCTACATCTGTACTTTCAGTAGTACATACGTTACTCTGCACGGAAAACAAGATATGTCCAGACATCGCTATCTCTGATTCTGCCTTCAATGGCAATGCCACCGGTCACTATCTCCCACAATGAATACCATCACCGCACGGACAGGGAAGAGAAAGCAATAACTTCTGTTATAATTGCTAGAAATTGTGATGTTCTCTCCTGTTTCAAAGAATGATCCTTTGCCTGATATAATTTCTAAGCTAGGTCTCTTTGAAAACACGGTATTTTCAGAGTTTCACAGTGAATTACCAAGAAACAACATAGGAAACCACTGGGAACGGTGAAGTCACATATAGGTCCTTTGGTGTGTCAGGTGAAGCACACTACCCAAAAGACTCCAGCGTTCTTGAAACCAGTGTTTGCTCTTTAGTCTACTGTATCAACTCGAAAGCTCACTGAAGCACACAATGAAGCAGAACAACAACGGCACAGCAAGGGCATAATTCCATCTGTTGAAATCGTTTGATTATCTGTATATGGTGGTTAGAATTTCATCTGGTTGAAAACTGTTGCTGGCCTCCTTCGGAACACAGTCTTTATGAGTTAACAATAAGTGCAACAACAACTTTTAGAAAGACATACATGAGAACCAGATAGCATCTAATATCTTCAGTTCAAAGAGCTACATCTGTACTTTCAGTAGTACATGCGTTACTCTGCACGGAAAACAAGATATGTCGAGACATCGCTATCTCTGATTCTCCCTTCAAGGCAATGCCACCGGTCACTATCTCCCACAATGAATGCCATCACCGCACGGACAGGGAAGAGAAAGCAATAACTTCTGTTATAATTGCTAGAAATTGTGATGTTCTCTCCTGTTTCAAAGAATGATCCTTTGCCTGATATAATTTCTAAGCTAGGTCTCTTTGAAAACACGGTATTTTCAGAGTTTCACAGTAAATTACCAAGAAAAAACATAGGAAACCACTGGGAACGGTGAAGTCACATATAGATCCTTTGGTGTGTCAGGTGAAGCACACTACCCAAAAGACTCCAGCGTTCTTGAAACCAGTGTTTGCTCTTTAGTCTACTGTATCAACTCTAAATCTCACTGAAGTATACAATGAAGCAGAACAACAACGGCACAGCAAGGGCATAATTCCATCTGTTGAAATCGTTTGATTATCTGTATATGGTGGTTAGAATTTCATCTGGTTGAAAACTGTTGCTGGCCTCCTTCGGAACACAGTCTTTATGAGTTAACAATAAGTGCAACAACAACTTTTAGAAAGACATACATGAGAACCAGATAGCATCTAATATCTTCAGTTCAAAGAGCTACATCTGTACTTTCAGTAGTACATGCGTTACTCTGCACGGAAAACAAGATATGTCGAGACATCGCTATCTCTGATTCTGCCTTCAATGGCAATGCCACCGGTCACTATCTCCCACAATGAATGCTATCACCGAACGGAAAGGGAAGAGAAAGCAATGACTTCTGTTATAATTGCTAGAAATTGTGATGTTCTCTCCTGTTTCAAAGAATGATGCTTTGCCTGATATAATTTATAAGCTAGGTCTCTTTGAAAACACGGTATTTTCAGAGTTTCACAGTGAATTACCAAGAAACAACATAGGAAACCACTGGGAACGGTGAAGTCACATATAGATCCTTTGGTGTGTCAGGTGAAGCACACTACCCAAAAGACTCCAGCGTTCTTGAAACCAGTGTTTGCTCTTTAGTCTACTGTATCAACTCGAAAGCTCACTGAAGCATACAATGAAGCAGAACAACAACGGCACAGCAAGGGCATAATTCCATCTGTTGAAATCGTTTGATTATCTGTATATGGTGGTTAGAATTTCATCTGGTTGAAAACTGTTGCTGGCCTCCTTCGGAACACAGTCTTTATGAGTTAACAATAAGTGCAACAACAACTTTTAGAAAGACATACATGAGAACCAGATAGCATCTCATATCTTCAGTTCAAAGAGCTACATCTGTACTTTCAGTAGTACATACGTTACTCTGCATGGAAAACAAGATATGTCCAGACATCGCTATCTCTGATTCTGCCTTCAATGGCAATGCCACCGGTCACTGTCTCCCACAATGAATACCATCACCGCACGGACAGGGAAGAGAAAGCAATAACTTCTGTTATAATTGCTAGAAATTGTGATGTTCTCTCCTGTTTCAAAGAATGATCCTTTGCCTGATATAATTTCTAAGCTAGGTCTCTTTGAAAACACGGTATTTTCAGAGTTTCACAGTGAATTACCAAGAAACAACATAGGAAACCAATGGGAACGGTGAAGTCACATATAGGTCCTTTGGTGTGTCAGGTGAAGCACACTACCCAAAAGACTCCAGCGTTCTTGAAACCAGTGTTTGCTCTTTAGTCTACTGTATCAACTCGAAAGCTCACTGAAGCACACAATGAAGCAGAACAACAACGGCACAGCAAGGGCATAATTCCATCTGTTGAAATCGTTTGATTATCTGTATATGGTGGTTAGAATTTCATCTGGTTGAAAACTGTTGCTGGCCTCCTTCGGAACACAGTCTTTATGAGTTAACAATAAGTGCAACAACAACTTTTAGAAAGACATACATGAGAACCAGATAGCATCTAATATCTTCAGTTCAAAGAGCTACATCTGTACTTTCAGTAGTACATGCGTTACTCTGCACGGAAAACAAGATATGTCGAGACATCGCTATCTCTGATTCTCCCTTCAAGGCAATGCCACCGGTCACTATCTCCCACAATGAATGCCATCACCGCACGGACAGGGAAGAGAAAGCAATAACTTCTGTTATAATTGCTAGAAATTGTGATGTTCTCTCCTGTTTCAAAGAATGATCCTTTGCCTGATATAATTTCTAAGCTAGGTCTCTTTGAAAACACGGTATTTTCAGAGTTTCACAGTGAATTACCAAGAAACAACATAGGAAACCAATGGGAACGGTGAAGTCACATATAGGTCCTTTGGTGTGTCAGGTGAAGCACACTACCCAAAAGACTCCAGCGTTCTTGAAACCAGTGTTTGCTCTTTAGTCTACTGTATCAACTCGAAAGCTCACTGAAGCACACAATGAAGCAGAACAACAACGGCACAGCAAGGGCATAATTCCATCTGTTGAAATCGTTTGATTATCTGTATATGGTGGTTAGAATTTCATCTGGTTGAAAACTGTTGCTGGCCTCCTTCGGAACACAGTCTTTATGAGTTAACAATAAGTGCAACAACAACTTTTAGAAAGACATACATGAGAACCAGATAGCATCTAATATCTTCAGTTCAAAGAGCTACATCTGTACTTTCAGTAGTACATGCGTTACTCTGCACGGAAAACAAGATATGTCGAGACATCGCTATCTCTGATTCTCCCTTCAAGGCAATGCCACCGGTCACTATCTCCCACAATGAATGCCATCACCGCACGGACAGGGAAGAGAAAGCAATAACTTCTGTTATAATTGCTAGAAATTGTGATGTTCTCTCCTGTTTCAAAGAATGATCCTTTGCCTGATATAATTTCTAAGCTAGGTCTCTTTGAAAACACGGTATTTTCAGAGTTTCACAGTAAATTACCAAGAAAAAACATAGGAAACCACTGGGAACGGTGAAGTCACATATAGATCCTTTTGTGTGTCAGGTGAAGCACACTACCCAAAAGACTCCAGCGTTCTTGAAACCAGTGTTTGCTCTTTAGTCTACTGTATCAACTCTAAATCTCACTGAAGTATACAATGAAGCAGAACAACAACGGCACAGCAAGGGCATAATTCCATCTGTTGAAATCGTTTGATTATCTGTATATGGTGGTTAGAATTTCATCTGGTTGAAAACTGTTGCTGGCCTCCTTCGGAACACAGTCTTTATGAGTTAACAATAAGTGCAACAACAACTTTTAGAAAGACATACATGAGAACCAGATAGCATCTAATATCTTCAGTTCAAAGAGCTACATCTGTACTTTCAGTAGTACATGCGTTACTCTGCACGGAAAACAAGATATGTCGAGACATCGCTATCTCTGATTCTGCCTTCAATGACAATGCCACCGGTCACTATCTCCCACAATGAATGCTATCACCGAACGGAAAGGGAAGAGAAAGCAATGACTTCTGTTATAATTGCTAGAAATTGTGATGTTCTCTCCTGTTTCAAAGAATGATGCTTTGCCTGATATAATTTATAAGCTAGGTCTCTTTGAAAACACGGTATTTTCAGAGTTTCACAGTGAATTACCAAGAAACAACATAGGAAACCACTGGGAACGGTGAAGTCACATATAGATCCTTTGGTGTGTCAGGTGAAGCACACTACCCAAAAGACTCCAGCGTTCTTGAAACCAGTGTTTGCTCTTTAGTCTACTGTATCAACTCGAAAGCTCACTGAAGCATACAATGAAGCAGAACAACAACGGCACAGCAAGGGCATAATTCCATCTGTTGAAATCGTTTGATTATCTGTATATGGTGGTTAGAATTTCATCTGGTTGAAAACTGTTGCTGGCCTCCTTCGGAACACAGTCTTTATGAGTTAACAATAAGTGCAACAACAACTTTTAGAAAGACATACATGAGAACCAGATAGCATCTCATATCTTCAGTTCAAAGAGCTACATCTGTACTTTCAGTAGTACATACGTTACTCTGCATGGAAAACAAGATATGTCCAGACATCGCTATCTCTGATTCTCCCTTCAAGGCAATGCCACCGGTCACTATCTCCCACAATGAATGCCATCACCGCACGGACAGGGAAGAGAAAGCAATAACTTCTGTTATAATTGCTAGAAATTGTGATGTTCTCTCCTGTTTCAAAGAATGATCCTTTGCCTGATATAATTTCTAAGCTAGGTCTCTTTGAAAACACGGTATTTTCAGAGTTTCACAGTGAATTACCAAGAAACAACATAGGAAACCAATGGGAACGGTGAAGTCACATATAGGTCCTTTGGTGTGTCAGGTGAAGCACACTACCCAAAAGACTCCAGCGTTCTTGAAACCAGTGTTTGCTCTTTAGTCTACTGTATCAACTCGAAAGCTCACTGAAGCACACAATGAAGCAGAACAACAACGGCACAGCAAGGGCATAATTCCATCTGTTGAAATCGTTTGATTATCTGTATATGGTGGTTAGAATTTCATCTGGTTGAAAACTGTTGCTGGCCTCCTTCGGAACACAGTCTTTATGAGTTAACAATAAGTGCAACAACAACTTTTAGAAAGACATACATGAGAACCAGATAGCATCTAATATCTTCAGTTCAAAGAGCTACATCTGTACTTTCAGTAGTACATGCGTTACTCTGCACGGAAAACAAGATATGTCGAGACATCGCTATCTCTGATTCTCCCTTCAAGGCAATGCCACCGGTCACTATCTCCCACAATGAATGCCATCACCGCACGGACAGGGAAGAGAAAGCAATAACTTCTGTTATAATTGCTAGAAATTGTGATGTTCTCTCCTGTTTCAAAGAATGATCCTTTGCCTGATATAATTTCTAAGCTAGGTCTCTTTGAAAACACGGTATTTTCAGAGTTTCACAGTAAATTACCAAGAAAAAACATAGGAAACCACTGGGAACGGTGAAGTCACATATAGATCCTTTGGTGTGTCAGGTGAAGCACACTACCCAAAAGACTCCAGCGTTCTTGAAACCAGTGTTTGCTCTTTAGTCTACTGTATCAACTCTAAATCTCACTGAAGTATACAATGAAGCAGAACAACAACGGCACAGCAAGGGCATAATTCCATCTGTTGAAATCGTTTGATTATCTGTATATGGTGGTTAGAATTTCATCTGGTTGAAAACTGTTGCTGGCCTCCTTCGGAACACAGTCTTTATGAGTTAACAATAAGTGCAACAACAACTTTTAGAAAGACATACATGAGAACCAGATAGCATCTAATATCTTCAGTTCAAAGAGCTACATCTGTACTTTCAGTAGTACATGCGTTACTCTGCACGGAAAACAAGATATGTCGAGACATCGCTATCTCTGATTCTGCCTTCAATGGCAATGCCACCGGTCACTATCTCCCACAATGAATGCTATCACCGAACGGAAAGGGAAGAGAAAGCAATGACTTCTGTTATAATTGCTAGAAATTGTGATGTTCTCTCCTGTTTCAAAGAATGATGCTTTGCCTGATATAATTTATAAGCTAGGTCTCTTTGAAAACACGGTATTTTCAGAGTTTCACAGTGAATTACCAAGAAACAACATAGGAAACCACTGGGAACGGTGAAGTCACATATAGATCCTTTGGTGTGTCAGGTGAAGCACACTACCCAAAAGACTCCAGCGTTCTTGAAACCAGTGTTTGCTCTTTAGTCTACTGTATCAACTCGAAAGCTCACTGAAGCATACAATGAAGCAGAACAACAACGGCACAGCAAGGGCATAATTCCATCTGTTGAAATCGTTTGATTATCTGTATATGGTGGTTAGAATTTCATCTGGTTGAAAACTGTTGCTGGCCTCCTTCGGAACACAGTCTTTATGAGTTAACAATAAGTGCAACAACAACTTTTAGAAAGACATACATGAGAACCAGATAGCATCTCATATCTTCAGTTCAAAGAGCTACATCTGTACTTTCAGTAGTACATACGTTACTCTGCATGGAAAACAAGATATGTCCAGACATCGCTATCTCTGATTCTGCCTTCAATGGCAATGCCACCGGTCACTATCTCCCACAATGAATACCATCACCGCACGGACAGGGAAGAGAAAGCAATAACTTCTGTTATAATTGCTAGAAATTGTGATGTTCTCTCCTGTTTCAAAGAATGATCCTTTGCCTGATATAATTTCTAAGCTAGGTCTCTTTGAAAACACGGTATTTTCAGAGTTTCACAGTGAATTACCAAGAAACAACATAGGAAACCAATGGGAACGGTGAAGTCACATATAGGTCCTTTGGTGTGTCAGGTGAAGCACACTACCCAAAAGACTCCAGCGTTCTTGAAACCAGTGTTTGCTCTTTAGTCTACTGTATCAACTCGAAAGCTCACTGAAGCACACAATGAAGCAGAACAACAACGGCACAGCAAGGGCATAATTCCATCTGTTGAAATCGTTTGATTATCTGTATATGGTGGTTAGAATTTCATCTGGTTGAAAACTGTTGCTGGCCTCCTTCGGAACACAGTCTTTATGAGTTAACAATAAGTGCAACAACAACTTTTAGAAAGACATACATGAGAACCAGATAGCATCTAATATCTTCAGTTCAAAGAGCTACATCTGTACTTTCAGTAGTACATGCGTTACTCTGCACGGAAAACAAGATATGTCGAGACATCGCTATCTCTGATTCTCCCTTCAAGGCAATGCCACCGGTCACTATCTCCCACAATGAATGCCATCACCGCACGGACAGGGAAGAGAAAGCAATAACTTCTGTTATAATTGCTAGAAATTGTGATGTTCTCTCCTGTTTCAAAGAATGATGCTTTGCCTGATATAATTTCTAAGCTAGGTCTCTTTGAAAACACGGTATTTTCAGAGTTTCACAGTGAATTACCAAGAAACAACATAGGAAACCACTGGGAACGGTGAAGTCACATATAGGTCCTTTGGTGTGTCAGGTGAAGCACACTACCCAAAAGACTCCAGCGTTCTTGAAACCAGTGTTTGCTCTTTAGTCTACTGTATCAACTCGAAAGCTCACTGAAGCACACAATGAAGCAGAACAACAACGGCACAGCAAGGGCATAATTCCATCTGTTGAAATCGTTTGATTATCTGTATATGGTGGTTAGAATTTCATCTGGTTGAAAACTGTTGCTGGCCTCCTTCGGAACACAGTCTTTATGAGTTAACAATAAGTGCAACAACAACTTTTAGAAAGACATACATGAGAACCAGATAGCATCTAATATCTTCAGTTCAAAGAGCTACATCTGTACTTTCAGTAGTACATGCGTTACTCTGCACGGAAAACAAGATATGTCGAGACATCGCTATCTCTGATTCTGCCTTCAAGGCAATGCCACCGGTCACTATATCCAACAATGAATGCCATCACCGCACGGACAGGGAAGAGAAAGCAATAATTTCTGTTATAATTGCTAGAAATTGTGATGTTCTCTCCTGTTTCAAATAATGGTGCTTTGCCTGATATAATTTCTAAGATAGGTCTCTTTGAATACACGGTATTTTCAGAGTTTCACAGTGAATTACCAAGAAACAACATAGGAAACCACTGGGAACGGTGAAGTCACATATAGATCCTTTGGTGTGTCAGGTGAAACACACTACCCAAAAGATTCCAGCGTTCTTGAAACCAATGTTTGCTCTTTAGTCTACTGTATCAACTCGAAAGCTCACTGAAGCATACAATGAAGCAGAACAACAACGGCACAGCAAGGGCATAATTCCATCTGTTGAAATCGTTTGATTATCTGTATATGGTGGTTAGAATTTCATCTGGTTGAAAACTGTTGCTGGCCTCCTTCGGAACACAGTCTTTATGAGTTAACAATAAGTGCAACAACAACTTTTAGAAAGACATACATGAGAACCAGATAGCATCTAATATCTTCAGTTCAAAGAGCTACATCTGTACTTTCAGTAGTACATGCGTTACTCTGCACGGAAAACAAGATATGTCGAGACATCGCTATCTCTGATTGTGCCTTCAATGGCAATGCCATGGGTCACTATCTCTCACAATGAATGCCATCACCGCACGGACAGGGAAGAGAAAGCAATAACTTCTGTTATAATTGCTAGAAATTGTGATGTTCTCTCCTGTTTCAAAGAATGGTGCTTTGCCTGATATAATTTCTAAGCTAGGTCTCTTTGAAAACACGGTATTTTCAGAGTTTCACAGTGAATTACCAAGAAACAACATAGGAAACCACTGGGAACGGTGAAGTCACATATAGATCCTTTGGTGTGTCAGGTGAAACACACTACCCAAAAGACTCCAGCGTTCTTGAAACCAGTGTTTGCTCTTTAGTCTACTGTATCAACTCGAAAGCTCACTGAAGCATACAATGAAGCAGAACAACAACGGCACAGCAAGGGCATAATTCCATCTGTTGAAATCGTTTGATTATCTGTATATGGTGGTTAGAATTTCATCTGGTTGAAAACTGTTGCTGGCCTCCTTCGGAACACAGTCTTTATGAGTTAACAATAAGTGCAACAACAACTTTTAGAAAGACATACATGAGAACCAGATAGCATCTAATATCTTCAGTTCAAAGAGCTACATCTGTACTTTCAGTAGAACATGCGTTACTCTGCACGGAAAACAAGATATGTCGAGACATCGCTATCTCTGATTGTTCCTTCAATGGCAATGCCACCGGTCACTATCTCCCACAATGAATGCCATCACCGCACGGACAGGGAAGAGAAAGCAATAACTTCTGTTATAATTGCTAGAAATTGTGATGTTCTCTCCTGTTTCAAAGAATGATGCTTTGCGTGATATAAATTCTAAGCTAGGTCTCTTTGAAAACACGGTATTTTCAGAGTTTCACAGTGAATTACCAAGAAAAAACATAGGAAACCACTGGGAACGGTGAAGTCACATATAGATCCTTTGGTGTGTCAGGTGAAACACACTACCCAAAAGACTCCAGCGTTCTTGAAACCAGTGTTTGCTCTTTAGTCTACTGTATCAACTCTAAATCTCACTGAAGTATACAATGAAGCAGAACAACAACGGCACAGCAAGGGCATAATGCCATCTGTTGAAATCGTTTGATTATCTGTATATGGTGGTTAGAATTTCATCTGGTTGAAAACTGTTGCTGGCCTCCTTCGGAACACAGTCTTTATGAGTTAACAATAAGTGCAACAACAACTTTTAGAAAGACATACATGAGAACCAGATAGCATCTAATATCTTCAGTTCAAAGAGCTACATCTGTACTTTCAGTAGTACATGCGTTACTCTGCACGGAAAACAAGATATGTCGAGACATCGCTATCTCTGATTCTGCCTTCAAGGCAATGCCACCGGTCACTATATCCAACAATGAATGCCATCACCGCACGGACAGGGAAGAGAAAGCAATAATTTCTGTTATAATTGCTAGAAATTGTGATGTTCTCTCCTGTTTCAAATAATGGTGCTTTGCCTGATATAATTTCTAAGATAGGTCTCTTTGAATACACGGTATTTTCAGAGTTTCACAGTGAATTACCAAGAAACAACATAGGAAACCACTGGGAACGGTGAAGTCACATATAGATCCTTTGGTGTGTCAGGTGAAACACACTACCCAAAAGATTCCAGCGTTCTTGAAACCAATGTTTGCTCTTTAGTCTACTGTATCAACTCGAAAGCTCACTGAAGCATACAATGAAGCAGAACAACAACGGCACAGCAAGGGCATAATTCCATCTGTTGAAATCGTTTGATTATCTGTATATGGTGGTTAGAATTTCATCTGGTTGAAAACTGTTGCTGGCCTCCTTCGGAACACAGTCTTTATGAGTTAACAATAAGTGCAACAACAACTTTTAGAAAGACATACATGAGAACCAGATAGCATCTAATATCTTCAGTTCAAAGAGCTACATCTGTACTTTCAGTAGTACATGCGTTACTCTGCACGGAAAACAAGATATGTCGAGACATCGCTATCTCTGATTGTGCCTTCAATGGCAATGCCATGGGTCACTATCTCTCACAATGAATGCCATCACCGCACGGACAGGGAAGAGAAAGCAATAACTTCTGTTATAATTGCTAGAAATTGTGATGTTCTCTCCTGTTTCAAAGAATGGTGCTTTGCCTGATATAATTTCTAAGCTAGGTCTCTTTGAAAACACGGTATTTTCAGAGTTTCACAGTGAATTACCAAGAAACAACATAGGAAACCACTGGGAACGGTGAAGTCACATATAGATCCTTTGGTGTGTCAGGTGAAACACACTACCCAAAAGACTCCAGCGTTCTTGAAACCAGTGTTTGCTCTTTAGTCTACTGTATCAACTCGAAAGCTCACTGAAGCATACAATGAAGCATAACAACAACGGCACAGCAAGGGCATAATTCCATCTGTTGAAATCGTTTGATTATCTGTATATGGTGGTTAGAATTTCATCTGGTTGAAAACTGTTGCTGGCCTCCTTCGGAACACAGTCTTTATGAGTTAACAATAAGTGCAACAACAACTTTTAGAAAGACATACATGAGAACCAGATAGCATCTAATATCTTCAGTTCAAAGAGCTACATCTGTACTTTCAGTAGAACATGCGTTACTCTGCACGGAAAACAAGATATGTCGAGACATCGCTATCTCTGATTGTTCCTTCAATGGCAATGCCACCGGTCACTATCTCCCACAATGAATGCCATCACCGCACGGACAGGGAAGAGAAAGCAATAACTTCTGTTATAATTGCTAGAAATTGTGATGTTCTCTCCTGTTTCAAAGAATGATGCTTTGCGTGATATAAATTCTAAGCTAGGTCTCTTTGAAAACACGGTATTTTCAGAGTTTCACAGTGAATTACCAAGAAAAAACATAGGAAACCACTGGGAACGGTGAAGTCACATATAGATCCTTTGGTGTGTCAGGTGAAACACACTACCCAAAAGACTCCAGCGTTCTTGAAACCAGTGTTTGCTCTTTAGTCTACTGTATCAACTCTAAATCTCACTGAAGTATACAATGAAGCAGAACAACAACGGCACAGCAAGGGCATAATGCCATCTGTTGAAATCGTTTGATTATCTGTATATGGTGGTTAGAATTTCATCTGGTTGAAAACTGTTGCTGGCCTCCTTCGGAACACAGTCTTTATGAGTTAACAATAAGTGCAACAACAACTTTTAGAAAGACATACATGAGAACCAGATAGCATCTAATATCTTCAGTTCAAAGAGCTACATCTGTACTTTCAGTAGTACATGCGTTACTCTGCACGGAAAACAAGATATGTCGAGACATCGCTATCTCTGATTCTGCCTTCAATGGCAATGCCACCGGTCACTATCTCCCACAATGAATGCTATCACCGAACGGAAAGGGAAGAGAAAGCAATAACTTCTGTTATAATTGCTAGAAATTGTGATGTTCTCTCCTGTTTCAAAGAATGATGCTTTGCCTGATATAATTTCTAAGCTAGGTCTCTTTGAAAACACGGTATTTTCAGAGTTTCACAGTGAATTACCAAGAAACAACGTAGGAAACCACTGGGAACGGTGAAGTCACATATAGATCCTTTGGTGTGTCAGGTGAAGCACACTACCCAAAAGACTCCAGCGTTCTTGAAACCAGTGTTTGCTCTTTAGTCTACTGTATCAACTCGAAAGCTCACTGAAGCATACAATGAAGCAGAACAACAACGGCACAGCAAGGGCATAATTCCATCTGTTGAAATCGTTTGATTATCTGTATATGGTGGTTAGAATTTCATCTGGTTGAAAACTGTTGCTGGCCTCCTTCGGAACACAGTCTTTATGAGTTAACAATAAGTGCAACAACAACTTTTAGAAAGACATACATGAGAACCAGATAGCATCTCATATCTTCAGTTCAAAGAGCTACATCTGTACTTTCTGTAGTACATACGTTACTCTTCATGGAAAACAAGATATGTCCAGACATCGCTATCTCTGATTCTGCCTTCAATGGCAATGCCACCGGTCACTATCTCCCACAATGAATACCATCACCGCACGGACAGGGAAGAGAAAGCAATAACTTCTGTTATAATTGCTAGAAATTGTGATGTTCTCTCCTGTTTCAAAGAATGATCCTTTGCCTGATATAATTTCTAAGCTAGGTCTATTTGAAAACACGGTATTTTCAGAGTTTCACAGTGAATTACCAAGAAACAACATAGGAAACCACTGGGAACGGTGAAGTCACTTATAGATCCTTTGGTGTGTCAGGTGAAGCACACTACCCAAAAGACTCCAGCGTTCTTGAAACCAGTGTTTGCTCTTTAGTCTACTGTATCAACTCGAAAGCTCACTGAAGCATACAATGAAGCAGAACAACAACGGCACAGCAAGGGCATAATTCCATCTGTTGAAATCGTTTGATTATCTGTATATGGTGGTTAGAATTTCATCTGGTTGAAAACTGTTGCCGGCCTCCTTCGGAACACAGTTTTTATGAGTTAACAATAAGTGCAACAACAACTTTTAGAAAGACATACATGAGAACCAGATAGCATCTCATATCTTCAGTTCAAAGAGCTACATCTGTACTTTCAGTAGTACATACGTTACTCTGCACGGAAAACAAGATATGTCCAGACATCGCTATCTCTGATTCTGCCTTCAATGGCAATGCCACCGGTCACTATCTCCCACAATGAATACCATCACCGCACGGACAGGGAAGAGAAAGCAATAACTTCTGTTATAATTGCTAGAAATTGTGATGTTCTCTCCTGTTTCAAAGAATGATCCTTTGCCTGATATAATTTCTAAGCTAGGTCTCTTTGAAAACACGGTATTTTCAGAGTTTCACAGTGAATTACCAAGAAACAACATAGGAAACCACTGGGAACGGTGAAGTCACATATAGGTCCTTTGGTGTGTCAGGTGAAGCACACTACCCAAAAGACTCCAGCGTTCTTGAAACCAGTGTTTGCTCTTTAGTCTACTGTATCAACTCGAAAGCTCACTGAAGCACACAATGAAGCAGAACAACAACGGCACAGCAAGGGCATAATTCCATCTGTTGAAATCGTTTGATTATCTGTATATGGTGGTTAGAATTTCATCTGGTTGAAAACTGTTGCTGGCCTCCTTCGGAACACAGTCTTTATGAGTTAACAATAAGTGCAACAACAACTTTTAGAAAGACATACATGAGAACCAGATAGCATCTAATATCTTCAGTTCAAAGAGCTACATCTGTACTTTCAGTAGTACATGCGTTACTCTGCACGGAAAACAAGATATGTCGAGACATCGCTATCTCTGATTCTCCCTTCAAGGCAATGCCACCGGTCACTATCTCCCACAATGAATGCCATCACCGCACGGACAGGGAAGAGAAAGCAATAACTTCTGTTATAATTGCTAGAAATTGTGATGTTCTCTCCTGTTTCAAAGAATGATCCTTTGCCTGATATAATTTCTAAGCTAGGTCTCTTTGAAAACACGGTATTTTCAGAGTTTCACAGTAAATTACCAAGAAAAAACATAGGAAACCACTGGGAACGGTGAAGTGACATATAGATCCTTTGGTGTGTCAGGTGAAGCACACTACCCAAAAGACTCCAGCGTTCTTGAAACCAGTGTTTGCTCTTTAGTCTACTGTATCAACTCTAAATCTCACTGAAGTATACAATGAAGCAGAACAACAACGGCACAGCAAGGGCATAATTCCATCTGTTGAAATCGTTTGATTATCTGTATATGGTGGTTAGAATTTCATCTGGTTGAAAACTGTTGCTGGCCTCCTTCGGAACACAGTCTTTATGAGTTAACAATAAGTGCAACAACAACTTTTAGAAAGACATACATGAGAACCAGATAGCATCTCATATCTTCAGTTCAAAGAGCTACATCTGTACTTTCTGTAGTACATACGTTACTCTTCATGGAAAACAAGATATGTCCAGACATCGCTATCTCTGATTCTGCCTTCAATGGCAATGCCACCGGTCACTATCTCCCACAATGAATACCATCACCGCACGGACAGGGAAGAGAAAGCAATAACTTCTGTTATAATTGCTAGAAATTGTGATGTTCTCTCCTGTTTCAAAGAATGATCCTTTGCCTGATATAATTTCTAAGCTAGGTCTATTTGAAAACACGGTATTTTCAGAGTTTCACAGTGAATTACCAAGAAACAACATAGGAAACCACTGGGAACGGTGAAGTCACTTATAGATCCTTTGGTGTGTCAGGTGAAGCACACTACCCAAAAGACTCCAGCGTTCTTGAAACCAGTGTTTGCTCTTTAGTCTACTGTATCAACTCGAAAGCTCACTGAAGCATACAATGAAGCAGAACAACAACGGCACAGCAAGGGCATAATTCCATCTGTTGAAATCGTTTGATTATCTGTATATGGTGGTTAGAATTTCATCTGGTTGAAAACTGTTGCCGGCCTCCTTCGGAACACAGTTTTTATGAGTTAACAATAAGTGCAACAACAACTTTTAGAAAGACATACATGAGAACCAGATAGCATCTCATATCTTCAGTTCAAAGAGCTACATCTGTACTTTCAGTAGTACATACGTTACTCTGCACGGAAAACAAGATATGTCCAGACATCGCTATCTCTGATTCTGCCTTCAATGGCAATGCCACCGGTCACTATCTCCCACAATGAATACCATCACCGCACGGACAGGGAAGAGAAAGCAATAACTTCTGTTATAATTGCTAGAAATTGTGATGTTCTCTCCTGTTTCAAAGAATGATCCTTTGCCTGATATAATTTCTAAGCTAGGTCTCTTTGAAAACACGGTATTTTCAGAGTTTCACAGTGAATTACCAAGAAACAACATAGGAAACCACTGGGAACGGTGAAGTCACATATAGGTCCTTTGGTGTGTCAGGTGAAGCACACTACCCAAAAGACTCCAGCGTTCTTGAAACCAGTGTTTGCTCTTTAGTCTACTGTATCAACTCGAAAGCTCACTGAAGCACACAATGAAGCAGAACAACAACGGCACAGCAAGGGCATAATTCCATCTGTTGAAATCGTTTGATTATCTGTATATGGTGGTTAGAATTTCATCTGGTTGAAAACTGTTGCTGGCCTCCTTCGGAACACAGTCTTTATGAGTTAACAATAAGTGCAACAACAACTTTTAGAAAGACATACATGAGAACCAGATAGCATCTAATATCTTCAGTTCAAAGAGCTACATCTGTACTTTCAGTAGTACATGCGTTACTCTGCACGGAAAACAAGATATGTCGAGACATCGCTATCTCTGATTCTCCCTTCAAGGCAATGCCACCGGTCACTATCTCCCACAATGAATGCCATCACCGCACGGACAGGGAAGAGAAAGCAATAACTTCTGTTATAATTGCTAGAAATTGTGATGTTCTCTCCTGTTTCAAAGAATGATCCTTTGCCTGATATAATTTCTAAGCTAGGTCTCTTTGAAAACACGGTATTTTCAGAGTTTCACAGTAAATTACCAAGAAAAAACATAGGAAACCACTGGGAACGGTGAAGTCACATATAGATCCTTTGGTGTGTCAGGTGAAGCACACTACCCAAAAGACTCCAGCGTTCTTGAAACCAGTGTTTGCTCTTTAGTCTACTGTATCAACTCTAAATCTCACTGAAGTATACAATGAAGCAGAACAACAACGGCACAGCAAGGGCATAATTCCATCTGTTGAAATCGTTTGATTATCTGTATATGGTGGTTAGAATTTCATCTGGTTGAAAACTGTTGCTGGCCTCCTTCGGAACACAGTCTTTATGAGTTAACAATAAGTGCAACAACAACTTTTAGAAAGACATACATGAGAACCAGATAGCATCTAATATCTTCAGTTCAAAGAGCTACATCTGTACTTTCAGTAGTACATGCGTTACTCTGCACGGAAAACAAGATATGTCGAGACATCGCTATCTCTGATTCTGCCTTCAATGGCAATGCCACCGGTCACTATCTCCCACAATGAATGCTATCACCGAACGGAAAGGGAAGAGAAAGCAATGACTTCTGTTATAATTGCTAGAAATTGTGATGTTCTCTCCTGTTTCAAAGAATGATGCTTTGCCTGATATAATTTATAAGCTAGGTCTCTTTGAAAACACGGTATTTTCAGAGTTTCACAGTGAATTACCAAGAAACAACATAGGAAACCACTGGGAACGGTGAAGTCACATATAGATCCTTTGGTGTGTCAGGTGAAGCACACTACCCAAAAGACTCCAGCGTTCTTGAAACCAGTGTTTGCTCTTTAGTCTACTGTATCAACTCGAAAGCTCACTGAAGCA
This sequence comes from Furipterus horrens, assembly GCF_987537825.1. Classification (NCBI taxonomy): domain Eukaryota; kingdom Metazoa; phylum Chordata; class Mammalia; order Chiroptera; family Furipteridae; genus Furipterus; species Furipterus horrens. The sequence goes on from NW_028327188.1 coordinate 6,367,061, forward strand.
TACAATGAAGCAGAACAACAACGGCACAGCAAGGGCATAATTCCATCTGTTGAAATCGTTTGATTATCTGTATATGGTGGTTAGAATTTCATCTGGTTGAAAACTGTTGCTGGCCTCCTTCGGAACACAGTCTTTATGAGTTAACAATAAGTGCAACAACAACTTTTAGAAAGACATACATGAGAACCAGATAGCATCTCATATCTTCAGTTCAAAGAGCTACATCTGTACTTTCAGTAGTACATACGTTACTCTGCATGGAAAACAAGATATGTCCAGACATCGCTATCTCTGATTCTGCCTTCAATGGCAATGCCACCGGTCACTGTCTCCCACAATGAATACCATCACCGCACGGACAGGGAAGAGAAAGCAATAACTTCTGTTATAATTGCTAGAAATTGTGATGTTCTCTCCTGTTTCAAAGAATGATCCTTTGCCTGATATAATTTCTAAGCTAGGTCTCTTTGAAAACACGGTATTTTCAGAGTTTCACAGTGAATTACCAAGAAACAACATAGGAAACCAATGGGAACGGTGAAGTCACATATAGGTCCTTTGGTGTGTCAGGTGAAGCACACTACCCAAAAGACTCCAGCGTTCTTGAAACCAGTGTTTGCTCTTTAGTCTACTGTATCAACTCGAAAGCTCACTGAAGCACACAATGAAGCAGAACAACAACGGCACAGCAAGGGCATAATTCCATCTGTTGAAATCGTTTGATTATCTGTATATGGTGGTTAGAATTTCATCTGGTTGAAAACTGTTGCTGGCCTCCTTCGGAACACAGTCTTTATGAGTTAACAATAAGTGCAACAACAACTTTTAGAAAGACATACATGAGAACCAGATAGCATCTAATATCTTCAGTTCAAAGAGCTACATCTGTACTTTCAGTAGTACATGCGTTACTCTGCACGGAAAACAAGATATGTCGAGACATCGCTATCTCTGATTCTCCCTTCAAGGCAATGCCACCGGTCACTATCTCCCACAATGAATGCCATCACCGCACGGACAGGGAAGAGAAAGCAATAACTTCTGTTATAATTGCTAGAAATTGTGATGTTCTCTCCTGTTTCAAAGAATGATCCTTTGCCTGATATAATTTCTAAGCTAGGTCTCTTTGAAAACACGGTATTTTCAGAGTTTCACAGTGAATTACCAAGAAACAACATAGGAAACCACTGGGAACGGTGAAGTCACATATAGGTCCTTTGGTGTGTCAGGTGAAGCACACTACCCAAAAGACTCCAGCGTTCTTGAAACCAGTGTTTGCTCTTTAGTCTACTGTATCAACTCGAAAGCTCACTGAAGCACACAATGAAGCAGAACAACAACGGCACAGCAAGGGCATAATTCCATCTGTTGAAATCGTTTGATTATCTGTATATGGTGGTTAGAATTTCATCTGGTTGAAAACTGTTGCTGGCCTCCTTCGGAACACAGTCTTTATGAGTTAACAATAAGTGCAACAACAACTTTTAGAAAGACATACATGAGAACCAGATAGCATCTAATATCTTCAGTTCAAAGAGCTACATCTGTACTTTCAGTAGTACATGCGTTACTCTGCACGGAAAACAAGATATGTCGAGACATCGCTATCTCTGATTCTCCCTTCAAGGCAATGCCACCGGTCACTATCTCCCACAATGAATGCCATCACCGCACGGACAGGGAAGAGAAAGCAATAACTTCTGTTATAATTGCTAGAAATTGTGATGTTCTCTCCTGTTTCAAAGAATGATGCTTTGCCTGATATAATTTATAAGCTAGGTCTCTTTGAAAACACGGTATTTTCAGAGTTTCACAGTGAATTACCAAGAAACAACATAGGAAACCACTGGGAACGGTGAAGTCACATATAGATCCTTTGGTGTGTCAGGTGAAGCACACTACCCAAAAGACTCCAGCGTTCTTGAAACCAGTGTTTGCTCTTTAGTCTACTGTATCAACTCGAAAGCTCACTGAAGCATACAATGAAGCAGAACAACAACGGCACAGCAAGGGCATAATTCCATCTGTTGAAATCGTTTGATTATCTGTATATGGTGGTTAGAATTTCATCTGGTTGAAAACTGTTGCTGGCCTCCTTCGGAACACAGTCTTTATGAGTTAACAATAAGTGCAACAACAACTTTTAGAAAGACATACATGAGAACCAGATAGCATCTCATATCTTCAGTTCAAAGAGCTACATCTGTACTTTCAGTAGTACATACGTTACTCTGCATGGAAAACAAGATATGTCCAGACATCGCTATCTCTGATTCTCCCTTCAAGGCAATGCCACCGGTCACTATCTCCCACAATGAATGCCATCACCGCACGGACAGGGAAGAGAAAGCAATAACTTCTGTTATAATTGCTAGAAATTGTGATGTTCTCTCCTGTTTCAAAGAATGATCCTTTGCCTGATATAATTTCTAAGCTAGGTCTCTTTGAAAACACGGTATTTTCAGAGTTTCACAGTGAATTACCAAGAAACAACATAGGAAACCAATGGGAACAGTGAAGTCACATATAGGTCCTTTGGTGTGTCAGGTGAAGCACACTACCCAAAAGACTCCAGCGTTCTTGAAACCAGTGTTTGCTCTTTAGTCTACTGTATCAACTCGAAAGCTCACTGAAGCACACAATGAAGCAGAACAACAACGGCACAGCAAGGGCATAATTCCATCTGTTGAAATCGTTTGATTATCTGTATATGGTGGTTAGAATTTCATCTGGTTGAAAACTGTTGCTGGCCTCCTTCGGAACACAGTCTTTATGAGTTAACAATAAGTGCAACAACAACTTTTAGGAAGACATACATGAGAACCAGATAGCATCTAATATCTTCAGTTCAAAGAGCTACATCTGTACTTTCAGTAGTACATGCGTTACTCTGCACGGAAAACAAGATATGTCGAGACATCGCTATCTCTGATTCTCCCTTCAAGGCAATGCCACCGGTCACTATCTCCCACAATGAATGCCATCACCGCACGGACAGGGAAGAGAAAGCAATAACTTCTGTTATAATTGCTAGAAATTGTGATGTTCTCTCCTGTTTCAAAGAATGATCCTTTGCCTGATATAATTTCTAAGCTAGGTCTCTTTGAAAACACGGTATTTTCAGAGTTTCACAGTAAATTACCAAGAAAAAACATAGGAAACCACTGGGAACGGTGAAGTCACATATAGATCCTTTGGTGTGTCAGGTGAAGCACACTACCCAAAAGACTCCAGCGTTCTTGAAACCAGTGTTTGCTCTTTAGTCTACTGTATCAACTCTAAATCTCACTGAAGTATACAATGAAGCAGAACAACAACGGCACAGCAAGGGCATAATTCCATCTGTTGAAATCGTTTGATTATCTGTATATGGTGGTTAGAATTTCATCTGGTTGAAAACTGTTGCTGGCCTCCTTCGGAACACAGTCTTTATGAGTTAACAATAAGTGCAACAACAACTTTTAGAAAGACATACATGAGAACCAGATAGCATCTAATATCTTCAGTTCAAAGAGCTACATCTGTACTTTCAGTAGTACATGCGTTACTCTGCACGGAAAACAAGATATGTCGAGACATCGCTATCTCTGATTCTGCCTTCAATGGCAATGCCACCGGTCACTATCTCCCACAATGAATGCTATCACCGAACGGAAAGGGAAGAGAAAGCAATGACTTCTGTTATAATTGCTAGAAATTGTGATGTTCTCTCCTGTTTCAAAGAATGATGCTTTGCCTGATATAATTTATAAGCTAGGTCTCTTTGAAAACACGGTATTTTCAGAGTTTCACAGTGAATTACCAAGAAACAACATAGGAAACCACTGGGAACGGTGAAGTCACATATAGATCCTTTGGTGTGTCAGGTGAAGCACACTACCCAAAAGACTCCAGCGTTCTTGAAACCAGTGTTTGCTCTTTAGTCTACTGTATCAACTCGAAAGCTCACTGAAGCATACAATGAAGCAGAACAACAACGGCACAGCAAGGGCATAATTCCATCTGTTGAAATCGTTTGATTATCTGTATATGGTGGTTAGAATTTCATCTGGTTGAAAACTGTTGCTGGCCTCCTTCGGAACACAGTCTTTATGAGTTAACAATAAGTGCAACAACAACTTTTAGAAAGACATACATGAGAACCAGATAGCATCTCATATCTTCAGTTCAAAGAGCTACATCTGTACTTTCAGTAGTACATACGTTACTCTGCATGGAAAACAAGATATGTCCAGACATCGCTATCTCTGATTCTGCCTTCAATGGCAATGCCACCGGTCACTATCTCCCACAATGAATACCATCACCGCACGGACAGGGAAGAGAAAGCAATAACTTCTGTTATAATTGCTAGAAATTGTGATGTTCTCTCCTGTTTCAAAGAATGATCCTTTGCCTGATATAATTTCTAAGCTAGGTCTCTTTGAAAACACGGTATTTTCAGAGTTTCACAGTGAATTACCAAGAAACAACATAGGAAACCAATGGGAACGGTGAAGTCACATATAGGTCCTTTGGTGTGTCAGGTGAAGCACACTACCCAAAAGACTCCAGCGTTCTTGAAACCAGTGTTTGCTCTTTAGTCTACTGTATCAACTCGAAAGCTCACTGAAGCACACAATGAAGCAGAACAACAACGGCACAGCAAGGGCATAATTCCATCTGTTGAAATCGTTTGATTATCTGTATATGGTGGTTAGAATTTCATCTGGTTGAAAACTGTTGCTGGCCTCCTTCGGAACACAGTCTTTATGAGTTAACAATAAGTGCAACAACAACTTTTAGAAAGACATACATGAGAACCAGATAGCATCTAATATCTTCAGTTCAAAGAGCTACATCTGTACTTTCAGTAGTACATGCGTTACTCTGCACGGAAAACAAGATATGTCGAGACATCGCTATCTCTGATTCTCCCTTCAAGGCAATGCCACCGGTCACTATCTCCCACAATGAATGCCATCACCGCACGGACAGGGAAGAGAAAGCAATAACTTCTGTTATAATTGCTAGAAATTGTGATGTTCTCTCCTGTTTCAAAGAATGATGCTTTGCCTGATATAATTTCTAAGCTAGGTCTCTTTGAAAACACGGTATTTTCAGAGTTTCACAGTGAATTACCAAGAAACAACATAGGAAACCACTGGGAACGGTGAAGTCACATATAGGTCCTTTGGTGTGTCAGGTGAAGCACACTACCCAAAAGACTCCAGCGTTCTTGAAACCAGTGTTTGCTCTTTAGTCTACTGTATCAACTCGAAAGCTCACTGAAGCACACAATGAAGCAGAACAACAACGGCACAGCAAGGGCATAATTCCATCTGTTGAAATCGTTTGATTATCTGTATATGGTGGTTAGAATTTCATCTGGTTGAAAACTGTTGCTGGCCTCCTTCGGAACACAGTCTTTATGAGTTAACAATAAGTGCAACAACAACTTTTAGAAAGACATACATGAGAACCAGATAGCATCTAATATCTTCAGTTCAAAGAGCTACATCTGTACTTTCAGTAGTACATGCGTTACTCTGCACGGAAAACAAGATATGTCGAGACATCGCTATCTCTGATTCTGCCTTCAAGGCAATGCCACCGGTCACTATATCCAACAATGAATGCCATCACCGCACGGACAGGGAAGAGAAAGCAATAATTTCTGTTATAATTGCTAGAAATTGTGATGTTCTCTCCTGTTTCAAATAATGGTGCTTTGCCTGATATAATTTCTAAGATAGGTCTCTTTGAATACACGGTATTTTCAGAGTTTCACAGTGAATTACCAAGAAACAACATAGGAAACCACTGGGAACGGTGAAGTCACATATAGATCCTTTGGTGTGTCAGGTGAAACACACTACCCAAAAGATTCCAGCGTTCTTGAAACCAATGTTTGCTCTTTAGTCTACTGTATCAACTCGAAAGCTCACTGAAGCATACAATGAAGCAGAACAACAACGGCACAGCAAGGGCATAATTCCATCTGTTGAAATCGTTTGATTATCTGTATATGGTGGTTAGAATTTCATCTGGTTGAAAACTGTTGCTGGCCTCCTTCGGAACACAGTCTTTATGAGTTAACAATAAGTGCAACAACAACTTTTAGAAAGACATACATGAGAACCAGATAGCATCTAATATCTTCAGTTCAAAGAGCTACATCTGTACTTTCAGTAGTACATGCGTTACTCTGCACGGAAAACAAGATATGTCGAGACATCGCTATCTCTGATTGTGCCTTCAATGGCAATGCCATGGGTCACTATCTCTCACAATGAATGCCATCACCGCACGGACAGGGAAGAGAAAGCAATAACTTCTGTTATAATTGCTAGAAATTGTGATGTTCTCTCCTGTTTCAAAGAATGGTGCTTTGCCTGATATAATTTCTAAGCTAGGTCTCTTTGAAAACACGGTATTTTCAGAGTTTCACAGTGAATTACCAAGAAACAACATAGGAAACCACTGGGAACGGTGAAGTCACATATAGATCCTTTGGTGTGTCAGGTGAAACACACTACCCAAAAGACTCCAGCGTTCTTGAAACCAGTGTTTGCTCTTTAGTCTACTGTATCAACTCGAAAGCTCACTGAAGCATACAATGAAGCAGAACAACAACGGCACAGCAAGGGCATAATTCCATCTGTTGAAATCGTTTGATTATCTGTATATGGTGGTTAGAATTTCATCTGGTTGAAAACTGTTGCTGGCCTCCTTCGGAACACAGTCTTTATGAGTTAACAATAAGTGCAACAACAACTTTTAGAAAGACATACATGAGAACCAGATAGCATCTAATATCTTCAGTTCAAAGAGCTACATCTGTACTTTCAGTAGAACATGCGTTACTCTGCACGGAAAACAAGATATGTCGAGACATCGCTATCTCTGATTGTTCCTTCAATGGCAATGCCACCGGTCACTATCTCCCACAATGAATGCCATCACCGCACGGACAGGGAAGAGAAAGCAATAACTTCTGTTATAATTGCTAGAAATTGTGATGTTCTCTCCTGTTTCAAAGAATGATGCTTTGCCTGATATAAATTCTAAGCTAGGTCTCTTTGAAAACACGGTATTTTCAGAGTTTCACAGTGAATTACCAAGAAAAAACATAGGAAACCACTGGGAACGGTGAAGTCACATATAGATCCTTTGGTGTGTCAGGTGAAACACACTACCCAAAAGACTCCAGCGTTCTTGAAACCAGTGTTTGCTCTTTAGTCTACTGTATCAACTCTAAATCTCACTGAAGTATACAATGAAGCAGAACAACAACGGCACAGCAAGGGCATAATGCCATCTGTTGAAATCGTTTGATTATCTGTATATGGTGGTTAGAATTTCATCTGGTTGAAAACTGTTGCTGGCCTCCTTCGGAACACAGTCTTTATGAGTTAACAATAAGTGCAACAACAACTTTTAGAAAGACATACATGAGAACCAGATAGCATCTAATATCTTCAGTTCAAAGAGCTACATCTGTACTTTCAGTAGTACATGCGTTACTCTGCACGGAAAACAAGATATGTCGAGACATCGCTATCTCTGATTCTGCCTTCAAGGCAATGCCACCGGTCACTATATCCAACAATGAATGCCATCACCGCACGGACAGGGAAGAGAAAGCAATAATTTCTGTTATAATTGCTAGAAATTGTGATGTTCTCTCCTGTTTCAAATAATGGTGCTTTGCCTGATATAATTTCTAAGATAGGTCTCTTTGAATACACGGTATTTTCAGAGTTTCACAGTGAATTACCAAGAAACAACATAGGAAACCACTGGGAACGGTGAAGTCACATATAGATCCTTTGGTGTGTCAGGTGAAACACACTACCCAAAAGATTCCAGCGTTCTTGAAACCAATGTTTGCTCTTTAGTCTACTGTATCAACTCGAAAGCTCACTGAAGCATACAATGAAGCAGAACAACAACGGCACAGCAAGGGCATAATTCCATCTGTTGAAATCGTTTGATTATCTGTATATGGTGGTTAGAATTTCATCTGGTTGAAAACTGTTGCTGGCCTCCTTCGGAACACAGTCTTTATGAGTTAACAATAAGTGCAACAACAACTTTTAGAAAGACATACATGAGAACCAGATAGCATCTAATATCTTCAGTTCAAAGAGCTACATCTGTACTTTCAGTAGTACATGCGTTACTCTGCACGGAAAACAAGATATGTCGAGACATCGCTATCTCTGATTGTGCCTTCAATGGCAATGCCATGGGTCACTATCTCTCACAATGAATGCCATCACCGCACGGACAGGGAAGAGAAAGCAATAACTTCTGTTATAATTGCTAGAAATTGTGATGTTCTCTCCTGTTTCAAAGAATGGTGCTTTGCCTGATATAATTTCTAAGCTAGGTCTCTTTGAAAACACGGTATTTTCAGAGTTTCACAGTGAATTACCAAGAAACAACATAGGAAACCACTGGGAACGGTGAAGTCACATATAGATCCTTTGGTGTGTCAGGTGAAACACACTACCCAAAAGACTCCAGCGTTCTTGAAACCAGTGTTTGCTCTTTAGTCTACTGTATCAACTCGAAAGCTCACTGAAGCATACAATGAAGCAGAACAACAACGGCACAGCAAGGGCATAATTCCATCTGTTGAAATCGTTTGATTATCTGTATATGGTGGTTAGAATTTCATCTGGTTGAAAACTGTTGCTGGCCTCCTTCGGAACACAGTCTTTATGAGTTAACAATAAGTGCAACAACAACTTTTAGAAAGACATACATGAGAACCAGATAGCATCTAATATCTTCAGTTCAAAGAGCTACATCTGTACTTTCAGTAGAACATGCGTTACTCTGCACGGAAAACAAGATATGTCGAGACATCGCTATCTCTGATTGTTCCTTCAATGGCAATGCCACCGGTCACTATCTCCCACAATGAATGCCATCACCGCACGGACAGGGAAGAGAAAGCAATAACTTCTGTTATAATTGCTAGAAATTGTGATGTTCTCTCCTGTTTCAAAGAATGATCCTTTGCCTGATATAATTTCTAAGCTAGGTCTCTTTGAAAACACGGTATTTTCAGAGTTTCACAGTGAATTACCAAGAAACAACATAGGAAACCACTGGGAACGGTGAAGTCACATATAGGTCCTTTGGTGTGTCAGGTGAAGCACACTACCCAAAAGACTCCAGCGTTCTTGAAACCAGTGTTTGCTCTTTAGTCTACTGTATCAACTCGAAAGCTCACTGAAGCACACAATGAAGCAGAACAACAACGGCACAGCAAGGGCATAATTCCATCTGTTGAAATCGTTTGATTATCTGTATATGGTGGTTAGAATTTCATCTGGTTGAAAACTGTTGCTGGCCTCCTTCGGAACACAGTCTTTATGAGTTAACAATAAGTGCAACAACAACTTTTAGAAAGACATACATGAGAACCAGATAGCATCTAATATCTTCAGTTCAAAGAGCTACATCTGTACTTTCAGTAGTACATGCGTTACTCTGCACGGAAAACAAGATATGTCGAGACATCGCTATCTCTGATTCTCCCTTCAAGGCAATGCCACCGGTCACTATCTCCCACAATGAATGCCATCACCGCACGGACAGGGAAGAGAAAGCAATAACTTCTGTTATAATTGCTAGAAATTGTGATGTTCTCTCCTGTTTCAAAGAATGATCCTTTGCCTGATATAATTTCTAAGCTAGGTCTCTTTGAAAACACGGTATTTTCAGAGTTTCACAGTAAATTACCAAGAAAAAACATAGGAAACCACTGGGAACGGTGAAGTGACATATAGATCCTTTGGTGTGTCAGGTGAAGCACACTACCCAAAAGACTCCAGCGTTCTTGAAACCAGTGTTTGCTCTTTAGTCTACTGTATCAACTCTAAATCTCACTGAAGTATACAATGAAGCAGAACAACAACGGCACAGCAAGGGCATAATTCCATCTGTTGAAATCGTTTGATTATCTGTATATGGTGGTTAGAATTTCATCTGGTTGAAAACTGTTGCTGGCCTCCTTCGGAACACAGTCTTTATGAGTTAACAATAAGTGCAACAACAACTTTTAGAAAGACATACATGAGAACCAGATAGCATCTCATATCTTCAGTTCAAAGAGCTACATCTGTACTTTCTGTAGTACATACGTTACTCTTCATGGAAAACAAGATATGTCCAGACATCGCTATCTCTGATTCTGCCTTCAATGGCAATGCCACCGGTCACTATCTCCCACAATGAATACCATCACCGCACGGACAGGGAAGAGAAAGCAATAACTTCTGTTATAATTGCTAGAAATTGTGATGTTCTCTCCTGTTTCAAAGAATGATCCTTTGCCTGATATAATTTCTAAGCTAGGTCTATTTGAAAACACGGTATTTTCAGAGTTTCACAGTGAATTACCAAGAAACAACATAGGAAACCACTGGGAACGGTGAAGTCACTTATAGATCCTTTGGTGTGTCAGGTGAAGCACACTACCCAAAAGACTCCAGCGTTCTTGAAACCAGTGTTTGCTCTTTAGTCTACTGTATCAACTCGAAAGCTCACTGAAGCATACAATGAAGCAGAACAACAACGGCACAGCAAGGGCATAATTCCATCTGTTGAAATCGTTTGATTATCTGTATATGGTGGTTAGAATTTCATCTGGTTGAAAACTGTTGCCGGCCTCCTTCGGAACACAGTTTTTATGAGTTAACAATAAGTGCAACAACAACTTTTAGAAAGACATACATGAGAACCAGATAGCATCTCATATCTTCAGTTCAAAGAGCTACATCTGTACTTTCAGTAGTACATACGTTACTCTGCACGGAAAACAAGATATGTCCAGACATCGCTATCTCTGATTCTGCCTTCAATGGCAATGCCACCGGTCACTATCTCCCACAATGAATACCATCACCGCACGGACAGGGAAGAGAAAGCAATAACTTCTGTTATAATTGCTAGAAATTGTGATGTTCTCTCCTGTTTCAAAGAATGATCCTTTGCCTGATATAATTTCTAAGCTAGGTCTCTTTGAAAACACGGTATTTTCAGAGTTTCACAGTGAATTACCAAGAAACAACATAGGAAACCACTGGGAACGGTGAAGTCACATATAGGTCCTTTGGTGTGTCAGGTGAAGCACACTACCCAAAAGACTCCAGCGTTCTTGAAACCAGTGTTTGCTCTTTAGTCTACTGTATCAACTCGAAAGCTCACTGAAGCACACAATGAAGCAGAACAACAACGGCACAGCAAGGGCATAATTCCATCTGTTGAAATCGTTTGATTATCTGTATATGGTGGTTAGAATTTCATCTGGTTGAAAACTGTTGCTGGCCTCCTTCGGAACACAGTCTTTATGAGTTAACAATAAGTGCAACAACAACTTTTAGAAAGACATACATGAGAACCAGATAGCATCTAATATCTTCAGTTCAAAGAGCTACATCTGTACTTTCAGTAGTACATGCGTTACTCTGCACGGAAAACAAGATATGTCGAGACATCGCTATCTCTGATTCTCCCTTCAAGGCAATGCCACCGGTCACTATCTCCCACAATGAATGCCATCACCGCACGGACAGGGAAGAGAAAGCAATAACTTCTGTTATAATTGCTAGAAATTGTGATGTTCTCTCCTGTTTCAAAGAATGATCCTTTGCCTGATATAATTTCTAAGCTAGGTCTCTTTGAAAACACGGTATTTTCAGAGTTTCACAGTAAATTACCAAGAAAAAACATAGGAAACCACTGGGAACGGTGAAGTCACATATAGATCCTTTGGTGTGTCAGGTGAAGCACACTACCCAAAAGACTCCAGCGTTCTTGAAACCAGTGTTTGCTCTTTAGTCTACTGTATCAACTCTAAATCTCACTGAAGTATACAATGAAGCAGAACAACAACGGCACAGCAAGGGCATAATTCCATCTGTTGAAATCGTTTGATTATCTGTATATGGTGGTTAGAATTTCATCTGGTTGAAAACTGTTGCTGGCCTCCTTCGGAACACAGTCTTTATGAGTTAACAATAAGTGCAACAACAACTTTTAGAAAGACATACATGAGAACCAGATAGCATCTAATATCTTCAGTTCAAAGAGCTACATCTGTACTTTCAGTAGTACATGCGTTACTCTGCACGGAAAACAAGATATGTCGAGACATCGCTATCTCTGATTCTGCCTTCAATGGCAATGCCACCGGTCACTATCTCCCACAATGAATGCTATCACCGAACGGAAAGGGAAGAGAAAGCAATGACTTCTGTTATAATTGCTAGAAATTGTGATGTTCTCTCCTGTTTCAAAGAATGATGCTTTGCCTGATATAATTTATAAGCTAGGTCTCTTTGAAAACACGGTATTTTCAGAGTTTCACAGTGAATTACCAAGAAACAACATAGGAAACCACTGGGAACGGTGAAGTCACATATAGATCCTTTGGTGTGTCAGGTGAAGCACACTACCCAAAAGACTCCAGCGTTCTTGAAACCAGTGTTTGCTCTTTAGTCTACTGTATCAACTCGAAAGCTCACTGAAGCATACAATGAAGCAGAACAACAACGGCACAGCAAGGGCATAATTCCATCTGTTGAAATCGTTTGATTATCTGTATATGGTGGTTAGAATTTCATCTGGTTGAAAACTGTTGCTGGCCTCCTTCGGAACACAGTCTTTATGAGTTAACAATAAGTGCAACAACAACTTTTAGAAAGACATACATGAGAACCAGATAGCATCTCATATCTTCAGTTCAAAGAGCTACATCTGTACTTTCAGTAGTACATACGTTACTCTGCATGGAAAACAAGATATGTCCAGACATCGCTATCTCTGATTCTGCCTTCAATGGCAATGCCACCGGTCACTGTCTCCCACAATGAATACCATCACCGCACGGACAGGGAAGAGAAAGCAATAACTTCTGTTATAATTGCTAGAAATTGTGATGTTCTCTCCTGTTTCAAAGAATGATCCTTTGCCTGATATAATTTCTAAGCTAGGTCTCTTTGAAAACACGGTATTTTCAGAGTTTCACAGTGAATTACCAAGAAACAACATAGGAAACCAATGGGAACGGTGAAGTCACATATAGGTCCTTTGGTGTGTCAGGTGAAGCACACTACCCAAAAGACTCCAGCGTTCTTGAAACCAGTGTTTGCTCTTTAGTCTACTGTATCAACTCGAAAGCTCACTGAAGCACACAATGAAGCAGAACAACAACGGCACAGCAAGGGCATAATTCCATCTGTTGAAATCGTTTGATTATCTGTATATGGTGGTTAGAATTTCATCTGGTTGAAAACTGTTGCTGGCCTCCTTCGGAACACAGTCTTTATGAGTTAACAATAAGTGCAACAACAACTTTTAGAAAGACATACATGAGAACCAGATAGCATCTAATATCTTCAGTTCAAAGAGCTACATCTGTACTTTCAGTAGTACATGCGTTACTCTGCACGGAAAACAAGATATGTCGAGACATCGCTATCTCTGATTCTCCCTTCAAGGCAATGCCACCGGTCACTATCTCCCACAATGAATGCCATCACCGCACGGACAGGGAAGAGAAAGCAATAACTTCTGTTATAATTGCTAGAAATTGTGATGTTCTCTCCTGTTTCAAAGAATGATCCTTTGCCTGATATAATTTCTAAGCTAGGTCTCTTTGAAAACACGGTATTTTCAGAGTTTCACAGTGAATTACCAAGAAACAACATAGGAAACCACTGGGAACGGTGAAGTCACATATAGGTCCTTTGGTGTGTCAGGTGAAGCACACTACCCAAAAGACTCCAGCGTTCTTGAAACCAGTGTTTGCTCTTTAGTCTACTGTATCAACTCGAAAGCTCACTGAAGCACACAATGAAGCAGAACAACAACGGCACAGCAAGGGCATAATTCCATCTGTTGAAATCGTTTGATTATCTGTATATGGTGGTTAGAATTTCATCTGGTTGAAAACTGTTGCTGGCCTCCTTCGGAACACAGTCTTTATGAGTTAACAATAAGTGCAACAACAACTTTTAGAAAGACATACATGAGAACCAGATAGCATCTAATATCTTCAGTTCAAAGAGCTACATCTGTACTTTCAGTAGTACATGCGTTACTCTGCACGGAAAACAAGATATGTCGAGACATCGCTATCTCTGATTCTCCCTTCAAGGCAATGCCACCGGTCACTATCTCCCACAATGAATGCCATCACCGCACGGACAGGGAAGAGAAAGCAATAACTTCTGTTATAATTGCTAGAAATTGTGATGTTCTCTCCTGTTTCAAAGAATGATGCTTTGCCTGATATAATTTATAAGCTAGGTCTCTTTGAAAACACGGTATTTTCAGAGTTTCACAGTGAATTACCAAGAAACAACATAGGAAACCACTGGGAACGGTGAAGTCACATATAGATCCTTTGGTGTGTCAGGTGAAGCACACTACCCAAAAGACTCCAGCGTTCTTGAAACCAGTGTTTGCTCTTTAGTCTACTGTATCAACTCGAAAGCTCACTGAAGCATACAATGAAGCAGAACAACAACGGCACAGCAAGGGCATAATTCCATCTGTTGAAATCGTTTGATTATCTGTATATGGTGGTTAGAATTTCATCTGGTTGAAAACTGTTGCTGGCCTCCTTCGGAACACAGTCTTTATGAGTTAACAATAAGTGCAACAACAACTTTTAGAAAGACATACATGAGAACCAGATAGCATCTCATATCTTCAGTTCAAAGAGCTACATCTGTACTTTCAGTAGTACATACGTTACTCTGCATGGAAAACAAGATATGTCCAGACATCGCTATCTCTGATTCTCCCTTCAAGGCAATGCCACCGGTCACTATCTCCCACAATGAATGCCATCACCGCACGGACAGGGAAGAGAAAGCAATAACTTCTGTTATAATTGCTAGAAATTGTGATGTTCTCTCCTGTTTCAAAGAATGATCCTTTGCCTGATATAATTTCTAAGCTAGGTCTCTTTGAAAACACGGTATTTTCAGAGTTTCACAGTGAATTACCAAGAAACAACATAGGAAACCAATGGGAACGGTGAAGTCACATATAGGTCCTTTGGTGTGTCAGGTGAAGCACACTACCCAAAAGACTCCAGCGTTCTTGAAACCAGTGTTTGCTCTTTAGTCTACTGTATCAACTCGAAAGCTCACTGAAGCACACAATGAAGCAGAACAACAACGGCACAGCAAGGGCATAATTCCATCTGTTGAAATCGTTTGATTATCTGTATATGGTGGTTAGAATTTCATCTGGTTGAAAACTGTTGCTGGCCTCCTTCGGAACACAGTCTTTATGAGTTAACAATAAGTGCAACAACAACTTTTAGGAAGACATACATGAGAACCAGATAGCATCTAATATCTTCAGTTCAAAGAGCTACATCTGTACTTTCAGTAGTACATGCGTTACTCTGCACGGAAAACAAGATATGTCGAGACATCGCTATCTCTGATTCTCCCTTCAAGGCAATGCCACCGGTCACTATCTCCCACAATGAATGCCATCACCGCACGGACAGGGAAGAGAAAGCAATAACTTCTGTTATAATTGCTAGAAATTGTGATGTTCTCTCCTGTTTCAAAGAATGATCCTTTGCCTGATATAATTTCTAAGCTAGGTCTCTTTGAAAACACGGTATTTTCAGAGTTTCACAGTAAATTACCAAGAAAAAACATAGGAAACCACTGGGAACGGTGAAGTCACATATAGATCCTTTGGTGTGTCAGGTGAAGCACACTACCCAAAAGACTCCAGCGTTCTTGAAACCAGTGTTTGCTCTTTAGTCTACTGTATCAACTCTAAATCTCACTGAAGTATACAATGAAGCAGAACAACAACGGCACAGCAAGGGCATAATTCCATCTGTTGAAATCGTTTGATTATCTGTATATGGTGGTTAGAATTTCATCTGGTTGAAAACTGTTGCTGGCCTCCTTCGGAACACAGTCTTTATGAGTTAACAATAAGTGCAACAACAACTTTTAGAAAGACATACATGAGAACCAGATAGCATCTAATATCTTCAGTTCAAAGAGCTACATCTGTACTTTCAGTAGTACATGCGTTACTCTGCACGGAAAACAAGATATGTCGAGACATCGCTATCTCTGATTCTGCCTTCAATGGCAATGCCACCGGTCACTATCTCCCACAATGAATGCTATCACCGAACGGAAAGGGAAGAGAAAGCAATGACTTCTGTTATAATTGCTAGAAATTGTGATGTTCTCTCCTGTTTCAAAGAATGATGCTTTGCCTGATATAATTTATAAGCTAGGTCTCTTTGAAAACACGGTATTTTCAGAGTTTCACAGTGAATTACCAAGAAACAACATAGGAAACCACTGGGAACGGTGAAGTCACATATAGATCCTTTGGTGTGTCAGGTGAAGCACACTACCCAAAAGACTCCAGCGTTCTTGAAACCAGTGTTTGCTCTTTAGTCTACTGTATCAACTCGAAAGCTCACTGAAGCATACAATGAAGCAGAACAACAACGGCACAGCAAGGGCATAATTCCATCTGTTGAAATCGTTTGATTATCTGTATATGGTGGTTAGAATTTCATCTGGTTGAAAACTGTTGCTGGCCTCCTTCGGAACACAGTCTTTATGAGTTAACAATAAGTGCAACAACAACTTTTAGAAAGACATACATGAGAACCAGATAGCATCTCATATCTTCAGTTCAAAGAGCTACATCTGTACTTTCAGTAGTACATACGTTACTCTGCATGGAAAACAAGATATGTCCAGACATCGCTATCTCTGATTCTGCCTTCAATGGCAATGCCACCGGTCACTATCTCCCACAATGAATACCATCACCGCACGGACAGGGAAGAGAAAGCAATAACTTCTGTTATAATTGCTAGAAATTGTGATGTTCTCTCCTGTTTCAAAGAATGATCCTTTGCCTGATATAATTTCTAAGCTAGGTCTCTTTGAAAACACGGTATTTTCAGAGTTTCACAGTGAATTACCAAGAAACAACATAGGAAACCAATGGGAACGGTGAAGTCACATATAGGTCCTTTGGTGTGTCAGGTGAAGCACACTACCCAAAAGACTCCAGCGTTCTTGAAACCAGTGTTTGCTCTTTAGTCTACTGTATCAACTCGAAAGCTCACTGAAGCACACAATGAAGCAGAACAACAACGGCACAGCAAGGGCATAATTCCATCTGTTGAAATCGTTTGATTATCTGTATATGGTGGTTAGAATTTCATCTGGTTGAAAACTGTTGCTGGCCTCCTTCGGAACACAGTCTTTATGAGTTAACAATAAGTGCAACAACAACTTTTAGAAAGACATACATGAGAACCAGATAGCATCTAATATCTTCAGTTCAAAGAGCTACATCTGTACTTTCAGTAGTACATGCGTTACTCTGCACGGAAAACAAGATATGTCGAGACATCGCTATCTCTGATTCTCCCTTCAAGGCAATGCCACCGGTCACTATCTCCCACAATGAATGCCATCACCGCACGGACAGGGAAGAGAAAGCAATAACTTCTGTTATAATTGCTAGAAATTGTGATGTTCTCTCCTGTTTCAAAGAATGATGCTTTGCCTGATATAATTTCTAAGCTAGGTCTCTTTGAAAACACGGTATTTTCAGAGTTTCACAGTGAATTACCAAGAAACAACATAGGAAACCACTGGGAACGGTGAAGTCACATATAGGTCCTTTGGTGTGTCAGGTGAAGCACACTACCCAAAAGACTCCAGCGTTCTTGAAACCAGTGTTTGCTCTTTAGTCTACTGTATCAACTCGAAAGCTCACTGAAGCACACAATGAAGCAGAACAACAACGGCACAGCAAGGGCATAATTCCATCTGTTGAAATCGTTTGATTATCTGTATATGGTGGTTAGAATTTCATCTGGTTGAAAACTGTTGCTGGCCTCCTTCGGAACACAGTCTTTATGAGTTAACAATAAGTGCAACAACAACTTTTAGAAAGACATACATGAGAACCAGATAGCATCTAATATCTTCAGTTCAAAGAGCTACATCTGTACTTTCAGTAGTACATGCGTTACTCTGCACGGAAAACAAGATATGTCGAGACATCGCTATCTCTGATTCTGCCTTCAAGGCAATGCCACCGGTCACTATATCCAACAATGAATGCCATCACCGCACGGACAGGGAAGAGAAAGCAATAATTTCTGTTATAATTGCTAGAAATTGTGATGTTCTCTCCTGTTTCAAATAATGGTGCTTTGCCTGATATAATTTCTAAGATAGGTCTCTTTGAATACACGGTATTTTCAGAGTTTCACAGTGAATTACCAAGAAACAACATAGGAAACCACTGGGAACGGTGAAGTCACATATAGATCCTTTGGTGTGTCAGGTGAAACACACTACCCAAAAGATTCCAGCGTTCTTGAAACCAATGTTTGCTCTTTAGTCTACTGTATCAACTCGAAAGCTCACTGAAGCATACAATGAAGCAGAACAACAACGGCACAGCAAGGGCATAATTCCATCTGTTGAAATCGTTTGATTATCTGTATATGGTGGTTAGAATTTCATCTGGTTGAAAACTGTTGCTGGCCTCCTTCGGAACACAGTCTTTATGAGTTAACAATAAGTGCAACAACAACTTTTAGAAAGACATACATGAGAACCAGATAGCATCTAATATCTTCAGTTCAAAGAGCTACATCTGTACTTTCAGTAGTACATGCGTTACTCTGCACGGAAAACAAGATATGTCGAGACATCGCTATCTCTGATTGTGCCTTCAATGGCAATGCCATGGGTCACTATCTCTCACAATGAATGCCATCACCGCACGGACAGGGAAGAGAAAGCAATAACTTCTGTTATAATTGCTAGAAATTGTGATGTTCTCTCCTGTTTCAAAGAATGGTGCTTTGCCTGATATAATTTCTAAGCTAGGTCTCTTTGAAAACACGGTATTTTCAGAGTTTCACAGTGAATTACCAAGAAACAACATAGGAAACCACTGGGAACGGTGAAGTCACATATAGATCCTTTGGTGTGTCAGGTGAAACACACTACCCAAAAGACTCCAGCGTTCTTGAAACCAGTGTTTGCTCTTTAGTCTACTGTATCAACTCGAAAGCTCACTGAAGCATACAATGAAGCAGAACAACAACGGCACAGCAAGGGCATAATTCCATCTGTTGAAATCGTTTGATTATCTGTATATGGTGGTTAGAATTTCATCTGGTTGAAAACTGTTGCTGGCCTCCTTCGGAACACAGTCTTTATGAGTTAACAATAAGTGCAACAACAACTTTTAGAAAGACATACATGAGAACCAGATAGCATCTAATATCTTCAGTTCAAAGAGCTACATCTGTACTTTCAGTAGAACATGCGTTACTCTGCACGGAAAACAAGATATGTCGAGACATCGCTATCTCTGATTGTTCCTTCAATGGCAATGCCACCGGTCACTATCTCCCACAATGAATGCCATCACCGCACGGACAGGGAAGAGAAAGCAATAACTTCTGTTATAATTGCTAGAAATTGTGATGTTCTCTCCTGTTTCAAAGAATGATGCTTTGCCTGATATAAATTCTAAGCTAGGTCTCTTTGAAAACACGGTATTTTCAGAGTTTCACAGTGAATTACCAAGAAAAAACATAGGAAACCACTGGGAACGGTGAAGTCACATATAGATCCTTTGGTGTGTCAGGTGAAACACACTACCCAAAAGACTCCAGCGTTCTTGAAACCAGTGTTTGCTCTTTAGTCTACTGTATCAACTCTAAATCTCACTGAAGTATACAATGAAGCAGAACAACAACGGCACAGCAAGGGCATAATGCCATCTGTTGAAATCGTTTGATTATCTGTATATGGTGGTTAGAATTTCATCTGGTTGAAAACTGTTGCTGGCCTCCTTCGGAACACAGTCTTTATGAGTTAACAATAAGTGCAACAACAACTTTTAGAAAGACATACATGAGAACCAGATAGCATCTAATATCTTCAGTTCAAAGAGCTACATCTGTACTTTCAGTAGTACATGCGTTACTCTGCACGGAAAACAAGATATGTCGAGACATCGCTATCTCTGATTCTGCCTTCAAGGCAATGCCACCGGTCACTATATCCAACAATGAATGCCATCACCGCACGGACAGGGAAGAGAAAGCAATAATTTCTGTTATAATTGCTAGAAATTGTGATGTTCTCTCCTGTTTCAAATAATGGTGCTTTGCCTGATATAATTTCTAAGATAGGTCTCTTTGAATACACGGTATTTTCAGAGTTTCACAGTGAATTACCAAGAAACAACATAGGAAACCACTGGGAACGGTGAAGTCACATATAGATCCTTTGGTGTGTCAGGTGAAACACACTACCCAAAAGATTCCAGCGTTCTTGAAACCAATGTTTGCTCTTTAGTCTACTGTATCAACTCGAAAGCTCACTGAAGCATACAATGAAGCAGAACAACAACGGCACAGCAAGGGCATAATTCCATCTGTTGAAATCGTTTGATTATCTGTATATGGTGGTTAGAATTTCATCTGGTTGAAAACTGTTGCTGGCCTCCTTCGGAACACAGTCTTTATGAGTTAACAATAAGTGCAACAACAACTTTTAGAAAGACATACATGAGAACCAGATAGCATCTAATATCTTCAGTTCAAAGAGCTACATCTGTACTTTCAGTAGTACATGCGTTACTCTGCACGGAAAACAAGATATGTCGAGACATCGCTATCTCTGATTGTGCCTTCAATGGCAATGCCATGGGTCACTATCTCTCACAATGAATGCCATCACCGCACGGACAGGGAAGAGAAAGCAATAACTTCTGTTATAATTGCTAGAAATTGTGATGTTCTCTCCTGTTTCAAAGAATGGTGCTTTGCCTGATATAATTTCTAAGCTAGGTCTCTTTGAAAACACGGTATTTTCAGAGTTTCACAGTGAATTACCAAGAAACAACATAGGAAACCACTGGGAACGGTGAAGTCACATATAGATCCTTTGGTGTGTCAGGTGAAACACACTACCCAAAAGACTCCAGCGTTCTTGAAACCAGTGTTTGCTCTTTAGTCTACTGTATCAACTCGAAAGCTCACTGAAGCATACAATGAAGCAGAACAACAACGGCACAGCAAGGGCATAATTCCATCTGTTGAAATCGTTTGATTATCTGTATATGGTGGTTAGAATTTCATCTGGTTGAAAACTGTTGCTGGCCTCCTTCGGAACACAGTCTTTATGAGTTAACAATAAGTGCAACAACAACTTTTAGAAAGACATACATGAGAACCAGATAGCATCTAATATCTTCAGTTCAAAGAGCTACATCTGTACTTTCAGTAGAACATGCGTTACTCTGCACGGAAAACAAGATATGTCGAGACATCGCTATCTCTGATTGTTCCTTCAATGGCAATGCCACCGGTCACTATCTCCCACAATGAATGCCATCACCGCACGGACAGGGAAGAGAAAGCAATAACTTCTGTTATAATTGCTAGAAATTGTGATGTTCTCTCCTGTTTCAAAGAATGATGCTTTGCGTGATATAAATTCTAAGCTAGGTCTCTTTGAAAACACGGTATTTTCAGAGTTTCACAGTGAATTACCAAGAAAAAACATAGGAAACCACTGGGAACGGTGAAGTCACATATAGATCCTTTGGTGTGTCAGGTGAAACACACTACCCAAAAGACTCCAGCGTTCTTGAAACCAGTGTTTGCTCTTTAGTCTACTGTATCAACTCTAAATCTCACTGAAGTATACAATGAAGCAGAACAACAACGGCACAGCAAGGGCATAATTCCATCTGTTGAAATCGTTTGATTATCTGTATATGGTGGTTAGAATTTCATCTGGTTGAAAACTGTTGCTGGCCTCCTTCGGAACACAGTCTTTATGAGTTAACAATAAGTGCAACAACAACTTTTAGAAAGACATACATGAGAACCAGATAGCATCTAATATCTTCAGTTCAAAGAGCTACATCTGTACTTTCAGTAGTACATGCGTTACTCTGCACGGAAAACAAGATATGTCGAGACATCGCTATCTCTGATTCTGCCTTCAATGGCAATGCCACCGGTCACTATCTCCCACAATGAATGCTATCACCGAACGGAAAGGGAAGAGAAAGCAATGACTTCTGTTATAATTGCTAGAAATTGTGATGTTCTCTCCTGTTTCAAAGAATGATGCTTTGCCTGATATAATTTATAAGCTAGGTCTCTTTGAAAACACGGTATTTTCAGAGTTTCACAGTGAATTACCAAGAAACAACATAGGAAACCACTGGGAACGGTGAAGTCACATATAGATCCTTTGGTGTGTCAGGTGAAGCACACTACCCAAAAGACTCCAGCGTTCTTGAAACCAGTGTTTGCTCTTTAGTCTACTGTATCAACTCGAAAGCTCACTGAAGCATACAATGAAGCAGAACAACAACGGCACAGCAAGGGCATAATTCCATCTGTTGAAATCGTTTGATTATCTGTATATGGTGGTTAGAATTTCATCTGGTTGAAAACTGTTGCTGGCCTCCTTCGGAACACAGTCTTTATGAGTTAACAATAAGTGCAACAACAACTTTTAGAAAGACATACATGAGAACCAGATAGCATCTCATATCTTCAGTTCAAAGAGCTACATCTGTACTTTCAGTAGTACATACGTTACTCTGCATGGAAAACAAGATATGTCCAGACATCGCTATCTCTGATTCTGCCTTCAATGGCAATGCCACCGGTCACTATCTCCCACAATGAATACCATCACCGCACGGACAGGGAAGAGAAAGCAATAACTTCTGTTATAATTGCTAGAAATTGTGATGTTCTCTCCTGTTTCAAAGAATGATCCTTTGCCTGATATAATTTCTAAGCTAGGTCTCTTTGAAAACACGGTATTTTCAGAGTTTCACAGTGAATTACCAAGAAACAACATAGGAAACCAATGGGAACGGTGAAGTCACATATAGGTCCTTTGGTGTGTCAGGTGAAGCACACTACCCAAAAGACTCCAGCGTTCTTGAAACCAGTGTTTGCTCTTTAGTCTACTGTATCAACTCGAAAGCTCACTGAAGCACACAATGAAGCAGAACAACAACGGCACAGCAAGGGCATAATTCCATCTGTTGAAATCGTTTGATTATCTGTATATGGTGGTTAGAATTTCATCTGGTTGAAAACTGTTGCTGGCCTCCTTCGGAACACAGTCTTTATGAGTTAACAATAAGTGCAACAACAACTTTTAGAAAGACATACATGAGAACCAGATAGCATCTAATATCTTCAGTTCAAAGAGCTACATCTGTACTTTCAGTAGTACATGCGTTACTCTGCACGGAAAACAAGATATGTCGAGACATCGCTATCTCTGATTCTCCCTTCAAGGCAATGCCACCGGTCACTATCTCCCACAATGAATACCATCACCGCACGGACAGGGAAGAGAAAGCAATAACTTCTGTTATAATTGCTAGAAATTGTGATGTTCTCTCCTGTTTCAAAGAATGATCCTTTGCCTGATATAATTTCTAAGCTAGGTCTCTTTGAAAACACGGTATTTTCAGAGTTTCACAGTGAATTACCAAGAAACAACATAGGAAACCAATGGGAACGGTGAAGTCACATATAGGTCCTTTGGTGTGTCAGGTGAAGCACACTACCCAAAAGACTCCAGCGTTCTTGAAACCAGTGTTTGCTCTTTAGTCTACTGTATCAACTCGAAAGCTCACTGAAGCACACAATGAAGCAGAACAACAACGGCACAGCAAGGGCATAATTCCATCTGTTGAAATCGTTTGATTATCTGTATATGGTGGTTAGAATTTCATCTGGTTGAAAACTGTTGCTGGCCTCCTTCGGAACACAGTCTTTATGAGTTAACAATAAGTGCAACAACAACTTTTAGAAAGACATACATGAGAACCAGATAGCATCTAATATCTTCAGTTCAAAGAGCTACATCTGTACTTTCAGTAGTACATGCGTTACTCTGCACGGAAAACAAGATATGTCGAGACATCGCTATCTCTGATTCTCCCTTCAAGGCAATGCCACCGGTCACTATCTCCCACAATGAATGCCATCACCGCACGGACAGGGAAGAGAAAGCAATAACTTCTGTTATAATTGCTAGAAATTGTGATGTTCTCTCCTGTTTCAAAGAATGATCCTTTGCCTGATATAATTTCTAAGCTAGGTCTCTTTGAAAACACGGTATTTTCAGAGTTTCACAGTAAATTACCAAGAAAAAACATAGGAAACCACTGGGAACGGTGAAGTCACATATAGATCCTTTGGTGTGTCAGGTGAAGTACACTACCCAAAAGACTCCAGCGTTCTTGAAACCAGTGTTTGCTCTTTAGTCTACTGTATCAACTCTAAATCTCACTGAAGTATACAATGAAGCAAAACAACAACGGCACAGCAAGGGCATAATTCCATCTGTTGAAATCGTTTGATTATCTGTATATGGTGGTTAGAATTTCATCTGGTTGAAAACTGTTGCTGGCCTCCTTCGGAACACAGTCTTTATGAGTTAACAATAAGTGCAACAACAACTTTTAGAAAGACATACATGAGAACCAGATAGCATCTAATATCTTCAGTTCAAAGAGCTACATCTGTACTTTCAGTAGTACATGCGTTACTCTGCACGGAAAACAAGATATGTCGAGACATCGCTATCTCTGATTCTGCCTTCAATGGCAATGCCACCGGTCACTATCTCCCACAATGAATGCTATCACCGAACGGAAAGGGAAGAGAAAGCAATGACTTCTGTTATAATTGCTAGAAATTGTGATGTTCTCTCCTGTTTCAAAGAATGATGCTTTGCCTGATATAATTTATAAGCTAGGTCTCTTTGAAAACACGGTATTTTCAGAGTTTCACAGTGAATTACCAAGAAACAACATAGGAAACCACTGGGAACGGTGAAGTCACATATAGATCCTTTGGTGTGTCAGGTGAAGCACACTACCCAAAAGACTCCAGCGTTCTTGAAACCAGTGTTTGCTCTTTAGTCTACTGTATCAACTCGAAAGCTCACTGAAGCATACAATGAAGCAGAACAACAACGGCACAGCAAGGGCATAATTCCATCTGTTGAAATCGTTTGATTATCTGTATATGGTGGTTAGAATTTCATCTGGTTGAAAACTGTTGCTGGCCTCCTTCGGAACACAGTCTTTATGAGTTAACAATAAGTGCAACAACAACTTTTAGAAAGACATACATGAGAACCAGATAGCATCTCATATCTTCAGTTCAAAGAGCTACATCTGTACTTTCAGTAGTACATACGTTACTCTGCATGGAAAACAAGATATGTCCAGACATCGCTATCTCTGATTCTGCCTTCAATGGCAATGCCACCGGTCACTATCTCCCACAATGAATACCATCACCGCACGGACAGGGAAGAGAAAGCAATAACTTCTGTTATAATTGCTAGAAATTGTGATGTTCTCTCCTGTTTCAAAGAATGATCCTTTGCCTGATATAATTTCTAAGCTAGGTCTCTTTGAAAACACGGTATTTTCAGAGTTTCACAGTGAATTACCAAGAAACAACATAGGAAACCACTGGGAACGGTGAAGTCACATATAGGTCCTTTGGTGTGTCAGGTGAAGCACACTACCCAAAAGACTCCAGCGTTCTTGAAACCAGTGTTTGCTCTTTAGTCTACTGTATCAACTCGAAAGCTCACTGAAGCACACAATGAAGCAGAACAACAACGGCACAGCAAGGGCATAATTCCATCTGTTGAAATCGTTTGATTATCTGTATATGGTGGTTAGAATTTCATCTGGTTGAAAACTGTTGCTGGCCTCCTTCGGAACACAGTCTTTATGAGTTAACAATAAGTGCAACAACAACTTTTAGAAAGACATACATGAGAACCAGATAGCATCTAATATCTTCAGTTCAAAGAGCTACATCTGTACTTTCAGTAGTACATGCGTTACTCTGCACGGAAAACAAGATATGTCGAGACATCGCTATCTCTGATTCTCCCTTCAAGGCAATGCCACCGGTCACTATCTCCCACAATGAATGCCATCACCGCACGGACAGGGAAGAGAAAGCAATAACTTCTGTTATAATTGCTAGAAATTGTGATGTTCTCTCCTGTTTCAAAGAATGATCCTTTGCCTGATATAATTTCTAAGCTAGGTCTCTTTGAAAACACGGTATTTTCAGAGTTTCACAGTAAATTACCAAGAAAAAACATAGGAAACCACTGGGAACGGTGAAGTGACATATAGATCCTTTGGTGTGTCAGGTGAAGCACACTACCCAAAAGACTCCAGCGTTCTTGAAACCAGTGTTTGCTCTTTAGTCTACTGTATCAACTCTAAATCTCACTGAAGTATACAATGAAGCAGAACAACAACGGCACAGCAAGGGCATAATTCCATCTGTTGAAATCGTTTGATTATCTGTATATGGTGGTTAGAATTTCATCTGGTTGAAAACTGTTGCTGGCCTCCTTCGGAACACAGTCTTTATGAGTTAACAATAAGTGCAACAACAACTTTTAGAAAGACATACATGAGAACCAGATAGCATCTAATATCTTCAGTTCAAAGAGCTACATCTGTACTTTCAGTAGTACATGCGTTACTCTGCACGGAAAACAAGATATGTCGAGACATCGCTATCTCTGATTCTGCCTTCAATGGCAATGCCACCGGTCACTATCTCCCACAATGAATGCTATCACCGAACGGAAAGGGAAGAGAAAGCAATGACTTCTGTTATAATTGCTAGAAATTGTGATGTTCTCTCCTGTTTCAAAGAATGATGCTTTGCCTGATATAATTTATAAGCTAGGTCTCTTTGAAAACACGGTATTTTCAGAGTTTCACAGTGAATTACCAAGAAACAACATAGGAAACCACTGGGAACGGTGAAGTCACATATAGATCCTTTGGTGTGTCAGGTGAAGCACACTACCCAAAAGACTCCAGTGTTCTTGAAACCAGTGTTTGCTCTTTAGTCTACTGTATCAACTCGAAAGCTCACTGAAGCATACAATGAAGCAGAACAACAACGGCACAGCAAGGGCATAATTCCATCTGTTGAAATCGTTTGATTATCTGTATATGGTGGTTAGAATTTCATCTGGTTGAAAACTGTTGCTGGCCTCCTTCGGAACACAGTCTTTATGAGTTAACAATAAGTGCAACAACAACTTTTAGAAAGACATACATGAGAACCAGATAGCATCTCATATCTTCAGTTCAAAGAGCTACATCTGTACTTTCAGTAGTACATACGTTACTCTGCATGGAAAACAAGATATGTCCAGACATCGCTATCTCTGATTCTGCCTTCAATGGCAATGCCACCGGTCACTATCTCCCACAATGAATACCATCACCGCACGGACAGGGAAGAGAAAGCAATAACTTCTGTTATAATTGCTAGAAATTGTGATGTTCTCTCCTGTTTCAAAGAATGATCCTTTGCCTGATATAATTTCTAAGCTAGGTCTATTTGAAAACACGGTATTTTCAGAGTTTCACAGTGAATTACCAAGAAACAACATAGGAAACCACTGGGAACGGTGAAGTCACATATAGATCCTTTGGTGTGTCAGGTGAAGCACACTACCCAAAAGACTCCAGCGTTCTTGAAACCAGTGTTTGCTCTTTAGTCTACTGTATCAACTCGAAAGCTCACTGAAGCATACAATGAAGCAGAACAACAACGGCACAGCAAGGGCATAATTCCATCTGTTGAAATCGTTTGATTATCTGTATATGGTGGTTAGAATTTCATCTGGTTGAAAACTGTTGCTGGCCTCCTTCGGAACACAGTCTTTATGAGTTAACAATAAGTGCAACAACAACTTTTAGAAAGACATACATGAGAACCAGATAGCATCTCATATCTTCAGTTCAAAGAGCTACATCTGTACTTTCAGTAGTACATACGTTACTCTGCATGGAAAACAAGATATGTCCAGACATCGCTATCTCTGATTCTGCCTTCAATGGCAATGCCACCGGTCACTATCTCCCACAATGAATACCATCACCGCACGGACAGGGAAGAGAAAGCAATAACTTCTGTTATAATTGCTAGAAATTGTGATGTTCTCTCCTGTTTCAAAGAATGATCCTTTGCCTGATATAATTTCTAAGCTAGGTCTCTTTGAAAACACGGTATTTTCAGAGTTTCACAGTGAATTACCAAGAAACAACATAGGAAACCACTGGGAACGGTGAAGTCACATATAGGTCCTTTGGTGTGTCAGGTGAAGCACACTACCCAAAAGACTCCAGCGTTCTTGAAACCAGTGTTTGCTCTTTAGTCTACTGTATCAACTCGAAAGCTCACTGAAGCACACAATGAAGCAGAACAACAACGGCACAGCAAGGGCATAATTCCATCTGTTGAAATCGTTTGATTATCTGTATATGGTGGTTAGAATTTCATCTGGTTGAAAACTGTTGCTGGCCTCCTTCGGAACACAGTCTTTATGAGTTAACAATAAGTGCAACAACAACTTTTAGAAAGACATACATGAGAACCAGATAGCATCTAATATCTTCAGTTCAAAGAGCTACATCTGTACTTTCAGTAGTACATGCGTTACTCTGCACGGAAAACAAGATATGTCGAGACATCGCTATCTCTGATTCTCCCTTCAAGGCAATGCCACCGGTCACTATCTCCCACAATGAATGCCATCACCGCACGGACAGGGAAGAGAAAGCAATAACTTCTGTTATAATTGCTAGAAATTGTGATGTTCTCTCCTGTTTCAAAGAATGATCCTTTGCCTGATATAATTTCTAAGCTAGGTCTCTTTGAAAACACGGTATTTTCAGAGTTTCACAGTAAATTACCAAGAAAAAACATAGGAAACCACTGGGAACGGTGAAGTGACATATAGATCCTTTGGTGTGTCAGGTGAAGCACACTACCCAAAAGACTCCAGCGTTCTTGAAACCAGTGTTTGCTCTTTAGTCTACTGTATCAACTCTAAATCTCACTGAAGTATACAATGAAGCAGAACAACAACGGCACAGCAAGGGCATAATTCCATCTGTTGAAATCGTTTGATTATCTGTATATGGTGGTTAGAATTTCATCTGGTTGAAAACTGTTGCTGGCCTCCTTCGGAACACAGTCTTTATGAGTTAACAATAAGTGCAACAACAACTTTTAGAAAGACATACATGAGAACCAGATAGCATCTAATATCTTCAGTTCAAAGAGCTACATCTGTACTTTCAGTAGTACATGCGTTACTCTGCACGGAAAACAAGATATGTCGAGACATCGCTATCTCTGATTCTGCCTTCAATGGCAATGCCACCGGTCACTATCTCCCACAATGAATGCTATCACCGAACGGAAAGGGAAGAGAAAGCAATGACTTCTGTTATAATTGCTAGAAATTGTGATGTTCTCTCCTGTTTCAAAGAATGATGCTTTGCCTGATATAATTTATAAGCTAGGTCTCTTTGAAAACACGGTATTTTCAGAGTTTCACAGTGAATTACCAAGAAACAACATAGGAAACCACTGGGAACGGTGAAGTCACATATAGATCCTTTGGTGTGTCAGCTGAAGCACACTACCCAAAAGACTCCAGCGTTCTTGAAACCAGTGTTTGCTCTTTAGTCTACTGTATCAACTCGAAAGCTCACTGAAGCATACAATGAAGCAGAACAACAACGGCACAGCAAGGGCATAATTCCATCTGTTGAAATCGTTTGATTATCTGTATATGGTGGTTAGAATTTCATCTGGTTGAAAACTGTTGCTGGCCTCCTTCGGAACACAGTCTTTATGAGTTAACAATAAGTGCAACAACAACTTTTAGAAAGACATACATGAGAACCAGATAGCATCTCATATCTTCAGTTCAAAGAGCTACATCTGTACTTTCAGTAGTACATACGTTACTCTGCATGGAAAACAAGATATGTCCAGACATCGCTATCTCTGATTCTGCCTTCAATGGCAATGCCACCGGTCACTATCTCCCACAATGAATACCATCACCGCACGGACAGGGAAGAGAAAGCAATAACTTCTGTTATAATTGCTAGAAATTGTGATGTTCTCTCCTGTTTCAAAGAATGATCCTTTGCCTGATATAATTTCTAAGCTAGGTCTATTTGAAAACACGTTATTTTCAGAGTTTCACAGTGAATTACCAAGAAACAACATAGGAAACCACTGGGAACGGTGAAGTCACATATAGATCCTTTGGTGTGTCAGGTGAAACACACTACCCAAAAGACTCCAGCGTTCTTGAAACCAGTGTTTGCTCTTTAGTCTACTGTATCAACTCGAAATCTCACTGAAGCATACAATGAAGCAGAACAACAACGGCACAGCAAGGGAATAATTCCATCTGTTGAAATCGTTTGATTATCTGTATATGGTGGTTAGAATTTCATCTGGTTGAAAACTTGCTGGCCTCCTTCGGAACACAGTCTTTATGAGTTAACAATAAGTGCAACAACAACTTTTAGAAAGACATACATGAGAACCAGATAGCATCTAATATCTTCAGTTCAAAGAGCTACATCTGTACTTTCAGTAGTACATGCGTTACTCTGCACGGAAAACAAGATATGTCGAGACATCGCTATCTCTGATTCTCCCTTCAAGGCAATGCCACCGGTCACTATCTCCCACAATGAATGCCATCACCGCACGGACAGGGAAGAGAAAGCAATAACTTCTGTTATAATTGCTAGAAATTGTGATGTTCTCTCCTGTTTCAAAGAATGATCCTTTGCCTGATATAATTTCTAAGCTAGGTCTCTTTGAAAACACGGTATTTTCAGAGTTTCACAGTAAATTACCAAGAAAAAACATAGGAAACCACTGGGAACGGTGAAGTGACATATAGATCCTTTGGTGTGTCAGGTGAAGCACACTACCCAAAAGACTCCAGCGTTCTTGAAACCAGTGTTTGCTCTTTAGTCTACTGTATCAACTCTAAATCTCACTGAAGTATACAATGAAGCAGAACAACAACGGCACAGCAAGGGCATAATTCCATCTGTTGAAATCGTTTGATTATCTGTATATGGTGGTTAGAATTTCATCTGGTTGAAAACTGTTGCTGGCCTCCTTCGGAACACAGTCTTTATGAGTTAACAATAAGTGCAACAACAACTTTTAGAAAGACATACATGAGAACCAGATAGCATCTAATATCTTCAGTTCAAAGAGCTACATCTGTACTTTCAGTAGTACATGCGTTACTCTGCACGGAAAACAAGATATGTCGAGACATCGCTATCTCTGATTCTGCCTTCAATGGCAATGCCACCGGTCACTATCTCCCACAATGAATGCTATCACCGAACGGAAAGGGAAGAGAAAGCAATGACTTCTGTTATAATTGCTAGAAATTGTGATGTTCTCTCCTGTTTCAAAGAATGATGCTTTGCCTGATATAATTTATAAGCTAGGTCTCTTTGAAAACACGGTATTTTCAGAGTTTCACAGTGAATTACCAAGAAACAACATAGGAAACCACTGGGAACGGTGAAGTCACTTATAGATCCTTTGGTGTGTCAGGTGAAGCACACTACCCAAAAGACTCCAGCGTTCTTGAAACCAGTGTTTGCTCTTTAGTCTACTGTATCAACTCGAAAGCTCACTGAAGCATACAATGAAGCAGAACAACAACGGCACAGCAAGGGCATAATTCCATCTGTTGAAATCGTTTGATTATCTGTATATGGTGGTTAGAATTTCATCTGGTTGAAAACTGTTGCTGGCCTCCTTCGGAACACAGTCTTTATGAGTTAACAATAAGTGCAACAACAACTTTTAGAAAGACATACATGAGAACCAGATAGCATCTAATATCTTCAGTTCAAAGAGCTACATCTGTACTTTCAGTAGTACATGCGTTACTCTGCACGGAAAACAAGATATGTCGAGACATCGCTATCTCTGATTCTGCCTTCAATGGCAATGCCACCGGTCACTATCTCCCACAATGAATGCCATCACCGCCCGGACAGGGAAGAGAAAGCAATGACTTCTGTTATAATTGCTAGAAATTGTGATGTTCTCTCCTGTGTCAAAGAATGATGCTTTGCCTGATATAATTTATAAGCTAGGTCTCTTTGAAAACACGGTATTTTCAGAGTTTCACAGTGAATTACCAAGAAACAACATAGGAAACCACTGGGAACGGTGAAGTCACATATAGATCCTTTGGTGTGTCAGGTGAAGCACACTACCCAAAAGACTCCAGCGTTCTTGAAACCAGTGTTTGCTCTTTAGTCTACTGTATCAACTCGAAAGCTCACTGAAGCATACAATGAAGCAGAACAACAACGGCACAGCAAGGGCATAATTCCATCTGTTGAAATCGTTTGATTATCTGTATATGGTGGTTAGAATTTCATCTGGTTGAAAACTGTTGCTGGCCTCCTTCGGAACACAGTCTTTATGAGTTAACAATAAGTGCAACAACAACTTTTAGAAAGACATACATGAGAACCAGATAGCATCTCATATCTTCAGTTCAAAGAGCTACATCTGTACTTTCAGTAGTACATACGTTACTCTGCATGGAAAACAAGATATGTCCAGACATCGCTATCTCTGATTCTGCCTTCAATGGCAATGCCACCGGTCACTATCTCCCACAATGAATACCATCACCGCACGGACAGGGAAGAGAAAGCAATAACTTCTGTTATAATTGCTAGAAATTGTGATGTTCTCTCCTGTTTCAAAGAATGATCCTTTGCCTGATATAATTTCTAAGCTAGGTCTCTTTGAAAACACGGTATTTTCAGAGTTTCACAGTGAATTACCAAGAAACAACATAGGAAACCACTGGGAACGGTGAAGTCACATATAGGTCCTTTGGTGTGTCAGGTGAAGCACACTACCCAAAAGACTCCAGCGTTCTTGAAACCAGTGTTTGCTCTTTAGTCTACTGTATCAACTCGAAAGCTCACTGAAGCACACAATGAAGCAGAACAACAACGGCACAGCAAGGGCATAATTCCATCTGTTGAAATCGTTTGATTATCTGTATATGGTGGTTAGAATTTCATCTGGTTGAAAACTGTTGCTGGCCTCCTTCGGAACACAGTCTTTATGAGTTAACAATAAGTGCAACAACAACTTTTAGAAAGACATACATGAGAACCAGATAGCATCTAATATCTTCAGTTCAAAGAGCTACATCTGTACTTTCAGTAGTACATGCGTTACTCTGCACGGAAAACAAGATATGTCGAGACATCGCTATCTCTGATTCTCCCTTCAAGGCAATGCCACCGGTCACTATCTCCCACAATGAATGCCATCACCGCACGGACAGGGAAGAGAAAGCAATAACTTCTGTTATAATTGCTAGAAATTGTGATGTTCTCTCCTGTTTCAAAGAATGATCCTTTGCCTGATATAATTTCTAAGCTAGGTCTCTTTGAAAACACGGTATTTTCAGAGTTTCACAGTAAATTACCAAGAAAAAACATAGGAAACCACTGGGAACGGTGAGGTCACATATAGATCCTTTGGTGTGTCAGGTGAAGCACACTACCCAAAAGACTCCAGCGTTCTTGAAACCAGTGTTTGCTCTTTAGTCTACTGTATCAACTCTAAATCTCACTGAAGTATACAATGAAGCAGAACAACAACGGCACAGCAAGGGCATAATTCCATCTGTTGAAATCGTTTGATTATCTGTATATGGTGGTTAGAATTTCATCTGGTTGAAAACTGTTGCTGGCCTCCTTCGGAACACAGTCTTTATGAGTTAACAATAAGTGCAACAACAACTTTTAGAAAGACATACATGAGAACCAGATAGCATCTAATATCTTCAGTTCAAAGAGCTACATCTGTACTTTCAGTAGTACATGCGTTACTCTGCACGGAAAACAAGATATGTCGAGACATCGCTATCTCTGATTCTGCCTTCAATGGCAATGCCACCGGTCACTATCTCCCACAATGAATGCTATCACCGAACGGAAAGGGAAGAGAAAGCAATGACTTCTGTTATAATTGCTAGAAATTGTGATGTTCTCTCCTGTTTCAAAGAATGGTGCTTTGCCTGATATAATTTCTAAGATAGGTCTCTTTGAAAACACGGTATTTTCAGAGTTTCACAGTGAATTACCAAGAAACAACATAGGAAACCACTGGGAACGGTGAAGTCACATATAGATCCTTTGGTGTGTCAGGTGAAACACACTACCCAAAAGATTCCAGCGTTGTTGAAACCAGTGTTTGCTCTTTAGTCTACTGTATCAACTCGAAAGCTCACTGAAGCATACAATGAAGCAGAACAACAACGGCACAGCAAGGGCATAATTCCATCTGTTGAAATCGTTTGATTATCTGTATATGGTGGTTAGAATTTCATCTGGTTGAAAACTGTTGCTGGCCTCCTTCGGAACACAGTCTTTATGAGTTAACAATAAGTGCAACAACAACTTTTAGAAAGACATACATGAGAACCAGATAGCATCTAATATCTTCAGTTCAAAGAGCTACATCTGTACTTTCAGTAGTACATGCGTTACTCTGCACGGAAAACAAGATATGTCGAGACATCGCTATCTCTGATTGTTCCTTCAATGGCAATGCCATGGGTCACTATCTCCCACAATGAATGCCATCACCGCACGGACAGGGAAGAGAAAGCAATAACTTCTGTTATAATTGCTAGAAATTGTGATGTTCTCTCCTGTTTCAAAGATTGATCCTTTGCCTGATATAATTTCTAAGCTAGGTCTCTTTGAAAACACGGTATTTTCAGAGTTTCACAGTGAATTACCAAGAAACAACATAGGAAACCACTGGGAACGGTGAAGTCACATATAGATCCTTTGGTGTGTCAGGTGAAACACACTACCCAAAAGACTCCAGCGTTCTTTAAACCAGTGTTTGCTCTTTAGTCTACTGTATCAACTCGAAAGCTCACTGAAGCATACAATGAAGCAGAACAACAACGGCACAGCAAGGGCATAATTCCATCTGTTGAAATCGTTTGATTATCTGTATATGGTGGTTAGAATTTCATCTGGTTGAAAACTGTTGCTGTCCTCCTTCGGAACACAGTCTTTATGAGTTAACAATAAGTGCAACAACAACTTTTAGAAAGACATACATGAGAACCAGATAGCATCTAATATCTTCAGTTCAAAGAGCTACATCTGTACTTTCAGTAGAACATGCGTTACTCTGCACGGAAAACAAGATATGTCCAGACATCGCTATCTCTGATTCTGCCTTCAATGGCAATGCCACCGGTCACTATCTCCCACAATGAATGCCATCACCGCACGGACAGGGAAGAGAAAGCAATAACTTCTGTTATAATTGCTAGAAATTGTGATGTTCTCTCCTGTTTCAAAGAATGATGCTTTGCGTGATATAAATTCTAAGCTAGGTCTCTTTGAAAACACGGTATTTTCAGAGTTTCACAGTGAATTACCAAGAAAAAACATAGGAAACCACTGGGAACGGTGAAGTCACATATAGATCCTTTGGTGTGTCAGGTGAAACACACTACCCCAAAGACTCCAGCGTTCTTTAAACCAGTGTTTGCTCTTTAGTCTACTGTATCAACTCTAAATCTCACTGAAGTATACAATGAAGCAGAACAACAACGGCACAGCAAGGGCATAATTCCATCTGTTGAAATCGTTTGATTATCTGTATATGGTGGTTAGAAATTCATCTGGTTGAAAACTGTTGCTGGCCTCCTTCGGAACACAGTCTTTATGAGTTAACAATAAGTGCAACAACAACTTTTAGAAAGACATACATGAGAACCAGATAGCATCTCATATCTTCAGTTCAAAGAGCTACATCTGTACTTTCAGTAGTACATACGTTACTCTGCATGGAAAACAAGATATGTCCAGACATCGCTATCTCTGATTCTGCCTTCAATGGCAATGCCACCGGTCACTATCTCCCACAATGAATACCATCACCGCACGGACAGGGAAGAGAAAGCAATAACTTCTGTTATAATTGCTAGAAATTGTGATGTTCTCTCCTGTTTCAAAGAATGATCCTTTGCCTGATATAATTTCTAAGCTAGGTCTATTTGAAAACACGTTATTTTCAGAGTTTCACAGTGAATTACCAAGAAACAACATAGGAAACCACTGGGAACGGTGAAGTCACATATAGATCCTTTGGTGTGTCAGGTGAAACACACTACCCAAAAGACTCCAGCGTTCTTGAAACCAGTGTTTGCTCTTTAGTCTACTGTATCAACTCGAAATCTCACTGAAGCATACAATGAAGCAGAACAACAACGGCACAGCAAGGGAATAATTCCATCTGTTGAAATCGTTTGATTATCTGTATATGGTCGTTAGAATTTCATCTGGTTGAAAACTTGCTGGCCTCCTTCGGAACACAGTCTTTATGAGTTAACAATAAGTGCAACAACAACTTTTAGAAAGACATACATGAGAACCAGATAGCATCTCATATCTTCAGTTCAAAGAGCTACATCTGTATTTTCAGTAGTACATACGTTACTCTGCATGGAAAACAAGATATGTCCAGACATCGCTATCTCTGATTCTGCCTTCAATGGCAATGCCACCGGTCACTATCTCCCACAATGAATACCATCACCGCACGGACAGGGAAGAGAAAGCAATAACTTCTGTTATAATTGCTAGAAATTGTGATGTTCTCTCCTGTTTCAAAGAATGATCCTTTGCCTCATATAATTTCTAAGCTAGGTCTATTTGAAAACACGTTATTTTCAGAGTTTCACAGTGAATTACCAAGAAACAACATAGGAAACCACTGGGAACGGTGAAGTCACATATAGATCCTTTGGTGTGTCAGGTGAAACACACTACCCAAAAGACTCCAGCGTTCTTGAAACCAGTGTTTGCTCTTTAGTCTACTGTATCAACTCGAAATCTCACTGAAGCATACAATGAAGCAGAACAACAACGGCACAGCAAGGGAATAATTCCATCTGTTGAAATCGTTTGATTATCTGTATATGGTCGTTAGAATTTCATCTGGTTGAAAACTTGCTGGCCTCCTTCGGAACACAGTCTTTATGAGTTAACAATAAGTGCAACAACAACTTTTAGAAAGACATACATGAGAACCAGATAGCATCTCATATCTTCAGTTCAAAGAGCTACATCTGTACTTTCAGTAGTACATACGTTACTCTGCACGGAAAACAAGATATGTCCAGACATCACTATCTCTGATTCTGCCTTCAATGGCAATGCCACCGGTCACTATCTCCCACAATGAATACCATCACCGCACGGACAGGGAAGAGAAAGCAATAACTTCTGTTATAATTGCTAGAAATTGTGATGTTATCTCCTGTTTCAAAGAATGATCCTTTGCCTGATATAATTTCTAAGCTAGGTCTCTTAGAAAACACGGTATTTTCAGAGTTTCACAGTGAATTACCAAGAAACAACATAGGAAACCACTGGGAACGGTGAAGTCACATATAGATCCTTTGGTGTGTCAGGTGAAGCACACTACCCAAAAGACTCCAGCGTTCTTGAAACCAGTGTTTGCTCTTTAGTCTACTGTATCAACTCGAAAGCTCACTGAAGCATACAATGAAGCAGAACAACAACGGCACAGCAAGGGCATAATTCCATCTGTTGAAATCGTTTGATTATCTATATATGGTGGTTAGAATTTCTTCTGGTTGAAAACTGTTGCTGGCCTCCTTATGAACACAGACTTTATGAGTTAACAATAAGTGCAACAACAACGTTTAGAAAGACATACATG
Organism: Furipterus horrens; assembly: GCF_987537825.1. Lineage (NCBI taxonomy): Eukaryota > Metazoa > Chordata > Mammalia > Chiroptera > Furipteridae > Furipterus > Furipterus horrens. The sequence goes on from NW_028327188.1 coordinate 6,404,835, forward strand.
AGAACCAGATAGCATCTAATATCTTCAGTTCAAAGAGCTACATCTGTACTTTCAGTAGTACATGTGTTACTCTGCACGGTAAACAAGATATGTCCAGACATCGCTATCTCTGATTCTGCCTTCAATGGCAATGCCAGCGGTCATTATCTCCCACAATGAATGCCATCACCGCACGGACAGGGAAGAGAAAGCAATAACTTCTGTTATAATTGCTAGAAATTGTGATGTTCTCTCCTGTTTCAAAGAATGATGCTTTGCCTGATATAATTTCTAAGCTAGGTCTCTTTGAAAACACGGTATTTTCAGAGTTTCACAGTGAATTACCAAGAAACAACATAGGAAACCACTGGGAACGGTGAAGTCACATATAGATCCTTTGGTGTGTCAGGTGAAGCACACTACCCAAAAGACTCCAGCGTTCTTGAAACCAGTGTTTGCTCTTTAGTCTACTGTATCAACTCGAAAGCTCACTGAAGCATACAATGAAGCAGAACAACAACGGCACAGCAAGGGCATAATTCCATCTGTTGAAATCGTTTGATTATCTGTATATGGTGGTTAGAATTTCATCTGGTTGAAAACTGTTGCTGGCCTCCTTCGGAACACAGTCTTTATGAGTTAACAATAAGTGCAACAACAACTTTTAGAAAGACATACATGAGAACCAGATAGCATCTAATATCTTCAGTTCAAAGAGCTACATCTGTACTTTCAGTAGTACATGCGTTACTCTGCACGGAAAACAAGATATGTCGAGACATCGCTATCTCTGATTCTGCCTTCAAGGCAATGCCACCGGTCACTATCTCCCACAATGAATGCCATCACCGCACGGACAGGGAAGAGAAAGCAATAACTTCTGTTATAATTGCTAGAAATTGTGATGTTCTCTCCTGTTTCAAAGATTGATCCTTTGCCTGATATAATTTCTAAGCTAGGTCTCTTTGAAAACACGGTATTTTCAGAGTTTCACAGTGAATTACCAAGAAACAACATAGGAAACCACTGGGAACGGTGAAGTCACATATAGATCCTTTGGTGTGTCAGGTGAAACACACTACCCAAAAGACTCCAGCGTTCTTGAAACCAGTGTTTGCTCTTTAGTCTACTGTATCAACTCGAAAGCTCACTGAAGCATACAATGAAGCAGAACAACAACGGCACAGCAAGGGCATAATTCCATCTGTTGAAATCGTTTGATTATCTGTATATGGTGGTTAGAATTTCATCTGGTTGAAAACTGTTGCTGGCCTCCTTCGGAACACAGTCTTTATGAGTTAACAATAAGTGCAACAACAACTTTTAGAAAGACATACATGAGAACCAGATAGAATCTAATATCTTCAGTTCAAAGAGCTACATCTGTACTTTCAGTAGAACATGCGTTACTCTGCACGGAAAACAAGATATGTCCAGACATCGCTATCTCTGATTCTGCCTTCAATGGCAATGCCACCGGTCACTATCTCCCACAATGAATGCCATCACCGCACGGACAGGGAAGAGAAAGCAATAACTTCTGTTATAATTGCTAGAAATTGTGATGTTCTCTCCTGTTTCAAAGAATGATGCTTTGCCTGATATAATTTCTAAGCTAGGTCTCTTTGAAAACACGGTATTTTCAGAGTTTCACAGTGAATTACCAAGAAACAACATAGGAAACCACTGGGAACGGTGAAGTCACTTATAGATCATTTGGTGTGTCAGGTGAAGCACACTACCCAAAAGACTCCAGCGTTCTTGAAACCAGTGTTTGCTCTTTAGTCTACTGTATCAACTCGAAAGCTCACTGAAGCATACAATGAAGCAGAACAACAACGGCACAGCAAGGGCATAATTCCATGTGTTGAAATCGTTTGATTATCTGTATATGGTGGTTAGAATTTCATCTGGTTGAAAACTGTTGCTGGCCTCCTTCGGAACACAGTCTTTATGAGTTAACAATAAGTGCAACAACAACTTTTAGAAAGACATACATGAGAACCAGATAGCATCTCATATCTTCAGTTCAAAGAGCTACATCTGTACTTTCAGTAGTACATACGTTACTCTGCACGGAAAACAAGATATGTCGAAACATCGCTATCTCTGATTCTGCCTTCAATGGCAATGCCAGCAGTCACTATCTCCCACAATGAATGTCATCACCGCACGGACAGGGAAGAGAAAGCAATAACTTCTGTTATAATTGCTAGAAATTGTGATGTTCTCTCCTGTTTCAAAGAATGATGCTTTGCCTGATATAATTTCTAAGCTAGGTCTCTTTGAAAACACGGTATTTTCAGAGTTTCACAGTGAATTACCAAGAAACAACATAGGAAACCACTGTGAACGGTGAAGTCACATATAAATCCTTTGGTGTGTCAGGTGAAACACACTACCCAAAAGACTCCAGCGTTCCTGAAACCAGTGTTTGCTCTTTAGTCTACTGTATCAACTCGAAAGCTCACTGAAGCATACAATGAAGCAGAACAAAAAAGGCACAGCAAGGGCATAATTCCATCTGTTGAAATCGTTTGATTATCTGTATATGGTGGTTAGAATTTCATCTGGTTGAAAACTGTTGCTGGCCTGCTTCGGAACACAGTCTTTATGAGTTAAAAATAAAGGCAACATCAACTTTTAGAAAGACATACATGAGAACCAGATAGCATCTAATATCTTCAGTTCAAAGAGCTACATCTGTACTTTCAGTAGTACATGCGTTACTTTGCACGGAAAACAAGATATGTCCAAACATCGTTATCTCTGATTCTGCCTTCAATGGCAATGCCACCAGTCACTATCTCCCACAATGAATGCTATCACCGAACGGACAGGGAAGAGAAAGCCATAACTTCTGTTATAATTGCTAGAAATTGTGATGTTCTCTCCTGTTTCAAAGAATGATGCTTTGCCTGATATAATTTCTAAGCTAGGTCTCTTTGAAAACACGGTATTTTCAGAGTTTCACAGTGAATTACCAAGAAACAACATAGGAAACCACTGTGAACGGTGAAGTCACATATAGATCCTTTGGTGTGTCAGGTGAAGCACACTACCCAAAAGACTCCAGCGTTCTTGAAACCAGTGTTTGCTCTTTAGTCTACTGTATCAACTCGAAAGCTCACTGAAGCATACAATGAAGCAGAACAACAACGGCACAGCAAGGGCATAATTCCATGTGTTGAAATCGTTTGATTATCTGTATATGGTGGTTAGAATTTCATCTGGTTGAAAACTGTTGCTGGCCTCCTTCGGAACACAGTCTTTATGAGTTAACAATAAGTGCAACAACAACTTTTAGAAAGACATACATGAGAACCAGATAGCATCTCATATCTTCAGTTCAAAGAGCTACATCTGTACTTTCAGTAGTACATACGTTACTCTGCACGGAAAACAAGATATGTCGAAACATCGCTATCTCTGATTCTGCCTTCAATGGCAATGCCAGCAGTCACTATCTCCCACAATGAATGTCATCACCGCACGGACAGGGAAGAGAAAGCAATAACTTCTGTTATAATTGCTAGAAATTGTGATGTTCTCTCCTGTTTCAAAGAATGATGCTTTGCCTGATATAATTTCTAAGCTAGGTCTCTTTGAAAACACGGTATTTTCAGAGTTTCACAGTGAATTACCAAGAAACAACATAGGAAACCACTGTGAACGGTGAAGTCACATATAAATCCTTTGGTGTGTCAGGTGAAACACACTACCCAAAAGACTCCAGCGTTCCTGAAACCAGTGTTTGCTCTTTAGTCTACTGTATCAACTCGAAAGCTCACTGAAGCATACAATGAAGCAGAACAAAAAAGGCACAGCAAGGGCATGATTCCATCTGTTGAAATCGTTTGATTATCTGTATATGGTGGTTAGAATTTCATCTGGTTGAAAACTGTTGCTGGCCTGCTTCGGAACACAGTCTTTATGAGTTAAAAATAAAGGGAACATCAACTTTTAGAAAGACATACATGAGAACCAGATAGCATCTAATATCTTCAGTTCAAAGAGCTACATCTGTACTTTCAGTAGTACATGCGTTACTTTGCACGGAAAACAAGATATGTCCAAACATCGTTATCTCTGATTCTGCCTTCAATGGCAATGCCACCAGTCACTATCTCCCACAATGAATGTTATCACCGAATGGACAGGGAAGAGAAAGCAATAACTTCTGTTATAATTGCTAGAAATTGTGATGTTCTCTCCTGTTTCAAAGAATGATGCTTTGCCTGATATAATTTCTAAGCTAGGTCTCTTTGAAAACACGGTATTTTCAGAGTTTCACAGTGAATTACCAAGAAACAACATAGGAAACCACTGGGAACGGTGAAGTCACATATAGATCATTTGGTGTGTCAGGTGAAGCACACTACCCAAAAGACTCCAGCGTTCTTGAAACCAGTGTTTGCTCTTTAGTCTACTGTATCAACTCGAAAGCTCACTGAAGCATACAATGAAGCAGAACAACAACGGCACAGCAAGGGCATAATTCCATGTGTTGAAATCGTTTGATTATCTGTATATGGTGGTTAGAATTTCATCTGGTTGAAAACTGTTGCTGGCCTCCTTCGGAACACAGTCTTTATGAGTTAACAATAAGTGCAACAACAACTTTTAGAAAGACATACATGAGAACCAGATAGCATCTAATATCTTCAGTTCAAAGAGCTACATCTGTACTTTCAGTAGTACATGCGTTACTCTGCACGGAAAACAAGATATGTCGAGACATCGCTATCTCTGATTCTCCCTTCAAGGCAATGCCACCGGTCACTATCTCCCACAATGAATGCCATCACCGCACGGACAGGGAAGAGAAAGCAATAACTTCTGTTATAATTGCTAGAAATTGTGATGTTCTCTCCTGTTTCAAAGAATGATGCTTTGCCTGATATAATTTATAAGCTAGGTCTCTTTGAAAACACGGTATTTTCAGAGTTTCACAGTGAATTACCAAGAAACAACATAGGAAACCACTGGGAACGGTGAAGTCACATATAGATCCTTTGGTGTGTCAGGTGAAGCACACTACCCAAAAGACTCCAGCGTTCTTGAAACCAGTGTTTGCTCTTTAGTCTACTGTATCAACTCGAAAGCTCACTGAAGCATACAATGAAGCAGAACAACAACGGCACAGCAAGGGCATAATTCCATCTGTTGAAATCGTTTGATTATCTGTATATGGTGGTTAGAATTTCATCTGGTTGAAAACTGTTGCTGGCCTCCTTCGGAACACAGTCTTTATGAGTTAACAATAAGTGCAACAACAACTTTTAGAAAGACATACATGAGAACCAGATAGCATCTCATATCTTCAGTTCAAAGAGCTACATCTGTACTTTCAGTAGTACATACGTTACTCTGCATGGAAAACAAGATATGTCCAGACATCGCTATCTCTGATTCTCCCTTCAAGGCAATGCCACCGGTCACTATCTCCCACAATGAATGCCATCACCGCACGGACAGGGAAGAGAAAGCAATAACTTCTGTTATAATTGCTAGAAATTGTGATGTTCTCTCCTGTTTCAAAGAATGATGCTTTGCCTGATATAATTTCTAAGCTAGGTCTCTTTGAAAACACGGTATTTTCAGAGTTTCACAGTGAATTACCAAGAAACAACATAGGAAACCACTGTGAACGGTGAAGTCACATATAAATCCTTTGGTGTGTCAGGTGAAACACACTACCCAAAAGACTCCAGCGTTCCTGAAACCAGTGTTTGCTCTTTAGTCTACTGTATCAACTCGAAAGCTCACTGAAGCATACAATGAAGCAGAACAACAACGGCACAGCAAGGGCATAATGCCATCTGTTGAAATCGTTTGATTATCTGTATATGGTGGTTAGAATTTCATCTGGTTGAAAACTGTTGCTGGCCTCCTTCGGAACACAGTCTTTATGAGTTAACAATAAGTGCAACAACAACTTTTAGAAAGACATACATGAGAACCAGATAGCATCTAATATCTTCAGTTCAAAGAGCTACATCTGTACTTTCAGTAGTACATGCGTTACTCTGCACGGAAAACAAGATATGTCGAGACATCGCTATCTCTGATTCTGCCTTCAAGGCAATGCCACCGGTCACTATATCCAACAATGAATGCCATCACCGCACGGACAGGGAAGAGAAAGCAATAATTTCTGTTATAATTGCTAGAAATTGTGATGTTCTCTCCTGTTTCAAATAATGGTGCTTTGCCTGATATAATTTCTAAGATAGGTCTCTTTGAATACACGGTATTTTCAGAGTTTCACAGTGAATTACCAAGAAACAACATAGGAAACCACTGGGAACGGTGAAGTCACATATAGATCCTTTGGTGTGTCAGGTGAAACACACTACCCAAAAGATTCCAGCGTTCTTGAAACCAATGTTTGCTCTTTAGTCTACTGTATCAACTCGAAAGCTCACTGAAGCATACAATGAAGCAGAACAACAACGGCACAGCAAGGGCATAATTCCATCTGTTGAAATCGTTTGATTATCTGTATATGGTGGTTAGAATTTCATCTGGTTGAAAACTGTTGCTGGCCTCCTTCGGAACACAGTCTTTATGAGTTAACAATAAGTGCAACAACAACTTTTAGAAAGACATACATGAGAACCAGATAGCATCTAATATCTTCAGTTCAAAGAGCTACATCTGTACTTTCAGTAGTACATGCGTTACTCTGCACGGAAAACAAGATATGTCGAGACATCGCTATCTCTGATTGTGCCTTCAATGGCAATGCCATGGGTCACTATCTCTCACAATGAATGCCATCACCGCACGGACAGGGAAGAGAAAGCAATAACTTCTGTTATAATTGCTAGAAATTGTGATGTTCTCTCCTGTTTCAAAGAATGGTGCTTTGCCTGATATAATTTCTAAGCTAGGTCTCTTTGAAAACACGGTATTTTCAGAGTTTCACAGTGAATTACCAAGAAACAACATAGGAAACCACTGGGAACGGTGAAGTCACATATAGATCCTTTGGTGTGTCAGGTGAAACACACTACCCAAAAGACTCCAGCGTTCTTGAAACCAGTGTTTGCTCTTTAGTCTACTGTATCAACTCGAAAGCTCACTGAAGCATACAATGAAGCAGAACAACAACGGCACAGCAAGGGCATAATTCCATCTGTTGAAATCGTTTGATTATCTGTATATGGTGGTTAGAATTTCATCTGGTTGAAAACTGTTGCTGGCCTCCTTCGGAACACAGTCTTTATGAGTTAACAATAAGTGCAACAACAACTTTTAGAAAGACATACATGAGAACCAGATAGCATCTAATATCTTCAGTTCAAAGAGCTACATCTGTACTTTCAGTAGAACATGCGTTACTCTGCACGGAAAACAAGATATGTCGAGACATCGCTATCTCTGATTGTTCCTTCAATGGCAATGCCACCGGTCACTATCTCCCACAATGAATGCCATCACCGCACGGACAGGGAAGAGAAAGCAATAACTTCTGTTATAATTGCTAGAAATTGTGATGTTCTCTCCTGTTTCAAAGAATGATGCTTTGCGTGATATAAATTCTAAGCTAGGTCTCTTTGAAAACACGGTATTTTCAGAGTTTCACAGTGAATTACCAAGAAAAAACATAGGAAACCACTGGGAACGGTGAAGTCACATATAGATCCTTTGGTGTGTCAGGTGAAACACACTACCCAAAAGACTCCAGCGTTCTTGAAACCAGTGTTTGCTCTTTAGTCTACTGTATCAACTCTAAATCTCACTGAAGTATACAATGAAGCAGAACAACAACGGCACAGCAAGGGCATAATGCCATCTGTTGAAATCGTTTGATTATCTGTATATGGTGGTTAGAATTTCATCTGGTTGAAAACTGTTGCTGGCCTCCTTCGGAACACAGTCTTTATGAGTTAACAATAAGTGCAACAACAACTTTTAGAAAGACATACATGAGAACCAGATAGCATCTAATATCTTCAGTTCAAAGAGCTACATCTGTACTTTCAGTAGTACATGCGTTACTCTGCACGGAAAACAAGATATGTCGAAACATCGCTATCTCTGATTCTGCCTTCAATGGCAATGCCACCGGTCACTATCTCCCACAATGAATGCTATCACCGAACGGAAAGGGAAGAGAAAGCAATAACTTCTGTTATAATTGCTAGAAATTGTGATGTTCTCTCCTGTTTCAAAGAATGATGCTTTGCCTGATATAATTTCTAAGCTAGGTCTCTTTGAAAACACGGTATTTTCAGAGTTTCACAGTGAATTACCAAGAAACAACGTAGGAAACCACTGGGAACGGTGAAGTCACATATAGATCCTTTGGTGTGTCAGGTGAAGCACACTACCCAAAAGACTCCAGCGTTCTTGAAACCAGTGTTTGCTCTTTAGTCTACTGTATCAACTCGAAAGCTCACTGAAGCATACAATGAAGCAGAACAACAACGGCACAGCAAGGGCATAATTCCATCTGTTGAAATCGTTTGATTATCTGTATATGGTGGTTAGAATTTCATCTGGTTGAAAACTGTTGCTGGCCTCCTTCGGAACACAGTCTTTATGAGTTAACAATAAGTGCAACAACAACTTTTAGAAAGACATACATGAGAACCAGATAGCATCTCATATCTTCAGTTCAAAGAGCTACATCTGTACTTTCTGTAGTACATACGTTACTCTTCATGGAAAACAAGATATGTCCAGACATCGCTATCTCTGATTCTGCCTTCAATGGCAATGCCACCGGTCACTATCTCCCACAATGAATACCATCACCGCACGGACAGGGAAGAGAAAGCAATAACTTCTGTTATAATTGCTAGAAATTGTGATGTTCTCTCCTGTTTCAAAGAATGATCCTTTGCCTGATATAATTTCTAAGCTAGGTCTATTTGAAAACACGGTATTTTCAGAGTTTCACAGTGAATTACCAAGAAACAACATAGGAAACCACTGGGAACGGTGAAGTCACTTATAGATCCTTTGGTGTGTCAGGTGAAGCACACTACCCAAAAGACTCCAGCGTTCTTGAAACCAGTGTTTGCTCTTTAGTCTACTGTATCAACTCGAAAGCTCACTGAAGCATACAATGAAGCAGAACAACAACGGCACAGCAAGGGCATAATTCCATCTGTTGAAATCGTTTGATTATCTGTATATGGTGGTTAGAATTTCATCTGGTTGAAAACTGTTGCCGGCCTCCTTCGGAACACAGTTTTTATGAGTTAACAATAAGTGCAACAACAACTTTTAGAAAGACATACATGAGAACCAGATAGCATCTCATATCTTCAGTTCAAAGAGCTACATCTGTACTTTCAGTAGTACATACGTTACTCTGCACGGAAAACAAGATATGTCCAGACATCGCTATCTCTGATTCTGCCTTCAATGGCAATGCCACCGGTCACTATCTCCCACAATGAATACCATCACCGCACGGACAGGGAAGAGAAAGCAATAACTTCTGTTATAATTGCTAGAAATTGTGATGTTCTCTCCTGTTTCAAAGAATGATCCTTTGCCTGATATAATTTCTAAGCTAGGTCTCTTTGAAAACACGGTATTTTCAGAGTTTCACAGTGAATTACCAAGAAACAACATAGGAAACCACTGGGAACGGTGAAGTCACATATAGGTCCTTTGGTGTGTCAGGTGAAGCACACTACCCAAAAGACTCCAGCGTTCTTGAAACCAGTGTTTGCTCTTTAGTCTACTGTATCAACTCGAAAGCTCACTGAAGCACACAATGAAGCAGAACAACAACGGCACAGCAAGGGCATAATTCCATCTGTTGAAATCGTTTGATTATCTGTATATGGTGGTTAGAATTTCATCTGGTTGAAAACTGTTGCTGGCCTCCTTCGGAACACAGTCTTTATGAGTTAACAATAAGTGCAACAACAACTTTTAGAAAGACATACATGAGAACCAGATAGCATCTAATATCTTCAGTTCAAAGAGCTACATCTGTACTTTCAGTAGTACATGCGTTACTCTGCACGGAAAACAAGATATGTCGAGACATCGCTATCTCTGATTCTCCCTTCAAGGCAATGCCACCGGTCACTATCTCCCACAATGAATGCCATCACCGCACGGACAGGGAAGAGAAAGCAATAACTTCTGTTATAATTGCTAGAAATTGTGATGTTCTCTCCTGTTTCAAAGAATGATCCTTTGCCTGATATAATTTCTAAGCTAGGTCTCTTTGAAAACACGGTATTTTCAGAGTTTCACAGTAAATTACCAAGAAAAAACATAGGAAACCACTGGGAACGGTGAAGTGACATATAGATCCTTTGGTGTGTCAGGTGAAGCACACTACCCAAAAGACTCCAGCGTTCTTGAAACCAGTGTTTGCTCTTTAGTCTACTGTATCAACTCTAAATCTCACTGAAGTATACAATGAAGCAGAACAACAACGGCACAGCAAGGGCATAATTCCATCTGTTGAAATCGTTTGATTATCTGTATATGGTGGTTAGAATTTCATCTGGTTGAAAACTGTTGCTGGCCTCCTTCGGAACACAGTCTTTATGAGTTAACAATAAGTGCAACAACAACTTTTAGAAAGACATACATGAGAACCAGATAGCATCTCATATCTTCAGTTCAAAGAGCTACATCTGTACTTTCTGTAGTACATACGTTACTCTTCATGGAAAACAAGATATGTCCAGACATCGCTATCTCTGATTCTGCCTTCAATGGCAATGCCACCGGTCACTATCTCCCACAATGAATACCATCACCGCACGGACAGGGAAGAGAAAGCAATAACTTCTGTTATAATTGCTAGAAATTGTGATGTTCTCTCCTGTTTCAAAGAATGATCCTTTGCCTGATATAATTTCTAAGCTAGGTCTATTTGAAAACACGGTATTTTCAGAGTTTCACAGTGAATTACCAAGAAACAACATAGGAAACCACTGGGAACGGTGAAGTCACTTATAGATCCTTTGGTGTGTCAGGTGAAGCACACTACCCAAAAGACTCCAGCGTTCTTGAAACCAGTGTTTGCTCTTTAGTCTACTGTATCAACTCGAAAGCTCACTGAAGCATACAATGAAGCAGAACAACAACGGCACAGCAAGGGCATAATTCCATCTGTTGAAATCGTTTGATTATCTGTATATGGTGGTTAGAATTTCATCTGGTTGAAAACTGTTGCCGGCCTCCTTCGGAACACAGTTTTTATGAGTTAACAATAAGTGCAACAACAACTTTTAGAAAGACATACATGAGAACCAGATAGCATCTCATATCTTCAGTTCAAAGAGCTACATCTGTACTTTCAGTAGTACATACGTTACTCTGCACGGAAAACAAGATATGTCCAGACATCGCTATCTCTGATTCTGCCTTCAATGGCAATGCCACCGGTCACTATCTCCCACAATGAATACCATCACCGCACGGACAGGGAAGAGAAAGCAATAACTTCTGTTATAATTGCTAGAAATTGTGATGTTCTCTCCTGTTTCAAAGAATGATCCTTTGCCTGATATAATTTCTAAGCTAGGTCTCTTTGAAAACACGGTATTTTCAGAGTTTCACAGTGAATTACCAAGAAACAACATAGGAAACCACTGGGAACGGTGAAGTCACATATAGGTCCTTTGGTGTGTCAGGTGAAGCACACTACCCAAAAGACTCCAGCGTTCTTGAAACCAGTGTTTGCTCTTTAGTCTACTGTATCAACTCGAAAGCTCACTGAAGCACACAATGAAGCAGAACAACAACGGCACAGCAAGGGCATAATTCCATCTGTTGAAATCGTTTGATTATCTGTATATGGTGGTTAGAATTTCATCTGGTTGAAAACTGTTGCTGGCCTCCTTCGGAACACAGTCTTTATGAGTTAACAATAAGTGCAACAACAACTTTTAGAAAGACATACATGAGAACCAGATAGCATCTAATATCTTCAGTTCAAAGAGCTACATCTGTACTTTCAGTAGTACATGCGTTACTCTGCACGGAAAACAAGATATGTCGAGACATCGCTATCTCTGATTCTCCCTTCAAGGCAATGCCACCGGTCACTATCTCCCACAATGAATGCCATCACCGCACGGACAGGGAAGAGAAAGCAATAACTTCTGTTATAATTGCTAGAAATTGTGATGTTCTCTCCTGTTTCAAAGAATGATCCTTTGCCTGATATAATTTCTAAGCTAGGTCTCTTTGAAAACACGGTATTTTCAGAGTTTCACAGTAAATTACCAAGAAAAAACATAGGAAACCACTGGGAACGGTGAAGTCACATATAGATCCTTTGGTGTGTCAGGTGAAGCACACTACCCAAAAGACTCCAGCGTTCTTGAAACCAGTGTTTGCTCTTTAGTCTACTGTATCAACTCTAAATCTCACTGAAGTATACAATGAAGCAGAACAACAACGGCACAGCAAGGGCATAATTCCATCTGTTGAAATCGTTTGATTATCTGTATATGGTGGTTAGAATTTCATCTGGTTGAAAACTGTTGCTGGCCTCCTTCGGAACACAGTCTTTATGAGTTAACAATAAGTGCAACAACAACTTTTAGAAAGACATACATGAGAACCAGATAGCATCTAATATCTTCAGTTCAAAGAGCTACATCTGTACTTTCAGTAGTACATGCGTTATTCTGCACGGAAAACAAGATATGTCGAGACATCGCTATCTCTGATTCTGCCTTCAATGGCAATGCCACCGGTCACTATCTCCCACAATGAATGCTATCACCGAACGGAAAGGGAAGAGAAAGCAATGACTTCTGTTATAATTGCTAGAAATTGTGATGTTCTCTCCTGTTTCAAAGAATGATGCTTTGCCTGATATAATTTATAAGCTAGGTCTCTTTGAAAACACGGTATTTTCAGAGTTTCACAGTGAATTACCAAGAAACAACATAGGAAACCACTGGGAACGGTGAAGTCACATATAGATCCTTTGGTGTGTCAGGTGAAGCACACTACCCAAAAGACTCCAGCGTTCTTGAAACCAGTGTTTGCTCTTTAGTCTACTGTATCAACTCGAAAGCTCACTGAAGCATACAATGAAGCAGAACAACAACGGCACAGCAAGGGCATAATTCCATCTGTTGAAATCGTTTGATTATCTGTATATGGTGGTTAGAATTTCATCTGGTTGAAAACTGTTGCTGGCCTCCTTCGGAACACAGTCTTTATGAGTTAACAATAAGTGCAACAACAACTTTTAGAAAGACATACATGAGAACCAGATAGCATCTCATATCTTCAGTTCAAAGAGCTACATCTGTACTTTCAGTAGTACATACGTTACTCTGCATGGAAAACAAGATATGTCCAGACATCGCTATCTCTGATTCTGCCTTCAATGGCAATGCCACCGGTCACTGTCTCCCACAATGAATACCATCACCGCACGGACAGGGAAGAGAAAGCAATAACTTCTGTTATAATTGCTAGAAATTGTGATGTTCTCTCCTGTTTCAAAGAATGATCCTTTGCCTGATATAATTTCTAAGCTAGGTCTCTTTGAAAACACGGTATTTTCAGAGTTTCACAGTGAATTACCAAGAAACAACATAGGAAACCAATGGGAACGGTGAAGTCACATATAGGTCCTTTGGTGTGTCAGGTGAAGCACACTACCCAAAAGACTCCAGCGTTCTTGAAACCAGTGTTTGCTCTTTAGTCTACTGTATCAACTCGAAAGCTCACTGAAGCACACAATGAAGCAGAACAACAACGGCACAGCAAGGGCATAATTCCATCTGTTGAAATCGTTTGATTATCTGTATATGGTGGTTAGAATTTCATCTGGTTGAAAACTGTTGCTGGCCTCCTTCGGAACACAGTCTTTATGAGTTAACAATAAGTGCAACAACAACTTTTAGAAAGACATACATGAGAACCAGATAGCATCTAATATCTTCAGTTCAAAGAGCTACATCTGTACTTTCAGTAGTACATGCGTTACTCTGCACGGAAAACAAGATATGTCGAGACATCGCTATCTCTGATTCTCCCTTCAAGGCAATGCCACCGGTCACTATCTCCCACAATGAATGCCATCACCGCACGGACAGGGAAGAGAAAGCAATAACTTCTGTTATAATTGCTAGAAATTGTGATGTTCTCTCCTGTTTCAAAGAATGATCCTTTGCCTGATATAATTTCTAAGCTAGGTCTCTTTGAAAACACGGTATTTTCAGAGTTTCACAGTGAATTACCAAGAAACAACATAGGAAACCAATGGGAACGGTGAAGTCACATATAGGTCCTTTGGTGTGTCAGGTGAAGCACACTACCCAAAAGACTCCAGCGTTCTTGAAACCAGTGTTTGCTCTTTAGTCTACTGTATCAACTCGAAAGCTCACTGAAGCACACAATGAAGCAGAACAACAACGGCACAGCAAGGGCATAATTCCATCTGTTGAAATCGTTTGATTATCTGTATATGGTGGTTAGAATTTCATCTGGTTGAAAACTGTTGCTGGCCTCCTTCGGAACACAGTCTTTATGAGTTAACAATAAGTGCAACAACAACTTTTAGAAAGACATACATGAGAACCAGATAGCATCTAATATCTTCAGTTCAAAGAGCTACATCTGTACTTTCAGTAGTACATGCGTTACTCTGCACGGAAAACAAGATATGTCGAGACATCGCTATCTCTGATTCTCCCTTCAAGGCAATGCCACCGGTCACTATCTCCCACAATGAATGCCATCACCGCACGGACAGGGAAGAGAAAGCAATAACTTCTGTTATAATTGCTAGAAATTGTGATGTTCTCTCCTGTTTCAAAGAATGATGCTTTGCCTGATATAATTTATAAGCTAGGTCTCTTTGAAAACACGGTATTTTCAGAGTTTCACAGTGAATTACCAAGAAACAACATAGGAAACCACTGGGAACGGTGAAGTCACATATAGATCCTTTGGTGTGTCAGGTGAAGCACACTACCCAAAAGACTCCAGCGTTCTTGAAACCAGTGTTTGCTCTTTAGTCTACTGTATCAACTCGAAAGCTCACTGAAGCATACAATGAAGCAGAACAACAACGGCACAGCAAGGGCATAATTCCATCTGTTGAAATCGTTTGATTATCTGTATATGGTGGTTAGAATTTCATCTGGTTGAAAACTGTTGCTGGCCTCCTTCGGAACACAGTCTTTATGAGTTAACAATAAGTGCAACAACAACTTTTAGAAAGACATACATGAGAACCAGATAGCATCTCATATCTTCAGTTCAAAGAGCTACATCTGTACTTTCAGTAGTACATACGTTACTCTGCATGGAAAACAAGATATGTCCAGACATCGCTATCTCTGATTCTCCCTTCAAGGCAATGCCACCGGTCACTATCTCCCACAATGAATGCCATCACCGCACGGACAGGGAAGAGAAAGCAATAACTTCTGTTATAATTGCTAGAAATTGTGATGTTCTCTCCTGTTTCAAAGAATGATCCTTTGCCTGATATAATTTCTAAGCTAGGTCTCTTTGAAAACACGGTATTTTCAGAGTTTCACAGTGAATTACCAAGAAACAACATAGGAAACCAATGGGAACGGTGAAGTCACATATAGGTCCTTTGGTGTGTCAGGTGAAGCACACTACCCAAAAGACTCCAGCGTTCTTGAAACCAGTGTTTGCTCTTTAGTCTACTGTATCAACTCGAAAGCTCACTGAAGCACACAATGAAGCAGAACAACAACGGCACAGCAAGGGCATAATTCCATCTGTTGAAATCGTTTGATTATCTGTATATGGTGGTTAGAATTTCATCTGGTTGAAAACTGTTGCTGGCCTCCTTCGGAACACAGTCTTTATGAGTTAACAATAAGTGCAACAACAACTTTTAGGAAGACATACATGAGAACCAGATAGCATCTAATATCTTCAGTTCAAAGAGCTACATCTGTACTTTCAGTAGTACATGCGTTACTCTGCACGGAAAACAAGATATGTCGAGACATCGCTATCTCTGATTCTCCCTTCAAGGCAATGCCACCGGTCACTATCTCCCACAATGAATGCCATCACCGCACGGACAGGGAAGAGAAAGCAATAACTTCTGTTATAATTGCTAGAAATTGTGATGTTCTCTCCTGTTTCAAAGAATGATGCTTTGCCTGATATAATTTATAAGCTAGGTCTCTTTGAAAACACGGTATTTTCAGAGTTTCACAGTGAATTACCAAGAAACAACATAGGAAACCACTGGGAACGGTGAAGTCACATATAGATCCTTTGGTGTGTCAGGTGAAGCACACTACCCAAAAGACTCCAGCGTTCTTGAAACCAGTGTTTGCTCTTTAGTCTACTGTATCAACTCGAAAGCTCACTGAAGCATACAATGAAGCAGAACAACAACGGCACAGCAAGGGCATAATTCCATCTGTTGAAATCGTTTGATTATCTGTATATGGTGGTTAGAATTTCATCTGGTTGAAAACTGTTGCTGGCCTCCTTCGGAACACAGTCTTTATGAGTTAACAATAAGTGCAACAACAACTTTTAGAAAGACATACATGAGAACCAGATAGCATCTCATATCTTCAGTTCAAAGAGCTACATCTGTACTTTCAGTAGTACATACGTTACTCTGCATGGAAAACAAGATATGTCCAGACATCGCTATCTCTGATTCTGCCTTCAATGGCAATGCCACCGGTCACTATCTCCCACAATGAATACCATCACCGCACGGACAGGGAAGAGAAAGCAATAACTTCTGTTATAATTGCTAGAAATTGTGATGTTCTCTCCTGTTTCAAAGAATGATCCTTTGCCTGATATAATTTCTAAGCTAGGTCTCTTTGAAAACACGGTATTTTCAGAGTTTCACAGTGAATTACCAAGAAACAACATAGGAAACCAATGGGAACGGTGAAGTCACATATAGGTCCTTTGGTGTGTCAGGTGAAGCACACTACCCAAAAGACTCCAGCGTTCTTGAAACCAGTGTTTGCTCTTTAGTCTACTGTATCAACTCGAAAGCTCACTGAAGCACACAATGAAGCAGAACAACAACGGCACAGCAAGGGCATAATTCCATCTGTTGAAATCGTTTGATTATCTGTATATGGTGGTTAGAATTTCATCTGGTTGAAAACTGTTGCTGGCCTCCTTCGGAACACAGTCTTTATGAGTTAACAATAAGTGCAACAACAACTTTTAGAAAGACATACATGAGAACCAGATAGCATCTAATATCTTCAGTTCAAAGAGCTACATCTGTACTTTCAGTAGTACATGCGTTACTCTGCACGGAAAACAAGATATGTCGAGACATCGCTATCTCTGATTCTCCCTTCAAGGCAATGCCACCGGTCACTATCTCCCACAATGAATGCCATCACCGCACGGACAGGGAAGAGAAAGCAATAACTTCTGTTATAATTGCTAGAAATTGTGATGTTCTCTCCTGTTTCAAAGAATGATGCTTTGCCTGATATAATTTCTAAGCTAGGTCTCTTTGAAAACACGGTATTTTCAGAGTTTCACAGTGAATTACCAAGAAACAACATAGGAAACCACTGGGAACGGTGAAGTCACATATAGGTCCTTTGGTGTGTCAGGTGAAGCACACTACCCAAAAGACTCCAGCGTTCTTGAAACCAGTGTTTGCTCTTTAGTCTACTGTATCAACTCGAAAGCTCACTGAAGCACACAATGAAGCAGAACAACAACGGCACAGCAAGGGCATAATTCCATCTGTTGAAATCGTTTGATTATCTGTATATGGTGGTTAGAATTTCATCTGGTTGAAAACTGTTGCTGGCCTCCTTCGGAACACAGTCTTTATGAGTTAACAATAAGTGCAACAACAACTTTTAGAAAGACATACATGAGAACCAGATAGCATCTAATATCTTCAGTTCAAAGAGCTACATCTGTACTTTCAGTAGTACATGCGTTACTCTGCACGGAAAACAAGATATGTCGAGACATCGCTATCTCTGATTCTGCCTTCAAGGCAATGCCACCGGTCACTATATCCAACAATGAATGCCATCACCGCACGGACAGGGAAGAGAAAGCAATAATTTCTGTTATAATTGCTAGAAATTGTGATGTTCTCTCCTGTTTCAAATAATGGTGCTTTGCCTGATATAATTTCTAAGATAGGTCTCTTTGAATACACGGTATTTTCAGAGTTTCACAGTGAATTACCAAGAAACAACATAGGAAACCACTGGGAACGGTGAAGTCACATATAGATCCTTTGGTGTGTCAGGTGAAACACACTACCCAAAAGATTCCAGCGTTCTTGAAACCAATGTTTGCTCTTTAGTCTACTGTATCAACTCGAAAGCTCACTGAAGCATACAATGAAGCAGAACAACAACGGCACAGCAAGGGCATAATTCCATCTGTTGAAATCGTTTGATTATCTGTATATGGTGGTTAGAATTTCATCTGGTTGAAAACTGTTGCTGGCCTCCTTCGGAACACAGTCTTTATGAGTTAACAATAAGTGCAACAACAACTTTTAGAAAGACATACATGAGAACCAGATAGCATCTAATATCTTCAGTTCAAAGAGCTACATCTGTACTTTCAGTAGTACATGCGTTACTCTGCACGGAAAACAAGATATGTCGAGACATCGCTATCTCTGATTGTGCCTTCAATGGCAATGCCATGGGTCACTATCTCTCACAATGAATGCCATCACCGCACGGACAGGGAAGAGAAAGCAATAACTTCTGTTATAATTGCTAGAAATTGTGATGTTCTCTCCTGTTTCAAAGAATGGTGCTTTGCCTGATATAATTTCTAAGCTAGGTCTCTTTGAAAACACGGTATTTTCAGAGTTTCACAGTGAATTACCAAGAAACAACATAGGAAACCACTGGGAACGGTGAAGTCACATATAGATCCTTTGGTGTGTCAGGTGAAACACACTACCCAAAAGACTCCAGCGTTCTTGAAACCAGTGTTTGCTCTTTAGTCTACTGTATCAACTCGAAAGCTCACTGAAGCATACAATGAAGCAGAACAACAACGGCACAGCAAGGGCATAATTCCATCTGTTGAAATCGTTTGATTATCTGTATATGGTGGTTAGAATTTCATCTGGTTGAAAACTGTTGCTGGCCTCCTTCGGAACACAGTCTTTATGAGTTAACAATAAGTGCAACAACAACTTTTAGAAAGACATACATGAGAACCAGATAGCATCTAATATCTTCAGTTCAAAGAGCTACATCTGTACTTTCAGTAGAACATGCGTTACTCTGCACGGAAAACAAGATATGTCGAGACATCGCTATCTCTGATTGTTCCTTCAATGGCAATGCCACCGGTCACTATCTCCCACAATGAATGCCATCACCGCACGGACAGGGAAGAGAAAGCAATAACTTCTGTTATAATTGCTAGAAATTGTGATGTTCTCTCCTGTTTCAAAGAATGATGCTTTGCCTGATATAAATTCTAAGCTAGGTCTCTTTGAAAACACGGTATTTTCAGAGTTTCACAGTGAATTACCAAGAAAAAACATAGGAAACCACTGGGAACGGTGAAGTCACATATAGATCCTTTGGTGTGTCAGGTGAAACACACTACCCAAAAGACTCCAGCGTTCTTGAAACCAGTGTTTGCTCTTTAGTCTACTGTATCAACTCTAAATCTCACTGAAGTATACAATGAAGCAGAACAACAACGGCACAGCAAGGGCATAATGCCATCTGTTGAAATCGTTTGATTATCTGTATATGGTGGTTAGAATTTCATCTGGTTGAAAACTGTTGCTGGCCTCCTTCGGAACACAGTCTTTATGAGTTAACAATAAGTGCAACAACAACTTTTAGAAAGACATACATGAGAACCAGATAGCATCTAATATCTTCAGTTCAAAGAGCTACATCTGTACTTTCAGTAGTACATGCGTTACTCTGCACGGAAAACAAGATATGTCGAGACATCGCTATCTCTGATTCTGCCTTCAAGGCAATGCCACCGGTCACTATATCCAACAATGAATGCCATCACCGCACGGACAGGGAAGAGAAAGCAATAATTTCTGTTATAATTGCTAGAAATTGTGATGTTCTCTCCTGTTTCAAATAATGGTGCTTTGCCTGATATAATTTCTAAGATAGGTCTCTTTGAATACACGGTATTTTCAGAGTTTCACAGTGAATTACCAAGAAACAACATAGGAAACCACTGGGAACGGTGAAGTCACATATAGATCCTTTGGTGTGTCAGGTGAAACACACTACCCAAAAGATTCCAGCGTTCTTGAAACCAATGTTTGCTCTTTAGTCTACTGTATCAACTCGAAAGCTCACTGAAGCATACAATGAAGCAGAACAACAACGGCACAGCAAGGGCATAATTCCATCTGTTGAAATCGTTTGATTATCTGTATATGGTGGTTAGAATTTCATCTGGTTGAAAACTGTTGCTGGCCTCCTTCGGAACACAGTCTTTATGAGTTAACAATAAGTGCAACAACAACTTTTAGAAAGACATACATGAGAACCAGATAGCATCTAATATCTTCAGTTCAAAGAGCTACATCTGTACTTTCAGTAGTACATGCGTTACTCTGCACGGAAAACAAGATATGTCGAGACATCGCTATCTCTGATTGTGCCTTCAATGGCAATGCCATGGGTCACTATCTCTCACAATGAATGCCATCACCGCACGGACAGGGAAGAGAAAGCAATAACTTCTGTTATAATTGCTAGAAATTGTGATGTTCTCTCCTGTTTCAAAGAATGGTGCTTTGCCTGATATAATTTCTAAGCTAGGTCTCTTTGAAAACACGGTATTTTCAGAGTTTCACAGTGAATTACCAAGAAACAACATAGGAAACCACTGGGAACGGTGAAGTCACATATAGATCCTTTGGTGTGTCAGGTGAAACACACTACCCAAAAGACTCCAGCGTTCTTGAAACCAGTGTTTGCTCTTTAGTCTACTGTATCAACTCGAAAGCTCACTGAAGCATACAATGAAGCAGAACAACAACGGCACAGCAAGGGCATAATTCCATCTGTTGAAATCGTTTGATTATCTGTATATGGTGGTTAGAATTTCATCTGGTTGAAAACTGTTGCTGGCCTCCTTCGGAACACAGTCTTTATGAGTTAACAATAAGTGCAACAACAACTTTTAGAAAGACATACATGAGAACCAGATAGCATCTAATATCTTCAGTTCAAAGAGCTACATCTGTACTTTCAGTAGAACATGCGTTACTCTGCACGGAAAACAAGATATGTCGAGACATCGCTATCTCTGATTGTTCCTTCAATGGCAATGCCACCGGTCACTATCTCCCACAATGAATGCCATCACCGCACGGACAGGGAAGAGAAAGCAATAACTTCTGTTATAATTGCTAGAAATTGTGATGTTCTCTCCTGTTTCAAAGAATGATGCTTTGCGTGATATAAATTCTAAGCTAGGTCTCTTTGAAAACACGGTATTTTCAGAGTTTCACAGTGAATTACCAAGAAAAAACATAGGAAACCACTGGGAACGGTGAAGTCACATATAGATCCTTTGGTGTGTCAGGTGAAACACACTACCCAAAAGACTCCAGCGTTCTTGAAACCAGTGTTTGCTCTTTAGTCTACTGTATCAACTCTAAATCTCACTGAAGTATACAATGAAGCAGAACAACAACGGCACAGCAAGGGCATAATTCCATCTGTTGAAATCGTTTGATTATCTGTATATGGTGGTTAGAATTTCATCTGGTTGAAAACTGTTGCTGGCCTCCTTCGGAACACAGTCTTTATGAGTTAACAATAAGTGCAACAACAACTTTTAGAAAGACATACATGAGAACCAGATAGCATCTAATATCTTCAGTTCAAAGAGCTACATCTGTACTTTCAGTAGTACATGCGTTACTCTGCACGGAAAACAAGATATGTCGAGACATCGCTATCTCTGATTCTGCCTTCAATGGCAATGCCACCGGTCACTATCTCCCACAATGAATGCTATCACCGAACGGAAAGGGAAGAGAAAGCAATGACTTCTGTTATAATTGCTAGAAATTGTGATGTTCTCTCCTGTTTCAAAGAATGATGCTTTGCCTGATATAATTTATAAGCTAGGTCTCTTTGAAAACACGGTATTTTCAGAGTTTCACAGTGAATTACCAAGAAACAACATAGGAAACCACTGGGAACGGTGAAGTCACATATAGATCCTTTGGTGTGTCAGGTGAAGCACACTACCCAAAAGACTCCAGCGTTCTTGAAACCAGTGTTTGCTCTTTAGTCTACTGTATCAACTCGAAAGCTCACTGAAGCATACAATGAAGCAGAACAACAACGGCACAGCAAGGGCATAATTCCATCTGTTGAAATCGTTTGATTATCTGTATATGGTGGTTAGAATTTCATCTGGTTGAAAACTGTTGCTGGCCTCCTTCGGAACACAGTCTTTATGAGTTAACAATAAGTGCAACAACAACTTTTAGAAAGACATACATGAGAACCAGATAGCATCTCATATCTTCAGTTCAAAGAGCTACATCTGTACTTTCAGTAGTACATACGTTACTCTGCATGGAAAACAAGATATGTCCAGACATCGCTATCTCTGATTCTGCCTTCAATGGCAATGCCACCGGTCACTATCTCCCACAATGAATACCATCACCGCACGGACAGGGAAGAGAAAGCAATAACTTCTGTTATAATTGCTAGAAATTGTGATGTTCTCTCCTGTTTCAAAGAATGATCCTTTGCCTGATATAATTTCTAAGCTAGGTCTCTTTGAAAACACGGTATTTTCAGAGTTTCACAGTGAATTACCAAGAAACAACATAGGAAACCAATGGGAACGGTGAAGTCACATATAGGTCCTTTGGTGTGTCAGGTGAAGCACACTACCCAAAAGACTCCAGCGTTCTTGAAACCAGTGTTTGCTCTTTAGTCTACTGTATCAACTCGAAAGCTCACTGAAGCACACAATGAAGCAGAACAACAACGGCACAGCAAGGGCATAATTCCATCTGTTGAAATCGTTTGATTATCTGTATATGGTGGTTAGAATTTCATCTGGTTGAAAACTGTTGCTGGCCTCCTTCGGAACACAGTCTTTATGAGTTAACAATAAGTGCAACAACAACTTTTAGAAAGACATACATGAGAACCAGATAGCATCTAATATCTTCAGTTCAAAGAGCTACATCTGTACTTTCAGTAGTACATGCGTTACTCTGCACGGAAAACAAGATATGTCGAGACATCGCTATCTCTGATTCTCCCTTCAAGGCAATGCCACCGGTCACTATCTCCCACAATGAATGCCATCACCGCACGGACAGGGAAGAGAAAGCAATAACTTCTGTTATAATTGCTAGAAATTGTGATGTTCTCTCCTGTTTCAAAGAATGATCCTTTGCCTGATATAATTTCTAAGCTAGGTCTCTTTGAAAACACGGTATTTTCAGAGTTTCACAGTAAATTACCAAGAAAAAACATAGGAAACCACTGGGAACGGTGAAGTCACATATAGATCCTTTGGTGTGTCAGGTGAAGTACACTACCCAAAAGACTCCAGCGTTCTTGAAACCAGTGTTTGCTCTTTAGTCTACTGTATCAACTCTAAATCTCACTGAAGTATACAATGAAGCAGAACAACAACGGCACAGCAAGGGCATAATTCCATCTGTTGAAATCGTTTGATTATCTGTATATGGTGGTTAGAATTTCATCTGGTTGAAAACTGTTGCTGGCCTCC
Source organism: Furipterus horrens (assembly GCF_987537825.1). Classification (NCBI taxonomy): domain Eukaryota; kingdom Metazoa; phylum Chordata; class Mammalia; order Chiroptera; family Furipteridae; genus Furipterus; species Furipterus horrens. The sequence continues at coordinate 6,428,517 of NW_028327188.1, forward strand.
TTCGGAACACAGTCTTTATGAGTTAACAATAAGTGCAACAACAACTTTTAGAAAGACATACATGAGAACCAGATAGCATCTAATATCTTCAGTTCAAAGAGCTACATCTGTACTTTCAGTAGTACATGCGTTACTCTGCACGGAAAACAAGATATGTCGAGACATCGCTATCTCTGATTCTGCCTTCAATGGCAATGCCACCGGTCACTATCTCCCACAATGAATGCTATCACCGAACGGAAAGGGAAGAGAAAGCAATGACTTCTGTTATAATTGCTAGAAATTGTGATGTTCTCTCCTGTTTCAAAGAATGATGCTTTGCCTGATATAATTTATAAGCTAGGTCTCTTTGAAAACACGGTATTTTCAGAGTTTCACAGTGAATTACCAAGAAACAACATAGGAAACCACTGGGAACGGTGAAGTCACATATAGATCCTTTGGTGTGTCAGGTGAAGCACACTACCCAAAAGACTCCAGCGTTCTTGAAACCAGTGTTTGCTCTTTAGTCTACTGTATCAACTCGAAAGCTCACTGAAGCATACAATGAAGCAGAACAACAACGGCACAGCAAGGGCATAATTCCATCTGTTGAAATCGTTTGATTATCTGTATATGGTGGTTAGAATTTCATCTGGTTGAAAACTGTTGCTGGCCTCCTTCGGAACACAGTCTTTATGAGTTAACAATAAGTGCAACAACAACTTTTAGAAAGACATACATGAGAACCAGATAGCATCTCATATCTTCAGTTCAAAGAGCTACATCTGTACTTTCAGTAGTACATACGTTACTCTGCATGGAAAACAAGATATGTCCAGACATCGCTATCTCTGATTCTGCCTTCAATGGCAATGCCACCGGTCACTATCTCCCACAATGAATACCATCACCGCACGGACAGGGAAGAGAAAGCAATAACTTCTGTTATAATTGCTAGAAATTGTGATGTTCTCTCCTGTTTCAAAGAATGATCCTTTGCCTGATATAATTTCTAAGCTAGGTCTCTTTGAAAACACGGTATTTTCAGAGTTTCACAGTGAATTACCAAGAAACAACATAGGAAACCACTGGGAACGGTGAAGTCACATATAGGTCCTTTGGTGTGTCAGGTGAAGCACACTACCCAAAAGACTCCAGCGTTCTTGAAACCAGTGTTTGCTCTTTAGTCTACTGTATCAACTCGAAAGCTCACTGAAGCACACAATGAAGCAGAACAACAACGGCACAGCAAGGGCATAATTCCATCTGTTGAAATCGTTTGATTATCTGTATATGGTGGTTAGAATTTCATCTGGTTGAAAACTGTTGCTGGCCTCCTTCGGAACACAGTCTTTATGAGTTAACAATAAGTGCAACAACAACTTTTAGAAAGACATACATGAGAACCAGATAGCATCTAATATCTTCAGTTCAAAGAGCTACATCTGTACTTTCAGTAGTACATGCGTTACTCTGCACGGAAAACAAGATATGTCGAGACATCGCTATCTCTGATTCTCCCTTCAAGGCAATGCCACCGGTCACTATCTCCCACAATGAATGCCATCACCGCACGGACAGGGAAGAGAAAGCAATAACTTCTGTTATAATTGCTAGAAATTGTGATGTTCTCTCCTGTTTCAAAGAATGATCCTTTGCCTGATATAATTTCTAAGCTAGGTCTCTTTGAAAACACGGTATTTTCAGAGTTTCACAGTAAATTACCAAGAAAAAACATAGGAAACCACTGGGAACGGTGAAGTGACATATAGATCCTTTGGTGTGTCAGGTGAAGCACACTACCCAAAAGACTCCAGCGTTCTTGAAACCAGTGTTTGCTCTTTAGTCTACTGTATCAACTCTAAATCTCACTGAAGTATACAATGAAGCAGAACAACAACGGCACAGCAAGGGCATAATTCCATCTGTTGAAATCGTTTGATTATCTGTATATGGTGGTTAGAATTTCATCTGGTTGAAAACTGTTGCTGGCCTCCTTCGGAACACAGTCTTTATGAGTTAACAATAAGTGCAACAACAACTTTTAGAAAGACATACATGAGAACCAGATAGCATCTAATATCTTCAGTTCAAAGAGCTACATCTGTACTTTCAGTAGTACATGCGTTACTCTGCACGGAAAACAAGATATGTCGAGACATCGCTATCTCTGATTCTGCCTTCAATGGCAATGCCACCGGTCACTATCTCCCACAATGAATGCTATCACCGAACGGAAAGGGAAGAGAAAGCAATGACTTCTGTTATAATTGCTAGAAATTGTGATGTTCTCTCCTGTTTCAAAGAATGATGCTTTGCCTGATATAATTTATAAGCTAGGTCTCTTTGAAAACACGGTATTTTCAGAGTTTCACAGTGAATTACCAAGAAACAACATAGGAAACCACTGGGAACGGTGAAGTCACATATAGATCCTTTGGTGTGTCAGGTGAAGCACACTACCCAAAAGACTCCAGCGTTCTTGAAACCAGTGTTTGCTCTTTAGTCTACTGTATCAACTCGAAAGCTCACTGAAGCATACAATGAAGCAGAACAACAACGGCACAGCAAGGGCATAATTCCATCTGTTGAAATCGTTTGATTATCTGTATATGGTGGTTAGAATTTCATCTGGTTGAAAACTGTTGCTGGCCTCCTTCGGAACACAGTCTTTATGAGTTAACAATAAGTGCAACAACAACTTTTAGAAAGACATACATGAGAACCAGATAGCATCTCATATCTTCAGTTCAAAGAGCTACATCTGTACTTTCAGTAGTACATACGTTACTCTGCATGGAAAACAAGATATGTCCAGACATCGCTATCTCTGATTCTGCCTTCAATGGCAATGCCACCGGTCACTATCTCCCACAATGAATACCATCACCGCACGGACAGGGAAGAGAAAGCAATAACTTCTGTTATAATTGCTAGAAATTGTGATGTTCTCTCCTGTTTCAAAGAATGATCCTTTGCCTGATATAATTTCTAAGCTAGGTCTATTTGAAAACACGGTATTTTCAGAGTTTCACAGTGAATTACCAAGAAACAACATAGGAAACCACTGGGAACGGTGAAGTCACATATAGATCCTTTGGTGTGTCAGGTGAAGCACACTACCCAAAAGACTCCAGCGTTCTTGAAACCAGTGTTTGCTCTTTAGTCTACTGTATCAACTCGAAAGCTCACTGAAGCATACAATGAAGCAGAACAACAACGGCACAGCAAGGGCATAATTCCATCTGTTGAAATCGTTTGATTATCTGTATATGGTGGTTAGAATTTCATCTGGTTGAAAACTGTTGCTGGCCTCCTTCGGAACACAGTCTTTATGAGTTAACAATAAGTGCAACAACAACTTTTAGAAAGACATACATGAGAACCAGATAGCATCTCATATCTTCAGTTCAAAGAGCTACATCTGTACTTTCAGTAGTACATACGTTACTCTGCATGGAAAACAAGATATGTCCAGACATCGCTATCTCTGATTCTGCCTTCAATGGCAATGCCACCGGTCACTATCTCCCACAATGAATACCATCACCGCACGGACAGGGAAGAGAAAGCAATAACTTCTGTTATAATTGCTAGAAATTGTGATGTTCTCTCCTGTTTCAAAGAATGATCCTTTGCCTGATATAATTTCTAAGCTAGGTCTCTTTGAAAACACGGTATTTTCAGAGTTTCACAGTGAATTACCAAGAAACAACATAGGAAACCACTGGGAACGGTGAAGTCACATATAGGTCCTTTGGTGTGTCAGGTGAAGCACACTACCCAAAAGACTCCAGCGTTCTTGAAACCAGTGTTTGCTCTTTAGTCTACTGTATCAACTCGAAAGCTCACTGAAGCACACAATGAAGCAGAACAACAACGGCACAGCAAGGGCATAATTCCATCTGTTGAAATCGTTTGATTATCTGTATATGGTGGTTAGAATTTCATCTGGTTGAAAACTGTTGCTGGCCTCCTTCGGAACACAGTCTTTATGAGTTAACAATAAGTGCAACAACAACTTTTAGAAAGACATACATGAGAACCAGATAGCATCTAATATCTTCAGTTCAAAGAGCTACATCTGTACTTTCAGTAGTACATGCGTTACTCTGCACGGAAAACAAGATATGTCGAGACATCGCTATCTCTGATTCTCCCTTCAAGGCAATGCCACCGGTCACTATCTCCCACAATGAATGCCATCACCGCACGGACAGGGAAGAGAAAGCAATAACTTCTGTTATAATTGCTAGAAATTGTGATGTTCTCTCCTGTTTCAAAGAATGATCCTTTGCCTGATATAATTTCTAAGCTAGGTCTCTTTGAAAACACGGTATTTTCAGAGTTTCACAGTAAATTACCAAGAAAAAACATAGGAAACCACTGGGAACGGTGAAGTGACATATAGATCCTTTGGTGTGTCAGGTGAAGCACACTACCCAAAAGACTCCAGCGTTCTTGAAACCAGTGTTTGCTCTTTAGTCTACTGTATCAACTCTAAATCTCACTGAAGTATACAATGAAGCAGAACAACAACGGCACAGCAAGGGCATAATTCCATCTGTTGAAATCGTTTGATTATCTGTATATGGTGGTTAGAATTTCATCTGGTTGAAAACTGTTGCTGGCCTCCTTCGGAACACAGTCTTTATGAGTTAACAATAAGTGCAACAACAACTTTTAGAAAGACATACATGAGAACCAGATAGCATCTAATATCTTCAGTTCAAAGAGCTACATCTGTACTTTCAGTAGTACATGCGTTACTCTGCACGGAAAACAAGATATGTCGAGACATCGCTATCTCTGATTCTGCCTTCAATGGCAATGCCACCGGTCACTATCTCCCACAATGAATGCTATCACCGAACGGAAAGGGAAGAGAAAGCAATGACTTCTGTTATAATTGCTAGAAATTGTGATGTTCTCTCCTGTTTCAAAGAATGATGCTTTGCCTGATATAATTTATAAGCTAGGTCTCTTTGAAAACACGGTATTTTCAGAGTTTCACAGTGAATTACCAAGAAACAACATAGGAAACCACTGGGAACGGTGAAGTCACATATAGATCCTTTGGTGTGTCAGGTGAAGCACACTACCCAAAAGACTCCAGCGTTCTTGAAACCAGTGTTTGCTCTTTAGTCTACTGTATCAACTCGAAAGCTCACTGAAGCATACAATGAAGCAGAACAACAACGGCACAGCAAGGGCATAATTCCATCTGTTGAAATCGTTTGATTATCTGTATATGGTGGTTAGAATTTCATCTGGTTGAAAACTGTTGCTGGCCTCCTTCGGAACACAGTCTTTATGAGTTAACAATAAGTGCAACAACAACTTTTAGAAAGACATACATGAGAACCAGATAGCATCTCATATCTTCAGTTCAAAGAGCTACATCTGTACTTTCAGTAGTACATACGTTACTCTGCATGGAAAACAAGATATGTCCAGACATCGCTATCTCTGATTCTGCCTTCAATGGCAATGCCACCGGTCACTATCTCCCACAATGAATACCATCACCGCACGGACAGGGAAGAGAAAGCAATAACTTCTGTTATAATTGCTAGAAATTGTGATGTTCTCTCCTGTTTCAAAGAATGATCCTTTGCCTGATATAATTTCTAAGCTAGGTCTATTTGAAAACACGTTATTTTCAGAGTTTCACAGTGAATTACCAAGAAACAACATAGGAAACCACTGGGAACGGTGAAGTCACATATAGATCCTTTGGTGTGTCAGGTGAAACACACTACCCAAAAGACTCCAGCGTTCTTGAAACCAGTGTTTGCTCTTTAGTCTACTGTATCAACTCGAAATCTCACTGAAGCATACAATGAAGCAGAACAACAACGGCACAGCAAGGGAATAATTCCATCTGTTGAAATCGTTTGATTATCTGTATATGGTGGTTAGAATTTCATCTGGTTGAAAACTTGCTGGCCTCCTTCGGAACACAGTCTTTATGAGTTAACAATAAGTGCAACAACAACTTTTAGAAAGACATACATGAGAACCAGATAGCATCTAATATCTTCAGTTCAAAGAGCTACATCTGTACTTTCAGTAGTACATGCGTTACTCTGCACGGAAAACAAGATATGTCGAGACATCGCTATCTCTGATTCTCCCTTCAAGGCAATGCCACCGGTCACTATCTCCCACAATGAATGCCATCACCGCACGGACAGGGAAGAGAAAGCAATAACTTCTGTTATAATTGCTAGAAATTGTGATGTTCTCTCCTGTTTCAAAGAATGATCCTTTGCCTGATATAATTTCTAAGCTAGGTCTCTTTGAAAACACGGTATTTTCAGAGTTTCACAGTAAATTACCAAGAAAAAACATAGGAAACCACTGGGAACGGTGAAGTGACATATAGATCCTTTGGTGTGTCAGGTGAAGCACACTACCCAAAAGACTCCAGCGTTCTTGAAACCAGTGTTTGCTCTTTAGTCTACTGTATCAACTCTAAATCTCACTGAAGTATACAATGAAGCAGAACAACAACGGCACAGCAAGGGCATAATTCCATCTGTTGAAATCGTTTGATTATCTGTATATGGTGGTTAGAATTTCATCTGGTTGAAAACTGTTGCTGGCCTCCTTCGGAACACAGTCTTTATGAGTTAACAATAAGTGCAACAACAACTTTTAGAAAGACATACATGAGAACCAGATAGCATCTAATATCTTCAGTTCAAAGAGCTACATCTGTACTTTCAGTAGTACATGCGTTACTCTGCACGGAAAACAAGATATGTCGAGACATCGCTATCTCTGATTCTGCCTTCAATGGCAATGCCACCGGTCACTATCTCCCACAATGAATGCTATCACCGAACGGAAAGGGAAGAGAAAGCAATGACTTCTGTTATAATTGCTAGAAATTGTGATGTTCTCTCCTGTTTCAAAGAATGATGCTTTGCCTGATATAATTTATAAGCTAGGTCTCTTTGAAAACACGGTATTTTCAGAGTTTCACAGTGAATTACCAAGAAACAACATAGGAAACCACTGGGAACGGTGAAGTCACTTATAGATCCTTTGGTGTGTCAGGTGAAGCACACTACCCAAAAGACTCCAGCGTTCTTGAAACCAGTGTTTGCTCTTTAGTCTACTGTATCAACTCGAAAGCTCACTGAAGCATACAATGAAGCAGAACAACAACGGCACAGCAAGGGCATAATTCCATCTGTTGAAATCGTTTGATTATCTGTATATGGTGGTTAGAATTTCATCTGGTTGAAAACTGTTGCTGGCCTCCTTCGGAACACAGTCTTTATGAGTTAACAATAAGTGCAACAACAACTTTTAGAAAGACATACATGAGAACCAGATAGCATCTAATATCTTCAGTTCAAAGAGCTACATCTGTACTTTCAGTAGTACATGCGTTACTCTGCACGGAAAACAAGATATGTCGAGACATCGCTATCTCTGATTCTGCCTTCAATGGCAATGCCACCGGTCACTATCTCCCACAATGAATGCTATCACCGAACGGAAAGGGAAGAGAAAGCAATGACTTCTGTTATAATTGCTAGAAATTGTGATGTTCTCTCCTGTGTCAAAGAATGATGCTTTGCCTGATATAATTTATAAGCTAGGTCTCTTTGAAAACACGGTATTTTCAGAGTTTCACAGTGAATTACCAAGAAACAACATAGGAAACCACTGGGAACGGTGAAGTCACATATAGATCCTTTGGTGTGTCAGGTGAAGCACACTACCCAAAAGACTCCAGCGTTCTTGAAACCAGTGTTTGCTCTTTAGTCTACTGTATCAACTCGAAAGCTCACTGAAGCATACAATGAAGCAGAACAACAACGGCACAGCAAGGGCATAATTCCATCTGTTGAAATCGTTTGATTATCTGTATATGGTGGTTAGAATTTCATCTGGTTGAAAACTGTTGCTGGCCTCCTTCGGAACACAGTCTTTATGAGTTAACAATAAGTGCAACAACAACTTTTAGAAAGACATACATGAGAACCAGATAGCATCTCATATCTTCAGTTCAAAGAGCTACATCTGTACTTTCAGTAGTACATACGTTACTCTGCATGGAAAACAAGATATGTCCAGACATCGCTATCTCTGATTCTGCCTTCAATGGCAATGCCACCGGTCACTATCTCCCACAATGAATACCATCACCGCACGGACAGGGAAGAGAAAGCAATAACTTCTGTTATAATTGCTAGAAATTGTGATGTTCTCTCCTGTTTCAAAGAATGATCCTTTGCCTGATATAATTTCTAAGCTAGGTCTCTTTGAAAACACGGTATTTTCAGAGTTTCACAGTGAATTACCAAGAAACAACATAGGAAACCACTGGGAACGGTGAAGTCACATATAGGTCCTTTGGTGTGTCAGGTGAAGCACACTACCCAAAAGACTCCAGCGTTCTTGAAACCAGTGTTTGCTCTTTAGTCTACTGTATCAACTCGAAAGCTCACTGAAGCACACAATGAAGCAGAACAACAACGGCACAGCAAGGGCATAATTCCATCTGTTGAAATCGTTTGATTATCTGTATATGGTGGTTAGAATTTCATCTGGTTGAAAACTGTTGCTGGCCTCCTTCGGAACACAGTCTTTATGAGTTAACAATAAGTGCAACAACAACTTTTAGAAAGACATACATGAGAACCAGATAGCATCTAATATCTTCAGTTCAAAGAGCTACATCTGTACTTTCAGTAGTACATGCGTTACTCTGCACGGAAAACAAGATATGTCGAGACATCGCTATCTCTGATTCTCCCTTCAAGGCAATGCCACCGGTCACTATCTCCCACAATGAATGCCATCACCGCACGGACAGGGAAGAGAAAGCAATAACTTCTGTTATAATTGCTAGAAATTGTGATGTTCTCTCCTGTTTCAAAGAATGATCCTTTGCCTGATATAATTTCTAAGCTAGGTCTCTTTGAAAACACGGTATTTTCAGAGTTTCACAGTAAATTACCAAGAAAAAACATAGGAAACCACTGGGAACGGTGAGGTCACATATAGATCCTTTGGTGTGTCAGGTGAAGCACACTACCCAAAAGACTCCAGCGTTCTTGAAACCAGTGTTTGCTCTTTAGTCTACTGTATCAACTCTAAATCTCACTGAAGTATACAATGAAGCAGAACAACAACGGCACAGCAAGGGCATAATTCCATCTGTTGAAATCGTTTGATTATCTGTATATGGTGGTTAGAATTTCATCTGGTTGAAAACTGTTGCTGGCCTCCTTCGGAACACAGTCTTTATGAGTTAACAATAAGTGCAACAACAACTTTTAGAAAGACATACATGAGAACCAGATAGCATCTAATATCTTCAGTTCAAAGAGCTACATCTGTACTTTCAGTAGTACATGCGTTACTCTGCACGGAAAACAAGATATGTCGAGACATCGCTATCTCTGATTCTGCCTTCAATGGCAATGCCACCGGTCACTATCTCCCACAATGAATGCTATCACCGAACGGAAAGGGAAGAGAAAGCAATGACTTCTGTTATAATTGCTAGAAATTGTGATGTTCTCTCCTGTTTCAAAGAATGGTGCTTTGCCTGATATAATTTCTAAGATAGGTCTCTTTGAAAACACGGTATTTTCAGAGTTTCACAGTGAATTACCAAGAAACAACATAGGAAACCACTGGGAACGGTGAAGTCACATATAGATCCTTTGGTGTGTCAGGTGAAACACACTACCCAAAAGATTCCAGCGTTGTTGAAACCAGTGTTTGCTCTTTAGTCTACTGTATCAACTCGAAAGCTCACTGAAGCATACAATGAAGCAGAACAACAACGGCACAGCAAGGGCATAATTCCATCTGTTGAAATCGTTTGATTATCTGTATATGGTGGTTAGAATTTCATCTGGTTGAAAACTGTTGCTGGCCTCCTTCGGAACACAGTCTTTATGAGTTAACAATAAGTGCAACAACAACTTTTAGAAAGACATACATGAGAACCAGATAGCATCTAATATCTTCAGTTCAAAGAGCTACATCTGTACTTTCAGTAGTACATGCGTTACTCTGCACGGAAAACAAGATATGTCGAGACATCGCTATCTCTGATTGTTCCTTCAATGGCAATGCCATGGGTCACTATCTCCCACAATGAATGCCATCACCGCACGGACAGGGAAGAGAAAGCAATAACTTCTGTTATAATTGCTAGAAATTGTGATGTTCTCTCCTGTTTCAAAGATTGATCCTTTGCCTGATATAATTTCTAAGCTAGGTCTCTTTGAAAACACGGTATTTTCAGAGTTTCACAGTGAATTACCAAGAAACAACATAGGAAACCACTGGGAACGGTGAAGTCACATATAGATCCTTTGGTGTGTCAGGTGAAACACACTACCCAAAAGACTCCAGCGTTCTTTAAACCAGTGTTTGCTCTTTAGTCTACTGTATCAACTCGAAAGCTCACTGAAGCATACAATGAAGCAGAACAACAACGGCACAGCAAGGGCATAATTCCATCTGTTGAAATCGTTTGATTATCTGTATATGGTGGTTAGAATTTCATCTGGTTGAAAACTGTTGCTGGCCTCCTTCGGAACACAGTCTTTATGAGTTAACAATAAGTGCAACAACAACTTTTAGAAAGACATACATGAGAACCAGATAGCATCTAATATCTTCAGTTCAAAGAGCTACATCTGTACTTTCAGTAGAACATGCGTTACTCTGCACGGAAAACAAGATATGTCCAGACATCGCTATCTCTGATTCTGCCTTCAATGGCAATGCCACCGGTCACTATCTCCCACAATGAATGCCATCACCGCACGGACAGGGAAGAGAAAGCAATAACTTCTGTTATAATTGCTAGAAATTGTGATGTTCTCTCCTGTTTCAAAGAATGATGCTTTGCGTGATATAAATTCTAAGCTAGGTCTCTTTGAAAACACGGTATTTTCAGAGTTTCACAGTGAATTACCAAGAAAAAACATAGGAAACCACTGGGAACGGTGAAGTCACATATAGATCCTTTGGTGTGTCAGGTGAAACACACTACCCCAAAGACTCCAGCGTTCTTTAAACCAGTGTTTGCTCTTTAGTCTACTGTATCAACTCTAAATCTCACTGAAGTATACAATGAAGCAGAACAACAACGGCACAGCAAGGGCATAATTCCATCTGTTGAAATCGTTTGATTATCTGTATATGGTGGTTAGAAATTCATCTGGTTGAAAACTGTTGCTGGCCTCCTTCGGAACACAGTCTTTATGAGTTAACAATAAGTGCAACAACAACTTTTAGAAAGACATACATGAGAACCAGATAGCATCTCATATCTTCAGTTCAAAGAGCTACATCTGTACTTTCAGTAGTACATACGTTACTCTGCATGGAAAACAAGATATGTCCAGACATCGCTATCTCTGATTCTGCCTTCAATGGCAATGCCACCGGTCACTATCTCCCACAATGAATACCATCACCGCACGGACAGGGAAGAGAAAGCAATAACTTCTGTTATAATTGCTAGAAATTGTGATGTTCTCTCCTGTTTCAAAGAATGATCCTTTGCCTGATATAATTTCTAAGCTAGGTCTATTTGAAAACACGTTATTTTCAGAGTTTCACAGTGAATTACCAAGAAACAACATAGGAAACCACTGGGAACGGTGAAGTCACATATAGATCCTTTGGTGTGTCAGGTGAAACACACTACCCAAAAGACTCCAGCGTTCTTGAAACCAGTGTTTGCTCTTTAGTCTACTGTATCAACTCGAAATCTCACTGAAGCATACAATGAAGCAGAACAACAACGGCACAGCAAGGGAATAATTCCATCTGTTGAAATCGTTTGATTATCTGTATATGGTCGTTAGAATTTCATCTGGTTGAAAACTTGCTGGCCTCCTTCGGAACACAGTCTTTATGAGTTAACAATAAGTGCAACAACAACTTTTAGAAAGACATACATGAGAACCAGATAGCATCTCATATCTTCAGTTCAAAGAGCTACATCTGTATTTTCAGTAGTACATACGTTACTCTGCATGGAAAACAAGATATGTCCAGACATCGCTATCTCTGATTCTGCCTTCAATGGCAATGCCACCGGTCACTATCTCCCACAATGAATACCATCACCGCACGGACAGGGAAGAGAAAGCAATAACTTCTGTTATAATTGCTAGAAATTGTGATGTTCTCTCCTGTTTCAAAGAATGATCCTTTGCCTCATATAATTTCTAAGCTAGGTCTATTTGAAAACACGTTATTTTCAGAGTTTCACAGTGAATTACCAAGAAACAACATAGGAAACCACTGGGAACGGTGAAGTCACATATAGATCCTTTGGTGTGTCAGGTGAAACACACTACCCAAAAGACTCCAGCGTTCTTGAAACCAGTGTTTGCTCTTTAGTCTACTGTATCAACTCGAAATCTCACTGAAGCATACAATGAAGCAGAACAACAACGGCACAGCAAGGGAATAATTCCATCTGTTGAAATCGTTTGATTATCTGTATATGGTCGTTAGAATTTCATCTGGTTGAAAACTTGCTGGCCTCCTTCGGAACACAGTCTTTATGAGTTAACAATAAGTGCAACAACAACTTTTAGAAAGACATACATGAGAACCAGATAGCATCTCATATCTTCAGTTCAAAGAGCTACATCTGTACTTTCAGTAGTACATACGTTACTCTGCACGGAAAACAAGATATGTCCAGACATCACTATCTCTGATTCTGCCTTCAATGGCAATGCCACCGGTCACTATCTCCCACAATGAATACCATCACCGCACGGACAGGGAAGAGAAAGCAATAACTTCTGTTATAATTGCTAGAAATTGTGATGTTATCTCCTGTTTCAAAGAATGATCCTTTGCCTGATATAATTTCTAAGCTAGGTCTCTTAGAAAACACGGTATTTTCAGAGTTTCACAGTGAATTACCAAGAAACAACATAGGAAACCACTGGGAACGGTGAAGTCACATATAGATCCTTTGGTGTGTCAGGTGAAGCACACTACCCAAAAGACTCCAGCGTTCTTGAAACCAGTGTTTGCTCTTTAGTCTACTGTATCAACTCGAAAGCTCACTGAAGCATACAATGAAGCAGAACAACAACGGCACAGCAAGGGCATAATTCCATCTGTTGAAATCGTTTGATTATCTATATATGGTGGTTAGAATTTCTTCTGGTTGAAAACTGTTGCTGGCCTCCTTATGAACACAGACTTTATGAGTTAACAATAAGTGCAACAACAACGTTTAGAAAGACATACATGAGAACCAGATAGCATCTAATATCTTCAGTTCAAAGAGCTACATCTGTACTTTCAGTAGTACATGTGTTACTCTGCACGGTAAACAAGATATGTCCAGACATCGCTATCTCTGATTCTGCCTTCAATGGCAATGCCAGCGGTCATTATCTCCCACAATGAATGCCATCACCGCACGGACAGGGAAGAGAAAGCAATAACTTCTGTTATAATTGCTAGAAATTGTGATGTTCTCTCCTGTTTCAAAGAATGATGCTTTGCCTGATATAATTTCTAAGCTAGGTCTCTTTGAAAACACGGTATTTTCAGAGTTTCACAGTGAATTACCAAGAAACAACATAGGAAACCACTGGGAACGGTGAAGTCACATATAGATCCTTTGGTGTGTCAGGTGAAGCACACTACCCAAAAGACTCCAGCGTTCTTGAAACCAGTGTTTGCTCTTTAGTCTACTGTATCAACTCGAAAGCTCACTGAAGCATACAATGAAGCAGAACAACAACGGCACAGCAAGGGCATAATTCCATCTGTTGAAATCGTTTGATTATCTGTATATGGTGGTTAGAATTTCATCTGGTTGAAAACTGTTGCTGGCCTCCTTCGGAACACAGTCTTTATGAGTTAACAATAAGTGCAACAACAACTTTTAGAAAGACATACATGAGAACCAGATAGCATCTAATATCTTCAGTTCAAAGAGCTACATCTGTACTTTCAGTAGTACATGCGTTACTCTGCACGGAAAACAAGATATGTCGAGACATCGCTATCTCTGATTCTGCCTTCAAGGCAATGCCACCGGTCACTATCTCCCACAATGAATGCCATCACCGCACGGACAGGGAAGAGAAAGCAATAACTTCTGTTATAATTGCTAGAAATTGTGATGTTCTCTCCTGTTTCAAAGATTGATCCTTTGCCTGATATAATTTCTAAGCTAGGTCTCTTTGAAAACACGGTATTTTCAGAGTTTCACAGTGAATTACCAAGAAACAACATAGGAAACCACTGGGAACGGTGAAGTCACATATAGATCCTTTGGTGTGTCAGGTGAAACACACTACCCAAAAGACTCCAGCGTTCTTGAAACCAGTGTTTGCTCTTTAGTCTACTGTATCAACTCGAAAGCTCACTGAAGCATACAATGAAGCAGAACAACAACGGCACAGCAAGGGCATAATTCCATCTGTTGAAATCGTTTGATTATCTGTATATGGTGGTTAGAATTTCATCTGGTTGAAAACTGTTGCTGGCCTCCTTCGGAACACAGTCTTTATGAGTTAACAATAAGTGCAACAACAACTTTTAGAAAGACATACATGAGAACCAGATAGAATCTAATATCTTCAGTTCAAAGAGCTACATCTGTACTTTCAGTAGAACATGCGTTACTCTGCACGGAAAACAAGATATGTCCAGACATCGCTATCTCTGATTCTGCCTTCAATGGCAATGCCACCGGTCACTATCTCCCACAATGAATGCCATCACCGCACGGACAGGGAAGAGAAAGCAATAACTTCTGTTATAATTGCTAGAAATTGTGATGTTCTCTCCTGTTTCAAAGAATGATCCTTTGCCTGATATAATTTCTAAGCTAGGTCTATTTGAAAACACGGTATTTTCAGAGTTTCACAGTGAATTACCAAGAAACAACATAGGAAACCACTGGGAACGGTGAAGTCACTTATAGATCCTTTGGTGTGTCAGGTGAAGCACACTACCCAAAAGACTCCAGCGTTCTTGAAACCAGTGTTTGCTCTTTAGTCTACTGTATCAACTCGAAAGCTCACTGAAGCATACAATGAAGCAGAACAACAACGGCACAGCAAGGGCATAATTCCATCTGTTGAAATCGTTTGATTATCTGTATATGGTGGTTAGAATTTCATCTGGTTGAAAACTGTTGCTGGCCTCCTTCGGAACACAGTCTTTATGAGTTAACAATAAGTGCAACAACAACTTTTAGAAAGACATACATGAGAACCAGATAGCATCTCATATCTTCAGTTCAAAGAGCTACATCTGTACTTTCTGTAGTACATACGTTACTCTTCATGGAAAACAAGATATGTCCAGACATCGCTATCTCTGATTCTGCCTTCAATGGCAATGCCACCGGTCACTATCTCCCACAATGAATACCATCACCGCACGGACAGGGAAGGGAAAGCAATAACTTCTGTTATAATTGCTAGAAATTGTGATGTTCTCTCCTGTTTCAAAGAATGATCCTTTGCCTGATATAATTTCTAAGCTAGGTCTATTTGAAAACACGGTATTTTCAGAGTTTCACAGTGAATTACCAAGAAACAACATAGGAAACCACTGGGAACGGTGAAGTCACTTATAGATCCTTTGGTGTGTCAGGTGAAGCACACTACCCAAAAGACTCCAGCGTTCTTGAAACCAGTGTTTGCTCTTTAGTCTACTGTATCAACTCGAAAGCTCACTGAAGCATACAATGAAGCAGAACAACAACGGCACAGCAAGGGCATAATTCCATCTGTTGAAATCGTTTGATTATCTGTATATGGTGGTTAGAATTTCATCTGGTTGAAAACTGTTGCTGGCCTCCTTCGGAACACAGTTTTTATGAGTTAACAATAAATGCAACAACAACTTTTAGAAAGACATACATGAGAACCAGATAGCATCTCATATCTTCAGTTCAAAGAGCTACATCTGTACTTTCAGTAGTACATACGTTACTCTGCACGGAAAACAAAATATGTCCAGACATCGCTATCTCTGATTCTGCCTTCAATGGCAATGCCACCGGTCACTATCTCACACAATGAATACCATCACCGCACGGACAGGGAAGAGAAAGCAATAACTTCTGTTATAATTGCTAGAAATTGTGATGTTCTCTCCTGTTTCAAAGAATGATCCTTTGCCTGATATAATTTCTAAGCTAGGTCTCTTTGAAAACACGGTATTTTCAGAGTTTCACAGTGAATTACCAAGAAACAACATAGGAAACCACTGTGAACGGTGAAGTCACATATAGATCCTTTGGTGTGTCAGGTGAAGCACACTACCCAAAAGACTCCAGCGTTCTTGAAACCAGTGTTTGCTCTTTAGTCTACTGTATCAACTCGAAAGCTCACTGAAGCATACAATGAAGCAGAACAACAACGGCACAGCAAGGGCATAATTCCATCTGTTGAAATCGTTTGATTATCTGTATATGGTGGTTACAATTTCATCTGGTTGAAAACTGTTGCTGGCCTCCTTCGGAACACAGTCTTTATGAGTTAACAATAAGTGCAACAACAACTTTTAGAAAGACGTACATGAGAACCAGATAGCATCTAATATCTTCAGTTCAAAGAGCTACATCTGTACTTTCAGTAGTACATGCGTTACTCTGCACGGAAAAAAAGATATGTCGAGACATCGCTATCTCTGATTCTGCCTTCAATGGCAATGCCACGGGTCACTATCTCCCACAATGAATGCCATCACCGCACGGACAGGGAAGAGAAAGCAATAACTTCTGTTATAATTGCTAGAAATTGTGATGTTCTCTCCTGTTTCAAAGAATGATGCTTTGCCTGATATAATTTCTAAGCTAGGTCTCTTTGAAAACACGGTATTTTCAGAGTTTCACAGTGAATTACCAAGAAACAACATAGGAAACCACTGGGAACGGTGAAGTCACATATAGATCCTTTGGTGTGTCAGGTGAAGCACACTACCCAAAAGACTCCAGCGTTCTTGAAACCAGTGTTTGCTCTTTAGTCTACTGTATCAACTCGAAAGCTCACTGAAGCATACAATGAAGCAGAACAACAACGGCACAGCAAGGGCATAATTCCATCTGTTGAAATCGTTTGATTATCTGTATATGGTGGTTAGAATTTCATCTGGTTGAAAACTGTTGCTGGCCTCCTTCGGAACACAGTCTTTATGAGTTAACAATATGTGCAACAACAACTTTTAGAAAGACATACATGAGAACCAGATAGCATCTCATATCTTCAGTTCAAAGAGCTACATCTGTACTTTCTGTAGTACATACGTTACTCTTCATGGAAAACAAGATATGTCCAGACATCGCTATCTCTGATTCTGCCTTCAATGGCAATGCCACCGGTCACTATCTCCCACAATGAATACCATCACCGCACGGACAGGGAAGAGAAAGCAATAACTTCTGTTATAATTGCTAGAAATTGTGATGTTCTCTCCTGTTTCAAAGAATGATCCTTTGCCTGATATAATTTCTAAGCTAGGTCTATTTGAAAACACGGTATTTTCAGAGTTTCACAGTGAATTACCAAGAAACAACATAGGAAACCACTGGGAACGGTGAAGTCACTTATAGATCCTTTGGTGTGTCAGGTGAAGCACACTACCCAAAAGACTCCAGCGTTCTTGAAACCAGTGTTTGCTCTTTAGTCTACTGTATCAACTCGAAAGCTCACTGAAGCATACAATGAAGCAGAACAACAACGGCACAGCAAGGGCATAATTCCATCTGTTGAAATCGTTTGATTATCTGTATATGGTGGTTAGAATTTCATCTGGTTGAAAACTGTTGCTGGCCTCATTCGGAACACAGTTTTTATGAGTTAACAATAAATGCAACAACAACTTTTAGAAAGACATACATGAGAACCAGATAGCATCTCATATCTTCAGTTCAAAGAGCTACATCTGTACTTTCAGTAGTACATACGTTACTCTGCACGGAAAACAAAATATGTCCAGACATCGCTATCTCTGATTCTGCCTTCAATGGCAATGCCACCGGTCACTATCTCCCACAATGAATACCATCACCGCACGGACAGGGAAGAGAAAGCAATAACTTCTGTTATAATTGCTAGAAATTGTGATGTTCTCTCCTGTTTCAAAGAATGATCCTTTGCCTGATATAATTTCTAAGCTAGGTCTCTTTGAAAACACGGTATTTTCAGAGTTTCACAGTGAATTACCAAGAAACAACATAGGAAACCACTGGGAACGGTGAAGTCACATATAGATCCTTTGGTGTGTCAGGTGAAGCACACTACCCAAAAGACTCCAGCGTTCTTGAAACCAGTGTTTGCTCTTTAGTCTACTGTATCAACTCGAAAGCTCACTGAAGCATACAATGAAGCAGAACAACAACGGCACAGCAAGGGCATAATTCCATCTGTTGAAATCGTTTGATTATCTGTATATGGTGGTTACAATTTCATCTGGTTGAAATCTGTTGCTGGCCTCCTTCGGAACACAGTCTTTATGAGTTAACAATAAGTGCAACAACAACTTTTAGAAAGACATACATGAGAACCAGATAGCATCTAATACCTTCAGTTCAAAGAGCTACATCTGTACTTTCAGTAGTACATGCGTTACTCTGCACGGAAAACAAGATATGTCGAGACATCGCTATCTCTGATTCTGCCTTCAATGGCAATGCCACCGGTCACTATCTCCCACAATGAATGCCATCACCGCACGGACAGGGAAGAGAAAGCAATAACTTCTGTTATAATTGCTAGAAATTGTGATGTTCTCTCCTGTTTCAAAGAATGATGCTTTGCCTGATATAATTTCTAAGCTAGGTCTCTTTGAAAACACGGTATTTTCAGAGTTTCACAGTGAATTACCAAGAAACAACATAGGAAACCACTGGGAACGGTGAAGTCACATATAGGTCCTTTGGTGTGTCAGGTGAAGCACACTACCCAAAAGACTCCAGCGTTCTTGAAACCAGTGTTTGCTCTTTAGTCTACTGTATCAACTAGAAAGCTCACTGAAGCACACAATGAAGCAGAACAACAACGGCTCAGCAAGGGCATAATTCCATCTGTTGAAATCGTTTGATTATCTGTATATGGTGGTTAGAATTTCATCTGGTTGAAAACTGTTGCTGGCCTCCTTCGGAACACAGTCTTTATGAGTTAACAATAAGTGCAACAACAACTTTTAGAAAGACATACATGAGAACCAGATAGCATCTCATATCTTCAGTTCAAAGAGCTACATCTGTACTTTCTGTAGTACATACGTTACTCTTCATGGAAAACAAGATATGTCCAGACATCGCTATCTCTGATTCTGCCTTCAATGGCAATGCCACCGGTCACTATCTCCCACAATGAATACCATCACCGCACGGACAGGGAAGAGAAAGCAATAACTTCTGTTATAATTGCTAGAAATTGTGATGTTCTCTCCTGTTTCAAAGAATGATCCTTTGCCTGATATAATTTCTAAGCTAGGTCTATTTGAAAACACGGTATTTTCAGAGTTTCACAGTGAATTACCAAGAAACAACATAGGAAACCACTGGGAACGGTGAAGTCACATATAGATCCTTTGGTGTGTCAGGTGAAGCACACTACCCAAAAGACTCCAGCGTTCTTGAAACCAGTGTTTGCTCTTTAGTCTACTGTATCAACTCGAAAGCTCACTGAAGCATACAATGAAGCAGAACAACAACGGCACAGCAAGGGCATAATTCCATCTGTTGAAATCGTTTGATTATCTGTATATGGTGGTTAGAATTTCATCTGGTTGAAAACTGTTGCTGGCCTCATTCGGAACACAGTTTTTATGAGTTAACAATAAATGCAACAACAACTTTTAGAAAGACATACATGAGAACCAGATAGCATCTCATATCTTCAGTTCAAAGAGCTACATCTGTACTTTCAGTAGTACATACGTTACTCTGCACGGAAAACAAAATATGTCCAGACATCGCTATCTCTGATTCTGCCTTCAATGGCAATGCCACCGGTCACTATCTCCCACAATGAATACCATCACCGCACGGACAGGGAAGAGAAAGCAATAACTTCTGTTATAATTGCTAGAAATTGTGATGTTCTCTCCTGTTTCAAAGAATGATCCTTTGCCTGATATAATTTCTAAGCTAGGTCTCTTTGAAAACACGGTATTTTCAGAGTTTCACAGTGAATTACCAAGAAACAACATAGGAAACCACTGGGAACGGTGAAGTCACATATAGATCCTTTGGTGTGTCAGGTGAAGCACACTACCCAAAAGACTCCAGCGTTCTTGAAACCAGTGTTTGCTCTTTAGTCTACTGTATCAACTCGAAAGCTCACTGAAGCATACAATGAAGCAGAACAACAACGGCACAGCAAGGGCATAATTCCATCTGTTGAAATCGTTTGATTATCTGTATATGGTGGTTACAATTTCATCTGGTTGAAAACTGTTGCTGGCCTCCTTCGGAACACAGTCTTTATGAGTTAACAATAAGTGCAACAACAACTTTTAGAAAGACATACATGAGAACCAGATAGCATCTAATATCTTCAGTTCAAAGAGCTACATCTGTACTTTCAGTAGTACATGCGTTACTCTGCACGGAAAACAAGATATGTCGAGACATCGCTATCTCTGATTCTGCCTTCAATGGCAATGCCACGGGTCACTATCTCCCACAATGAATGCCATCACCGCACGGACAGGGAAGAGAAAGCAATAACTTCTGTTATAATTGCTAGAAATTGTGATGTTCTCTCCTGTTTCAAAGAATGATGCTTTGCCTGATATAATTTCTAAGCTAGGTCTCTTTGAAAACACGGTATTGTCAGAGTTTCACAGTGAATTACCAAGAAACAACATAGGAAACCACTGGGAACGGTGAAGTCACATATAGGTCCTTTGGTGTGTCAGGTGAAGCACACTACCCAAAAGACTCCAGCGTTCTTGAAACCAGTGTTTGCTCTTTAGTCTACTGTATCAACTCGAAAGCTCACTGAAGCACACAATGAAGCAGAACAACAACGGCTCAGCAAGGGCATAATTCCATCTGTTGAAATCGTTTGATTATCTGTATATGGTGGTTAGAATTTCATCTGGTTGAAAACTGTTGCTGGCCTCCTTCGGAACACAGTCTTTATGAGTTAACAATAAGTGCAACAACAACTTTTAGAAAGACATACATGAGAACCAGATAGCATCTCATATCTTCAGTTCAAAGAGCTACATCTGTACTTTCAGTAGTACATGCGTTACTCTGCACGGAAAACAAGATATGTCGAGACATCGCTATCTCTGATTCTGCCTTCAAGGCAATGCCACCGGTCACTATCTCCCACAATGAATGCCATCACCGCACGGACAGGGAAGAGAAAGCAATAACTTCTGTTATAATTGCTAGAAATTGTGATGTTCTCTCCTGTTTCAAAGAATGGTGCTTTGCCTGATATAATTTCTAAGCTAGGTCTCTTTGAAAACACGGTATTTTCAGAGTTTCACAGTGAATTACCAAGAAACAACATAGGAAACCACTGGGAACGGTGAAGTCACATATAGATCCTTTGGTGTGTCAGGTGAAACACACTACCCAAAAGACTCCAGCGTTCTTGAAACCAGTGTTTGCTCTTTAGTCTACTGTATCAACTCGAAAGCTCACTGAAGCATACAATGAAGCAGAACAACAACGGCACAGCAAGGGCATAATTCCATCTGTTGAAATCGTTTGATTATCTGTATATGGTGGTTACAATTTCATCTGGTTGAAAACTGTTGCTGGCCTCCTTCGGAACACAGTCTTTATGAGTTAACAATAAGTGCAACAACAACTTTTAGAAAGACATACATGAGAACCAGATAGCATCTAATATCTTCAGTTCAAAGAGCTACATCTGTACTTTCAGTAGAACATGCGTTACTCTGCACGGAAAACAAGATATGTCCAGACATCGGTATCTCTGATTCTCCCTTCAAGGCAATGCCACCGGTCACTATCTCCCACAATGAATGCCATCACCGCACGGACAGGGAAGAGAAAGCAATAACTTCTGTTATAATTGCTAGAAATTGTGATGTTCTCTCCTGTTTCAAAGAATGATGCTTTGCGTGATATAAATTCTAAGCTAGGTCTCTTTGAAAACACGGTATTTTCAGAGTTTCACAGTGAATTACCAAGAAAAAACATAGGAAACCACTGTGAACGGTGAAGTCACATATAGATCCTTTGGTGTGTCAGGTGAAGCACACTACCCAAAAGACTCCAGCGTTCTTGAAACCAGTGTTTGCTCTTTAGTCTACTGTATCAACTCGAAAGCTCACTGAAGCATACAATGAAGCAGAACAACAACGGCACAGCAAGGGCATAATTCCATGTGTTGAAATCGTTTGATTATCTATATATGGTGGTTAGAATTTCTTCTGGTTGAAAACTGTTGCTGGCCTCCATCTGAAAACAGACTTTATGAGTTAACAATAAGTGCAACAACAACTTTTAGAAAGACATACATGAGAACCAGATAGCATCTAATATCTTCAGTTCAAAGAGCTACATCTGTACTTTCAGTAATACATGTGTTACTCTGCACGGTAAACAAGATATGTCCAGACATCGCTATCTCTGATTCTCCCTTCAATGGCAATGCTAGCGGTCACTATCTCCCACAATGAATGCCATCACCGCACGGACAGGGAAGAGAAAGCAATAACTTCTGTTATAATTGCTAGAAATTGTGATGTTCTCTCCTGTTTCAAAGAATGATGCTTTGCCTGATATAATTTCTAAGCTAGGTCTCTTTGAAAACACGGTATTTTCAGAGTTTCACAGTGAATTACCAAGAAACAACATAGGAAACCACTGGGAACGGTGAAGTCACATATAGATCCTTTGGTGTGTCAGGTGAAGCACACTACCCAAAAGACTCCAGCGTTCTTGAAACCAGTGTTTGCTCTTTAGTCTACTGTATCAACTCGAAAGCTCACTGAAGCATACAATGAAGCAGAACAACAACGGCACAGCAAGGGCATAATTCCATGTGTTGAAATCGTTTGATTATCTGTATATGGTGGTTAGAATTTCATCTGGTTGAAAACTGTTGCTGGCCTCCTTCGGAACACAGTCTTTATGAGTTAACAATAAGTGCAACAACAACTTTTAGAAAGACATACATGAGAACCAGATAGCATCTCATATCTTCAGTTCAAAGAGCTACATCTGTACTTTCAGTAGTACATACGTTACTCTGCACGGAAAACAAGATATGTCGAAACATCGCTATCTCTGATTCTGCCTTCAATGGCAATGCCAGCAGTCACTATCTCCCACAATGAATGTCATCACCGCACGGACAGGGAAGAGAAAGCAATAACTTCTGTTATAATTGCTAGAAATTGTGATGTTCTCTCCTGTTTCAAAGAATGATGCTTTGCCTGATATAATTTCTAAGCTAGGTCTCTTTGAAAACACGGTATTTTCAGAGTTTCACAGTGAATTACCAAGAAACAACATAGGAAACCACTGTGAACGGTGAAGTCACATATAAATCCTTTGGTGTGTCAGGTGAAACACACTACCCAAAAGACTCCAGCGTTCCTGAAACCAGTGTTTGCTCTTTAGTCTACTGTATCAACTCGAAAGCTCACTGAAGCATACAATGAAGCAGAACAAAAAAGGCACAGCAAGGGCATAATTCCATCTGTTGAAATCGTTTGATTATCTGTATATGGTGGTTAGAATTTCATCTGGTTGAAAACTGTTGCTGGCCTGCTTCGGAACACAGTCTTTATGAGTTAAAAATAAAGGGAACATCAACTTTTAGAAAGACATACATGAGAACCAGATAGCATCTAATATCTTCAGTTCAAAGAGCTACATCTGTACTTTCAGTAGTACATGCGTTACTTTGCACGGAAAACAAGATATGTCCAAACATCGTTATCTCTGATTCTGCCTTCAATGGCAATGCCACCAGTCACTATCTCCCACAATGAATGTTATCACCGAATGGACAGGGAAGAGAAAGCAATAACTTCTGTTATAATTGCTAGAAATTGTGATGTTCTCTCCTGTTTCAAAGAATGATGCTTTGCCTGATATAATTTCTAAGCTAGGTCTCTTTGAAAACACGGTATTTTCAGAGTTTCACAGTGAATTACCAAGAAACAACATAGGAAACCACTGGGAACGGTGAAGTCACATATAGATCATTTGGTGTGTCAGGTGAAGCACACTACCCAAAAGACTCCAGCCTTCTTGAAACCAGTGTTTGCTCTTTAGTCTACTGTATCAACTCGAAAGCTCACTGAAGCATACAATGAAGCAGAACAACAACGGCACAGCAAGGGCATAATTCCATGTGTTGAAATCGTTTGATTATCTGTATATGGTGGTTAGAATTTCATCTGGTTGAAAACTGTTGCTGGCCTCCTTCGGAACACAGTCTTTATGAGTTAACAATAAGTGCAACAACAACTTTTAGAAAGACATACATGAGAACCAGATAGCATCTCATATCTTCAGTTCAAAGAGCTACATCTGTACTTTCAGTAGTACATACGTTACTCTGCACGGAAAACAAGATATGTCGAAACATCGCTATCTCTGATTCTGCCTTCAATGGCAATGCCAGCAGTCACTATCTCCCACAATGAATGTCATCACCGCACGGACAGGGAAGAGAAAGCAATAACTTCTGTTATAATTGCTAGAAATTGTGATGTTCTCTCCTGTTTCAAAGAATGATGCTTTGCCTGATATAATTTCTAAGCTAGGTCTCTTTGAAAACACGGTATTTTCAGAGTTTCACAGTGAATTACCAAGAAACAACATAGGAAACCACTGTGAACGGTGAAGTCACATATAAATCCTTTGGTGTGTCAGGTGAAACACACTACCCAAAAGACTCCAGCGTTCCTGAAACCAGTGTTTGCTCTTTAGTCTACTGTATCAACTCGAAAGCTCACTGAAGCATACAATGAAGCAGAACAAAAAAGGCACAGCAAGGGCATAATTCCATCTGTTGAAATCGTTTGATTATCTGTGTATGGTGGTTAGAATTTCTTCTGGTTGAAAACTGTTGCTGGGCTCCTTCGGAACACAGTATTTATGAGTTAACAATAAGTGCAACAACAACTTTTAGAAAGACATACATGAGAACCAGATAGCATCTAATATCTTCAGTTCAAAGAGCTACATCTGTACTTTCAGTAGTACATGCGTTACTCTGCCCGGAAAACAAGATATGTCGAGACATCGCTATCTCTGCTTCTGCCTTCAATGGGAATGCCACCCGTCACTATCTCCCACAATGAATGCCATCACCGCCCGGACAGGGAAGAGAAAGCAATAACTTCTGTTATAATTGCTAGAAATTGTGATGTTCTCTCCTGTTTCAAAGAATGATGCTTTGCCTGATATAATTTCTAAGCTAGGTCTCTTTGAAAACACGGTATTTTCAGAGTTTCACAGTGAATTACCAAGAAACAACATAGGAAACCACTGTGAACGGTGAAGTCACATATAAATCCTTTGGTGTGTCAGGTGAAACACACTACCCAAAAGACTCCAGCGTTCCTGAAACCAGTGTTTGCTCTTTAGTCTACTGTATCAACTCGAAAGCTCACTGAAGCATACAATGAAGCAGAACAAAAAAGGCACAGCAAGGGCATAATTCCATCTGTTGAAATCGTTTGATTATCTGTATATGGTGGTTAGAATTTCATCTGGTTGAAAACTGTTGCTGGCCTGCTTCGGAACACAGTCTTTATGAGTTAAAAATAAAGGGAACATCAACTTTTAGAAAGACATACATGAGAACCAGATAGCATCTAATATCTTCAGTTCAAAGAGCTACATCTGTACTTTCAGTAGTACATGCGTTACTTTGCACGGAAAACAAGATATGTCCAAACATCGTTATCTCTGATTCTGCCTTCAATGGCAATGCCACCAGTCACTATCTCCCACAATGAATGTTATCACCGAATGGACAGGGAAGAGAAAGCAATAACTTCTGTTATAATTGCTAGAAATTGTGATGTTCTCTCCTGTTTCAAAGAATGATGCTTTGCCTGATATAATTTCTAAGCTAGGTCTCTTTGAAAACACGGTATTTTCAGAGTTTCACAGTGAATTACCAAGAAACAACATAGGAAACCACTGGGAACGGTGAAGTCACATATAGATCATTTGGTGTGTCAGGTGAAGCACACTACCCAAAAGACTCCAGCGTTCTTGAAACCAGTGTTTGCTCTTTAGTCTACTGTATCAACTCGAAAGCTCACTGAAGCATACAATGAAGCAGAACAACAACGGCACAGCAAGGGCATAATTCCATGTGTTGAAATCGTTTGATTATCTGTATATGGTGGTTAGAATTTCATCTGGTTGAAAACTGTTGCTGGCCTCCTTCGGAACACAGTCTTTATGAGTTAACAATAAGTGCAACAACAACTTTTAGAAAGACATACATGAGAACCAGATAGCATCTCATATCTTCAGTTCAAAGAGCTACATCTGTACTTTCAGTAGTACATACGTTACTCTGCACGGAAAACAAGATATGTCGAAACATCGCTATCTCTGATTCTGCCTTCAATGGCAATGCCAGCAGTCACTATCTCCCACAATGAATGTCATCACCGCACGGACAGGGAAGAGAAAGCAATAACTTCTGTTATAATTGCTAGAAATTGTGATGTTCTCTCCTGTTTCAAAGAATGATGCTTTGCCTGATATAATTTCTAAGCTAGGTCTCTTTGAAAACACGGTATTTTCAGAGTTTCACAGTGAATTACCAAGAAACAACATAGGAAACCACTGTGAACGGTGAAGTCACATATAAATCCTTTGGTGTGTCAGGTGAAACACACTACCC
Source organism: Furipterus horrens (assembly GCF_987537825.1). Classification (NCBI taxonomy): domain Eukaryota; kingdom Metazoa; phylum Chordata; class Mammalia; order Chiroptera; family Furipteridae; genus Furipterus; species Furipterus horrens. Next base: position 6,455,372 of record NW_028327188.1, read on the forward strand.
AAAAGACTCCAGCGTTCCTGAAACCAGTGTTTGCTCTTTAGTCTACTGTATCAACTCGAAAGCTCACTGAAGCATACAATGAAGCAGAACAAAAAAGGCACAGCAAGGGCATAATTCCATCTGTTGAAATCGTTTGATTATCTGTGTATGGTGGTTAGAATTTCTTCTGGTTGAAAACTGTTGCTGGGCTCCTTCGGAACACAGTATTTATGAGTTAACAATAAGTGCAACAACAACTTTTAGAAAGACATACATGAGAACCAGATAGCATCTAATATCTTCAGTTCAAAGAGCTACATCTGTACTTTCAGTAGTACATGCGTTACTCTGCCCGGAAAACAAGATATGTCGAGACATCGCTATCTCTGCTTCTGCCTTCAATGGGAATGCCACCCGTCACTATCTCCCACAATGAATGCCATCACCGCCCGGACAGGGAAGAGAAAGCAATAACTTCTGTTATAATTGCTAGAAATTGTGATGTTCTCTCCTGTTTCAAAGAATGATGCTTTGCCTGATATAATTTCTAAGCTAGGTCTCTTTGAAAACACGGTATTTTCAGAGTTTCACAGTGAATTACCAAGAAACAACATAGGAAACCACTGTGAACGGTGAAGTCACATATAAATCCTTTGGTGTGTCAGGTGAAACACACTACCCAAAAGACTCCAGCGTTCCTGAAACCAGTGTTTGCTCTTTAGTCTACTGTATCAACTCGAAAGCTCACTGAAGCATACAATGAAGCAGAACAACAACGGCACAGCAAGGGCATAATTCCATCTGTTGAAATCGTTTGATTATCTGTATATGGTGGTTAGAATTTCATCTGGTTGAAAACTGTTGCTGGCCTCCTTCGGAACACAGTCTTTATGAGTTAACAATAAGTGCAACAACAACTTTTAGAAAGACATACATGAGAACCAGATAGCATCTCATATCTTCAGTTCAAAGAGCTACATCTGTACTTTCAGTAGTACATACGTTACTCTGCACGGAAAACAAGATATGTCGAAACATCGCTATCTCTGATTCTGCCTTCAATGGCAATGCCAGCAGTCACTATCTCCCACAATGAATGTCATCACCGCACGGACAGGGAAGAGAAAGCAATAACTTCTGTTATAATTGCTAGAAATTGTGATGTTCTCTCCTGTTTCAAAGAATGATGCTTTGCCTGATATAATTTCTAAGCTAGGTCTCTTTGAAAACACGGTATTTTCAGAGTTTCACAGTGAATTACCAAGAAACAACATAGGAAACCACTGTGAACGGTGAAGTCACATATAAATCCTTTGGTGTGTCAGGTGAAACACACTACCCAAAAGACTCCAGCGTTCCTGAAACCAGTGTTTGCTCTTTAGTCTACTGTATCAACTCGAAAGCTCACTGAAGCATACAATGAAGCAGAACAAAAAAGGCACAGCAAGGGCATAATTCCATCTGTTGAAATCGTTTGATTATCTGTGTATGGTGGTTAGAATTTCTTCTGGTTGAAAACTGTTGCTGGGCGCCTTCGGAACACAGTATTTATGAGTTAACAATAAGTGCAACAACAACTTTTAGAAAGACATACATGAGAACCAGATAGCATCTCATATCTTCAGTTCAAAGAGCTACATCTGTACTTTCAGTAGTACATGCGTTACTCTGCACGTAAAACAAGATATGTCGAAACATCGCTATCTCTGATTCTGCCTTCAATGGCAATGCCACCGGTCACTATCTCCCACAATGTATGCCATCACCGCACGGACAGGGAAGAGAAAGCAATAACTTCTATTATAATTGCTAGAAATTGTGATGTTCTCTCCTGTTTCAAATAATGATGCTTTGCCTGATATAATTTCTAAGCTAGGTCTCTTTGAAAACACGGTATTTTCAGAGTTTCACAGTGAATTACCAAGAAACAACATAGGAAACCACTGTGAACGGTGAAGTCACATATAGATCCTTTGGTGTGTCAGGTGAAACACACTACCCAAAAGACTCCAGCGTTCCTGAAACCAGTGTTTGCTCTTTAGTCTACTGTATCAACTCGAAAGCTCACTGAAGCATACAATGAAGCAGAACAACAACGGCACAGCAAGGGCATAATGCCATCTGTTGAAATCGTTTGATTATCTGCATATGGTGGTTAGAATTTCATCTGGTTGAAAACTGTTGCTGGCCTGCTTCGGAACACAGTCTTTATGAGTTAAAAATAAAGGCAACATCAACTTTTAGAAAGACATACATGAGAACCAGATAGCATCTAATATCTTCAGTTCAAAGAGCTACATCTGTACTTTCAGTAGTACATGCGTTACTTTGCACGGAAAACAAGATATGTCCAAACATCGTTATCTCTGATTCTGCCTTCAATGGCAATGCCACCAGTCACTATCTCCCACAATGAATGCTATCACCGAACGGACAGGGAAGAGAAAGCCATAACTTCTGTTATAATTGCTAGAAATTGTGATGTTCTCTCCTGTTTCAAAGAATGATGCTTTGCCTGATATAATTTCTAAGCTAGGTCTCTTTGAAAACACGGTATTTTCAGAGTTTCACAGTGAATTACCAAGAAACAACATAGGAAACCACTGGGAACGGTGAAGTCACATATAGATCCTTTGGTGTGTCAGGTGAAGCACACTACCCAAAAGACTCCAGCGTTCTTGAAACCAGTGTTTGCTCTTTAGTCTACTGTATCAACTCGAAAGCTCACTGAAGCATACAATGAAGCAGAACAACAACGGCACAGCAAGGGCATAATTCCATGTGTTGAAATCGTTTGATTATCTGTATATGGTGGTTAGAATTTCATCTGGTTGAAAACTGTTGCTGGCCTCCTTCGGAACACAGTCTTTATGAGTTAACAATAAGTGCAACAACAACTTTTAGAAAGACATACATGAGAACCAGATAGCATCTCATATCTTCAGTTCAAAGAGCTACATCTGTACTTTCAGTAGTACATACGTTACTCTGCACGGAAAACAAGATATGTCGAAACATCGCTATCTCTGATTCTGCCTTCAATGGCAATGCCAGCAGTCACTATCTCCCACAATGAATGTCATCACCGCACGGACAGGGAAGAGAAAGCAATAACTTCTGTTATAATTGCTAGAAATTGTGATGTTCTCTCCTGTTTCAAAGAATGATGCTTTGCCTGATATAATTTCTAAGCTAGGTCTCTTTGAAAACACGGTATTTTCAGAGTTTCACAGTGAATTACCAAGAAACAACATAGGAAACCACTGTGAACGGTGAAGTCACATATAAATCCTTTGGTGTGTCAGGTGAAACACACTACCCAAAAGACTCCAGCGTTCCTGAAACCAGTGTTTGCTCTTTAGTCTACTGTATCAACTCGAAAGCTCACTGAAGCATACAATGAAGCAGAACAAAAAAGGCACAGCAAGGGCATAATTCCATCTGTTGAAATCGTTTGATTATCTGTATATGGTGGTTAGAATTTCATCTGGTTGAAAACTGTTGCTGGCCTGCTTCGGAACACAGTCTTTATGAGTTAAAAATAAAGGGAACATCAACTTTTAGAAAGACATACATGAGAACCAGATAGCATCTAATATCTTCAGTTCAAAGAGCTACATCTGTACTTTCAGTAGTACATGCGTTACTTTGCACGGAAAACAAGATATGTCCAAACATCGTTATCTCTGATTCTGCCTTCAATGGCAATGCCACCAGTCACTATCTCCCACAATGAATGTTATCACCGAATGGACAGGGAAGAGAAAGCAATAACTTCTGTTATAATTGCTAGAAATTGTGATGTTCTCTCCTGTTTCAAAGAATGATGCTTTGCCTGATATAATTTCTAAGCTAGGTCTCTTTGAAAACACGGTATTTTCAGAGTTTCACAGTGAATTACCAAGAAACAACATAGGAAACCACTGGGAACGGTGAAGTCACATATAGATCATTTGGTGTGTCAGGTGAAGCACACTACCCAAAAGACTCCAGCGTTCTTGAAACCAGTGTTTGCTCTTTAGTCTACTGTATCAACTCGAAAGCTCACTGAAGCATACAATGAAGCAGAACAACAACGGCACAGCAAGGGCATAATTCCATGTGTTGAAATCGTTTGATTATCTGTATATGGTGGTTAGAATTTCATCTGGTTGAAAACTGTTGCTGGCCTCCTTCGGAACACAGTCTTTATGAGTTAACAATAAGTGCAACAACAACTTTTAGAAAGACATACATGAGAACCAGATAGCATCTCATATCTTCAGTTCAAAGAGCTACATCTGTACTTTCAGTAGTACATACGTTACTCTGCACGGAAAACAAGATATGTCGAAACATCGCTATCTCTGATTCTGCCTTCAATGGCAATGCCAGCAGTCACTATCTCCCACAATGAATGTCATCACCGCACGGACAGGGAAGAGAAAGCAATAACTTCTGTTATAATTGCTAGAAATTGTGATGTTCTCTCCTGTTTCAAAGAATGATGCTTTGCCTGATATAATTTCTAAGCTAGGTCTCTTTGAAAACACGGTATTTTCAGAGTTTCACAGTGAATTACCAAGAAACAACATAGGAAACCACTGTGAACGGTGAAGTCACATATAAATCCTTTGGTGTGTCAGGTGAAACACACTACCCAAAAGACTCCAGCGTTCCTGAAACCAGTGTTTGCTCTTTAGTCTACTGTATCAACTCGAAAGCTCACTGAAGCATACAATGAAGCAGAACAAAAAAGGCACAGCAAGGGCATAATTCCATCTGTTGAAATCGTTTGATTATCTGTATATGGTGGTTAGAATTTCATCTGGTTGAAAACTGTTGCTGGCCTGCTTCGGAACACAGTCTTTATGAGTTAAAAATAAAGGCAACATCAACTTTTAGAAAGACATACATGAGAACCAGATAGCATCTAATATCTTCAGTTCAAAGAGCTACATCTGTACTTTCAGTAGTACATGCGTTACTTTGCACGGAAAACAAGATATGTCCAAACATCGTTATCTCTGATTCTGCCTTCAATGGCAATGCCACCAGTCACTATCTCCCACAATGAATGCTATCACCGAACGGACAGGGAAGAGAAAGCCATAACTTCTGTTATAATTGCTAGAAATTGTGATGTTCTCTCCTGTTTCAAAGAATGATGCTTTGCCTGATATAATTTCTAAGCTAGGTCTCTTTGAAAACACGGTATTTTCAGAGTTTCACAGTGAATTACCAAGAAACAACATAGGAAACCACTGTGAACGGTGAAGTCACATATAGATCCTTTGGTGTGTCAGGTGAAGCACACTACCCAAAAGACTCCAGCGTTCTTGAAACCAGTGTTTGCTCTTTAGTCTACTGTATCAACTCGAAAGCTCACTGAAGCATACAATGAAGCAGAACAACAACGGCACAGCAAGGGCATAATTCCATGTGTTGAAATCGTTTGATTATCTGTATATGGTGGTTAGAATTTCATCTGGTTGAAAACTGTTGCTGGCCTCCTTCGGAACACAGTCTTTATGAGTTAACAATAAGTGCAACAACAACTTTTAGAAAGACATACATGAGAACCAGATAGCATCTCATATCTTCAGTTCAAAGAGCTACATCTGTACTTTCAGTAGTACATACGTTACTCTGCACGGAAAACAAGATATGTCGAAACATCGCTATCTCTGATTCTGCCTTCAATGGCAATGCCAGCAGTCACTATCTCCCACAATGAATGTCATCACCGCACGGACAGGGAAGAGAAAGCAATAACTTCTGTTATAATTGCTAGAAATTGTGATGTTCTCTCCTGTTTCAAAGAATGATGCTTTGCCTGATATAATTTCTAAGCTAGGTCTCTTTGAAAACACGGTATTTTCAGAGTTTCACAGTGAATTACCAAGAAACAACATAGGAAACCACTGTGAACGGTGAAGTCACATATAAATCCTTTGGTGTGTCAGGTGAAACACACTACCCAAAAGACTCCAGCGTTCCTGAAACCAGTGTTTGCTCTTTAGTCTACTCTATCAACTCGAAAGCTCACTGAAGCATACAATGAAGCAGAACAAAAAAGGCACAGCAAGGGCATGATTCCATCTGTTGAAATCGTTTGATTATCTGTATATGGTGGTTAGAATTTCATCTGGTTGAAAACTGTTGCTGGCCTGCTTCGGAACACAGTCTTTATGAGTTAAAAATAAAGGGAACATCAACTTTTAGAAAGACATACATGAGAACCAGATAGCATCTAATATCTTCAGTTCAAAGAGCTACATCTGTACTTTCAGTAGTACATGCGTTACTTTGCACGGAAAACAAGATATGTCCAAACATCGTTATCTCTGATTCTGCCTTCAATGGCAATGCCACCAGTCACTATCTCCCACAATGAATGTTATCACCGAATGGACAGGGAAGAGAAAGCAATAACTTCTGTTATAATTGCTAGAAATTGTGATGTTCTCTCCTGTTTCAAAGAATGATGCTTTGCCTGATATAATTTCTAAGCTAGGTCTCTTTGAAAACACGGTATTTTCAGAGTTTCACAGTGAATTACCAAGAAACAACATAGGAAACCACTGGGAACGGTGAAGTCACATATAGATCATTTGGTGTGTCAGGTGAAGCACACTACCCAAAAGACTCCAGCGTTCTTGAAACCAGTGTTTGCTCTTTAGTCTACTGTATCAACTCGAAAGCTCACTGAAGCATACAATGAAGCAGAACAACAACGGCACAGCAAGGGCATAATTCCATGTGTTGAAATCGTTTGATTATCTGTATATGGTGGTTAGAATTTCATCTGGTTGAAAACTGTTGCTGGCCTCCTTCGGAACACAGTCTTTATGAGTTAACAATAAGTGCAACAACAACTTTTAGAAAGACATACATGAGAACCAGATAGCATCTCATATCTTCAGTTCAAAGAGCTACATCTGTACTTTCAGTAGTACATACGTTACTCTGCACGGAAAACAAGATATGTCGAAACATCGCTATCTCTGATTCTGCCTTCAATGGCAATGCCAGCAGTCACTATCTCCCACAATGAATGTCATCACCGCACGGACAGGGAAGAGAAAGCAATAACTTCTGTTATAATTGCTAGAAATTGTGATGTTCTCTCCTGTTTCAAAGAATGATGCTTTGCCTGATATAATTTCTAAGCTAGGTCTCTTTGAAAACACGGTATTTTCAGAGTTTCACAGTGAATTACCAAGAAACAACATAGGAAACCACTGTGAACGGTGAAGTCACATATAAATCCTTTGGTGTGTCAGGTGAAACACACTACCCAAAAGACTCCAGCGTTCCTGAAACCAGTGTTTGCTCTTTAGTCTACTGTATCAACTCGAAAGCTCACTGAAGCATACAATGAAGCAGAACAAAAAAGGCACAGCAAGGGCATAATTCCATCTGTTGAAATCGTTTGATTATCTGTGTATGGTGGTTAGAATTTCTTCTGGTTGAAAACTGTTGCTGGGCGCCTTCGGAACACAGTATTTATGAGTTAACAATAAGTGCAACAACAACTTTTAGAAAGACATACATGAGAACCAGATAGCATCTCATATCTTCAGTTCAAAGAGCTACATCTGTACTTTCAGTAGTACATGCGTTACTCTGCACGTAAAACAAGATATGTCGAAACATCGCTATCTCTGATTCTGCCTTCAATGGCAATGCCACCGGTCACTATCTCCCACAATGTATGCCATCACCGCACGGACAGGGAAGAGAAAGCAATAACTTCTATTATAATTGCTAGAAATTGTGATGTTCTCTCCTGTTTCAAATAATGATGCTTTGCCTGATATAATTTCTAAGCTAGGTCTCTTTGAAAACACGGTATTTTCAGAGTTTCACAGTGAATTACCAAGAAACAACATAGGAAACCACTGTGAACGGTGAAGTCACCTATAGGTCCTTTTGTGTGTCAGGTGAAGTACACTACCCAAAAGACTCAGGCGTTCTTGAAACCAGTGTTTGCTCTTTAGTCTACTGTATCAACTCGAAAGCTCACTGAAGCATACAATGAAGCAGAACAACAACGGCACAGCAAGGGCATAATTCCATCTGTTGAAATCGTTTGATTATCTGTATATGGTGGTTAGAATTTCATCTGGTTGAAAACTGTTGCTGGCCTGCTTCGGAACACAGTCTTTATGAGTTAAAAATAAAGGGAACATCAACTTTTAGAAAGACATACATGAGAACCAGATAGCATCTAATATCTTCAGTTCAAAGAGCTACATCTGTGCTTTCAGTAGTACATACGTTACTCTGCACGGAAAACAAGATATGTCGAAACATCGCTATCTCTGATTCTGCCTTCAATGGCAATGCCAGCAGTCACTATCTCCCACAATGAATGTCATCACCGCACGGACAGGGAAGAGAAAGCAATAACTTCTGTTATAATTGCTAGAAATTGTGATGTTCTCTCCTGTTTCAAAGAATGATGCTTTGCCTGATATAATTTCTAAGCTAGGTCTCTTTGAAAACACGGTATTTTCAGAGTTTCACAGTGAATTACCAAGAAACAACATAGGAAACCACTGTGAACGGTGAAGTCACATATAAATCCTTTGGTGTGTCAGGTGAAACACACTACCCAAAAGACTCCAGCGTTCCTGAAACCAGTGTTTGCTCTTTAGTCTACTGTATCAACTCGAAAGCTCACTGAAGCATACAATGAAGCAGAACAAAAAAGGCACAGCAAGGGCATAATTCCATCTGTTGAAATCGTTTGATTATCTGTGTATGGTGGTTAGAATTTCTTCTGGTTGAAAACTGTTGCTGGGCGCGTTCGGAACACAGTATTTATGAGTTAACAATAAGTGCAACAACAACTTTTAGAAAGACATACATGAGAACCAGATAGCATCTCATATCTTCAGTTCAAAGAGCTACATCTGTACTTTCAGTTGTACATGCGTTACTCTGCCCGGAAAACAAGATATGTCGAGACATCGCTATCTCTGCTTCTGCCTTCAATGGGAATGCCACCCGTCACTATCTCCCACAATGAATGTCATCACCGCCCGGACAGGGAAGAGAAAGCAATAACTTCTGTTATAATTGCTAGAAATTGTGATGTTCTCTCCTGTTTCAAAGAATGATGCTTTGCCTGATATAATTTCTAAGCTAGGTCTCTTTGAAAACACGGTATTTTCAGAGTTTCACAGTGAATTACCAAGAAACAACATAGGAAACCACTGGGAACGGTGAAGTCACATATAGATCCTTTGGTGTGTCAGGTGAAGCACACTACCCAAAAGACTCCAGCGTTCTTGAAACCAGTGTTTGCTCTTTAGTCTACTGTATCAACTCGAAAGCTCACTGAAGCATACAATGAAGCAGAACAACAACGGCACAGCAAGGGCATAATTCCATCTGTTGAAATCGTTTGATTATCTGTATATGGTGGTTAGAATTTCATCTGGTTGAAAACTGTTGCTGGCCTCCTTCGGAACACAGTCTTTATGAGTTAACAATAAGTGCAACAACAACTTTTAGAAAGACATACATGAGAACCAGATAGCATCTCATATCTTCAGTTCAAAGAGCTACATCTGTACTTTCAGTAGTACATACGTTACTCTGCATGGAAAACAAGATATGTCCAGACATCGCTATCTCTGATTCTGCCTTCAATGGCAATGCCACCGGTCACTGTCTCCCACAATGAATACCATCACCGCACGGACAGGGAAGAGAAAGCAATAACTTCTGTTATAATTGCTAGAAATTGTGATGTTCTCTCCTGTTTCAAAGAATGATCCTTTGCCTGATATAATTTCTAAGCTAGGTCTCTTTGAAAACACGGTATTTTCAGAGTTTCACAGTGAATTACCAAGAAACAACATAGGAAACCAATGGGAACGGTGAAGTCACATATAGGTCCTTTGGTGTGTCAGGTGAAGCACACTACCCAAAAGACTCCAGCGTTCTTGAAACCAGTGTTTGCTCTTTAGTCTACTGTATCAACTCGAAAGCTCACTGAAGCACACAATGAAGCAGAACAACAACGGCACAGCAAGGGCATAATTCCATCTGTTGAAATCGTTTGATTATCTGTATATGGTGGTTAGAATTTCATCTGGTTGAAAACTGTTGCTGGCCTCCTTCGGAACACAGTCTTTATGAGTTAACAATAAGTGCAACAACAACTTTTAGAAAGACATACATGAGAACCAGATAGCATCTAATATCTTCAGTTCAAAGAGCTACATCTGTACTTTCAGTAGTACATGCGTTACTCTGCACGGAAAACAAGATATGTCGAGACATCGCTATCTCTGATTCTCCCTTCAAGGCAATGCCACCGGTCACTATCTCCCACAATGAATGCCATCACCGCACGGACAGGGAAGAGAAAGCAATAACTTCTGTTATAATTGCTAGAAATTGTGATGTTCTCTCCTGTTTCAAAGAATGATCCTTTGCCTGATATAATTTCTAAGCTAGGTCTCTTTGAAAACACGGTATTTTCAGAGTTTCACAGTGAATTACCAAGAAACAACATAGGAAACCAATGGGAACGGTGAAGTCACATATAGGTCCTTTGGTGTGTCAGGTGAAGCACACTACCCAAAAGACTCCAGCGTTCTTGAAACCAGTGTTTGCTCTTTAGTCTACTGTATCAACTCGAAAGCTCACTGAAGCACACAATGAAGCAGAACAACAACGGCACAGCAAGGGCATAATTCCATCTGTTGAAATCGTTTGATTATCTGTATATGGTGGTTAGAATTTCATCTGGTTGAAAACTGTTGCTGGCCTCCTTCGGAACACAGTCTTTATGAGTTAACAATAAGTGCAACAACAACTTTTAGAAAGACATACATGAGAACCAGATAGCATCTAATATCTTCAGTTCAAAGAGCTACATCTGTACTTTCAGTAGTACATGCGTTACTCTGCACGGAAAACAAGATATGTCGAGACATCGCTATCTCTGATTCTCCCTTCAAGGCAATGCCACCGGTCACTATCTCCCACAATGAATGCCATCACCGCACGGACAGGGAAGAGAAAGCAATAACTTCTGTTATAATTGCTAGAAATTGTGATGTTCTCTCCTGTTTCAAAGAATGATGCTTTGCCTGATATAATTTATAAGCTAGGTCTCTTTGAAAACACGGTATTTTCAGAGTTTCACAGTGAATTACCAAGAAACAACATAGGAAACCACTGGGAACGGTGAAGTCACATATAGATCCTTTGGTGTGTCAGGTGAAGCACACTACCCAAAAGACTCCAGCGTTCTTGAAACCAGTGTTTGCTCTTTAGTCTACTGTATCAACTCGAAAGCTCACTGAAGCATACAATGAAGCAGAACAACAACGGCACAGCAAGGGCATAATTCCATCTGTTGAAATCGTTTGATTATCTGTATATGGTGGTTAGAATTTCATCTGGTTGAAAACTGTTGCTGGCCTCCTTCGGAACACAGTCTTTATGAGTTAACAATAAGTGCAACAACAACTTTTAGAAAGACATACATGAGAACCAGATAGCATCTCATATCTTCAGTTCAAAGAGCTACATCTGTACTTTCAGTAGTACATACGTTACTCTGCATGGAAAACAAGATATGTCCAGACATCGCTATCTCTGATTCTCCCTTCAAGGCAATGCCACCGGTCACTATCTCCCACAATGAATGCCATCACCGCACGGACAGGGAAGAGAAAGCAATAACTTCTGTTATAATTGCTAGAAATTGTGATGTTCTCTCCTGTTTCAAAGAATGATCCTTTGCCTGATATAATTTCTAAGCTAGGTCTCTTTGAAAACACGGTATTTTCAGAGTTTCACAGTGAATTACCAAGAAACAACATAGGAAACCAATGGGAACGGTGAAGTCACATATAGGTCCTTTGGTGTGTCAGGTGAAGCACACTACCCAAAAGACTCCAGCGTTCTTGAAACCAGTGTTTGCTCTTTAGTCTACTGTATCAACTCGAAAGCTCACTGAAGCACACAATGAAGCAGAACAACAACGGCACAGCAAGGGCATAATTCCATCTGTTGAAATCGTTTGATTATCTGTATATGGTGGTTAGAATTTCATCTGGTTGAAAACTGTTGCTGGCCTCCTTCGGAACACAGTCTTTATGAGTTAACAATAAGTGCAACAACAACTTTTAGGAAGACATACATGAGAACCAGATAGCATCTAATATCTTCAGTTCAAAGAGCTACATCTGTACTTTCAGTAGTACATGCGTTACTCTGCACGGAAAACAAGATATGTCGAGACATCGCTATCTCTGATTCTCCCTTCAAGGCAATGCCACCGGTCACTATCTCCCACAATGAATGCCATCACCGCACGGACAGGGAAGAGAAAGCAATAACTTCTGTTATAATTGCTAGAAATTGTGATGTTCTCTCCTGTTTCAAAGAATGATCCTTTGCCTGATATAATTTCTAAGCTAGGTCTCTTTGAAAACACGGTATTTTCAGAGTTTCACAGTAAATTACCAAGAAAAAACATAGGAAACCACTGGGAACGGTGAAGTCACATATAGATCCTTTGGTGTGTCAGGTGAAGCACACTACCCAAAAGACTCCAGCGTTCTTGAAACCAGTGTTTGCTCTTTAGTCTACTGTATCAACTCTAAATCTCACTGAAGTATACAATGAAGCAGAACAACAACGGCACAGCAAGGGCATAATTCCATCTGTTGAAATCGTTTGATTATCTGTATATGGTGGTTAGAATTTCATCTGGTTGAAAACTGTTGCTGGCCTCCTTCGGAACACAGTCTTTATGAGTTAACAATAAGTGCAACAACAACTTTTAGAAAGACATACATGAGAACCAGATAGCATCTAATATCTTCAGTTCAAAGAGCTACATCTGTACTTTCAGTAGTACATGCGTTACTCTGCACGGAAAACAAGATATGTCGAGACATCGCTATCTCTGATTCTGCCTTCAATGGCAATGCCACCGGTCACTATCTCCCACAATGAATGCTATCACCGAACGGAAAGGGAAGAGAAAGCAATGACTTCTGTTATAATTGCTAGAAATTGTGATGTTCTCTCCTGTTTCAAAGAATGATGCTTTGCCTGATATAATTTATAAGCTAGGTCTCTTTGAAAACACGGTATTTTCAGAGTTTCACAGTGAATTACCAAGAAACAACATAGGAAACCACTGGGAACGGTGAAGTCACATATAGATCCTTTGGTGTGTCAGGTGAAGCACACTACCCAAAAGACTCCAGCGTTCTTGAAACCAGTGTTTGCTCTTTAGTCTACTGTATCAACTCGAAAGCTCACTGAAGCATACAATGAAGCAGAACAACAACGGCACAGCAAGGGCATAATTCCATCTGTTGAAATCGTTTGATTATCTGTATATGGTGGTTAGAATTTCATCTGGTTGAAAACTGTTGCTGGCCTCCTTCGGAACACAGTCTTTATGAGTTAACAATAAGTGCAACAACAACTTTTAGAAAGACATACATGAGAACCAGATAGCATCTCATATCTTCAGTTCAAAGAGCTACATCTGTACTTTCAGTAGTACATACGTTACTCTGCATGGAAAACAAGATATGTCCAGACATCGCTATCTCTGATTCTGCCTTCAATGGCAATGCCACCGGTCACTATCTCCCACAATGAATACCATCACCGCACGGACAGGGAAGAGAAAGCAATAACTTCTGTTATAATTGCTAGAAATTGTGATGTTCTCTCCTGTTTCAAAGAATGATCCTTTGCCTGATATAATTTCTAAGCTAGGTCTCTTTGAAAACACGGTATTTTCAGAGTTTCACAGTGAATTACCAAGAAACAACATAGGAAACCAATGGGAACGGTGAAGTCACATATAGGTCCTTTGGTGTGTCAGGTGAAGCACACTACCCAAAAGACTCCAGCGTTCTTGAAACCAGTGTTTGCTCTTTAGTCTACTGTATCAACTCGAAAGCTCACTGAAGCACACAATGAAGCAGAACAACAACGGCACAGCAAGGGCATAATTCCATCTGTTGAAATCGTTTGATTATCTGTATATGGTGGTTAGAATTTCATCTGGTTGAAAACTGTTGCTGGCCTCCTTCGGAACACAGTCTTTATGAGTTAACAATAAGTGCAACAACAACTTTTAGAAAGACATACATGAGAACCAGATAGCATCTAATATCTTCAGTTCAAAGAGCTACATCTGTACTTTCAGTAGTACATGCGTTACTCTGCACGGAAAACAAGATATGTCGAGACATCGCTATCTCTGATTCTCCCTTCAAGGCAATGCCACCGGTCACTATCTCCCACAATGAATGCCATCACCGCACGGACAGGGAAGAGAAAGCAATAACTTCTGTTATAATTGCTAGAAATTGTGATGTTCTCTCCTGTTTCAAAGAATGATGCTTTGCCTGATATAATTTCTAAGCTAGGTCTCTTTGAAAACACGGTATTTTCAGAGTTTCACAGTGAATTACCAAGAAACAACATAGGAAACCACTGGGAACGGTGAAGTCACATATAGGTCCTTTGGTGTGTCAGGTGAAGCACACTACCCAAAAGACTCCAGCGTTCTTGAAACCAGTGTTTGCTCTTTAGTCTACTGTATCAACTCGAAAGCTCACTGAAGCACACAATGAAGCAGAACAACAACGGCACAGCAAGGGCATAATTCCATCTGTTGAAATCGTTTGATTATCTGTATATGGTGGTTAGAATTTCATCTGGTTGAAAACTGTTGCTGGCCTCCTTCGGAACACAGTCTTTATGAGTTAACAATAAGTGCAACAACAACTTTTAGAAAGACATACATGAGAACCAGATAGCATCTAATATCTTCAGTTCAAAGAGCTACATCTGTACTTTCAGTAGTACATGCGTTACTCTGCACGGAAAACAAGATATGTCGAGACATCGCTATCTCTGATTCTGCCTTCAAGGCAATGCCACCGGTCACTATATCCAACAATGAATGCCATCACCGCACGGACAGGGAAGAGAAAGCAATAATTTCTGTTATAATTGCTAGAAATTGTGATGTTCTCTCCTGTTTCAAATAATGGTGCTTTGCCTGATATAATTTCTAAGATAGGTCTCTTTGAATACACGGTATTTTCAGAGTTTCACAGTGAATTACCAAGAAACAACATAGGAAACCACTGGGAACGGTGAAGTCACATATAGATCCTTTGGTGTGTCAGGTGAAACACACTACCCAAAAGATTCCAGCGTTCTTGAAACCAATGTTTGCTCTTTAGTCTACTGTATCAACTCGAAAGCTCACTGAAGCATACAATGAAGCAGAACAACAACGGCACAGCAAGGGCATAATTCCATCTGTTGAAATCGTTTGATTATCTGTATATGGTGGTTAGAATTTCATCTGGTTGAAAACTGTTGCTGGCCTCCTTCGGAACACAGTCTTTATGAGTTAACAATAAGTGCAACAACAACTTTTAGAAAGACATACATGAGAACCAGATAGCATCTAATATCTTCAGTTCAAAGAGCTACATCTGTACTTTCAGTAGTACATGCGTTACTCTGCACGGAAAACAAGATATGTCGAGACATCGCTATCTCTGATTGTGCCTTCAATGGCAATGCCATGGGTCACTATCTCTCACAATGAATGCCATCACCGCACGGACAGGGAAGAGAAAGCAATAACTTCTGTTATAATTGCTAGAAATTGTGATGTTCTCTCCTGTTTCAAAGAATGGTGCTTTGCCTGATATAATTTCTAAGCTAGGTCTCTTTGAAAACACGGTATTTTCAGAGTTTCACAGTGAATTACCAAGAAACAACATAGGAAACCACTGGGAACGGTGAAGTCACATATAGATCCTTTGGTGTGTCAGGTGAAACACACTACCCAAAAGACTCCAGCGTTCTTGAAACCAGTGTTTGCTCTTTAGTCTACTGTATCAACTCGAAAGCTCACTGAAGCATACAATGAAGCAGAACAACAACGGCACAGCAAGGGCATAATTCCATCTGTTGAAATCGTTTGATTATCTGTATATGGTGGTTAGAATTTCATCTGGTTGAAAACTGTTGCTGGCCTCCTTCGGAACACAGTCTTTATGAGTTAACAATAAGTGCAACAACAACTTTTAGAAAGACATACATGAGAACCAGATAGCATCTAATATCTTCAGTTCAAAGAGCTACATCTGTACTTTCAGTAGAACATGCGTTACTCTGCACGGAAAACAAGATATGTCGAGACATCGCTATCTCTGATTGTTCCTTCAATGGCAATGCCACCGGTCACTATCTCCCACAATGAATGCCATCACCGCACGGACAGGGAAGAGAAAGCAATAACTTCTGTTATAATTGCTAGAAATTGTGATGTTCTCTCCTGTTTCAAAGAATGATGCTTTGCCTGATATAAATTCTAAGCTAGGTCTCTTTGAAAACACGGTATTTTCAGAGTTTCACAGTGAATTACCAAGAAAAAACATAGGAAACCACTGGGAACGGTGAAGTCACATATAGATCCTTTGGTGTGTCAGGTGAAACACACTACCCAAAAGACTCCAGCGTTCTTGAAACCAGTGTTTGCTCTTTAGTCTACTGTATCAACTCTAAATCTCACTGAAGTATACAATGAAGCAGAACAACAACGGCACAGCAAGGGCATAATGCCATCTGTTGAAATCGTTTGATTATCTGTATATGGTGGTTAGAATTTCATCTGGTTGAAAACTGTTGCTGGCCTCCTTCGGAACACAGTCTTTATGAGTTAACAATAAGTGCAACAACAACTTTTAGAAAGACATACATGAGAACCAGATAGCATCTAATATCTTCAGTTCAAAGAGCTACATCTGTACTTTCAGTAGTACATGCGTTACTCTGCACGGAAAACAAGATATGTCGAGACATCGCTATCTCTGATTCTGCCTTCAAGGCAATGCCACCGGTCACTATATCCAACAATGAATGCCATCACCGCACGGACAGGGAAGAGAAAGCAATAATTTCTGTTATAATTGCTAGAAATTGTGATGTTCTCTCCTGTTTCAAATAATGGTGCTTTGCCTGATATAATTTCTAAGATAGGTCTCTTTGAATACACGGTATTTTCAGAGTTTCACAGTGAATTACCAAGAAACAACATAGGAAACCACTGGGAACGGTGAAGTCACATATAGATCCTTTGGTGTGTCAGGTGAAACACACTACCCAAAAGATTCCAGCGTTCTTGAAACCAATGTTTGCTCTTTAGTCTACTGTATCAACTCGAAAGCTCACTGAAGCATACAATGAAGCAGAACAACAACGGCACAGCAAGGGCATAATTCCATCTGTTGAAATCGTTTGATTATCTGTATATGGTGGTTAGAATTTCATCTGGTTGAAAACTGTTGCTGGCCTCCTTCGGAACACAGTCTTTATGAGTTAACAATAAGTGCAACAACAACTTTTAGAAAGACATACATGAGAACCAGATAGCATCTAATATCTTCAGTTCAAAGAGCTACATCTGTACTTTCAGTAGTACATGCGTTACTCTGCACGGAAAACAAGATATGTCGAGACATCGCTATCTCTGATTGTGCCTTCAATGGCAATGCCATGGGTCACTATCTCTCACAATGAATGCCATCACCGCACGGACAGGGAAGAGAAAGCAATAACTTCTGTTATAATTGCTAGAAATTGTGATGTTCTCTCCTGTTTCAAAGAATGGTGCTTTGCCTGATATAATTTCTAAGCTAGGTCTCTTTGAAAACACGGTATTTTCAGAGTTTCACAGTGAATTACCAAGAAACAACATAGGAAACCACTGGGAACGGTGAAGTCACATATAGATCCTTTGGTGTGTCAGGTGAAACACACTACCCAAAAGACTCCAGCGTTCTTGAAACCAGTGTTTGCTCTTTAGTCTACTGTATCAACTCGAAAGCTCACTGAAGCATACAATGAAGCAGAACAACAACGGCACAGCAAGGGCATAATTCCATCTGTTGAAATCGTTTGATTATCTGTATATGGTGGTTAGAATTTCATCTGGTTGAAAACTGTTGCTGGCCTCCTTCGGAACACAGTCTTTATGAGTTAACAATAAGTGCAACAACAACTTTTAGAAAGACATACATGAGAACCAGATAGCATCTAATATCTTCAGTTCAAAGAGCTACATCTGTACTTTCAGTAGAACATGCGTTACTCTGCACGGAAAACAAGATATGTCGAGACATCGCTATCTCTGATTGTTCCTTCAATGGCAATGCCACCGGTCACTATCTCCCACAATGAATGCCATCACCGCACGGACAGGGAAGAGAAAGCAATAACTTCTGTTATAATTGCTAGAAATTGTGATGTTCTCTCCTGTTTCAAAGAATGATGCTTTGCCTGATATAAATTCTAAGCTAGGTCTCTTTGAAAACACGGTATTTTCAGAGTTTCACAGTGAATTACCAAGAAAAAACATAGGAAACCACTGGGAACGGTGAAGTCACATATAGATCCTTTGGTGTGTCAGGTGAAACACACTACCCAAAAGACTCCAGCGTTCTTGAAACCAGTGTTTGCTCTTTAGTCTACTGTATCAACTCTAAATCTCACTGAAGTATACAATGAAGCAGAACAACAACGGCACAGCAAGGGCATAATGCCATCTGTTGAAATCGTTTGATTATCTGTATATGGTGGTTAGAATTTCATCTGGTTGAAAACTGTTGCTGGCCTCCTTCGGAACACAGTCTTTATGAGTTAACAATAAGTGCAACAACAACTTTTAGAAAGACATACATGAGAACCAGATAGCATCTAATATCTTCAGTTCAAAGAGCTACATCTGTACTTTCAGTAGTACATGCGTTACTCTGCACGGAAAACAAGATATGTCGAGACATCGCTATCTCTGATTCTGCCTTCAAGGCAATGCCACCGGTCACTATATCCAACAATGAATGCCATCACCGCACGGACAGGGAAGAGAAAGCAATAATTTCTGTTATAATTGCTAGAAATTGTGATGTTCTCTCCTGTTTCAAATAATGGTGCTTTGCCTGATATAATTTCTAAGATAGGTCTCTTTGAATACACGGTATTTTCAGAGTTTCACAGTGAATTACCAAGAAACAACATAGGAAACCACTGGGAACGGTGAAGTCACATATAGATCCTTTGGTGTGTCAGGTGAAACACACTACCCAAAAGATTCCAGCGTTCTTGAAACCAATGTTTGCTCTTTAGTCTACTGTATCAACTCGAAAGCTCACTGAAGCATACAATGAAGCAGAACAACAACGGCACAGCAAGGGCATAATTCCATCTGTTGAAATCGTTTGATTATCTGTATATGGTGGTTAGAATTTCATCTGGTTGAAAACTGTTGCTGGCCTCCTTCGGAACACAGTCTTTATGAGTTAACAATAAGTGCAACAACAACTTTTAGAAAGACATACATGAGAACCAGATAGCATCTAATATCTTCAGTTCAAAGAGCTACATCTGTACTTTCAGTAGTACATGCGTTACTCTGCACGGAAAACAAGATATGTCGAGACATCGCTATCTCTGATTGTGCCTTCAATGGCAATGCCATGGGTCACTATCTCTCACAATGAATGCCATCACCGCACGGACAGGGAAGAGAAAGCAATAACTTCTGTTATAATTGCTAGAAATTGTGATGTTCTCTCCTGTTTCAAAGAATGGTGCTTTGCCTGATATAATTTCTAAGCTAGGTCTCTTTGAAAACACGGTATTTTCAGAGTTTCACAGTGAATTACCAAGAAACAACATAGGAAACCACTGGGAACGGTGAAGTCACATATAGATCCTTTGGTGTGTCAGGTGAAACACACTACCCAAAAGACTCCAGCGTTCTTGAAACCAGTGTTTGCTCTTTAGTCTACTGTATCAACTCGAAAGCTCACTGAAGCATACAATGAAGCAGAACAACAACGGCACAGCAAGGGCATAATTCCATCTGTTGAAATCGTTTGATTATCTGTATATGGTGGTTAGAATTTCATCTGGTTGAAAACTGTTGCTGGCCTCCTTCGGAACACAGTCTTTATGAGTTAACAATAAGTGCAACAACAACTTTTAGAAAGACATACATGAGAACCAGATAGCATCTAATATCTTCAGTTCAAAGAGCTACATCTGTACTTTCAGTAGAACATGCGTTACTCTGCACGGAAAACAAGATATGTCGAGACATCGCTATCTCTGATTGTTCCTTCAATGGCAATGCCACCGGTCACTATCTCCCACAATGAATGCCATCACCGCACGGACAGGGAAGAGAAAGCAATAACTTCTGTTATAATTGCTAGAAATTGTGATGTTCTCTCCTGTTTCAAAGAATGATGCTTTGCGTGATATAAATTCTAAGCTAGGTCTCTTTGAAAACACGGTATTTTCAGAGTTTCACAGTGAATTACCAAGAAAAAACATAGGAAACCACTGGGAACGGTGAAGTCACATATAGATCCTTTGGTGTGTCAGGTGAAACACACTACCCAAAAGACTCCAGCGTTCTTGAAACCAGTGTTTGCTCTTTAGTCTACTGTATCAACTCTAAATCTCACTGAAGTATACAATGAAGCAGAACAACAACGGCACAGCAAGGGCATAATTCCATCTGTTGAAATCGTTTGATTATCTGTATATGGTGGTTAGAATTTCATCTGGTTGAAAACTGTTGCTGGCCTCCTTCGGAACACAGTCTTTATGAGTTAACAATAAGTGCAACAACAACTTTTAGAAAGACATACATGAGAACCAGATAGCATCTAATATCTTCAGTTCAAAGAGCTACATCTGTACTTTCAGTAGTACATGCGTTACTCTGCACGGAAAACAAGATATGTCGAGACATCGCTATCTCTGATTCTGCCTTCAATGGCAATGCCACCGGTCACTATCTCCCACAATGAATGCTATCACCGAACGGAAAGGGAAGAGAAAGCAATGACTTCTGTTATAATTGCTAGAAATTGTGATGTTCTCTCCTGTTTCAAAGAATGATGCTTTGCCTGATATAATTTATAAGCTAGGTCTCTTTGAAAACACGGTATTTTCAGAGTTTCACAGTGAATTACCAAGAAACAACATAGGAAACCACTGGGAACGGTGAAGTCACATATAGATCCTTTGGTGTGTCAGGTGAAGCACACTACCCAAAAGACTCCAGCGTTCTTGAAACCAGTGTTTGCTCTTTAGTCTACTGTATCAACTCGAAAGCTCACTGAAGCATACAATGAAGCAGAACAACAACGGCACAGCAAGGGCATAATTCCATCTGTTGAAATCGTTTGATTATCTGTATATGGTGGTTAGAATTTCATCTGGTTGAAAACTGTTGCTGGCCTCCTTCGGAACACAGTCTTTATGAGTTAACAATAAGTGCAACAACAACTTTTAGAAAGACATACATGAGAACCAGATAGCATCTCATATCTTCAGTTCAAAGAGCTACATCTGTACTTTCAGTAGTACATACGTTACTCTGCATGGAAAACAAGATATGTCCAGACATCGCTATCTCTGATTCTGCCTTCAATGGCAATGCCACCGGTCACTATCTCCCACAATGAATACCATCACCGCACGGACAGGGAAGAGAAAGCAATAACTTCTGTTATAATTGCTAGAAATTGTGATGTTCTCTCCTGTTTCAAAGAATGATCCTTTGCCTGATATAATTTCTAAGCTAGGTCTCTTTGAAAACACGGTATTTTCAGAGTTTCACAGTGAATTACCAAGAAACAACATAGGAAACCAATGGGAACGGTGAAGTCACATATAGGTCCTTTGGTGTGTCAGGTGAAGCACACTACCCAAAAGACTCCAGCGTTCTTGAAACCAGTGTTTGCTCTTTAGTCTACTGTATCAACTCGAAAGCTCACTGAAGCACACAATGAAGCAGAACAACAACGGCACAGCAAGGGCATAATTCCATCTGTTGAAATCGTTTGATTATCTGTATATGGTGGTTAGAATTTCATCTGGTTGAAAACTGTTGCTGGCCTCCTTCGGAACACAGTCTTTATGAGTTAACAATAAGTGCAACAACAACTTTTAGAAAGACATACATGAGAACCAGATAGCATCTAATATCTTCAGTTCAAAGAGCTACATCTGTACTTTCAGTAGTACATGCGTTACTCTGCACGGAAAACAAGATATGTCGAGACATCGCTATCTCTGATTCTCCCTTCAAGGCAATGCCACCGGTCACTATCTCCCACAATGAATGCCATCACCGCACGGACAGGGAAGAGAAAGCAATAACTTCTGTTATAATTGCTAGAAATTGTGATGTTCTCTCCTGTTTCAAAGAATGATCCTTTGCCTGATATAATTTCTAAGCTAGGTCTCTTTGAAAACACGGTATTTTCAGAGTTTCACAGTGAATTACCAAGAAACAACATAGGAAACCAATGGGAACGGTGAAGTCACATATAGGTCCTTTGGTGTGTCAGGTGAAGCACACTACCCAAAAGACTCCAGCGTTCTTGAAACCAGTGTTTGCTCTTTAGTCTACTGTATCAACTCGAAAGCTCACTGAAGCACACAATGAAGCAGAACAACAACGGCACAGCAAGGGCATAATTCCATCTGTTGAAATCGTTTGATTATCTGTATATGGTGGTTAGAATTTCATCTGGTTGAAAACTGTTGCTGGCCTCCTTCGGAACACAGTCTTTATGAGTTAACAATAAGTGCAACAACAACTTTTAGAAAGACATACATGAGAACCAGATAGCATCTAATATCTTCAGTTCAAAGAGCTACATCTGTACTTTCAGTAGTACATGCGTTACTCTGCACGGAAAACAAGATATGTCGAGACATCGCTATCTCTGATTCTCCCTTCAAGGCAATGCCACCGGTCACTATCTCCCACAATGAATGCCATCACCGCACGGACAGGGAAGAGAAAGCAATAACTTCTGTTATAATTGCTAGAAATTGTGATGTTCTCTCCTGTTTCAAAGAATGATCCTTTGCCTGATATAATTTCTAAGCTAGGTCTCTTTGAAAACACGGTATTTTCAGAGTTTCACAGTAAATTACCAAGAAAAAACATAGGAAACCACTGGGAACGGTGAAGTCACATATAGATCCTTTGGTGTGTCAGGTGAAGTACACTACCCAAAAGACTCCAGCGTTCTTGAAACCAGTGTTTGCTCTTTAGTCTACTGTATCAACTCTAAATCTCACTGAAGTATACAATGAAGCAGAACAACAACGGCACAGCAAGGGCATAATTCCATCTGTTGAAATCGTTTGATTATCTGTATATGGTGGTTAGAATTTCATCTGGTTGAAAACTGTTGCTGGCCTCCTTCGGAACACAGTCTTTATGAGTTAACAATAAGTGCAACAACAACTTTTAGAAAGACATACATGAGAACCAGATAGCATCTAATATCTTCAGTTCAAAGAGCTACATCTGTACTTTCAGTAGTACATGCGTTACTCTGCACGGAAAACAAGATATGTCGAGACATCGCTATCTCTGATTCTGCCTTCAATGGCAATGCCACCGGTCACTATCTCCCACAATGAATGCTATCACCGAACGGAAAGGGAAGAGAAAGCAATGACTTCTGTTATAATTGCTAGAAATTGTGATGTTCTCTCCTGTTTCAAAGAATGATGCTTTGCCTGATATAATTTATAAGCTAGGTCTCTTTGAAAACACGGTATTTTCAGAGTTTCACAGTGAATTACCAAGAAACAACATAGGAAACCACTGGGAACGGTGAAGTCACATATAGATCCTTTGGTGTGTCAGGTGAAGCACACTACCCAAAAGACTCCAGCGTTCTTGAAACCAGTGTTTGCTCTTTAGTCTACTGTATCAACTCGAAAGCTCACTGAAGCATACAATGAAGCAGAACAACAACGGCACAGCAAGGGCATAATTCCATCTGTTGAAATCGTTTGATTATCTGTATATGGTGGTTAGAATTTCATCTGGTTGAAAACTGTTGCTGGCCTCCTTCGGAACACAGTCTTTATGAGTTAACAATAAGTGCAACAACAACTTTTAGAAAGACATACATGAGAACCAGATAGCATCTCATATCTTCAGTTCAAAGAGCTACATCTGTACTTTCAGTAGTACATACGTTACTCTGCATGGAAAACAAGATATGTCCAGACATCGCTATCTCTGATTCTGCCTTCAATGGCAATGCCACCGGTCACTATCTCCCACAATGAATACCATCACCGCACGGACAGGGAAGAGAAAGCAATAACTTCTGTTATAATTGCTAGAAATTGTGATGTTCTCTCCTGTTTCAAAGAATGATCCTTTGCCTGATATAATTTCTAAGCTAGGTCTCTTTGAAAACACGGTATTTTCAGAGTTTCACAGTGAATTACCAAGAAACAACATAGGAAACCACTGGGAACGGTGAAGTCACATATAGGTCCTTTGGTGTGTCAGGTGAAGCACACTACCCAAAAGACTCCAGCGTTCTTGAAACCAGTGTTTGCTCTTTAGTCTACTGTATCAACTCGAAAGCTCACTGAAGCACACAATGAAGCAGAACAACAACGGCACAGCAAGGGCATAATTCCATCTGTTGAAATCGTTTGATTATCTGTATATGGTGGTTAGAATTTCATCTGGTTGAAAACTGTTGCTGGCCTCCTTCGGAACACAGTCTTTATGAGTTAACAATAAGTGCAACAACAACTTTTAGAAAGACATACATGAGAACCAGATAGCATCTAATATCTTCAGTTCAAAGAGCTACATCTGTACTTTCAGTAGTACATGCGTTACTCTGCACGGAAAACAAGATATGTCGAGACATCGCTATCTCTGATTCTCCCTTCAAGGCAATGCCACCGGTCACTATCTCCCACAATGAATGCCATCACCGCACGGACAGGGAAGAGAAAGCAATAACTTCTGTTATAATTGCTAGAAATTGTGATGTTCTCTCCTGTTTCAAAGAATGATCCTTTGCCTGATATAATTTCTAAGCTAGGTCTCTTTGAAAACACGGTATTTTCAGAGTTTCACAGTAAATTACCAAGAAAAAACATAGGAAACCACTGGGAACGGTGAAGTGACATATAGATCCTTTGGTGTGTCAGGTGAAGCACACTACCCAAAAGACTCCAGCGTTCTTGAAACCAGTGTTTGCTCTTTAGTCTACTGTATCAACTCTAAATCTCACTGAAGTATACAATGAAGCAGAACAACAACGGCACAGCAAGGGCATAATTCCATCTGTTGAAATCGTTTGATTATCTGTATATGGTGGTTAGAATTTCATCTGGTTGAAAACTGTTGCTGGCCTCCTTCGGAACACAGTCTTTATGAGTTAACAATAAGTGCAACAACAACTTTTAGAAAGACATACATGAGAACCAGATAGCATCTAATATCTTCAGTTCAAAGAGCTACATCTGTACTTTCAGTAGTACATGCGTTACTCTGCACGGAAAACAAGATATGTCGAGACATCGCTATCTCTGATTCTGCCTTCAATGGCAATGCCACCGGTCACTATCTCCCACAATGAATGCTATCACCGAACGGAAAGGGAAGAGAAAGCAATGACTTCTGTTATAATTGCTAGAAATTGTGATGTTCTCTCCTGTTTCAAAGAATGATGCTTTGCCTGATATAATTTATAAGCTAGGTCTCTTTGAAAACACGGTATTTTCAGAGTTTCACAGTGAATTACCAAGAAACAACATAGGAAACCACTGGGAACGGTGAAGTCACATATAGATCCTTTGGTGTGTCAGGTGAAGCACACTACCCAAAAGACTCCAGCGTTCTTGAAACCAGTGTTTGCTCTTTAGTCTACTGTATCAACTCGAAAGCTCACTGAAGCATACAATGAAGCAGAACAACAACGGCACAGCAAGGGCATAATTCCATCTGTTGAAATCGTTTGATTATCTGTATATGGTGGTTAGAATTTCATCTGGTTGAAAACTGTTGCTGGCCTCCTTCGGAACACAGTCTTTATGAGTTAACAATAAGTGCAACAACAACTTTTAGAAAGACATACATGAGAACCAGATAGCATCTCATATCTTCAGTTCAAAGAGCTACATCTGTACTTTCAGTAGTACATACGTTACTCTGCATGGAAAACAAGATATGTCCAGACATCGCTATCTCTGATTCTGCCTTCAATGGCAATGCCACCGGTCACTATCTCCCACAATGAATACCATCACCGCACGGACAGGGAAGAGAAAGCAATAACTTCTGTTATAATTGCTAGAAATTGTGATGTTCTCTCCTGTTTCAAAGAATGATCCTTTGCCTGATATAATTTCTAAGCTAGGTCTCTTTGAAAACACGGTATTTTCAGAGTTTCACAGTGAATTACCAAGAAACAACATAGGAAACCACTGGGAACGGTGAAGTCACATATAGGTCCTTTGGTGTGTCAGGTGAAGCACACTACCCAAAAGACTCCAGCGTTCTTGAAACCAGTGTTTGCTCTTTAGTCTACTGTATCAACTCGAAAGCTCACTGAAGCACACAATGAAGCAGAACAACAACGGCACAGCAAGGGCATAATTCCATCTGTTGAAATCGTTTGATTATCTGTATATGGTGGTTAGAATTTCATCTGGTTGAAAACTGTTGCTGGCCTCCTTCGGAACACAGTCTTTATGAGTTAACAATAAGTGCAACAACAACTTTTAGAAAGACATACATGAGAACCAGATAGCATCTAATATCTTCAGTTCAAAGAGCTACATCTGTACTTTCAGTAGTACATGCGTTACTCTGCACGGAAAACAAGATATGTCGAGACATCGCTATCTCTGATTCTCCCTTCAAGGCAATGCCACCGGTCACTATCTCCCACAATGAATGCCATCACCGCACGGACAGGGAAGAGAAAGCAATAACTTCTGTTATAATTGCTAGAAATTGTGATGTTCTCTCCTGTTTCAAAGAATGATCCTTTGCCTGATATAATTTCTAAGCTAGGTCTCTTTGAAAACACGGTATTTTCAGAGTTTCACAGTAAATTACCAAGAAAAAACATAGGAAACCACTGGGAACGGTGAAGTGACATATAGATCCTTTGGTGTGTCAGGTGAAGCACACTACCCAAAAGACTCCAGCGTTCTTGAAACCAGTGTTTGCTCTTTAGTCTACTGTATCAACTCTAAATCTCACTGAAGTATACAATGAAGCAGAACAACAACGGCACAGCAAGGGCATAATTCCATCTGTTGAAATCGTTTGATTATCTGTATATGGTGGTTAGAATTTCATCTGGTTGAAAACTGTTGCTGGCCTCCTTCGGAACACAGTCTTTATGAGTTAACAATAAGTGCAACAACAACTTTTAGAAAGACATACATGAGAACCAGATAGCATCTAATATCTTCAGTTCAAAGAGCTACATCTGTACTTTCAGTAGTACATGCGTTACTCTGCACGGAAAACAAGATATGTCGAGACATCGCTATCTCTGATTCTGCCTTCAATGGCAATGCCACCGGTCACTATCTCCCACAATGAATGCTATCACCGAACGGAAAGGGAAGAGAAAGCAATGACTTCTGTTATAATTGCTAGAAATTGTGATGTTCTCTCCTGTTTCAAAGAATGATGCTTTGCCTGATATAATTTATAAGCTAGGTCTCTTTGAAAACACGGTATTTTCAGAGTTTCACAGTGAATTACCAAGAAACAACATAGGAAACCACTGGGAACGGTGAAGTCACATATAGATCCTTTGGTGTGTCAGGTGAAGCACACTACCCAAAAGACTCCAGCGTTCTTGAAACCAGTGTTTGCTCTTTAGTCTACTGTATCAACTCGAAAGCTCACTGAAGCATACAATGAAGCAGAACAACAACGGCACAGCAAGGGCATAATTCCATCTGTTGAAATCGTTTGATTATCTGTATATGGTGGTTAGAATTTCATCTGGTTGAAAACTGTTGCTGGCCTCCTTCGGAACACAGTCTTTATGAGTTAACAATAAGTGCAACAACAACTTTTAGAAAGACATACATGAGAACCAGATAGCATCTCATATCTTCAGTTCAAAGAGCTACATCTGTACTTTCAGTAGTACATACGTTACTCTGCATGGAAAACAAGATATGTCCAGACATCGCTATCTCTGATTCTGCCTTCAATGGCAATGCCACCGGTCACTATCTCCCACAATGAATACCATCACCGCACGGACAGGGAAGAGAAAGCAATAACTTCTGTTATAATTGCTAGAAATTGTGATGTTCTCTCCTGTTTCAAAGAATGATCCTTTGCCTGATATAATTTCTAAGCTAGGTCTATTTGAAAACACGTTATTTTCAGAGTTTCACAGTGAATTACCAAGAAACAACATAGGAAACCACTGGGAACGGTGAAGTCACATATAGATCCTTTGGTGTGTCAGGTGAAACACACTACCCAAAAGACTCCAGCGTTCTTGAAACCAGTGTTTGCTCTTTAGTCTACTGTATCAACTCGAAATCTCACTGAAGCATACAATGAAGCAGAACAACAACGGCACAGCAAGGGAATAATTCCATCTGTTGAAATCGTTTGATTATCTGTATATGGTGGTTAGAATTTCATCTGGTTGAAAACTTGCTGGCCTCCTTCGGAACACAGTCTTTATGAGTTAACAATAAGTGCAACAACAACTTTTAGAAAGACATACATGAGAACCAGATAGCATCTAATATCTTCAGTTCAAAGAGCTACATCTGTACTTTCAGTAGTACATGCGTTACTCTGCACGGAAAACAAGATATGTCGAGACATCGCTATCTCTGATTCTCCCTTCAAGGCAATGCCACCGGTCACTATCTCCCACAATGAATGCCATCACCGCACGGACAGGGAAGAGAAAGCAATAACTTCTGTTATAATTGCTAGAAATTGTGATGTTCTCTCCTGTTTCAAAGAATGATCCTTTGCCTGATATAATTTCTAAGCTAGGTCTCTTTGAAAACACGGTATTTTCAGAGTTTCACAGTAAATTACCAAGAAAAAACATAGGAAACCACTGGGAACGGTGAAGTGACATATAGATCCTTTGGTGTGTCAGGTGAAGCACACTACCCAAAAGACTCCAGCGTTCTTGAAACCAGTGTTTGCTCTTTAGTCTACTGTATCAACTCTAAATCTCACTGAAGTATACAATGAAGCAGAACAACAACGGCACAGCAAGGGCATAATTCCATCTGTTGAAATCGTTTGATTATCTGTATATGGTGGTTAGAATTTCATCTGGTTGAAAACTGTTGCTGGCCTCCTTCGGAACACAGTCTTTATGAGTTAACAATAAGTGCAACAACAACTTTTAGAAAGACATACATGAGAACCAGATAGCATCTAATATCTTCAGTTCAAAGAGCTACATCTGTACTTTCAGTAGTACATGCGTTACTCTGCACGGAAAACAAGATATGTCGAGACATCGCTATCTCTGATTCTGCCTTCAATGGCAATGCCACCGGTCACTATCTCCCACAATGAATGCTATCACCGAACGGAAAGGGAAGAGAAAGCAATGACTTCTGTTATAATTGCTAGAAATTGTGATGTTCTCTCCTGTTTCAAAGAATGATGCTTTGCCTGATATAATTTATAAGCT
Source organism: Furipterus horrens (assembly GCF_987537825.1). Classification (NCBI taxonomy): domain Eukaryota; kingdom Metazoa; phylum Chordata; class Mammalia; order Chiroptera; family Furipteridae; genus Furipterus; species Furipterus horrens. Next base: position 6,484,930 of record NW_028327188.1, read on the forward strand.
AGGTCTCTTTGAAAACACGGTATTTTCAGAGTTTCACAGTGAATTACCAAGAAACAACATAGGAAACCACTGGGAACGGTGAAGTCACTTATAGATCCTTTGGTGTGTCAGGTGAAGCACACTACCCAAAAGACTCCAGCGTTCTTGAAACCAGTGTTTGCTCTTTAGTCTACTGTATCAACTCGAAAGCTCACTGAAGCATACAATGAAGCAGAACAACAACGGCACAGCAAGGGCATAATTCCATCTGTTGAAATCGTTTGATTATCTGTATATGGTGGTTAGAATTTCATCTGGTTGAAAACTGTTGCTGGCCTCCTTCGGAACACAGTCTTTATGAGTTAACAATAAGTGCAACAACAACTTTTAGAAAGACATACATGAGAACCAGATAGCATCTAATATCTTCAGTTCAAAGAGCTACATCTGTACTTTCAGTAGTACATGCGTTACTCTGCACGGAAAACAAGATATGTCGAGACATCGCTATCTCTGATTCTGCCTTCAATGGCAATGCCACCGGTCACTATCTCCCACAATGAATGCTATCACCGAACGGAAAGGGAAGAGAAAGCAATGACTTCTGTTATAATTGCTAGAAATTGTGATGTTCTCTCCTGTGTCAAAGAATGATGCTTTGCCTGATATAATTTATAAGCTAGGTCTCTTTGAAAACACGGTATTTTCAGAGTTTCACAGTGAATTACCAAGAAACAACATAGGAAACCACTGGGAACGGTGAAGTCACATATAGATCCTTTGGTGTGTCAGGTGAAGCACACTACCCAAAAGACTCCAGCGTTCTTGAAACCAGTGTTTGCTCTTTAGTCTACTGTATCAACTCGAAAGCTCACTGAAGCATACAATGAAGCAGAACAACAACGGCACAGCAAGGGCATAATTCCATCTGTTGAAATCGTTTGATTATCTGTATATGGTGGTTAGAATTTCATCTGGTTGAAAACTGTTGCTGGCCTCCTTCGGAACACAGTCTTTATGAGTTAACAATAAGTGCAACAACAACTTTTAGAAAGACATACATGAGAACCAGATAGCATCTCATATCTTCAGTTCAAAGAGCTACATCTGTACTTTCAGTAGTACATACGTTACTCTGCATGGAAAACAAGATATGTCCAGACATCGCTATCTCTGATTCTGCCTTCAATGGCAATGCCACCGGTCACTATCTCCCACAATGAATACCATCACCGCACGGACAGGGAAGAGAAAGCAATAACTTCTGTTATAATTGCTAGAAATTGTGATGTTCTCTCCTGTTTCAAAGAATGATCCTTTGCCTGATATAATTTCTAAGCTAGGTCTCTTTGAAAACACGGTATTTTCAGAGTTTCACAGTGAATTACCAAGAAACAACATAGGAAACCACTGGGAACGGTGAAGTCACATATAGGTCCTTTGGTGTGTCAGGTGAAGCACACTACCCAAAAGACTCCAGCGTTCTTGAAACCAGTGTTTGCTCTTTAGTCTACTGTATCAACTCGAAAGCTCACTGAAGCACACAATGAAGCAGAACAACAACGGCACAGCAAGGGCATAATTCCATCTGTTGAAATCGTTTGATTATCTGTATATGGTGGTTAGAATTTCATCTGGTTGAAAACTGTTGCTGGCCTCCTTCGGAACACAGTCTTTATGAGTTAACAATAAGTGCAACAACAACTTTTAGAAAGACATACATGAGAACCAGATAGCATCTAATATCTTCAGTTCAAAGAGCTACATCTGTACTTTCAGTAGTACATGCGTTACTCTGCACGGAAAACAAGATATGTCGAGACATCGCTATCTCTGATTCTCCCTTCAAGGCAATGCCACCGGTCACTATCTCCCACAATGAATGCCATCACCGCACGGACAGGGAAGAGAAAGCAATAACTTCTGTTATAATTGCTAGAAATTGTGATGTTCTCTCCTGTTTCAAAGAATGATCCTTTGCCTGATATAATTTCTAAGCTAGGTCTCTTTGAAAACACGGTATTTTCAGAGTTTCACAGTAAATTACCAAGAAAAAACATAGGAAACCACTGGGAACGGTGAGGTCACATATAGATCCTTTGGTGTGTCAGGTGAAGCACACTACCCAAAAGACTCCAGCGTTCTTGAAACCAGTGTTTGCTCTTTAGTCTACTGTATCAACTCTAAATCTCACTGAAGTATACAATGAAGCAGAACAACAACGGCACAGCAAGGGCATAATTCCATCTGTTGAAATCGTTTGATTATCTGTATATGGTGGTTAGAATTTCATCTGGTTGAAAACTGTTGCTGGCCTCCTTCGGAACACAGTCTTTATGAGTTAACAATAAGTGCAACAACAACTTTTAGAAAGACATACATGAGAACCAGATAGCATCTAATATCTTCAGTTCAAAGAGCTACATCTGTACTTTCAGTAGTACATGCGTTACTCTGCACGGAAAACAAGATATGTCGAGACATCGCTATCTCTGATTCTGCCTTCAATGGCAATGCCACCGGTCACTATCTCCCACAATGAATGCTATCACCGAACGGAAAGGGAAGAGAAAGCAATGACTTCTGTTATAATTGCTAGAAATTGTGATGTTCTCTCCTGTTTCAAAGAATGGTGCTTTGCCTGATATAATTTCTAAGATAGGTCTCTTTGAAAACACGGTATTTTCAGAGTTTCACAGTGAATTACCAAGAAACAACATAGGAAACCACTGGGAACGGTGAAGTCACATATAGATCCTTTGGTGTGTCAGGTGAAACACACTACCCAAAAGATTCCAGCGTTGTTGAAACCAGTGTTTGCTCTTTAGTCTACTGTATCAACTCGAAAGCTCACTGAAGCATACAATGAAGCAGAACAACAACGGCACAGCAAGGGCATAATTCCATCTGTTGAAATCGTTTGATTATCTGTATATGGTGGTTAGAATTTCATCTGGTTGAAAACTGTTGCTGGCCTCCTTCGGAACACAGTCTTTATGAGTTAACAATAAGTGCAACAACAACTTTTAGAAAGACATACATGAGAACCAGATAGCATCTAATATCTTCAGTTCAAAGAGCTACATCTGTACTTTCAGTAGTACATGCGTTACTCTGCACGGAAAACAAGATATGTCGAGACATCGCTATCTCTGATTGTTCCTTCAATGGCAATGCCATGGGTCACTATCTCCCACAATGAATGCCATCACCGCACGGACAGGGAAGAGAAAGCAATAACTTCTGTTATAATTGCTAGAAATTGTGATGTTCTCTCCTGTTTCAAAGATTGATCCTTTGCCTGATATAATTTCTAAGCTAGGTCTCTTTGAAAACACGGTATTTTCAGAGTTTCACAGTGAATTACCAAGAAACAACATAGGAAACCACTGGGAACGGTGAAGTCACATATAGATCCTTTGGTGTGTCAGGTGAAACACACTACCCAAAAGACTCCAGCGTTCTTTAAACCAGTGTTTGCTCTTTAGTCTACTGTATCAACTCGAAAGCTCACTGAAGCATACAATGAAGCAGAACAACAACGGCACAGCAAGGGCATAATTCCATCTGTTGAAATCGTTTGATTATCTGTATATGGTGGTTAGAATTTCATCTGGTTGAAAACTGTTGCTGTCCTCCTTCGGAACACAGTCTTTATGAGTTAACAATAAGTGCAACAACAACTTTTAGAAAGACATACATGAGAACCAGATAGCATCTAATATCTTCAGTTCAAAGAGCTACATCTGTACTTTCAGTAGAACATGCGTTACTCTGCACGGAAAACAAGATATGTCCAGACATCGCTATCTCTGATTCTGCCTTCAATGGCAATGCCACCGGTCACTATCTCCCACAATGAATGCCATCACCGCACGGACAGGGAAGAGAAAGCAATAACTTCTGTTATAATTGCTAGAAATTGTGATGTTCTCTCCTGTTTCAAAGAATGATGCTTTGCGTGATATAAATTCTAAGCTAGGTCTCTTTGAAAACACGGTATTTTCAGAGTTTCACAGTGAATTACCAAGAAAAAACATAGGAAACCACTGGGAACGGTGAAGTCACATATAGATCCTTTGGTGTGTCAGGTGAAACACACTACCCCAAAGACTCCAGCGTTCTTTAAACCAGTGTTTGCTCTTTAGTCTACTGTATCAACTCTAAATCTCACTGAAGTATACAATGAAGCAGAACAACAACGGCACAGCAAGGGCATAATTCCATCTGTTGAAATCGTTTGATTATCTGTATATGGTGGTTAGAAATTCATCTGGTTGAAAACTGTTGCTGGCCTCCTTCGGAACACAGTCTTTATGAGTTAACAATAAGTGCAACAACAACTTTTAGAAAGACATACATGAGAACCAGATAGCATCTCATATCTTCAGTTCAAAGAGCTACATCTGTACTTTCAGTAGTACATACGTTACTCTGCATGGAAAACAAGATATGTCCAGACATCGCTATCTCTGATTCTGCCTTCAATGGCAATGCCACCGGTCACTATCTCCCACAATGAATACCATCACCGCACGGACAGGGAAGAGAAAGCAATAACTTCTGTTATAATTGCTAGAAATTGTGATGTTCTCTCCTGTTTCAAAGAATGATCCTTTGCCTGATATAATTTCTAAGCTAGGTCTATTTGAAAACACGTTATTTTCAGAGTTTCACAGTGAATTACCAAGAAACAACATAGGAAACCACTGGGAACGGTGAAGTCACATATAGATCCTTTGGTGTGTCAGGTGAAACACACTACCCAAAAGACTCCAGCGTTCTTGAAACCAGTGTTTGCTCTTTAGTCTACTGTATCAACTCGAAATCTCACTGAAGCATACAATGAAGCAGAACAACAACGGCACAGCAAGGGAATAATTCCATCTGTTGAAATCGTTTGATTATCTGTATATGGTCGTTAGAATTTCATCTGGTTGAAAACTTGCTGGCCTCCTTCGGAACACAGTCTTTATGAGTTAACAATAAGTGCAACAACAACTTTTAGAAAGACATACATGAGAACCAGATAGCATCTCATATCTTCAGTTCAAAGAGCTACATCTGTATTTTCAGTAGTACATACGTTACTCTGCATGGAAAACAAGATATGTCCAGACATCGCTATCTCTGATTCTGCCTTCAATGGCAATGCCACCGGTCACTATCTCCCACAATGAATACCATCACCGCACGGACAGGGAAGAGAAAGCAATAACTTCTGTTATAATTGCTAGAAATTGTGATGTTCTCTCCTGTTTCAAAGAATGATCCTTTGCCTCATATAATTTCTAAGCTAGGTCTATTTGAAAACACGTTATTTTCAGAGTTTCACAGTGAATTACCAAGAAACAACATAGGAAACCACTGGGAACGGTGAAGTCACATATAGATCCTTTGGTGTGTCAGGTGAAACACACTACCCAAAAGACTCCAGCGTTCTTGAAACCAGTGTTTGCTCTTTAGTCTACTGTATCAACTCGAAATCTCACTGAAGCATACAATGAAGCAGAACAACAACGGCACAGCAAGGGAATAATTCCATCTGTTGAAATCGTTTGATTATCTGTATATGGTCGTTAGAATTTCATCTGGTTGAAAACTTGCTGGCCTCCTTCGGAACACAGTCTTTATGAGTTAACAATAAGTGCAACAACAACTTTTAGAAAGACATACATGAGAACCAGATAGCATCTCATATCTTCAGTTCAAAGAGCTACATCTGTACTTTCAGTAGTACATACGTTACTCTGCACGGAAAACAAGATATGTCCAGACATCACTATCTCTGATTCTGCCTTCAATGGCAATGCCACCGGTCACTATCTCCCACAATGAATACCATCACCGCACGGACAGGGAAGAGAAAGCAATAACTTCTGTTATAATTGCTAGAAATTGTGATGTTATCTCCTGTTTCAAAGAATGATCCTTTGCCTGATATAATTTCTAAGCTAGGTCTCTTAGAAAACACGGTATTTTCAGAGTTTCACAGTGAATTACCAAGAAACAACATAGGAAACCACTGGGAACGGTGAAGTCACATATAGATCCTTTGGTGTGTCAGGTGAAGCACACTACCCAAAAGACTCCAGCGTTCTTGAAACCAGTGTTTGCTCTTTAGTCTACTGTATCAACTCGAAAGCTCACTGAAGCATACAATGAAGCAGAACAACAACGGCACAGCAAGGGCATAATTCCATCTGTTGAAATCGTTTGATTATCTATATATGGTGGTTAGAATTTCTTCTGGTTGAAAACTGTTGCTGGCCTCCTTATGAACACAGACTTTATGAGTTAACAATAAGTGCAACAACAACGTTTAGAAAGACATACATGAGAACCAGATAGCATCTAATATCTTCAGTTCAAAGAGCTACATCTGTACTTTCAGTAGTACATGTGTTACTCTGCACGGTAAACAAGATATGTCCAGACATCGCTATCTCTGATTCTGCCTTCAATGGCAATGCCAGCGGTCATTATCTCCCACAATGAATGCCATCACCGCACGGACAGGGAAGAGAAAGCAATAACTTCTGTTATAATTGCTAGAAATTGTGATGTTCTCTCCTGTTTCAAAGAATGATGCTTTGCCTGATATAATTTCTAAGCTAGGTCTCTTTGAAAACACGGTATTTTCAGAGTTTCACAGTGAATTACCAAGAAACAACATAGGAAACCACTGGGAACGGTGAAGTCACATATAGATCCTTTGGTGTGTCAGGTGAAGCACACTACCCAAAAGACTCCAGCGTTCTTGAAACCAGTGTTTGCTCTTTAGTCTACTGTATCAACTCGAAAGCTCACTGAAGCATACAATGAAGCAGAACAACAACGGCACAGCAAGGGCATAATTCCATCTGTTGAAATCGTTTGATTATCTGTATATGGTGGTTAGAATTTCATCTGGTTGAAAACTGTTGCTGGCCTCCTTCGGAACACAGTCTTTATGAGTTAACAATAAGTGCAACAACAACTTTTAGAAAGACATACATGAGAACCAGATAGCATCTAATATCTTCAGTTCAAAGAGCTACATCTGTACTTTCAGTAGTACATGCGTTACTCTGCACGGAAAACAAGATATGTCGAGACATCGCTATCTCTGATTCTGCCTTCAAGGCAATGCCACCGGTCACTATCTCCCACAATGAATGCCATCACCGCACGGACAGGGAAGAGAAAGCAATAACTTCTGTTATAATTGCTAGAAATTGTGATGTTCTCTCCTGTTTCAAAGATTGATCCTTTGCCTGATATAATTTCTAAGCTAGGTCTCTTTGAAAACACGGTATTTTCAGAGTTTCACAGTGAATTACCAAGAAACAACATAGGAAACCACTGGGAACGGTGAAGTCACATATAGATCCTTTGGTGTGTCAGGTGAAACACACTACCCAAAAGACTCCAGCGTTCTTGAAACCAGTGTTTGCTCTTTAGTCTACTGTATCAACTCGAAAGCTCACTGAAGCATACAATGAAGCAGAACAACAACGGCACAGCAAGGGCATAATTCCATCTGTTGAAATCGTTTGATTATCTGTATATGGTGGTTAGAATTTCATCTGGTTGAAAACTGTTGCTGGCCTCCTTCGGAACACAGTCTTTATGAGTTAACAATAAGTGCAACAACAACTTTTAGAAAGACATACATGAGAACCAGATAGAATCTAATATCTTCAGTTCAAAGAGCTACATCTGTACTTTCAGTAGAACATGCGTTACTCTGCACGGAAAACAAGATATGTCCAGACATCGCTATCTCTGATTCTGCCTTCAATGGCAATGCCACCGGTCACTATCTCCCACAATGAATGCCATCACCGCACGGACAGGGAAGAGAAAGCAATAACTTCTGTTATAATTGCTAGAAATTGTGATGTTCTCTCCTGTTTCAAAGAATGATCCTTTGCCTGATATAATTTCTAAGCTAGGTCTATTTGAAAACACGGTATTTTCAGAGTTTCACAGTGAATTACCAAGAAACAACATAGGAAACCACTGGGAACGGTGAAGTCACTTATAGATCCTTTGGTGTGTCAGGTGAAGCACACTACCCAAAAGACTCCAGCGTTCTTGAAACCAGTGTTTGCTCTTTAGTCTACTGTATCAACTCGAAAGCTCACTGAAGCATACAATGAAGCAGAACAACAACGGCACAGCAAGGGCATAATTCCATCTGTTGAAATCGTTTGATTATCTGTATATGGTGGTTAGAATTTCATCTGGTTGAAAACTGTTGCTGGCCTCCTTCGGAACACAGTCTTTATGAGTTAACAATAAGTGCAACAACAACTTTTAGAAAGACATACATGAGAACCAGATAGCATCTCATATCTTCAGTTCAAAGAGCTACATCTGTACTTTCTGTAGTACATACGTTACTCTTCATGGAAAACAAGATATGTCCAGACATCGCTATCTCTGATTCTGCCTTCAATGGCAATGCCACCGGTCACTATCTCCCACAATGAATACCATCACCGCACGGACAGGGAAGGGAAAGCAATAACTTCTGTTATAATTGCTAGAAATTGTGATGTTCTCTCCTGTTTCAAAGAATGATCCTTTGCCTGATATAATTTCTAAGCTAGGTCTATTTGAAAACACGGTATTTTCAGAGTTTCACAGTGAATTACCAAGAAACAACATAGGAAACCACTGGGAACGGTGAAGTCACTTATAGATCCTTTGGTGTGTCAGGTGAAGCACACTACCCAAAAGACTCCAGCGTTCTTGAAACCAGTGTTTGCTCTTTAGTCTACTGTATCAACTCGAAAGCTCACTGAAGCATACAATGAAGCAGAACAACAACGGCACAGCAAGGGCATAATTCCATCTGTTGAAATCGTTTGATTATCTGTATATGGTGGTTAGAATTTCATCTGGTTGAAAACTGTTGCTGGCCTCCTTATGAACACAGACTTTATGAGTTAACAATAAGTGCAACAACAACGTTTAGAAAGACATACATGAGAACCAGATAGCATCTAATATCTTCAGTTCAAAGAGCTACATCTGTACTTTCAGTAGTACATGTGTTACTCTGCACGGTAAACAAGATATGTCCAGACATCGCTATCTCTGATTCTGCCTTCAATGGCAATGCCAGCGGTCATTATCTCCCACAATGAATGCCATCACCGCACGGACAGGGAAGAGAAAGCAATAACTTCTGTTATAATTGCTAGAAATTGTGATGTTCTCTCCTGTTTCAAAGAATGATGCTTTGCCTGATATAATTTCTAAGCTAGGTCTCTTTGAAAACACGGTATTTTCAGAGTTTCACAGTGAATTACCAAGAAACAACATAGGAAACCACTGGGAACGGTGAAGTCACATATAGATCCTTTGGTGTGTCAGGTGAAGCACACTACCCAAAAGACTCCAGCGTTCTTGAAACCAGTGTTTGCTCTTTAGTCTACTGTATCAACTCGAAAGCTCACTGAAGCATACAATGAAGCAGAACAACAACGGCACAGCAAGGGCATAATTCCATCTGTTGAAATCGTTTGATTATCTGTATATGGTGGTTAGAATTTCATCTGGTTGAAAACTGTTGCTGGCCTCCTTCGGAACACAGTCTTTATGAGTTAACAATAAGTGCAACAACAACTTTTAGAAAGACATACATGAGAACCAGATAGCATCTAATATCTTCAGTTCAAAGAGCTACATCTGTACTTTCAGTAGTACATGCGTTACTCTGCACGGAAAACAAGATATGTCGAGACATCGCTATCTCTGATTCTGCCTTCAAGGCAATGCCACCGGTCACTATCTCCCACAATGAATGCCATCACCGCACGGACAGGGAAGAGAAAGCAATAACTTCTGTTATAATTGCTAGAAATTGTGATGTTCTCTCCTGTTTCAAAGATTGATCCTTTGCCTGATATAATTTCTAAGCTAGGTCTCTTTGAAAACACGGTATTTTCAGAGTTTCACAGTGAATTACCAAGAAACAACATAGGAAACCACTGGGAACGGTGAAGTCACATATAGATCCTTTGGTGTGTCAGGTGAAACACACTACCCAAAAGACTCCAGCGTTCTTGAAACCAGTGTTTGCTCTTTAGTCTACTGTATCAACTCGAAAGCTCACTGAAGCATACAATGAAGCAGAACAACAACGGCACAGCAAGGGCATAATTCCATCTGTTGAAATCGTTTGATTATCTGTATATGGTGGTTAGAATTTCATCTGGTTGAAAACTGTTGCTGGCCTCCTTCGGAACACAGTCTTTATGAGTTAACAATAAGTGCAACAACAACTTTTAGAAAGACATACATGAGAACCAGATAGAATCTAATATCTTCAGTTCAAAGAGCTACATCTGTACTTTCAGTAGAACATGCGTTACTCTGCACGGAAAACAAGATATGTCCAGACATCGCTATCTCTGATTCTGCCTTCAATGGCAATGCCACCGGTCACTATCTCCCACAATGAATGCCATCACCGCACGGACAGGGAAGAGAAAGCAATAACTTCTGTTATAATTGCTAGAAATTGTGATGTTCTCTCCTGTTTCAAAGAATGATCCTTTGCCTGATATAATTTCTAAGCTAGGTCTATTTGAAAACACGGTATTTTCAGAGTTTCACAGTGAATTACCAAGAAACAACATAGGAAACCACTGGGAACGGTGAAGTCACTTATAGATCCTTTGGTGTGTCAGGTGAAGCACACTACCCAAAAGACTCCAGCGTTCTTGAAACCAGTGTTTGCTCTTTAGTCTACTGTATCAACTCGAAAGCTCACTGAAGCATACAATGAAGCAGAACAACAACGGCACAGCAAGGGCATAATTCCATCTGTTGAAATCGTTTGATTATCTGTATATGGTGGTTAGAATTTCATCTGGTTGAAAACTGTTGCTGGCCTCCTTCGGAACACAGTCTTTATGAGTTAACAATAAGTGCAACAACAACTTTTAGAAAGACATACATGAGAACCAGATAGCATCTCATATCTTCAGTTCAAAGAGCTACATCTGTACTTTCTGTAGTACATACGTTACTCTTCATGGAAAACAAGATATGTCCAGACATCGCTATCTCTGATTCTGCCTTCAATGGCAATGCCACCGGTCACTATCTCCCACAATGAATACCATCACCGCACGGACAGGGAAGGGAAAGCAATAACTTCTGTTATAATTGCTAGAAATTGTGATGTTCTCTCCTGTTTCAAAGAATGATCCTTTGCCTGATATAATTTCTAAGCTAGGTCTATTTGAAAACACGGTATTTTCAGAGTTTCACAGTGAATTACCAAGAAACAACATAGGAAACCACTGGGAACGGTGAAGTCACTTATAGATCCTTTGGTGTGTCAGGTGAAGCACACTACCCAAAAGACTCCAGCGTTCTTGAAACCAGTGTTTGCTCTTTAGTCTACTGTATCAACTCGAAAGCTCACTGAAGCATACAATGAAGCAGAACAACAACGGCACAGCAAGGGCATAATTCCATCTGTTGAAATCGTTTGATTATCTGTATATGGTGGTTAGAATTTCATCTGGTTGAAAACTGTTGCTGGCCTCCTTCGGAACACAGTTTTTATGAGTTAACAATAAATGCAACAACAACTTTTAGAAAGACATACATGAGAACCAGATAGCATCTCATATCTTCAGTTCAAAGAGCTACATCTGTACTTTCAGTAGTACATACGTTACTCTGCACGGAAAACAAAATATGTCCAGACATCGCTATCTCTGATTCTGCCTTCAATGGCAATGCCACCGGTCACTATCTCACACAATGAATACCATCACCGCACGGACAGGGAAGAGAAAGCAATAACTTCTGTTATAATTGCTAGAAATTGTGATGTTCTCTCCTGTTTCAAAGAATGATCCTTTGCCTGATATAATTTCTAAGCTAGGTCTCTTTGAAAACACGGTATTTTCAGAGTTTCACAGTGAATTACCAAGAAACAACATAGGAAACCACTGTGAACGGTGAAGTCACATATAGATCCTTTGGTGTGTCAGGTGAAGCACACTACCCAAAAGACTCCAGCGTTCTTGAAACCAGTGTTTGCTCTTTAGTCTACTGTATCAACTCGAAAGCTCACTGAAGCATACAATGAAGCAGAACAACAACGGCACAGCAAGGGCATAATTCCATCTGTTGAAATCGTTTGATTATCTGTATATGGTGGTTACAATTTCATCTGGTTGAAAACTGTTGCTGGCCTCCTTCGGAACACAGTCTTTATGAGTTAACAATAAGTGCAACAACAACTTTTAGAAAGACGTACATGAGAACCAGATAGCATCTAATATCTTCAGTTCAAAGAGCTACATCTGTACTTTCAGTAGTACATGCGTTACTCTGCACGGAAAACAAGATATGTCGAGACATCGCTATCTCTGATTCTGCCTTCAATGGCAATGCCACGGGTCACTATCTCCCACAATGAATGCCATCACCGCACGGACAGGGAAGAGAAAGCAATAACTTCTGTTATAATTGCTAGAAATTGTGATGTTCTCTCCTGTTTCAAAGAATGATGCTTTGCCTGATATAATTTCTAAGCTAGGTCTCTTTGAAAACACGGTATTTTCAGAGTTTCACAGTGAATTACCAAGAAACAACATAGGAAACCACTGGGAACGGTGAAGTCACATATAGATCCTTTGGTGTGTCAGGTGAAGCACACTACCCAAAAGACTCCAGCGTTCTTGAAACCAGTGTTTGCTCTTTAGTCTACTGTATCAACTCGAAAGCTCACTGAAGCATACAATGAAGCAGAACAACAACGGCACAGCAAGGGCATAATTCCATCTGTTGAAATCGTTTGATTATCTGTATATGGTGGTTAGAATTTCATCTGGTTGAAAACTGTTGCTGGCCTCCTTCGGAACACAGTCTTTATGAGTTAACAATATGTGCAACAACAACTTTTAGAAAGACATACATGAGAACCAGATAGCATCTCATATCTTCAGTTCAAAGAGCTACATCTGTACTTTCTGTAGTACATACGTTACTCTTCATGGAAAACAAGATATGTCCAGACATCGCTATCTCTGATTCTGCCTTCAATGGCAATGCCACCGGTCACTATCTCCCACAATGAATACCATCACCGCACGGACAGGGAAGAGAAAGCAATAACTTCTGTTATAATTGCTAGAAATTGTGATGTTCTCTCCTGTTTCAAAGAATGATCCTTTGCCTGATATAATTTCTAAGCTAGGTCTATTTGAAAACACGGTATTTTCAGAGTTTCACAGTGAATTACCAAGAAACAACATAGGAAACCACTGGGAACGGTGAAGTCACTTATAGATCCTTTGGTGTGTCAGGTGAAGCACACTACCCAAAAGACTCCAGCGTTCTTGAAACCAGTGTTTGCTCTTTAGTCTACTGTATCAACTCGAAAGCTCACTGAAGCATACAATGAAGCAGAACAACAACGGCACAGCAAGGGCATAATTCCATCTGTTGAAATCGTTTGATTATCTGTATATGGTGGTTAGAATTTCATCTGGTTGAAAACTGTTGCTGGCCTCATTCGGAACACAGTTTTTATGAGTTAACAATAAATGCAACAACAACTTTTAGAAAGACATACATGAGAACCAGATAGCATCTCATATCTTCAGTTCAAAGAGCTACATCTGTACTTTCAGTAGTACATACGTTACTCTGCACGGAAAACAAAATATGTCCAGACATCGCTATCTCTGATTCTGCCTTCAATGGCAATGCCACCGGTCACTATCTCCCACAATGAATACCATCACCGCACGGACAGGGAAGAGAAAGCAATAACTTCTGTTATAATTGCTAGAAATTGTGATGTTCTCTCCTGTTTCAAAGAATGATCCTTTGCCTGATATAATTTCTAAGCTAGGTCTCTTTGAAAACACGGTATTTTCAGAGTTTCACAGTGAATTACCAAGAAACAACATAGGAAACCACTGGGAACGGTGAAGTCACATATAGATCCTTTGGTGTGTCAGGTGAAGCACACTACCCAAAAGACTCCAGCGTTCTTGAAACCAGTGTTTGCTCTTTAGTCTACTGTATCAACTCGAAAGCTCACTGAAGCATACAATGAAGCAGAACAACAACGGCACAGCAAGGGCATAATTCCATCTGTTGAAATCGTTTGATTATCTGTATATGGTGGTTACAATTTCATCTGGTTGAAATCTGTTGCTGGCCTCCTTCGGAACACAGTCTTTATGAGTTAACAATAAGTGCAACAACAACTTTTAGAAAGACATACATGAGAACCAGATAGCATCTAATATCTTCAGTTCAAAGAGCTACATCTGTACTTTCAGTAGTACATGCGTTACTCTGCACGGAAAACAAGATATGTCGAGACATCGCTATCTCTGATTCTGCCTTCAATGGCAATGCCACCGGTCACTATCTCCCACAATGAATGCCATCACCGCACGGACAGGGAAGAGAAAGCAATAACTTCTGTTATAATTGCTAGAAATTGTGATGTTCTCTCCTGTTTCAAAGAATGATGCTTTGCCTGATATAATTTCTAAGCTAGGTCTCTTTGAAAACACGGTATTTTCAGAGTTTCACAGTGAATTACCAAGAAACAACATAGGAAACCACTGGGAACGGTGAAGTCACATATAGGTCCTTTGGTGTGTCAGGTGAAGCACACTACCCAAAAGACTCCAGCGTTCTTGAAACCAGTGTTTGCTCTTTAGTCTACTGTATCAACTAGAAAGCTCACTGAAGCACACAATGAAGCAGAACAACAACGGCTCAGCAAGGGCATAATTCCATCTGTTGAAATCGTTTGATTATCTGTATATGGTGGTTAGAATTTCATCTGGTTGAAAACTGTTGCTGGCCTCCTTCGGAACACAGTCTTTATGAGTTAACAATAAGTGCAACAACAACTTTTAGAAAGACATACATGAGAACCAGATAGCATCTCATATCTTCAGTTCAAAGAGCTACATCTGTACTTTCTGTAGTACATACGTTACTCTTCATGGAAAACAAGATATGTCCAGACATCGCTATCTCTGATTCTGCCTTCAATGGCAATGCCACCGGTCACTATCTCCCACAATGAATACCATCACCGCACGGACAGGGAAGAGAAAGCAATAACTTCTGTTATAATTGCTAGAAATTGTGATGTTCTCTCCTGTTTCAAAGAATGATCCTTTGCCTGATATAATTTCTAAGCTAGGTCTATTTGAAAACACGGTATTTTCAGAGTTTCACAGTGAATTACCAAGAAACAACATAGGAAACCACTGGGAACGGTGAAGTCACATATAGATCCTTTGGTGTGTCAGGTGAAGCACACTACCCAAAAGACTCCAGCGTTCTTGAAACCAGTGTTTGCTCTTTAGTCTACTGTATCAACTCGAAAGCTCACTGAAGCATACAATGAAGCAGAACAACAACGGCACAGCAAGGGCATAATTCCATCTGTTGAAATCGTTTGATTATCTGTATATGGTGGTTAGAATTTCATCTGGTTGAAAACTGTTGCTGGCCTCATTCGGAACACAGTTTTTATGAGTTAACAATAAATGCAACAACAACTTTTAGAAAGACATACATGAGAACCAGATAGCATCTCATATCTTCAGTTCAAAGAGCTACATCTGTACTTTCAGTAGTACATACGTTACTCTGCACGGAAAACAAAATATGTCCAGACATCGCTATCTCTGATTCTGCCTTCAATGGCAATGCCACCGGTCACTATCTCCCACAATGAATACCATCACCGCACGGACAGGGAAGAGAAAGCAATAACTTCTGTTATAATTGCTAGAAATTGTGATGTTCTCTCCTGTTTCAAAGAATGATCCTTTGCCTGATATAATTTCTAAGCTAGGTCTCTTTGAAAACACGGTATTTTCAGAGTTTCACAGTGAATTACCAAGAAACAACATAGGAAACCACTGGGAACGGTGAAGTCACATATAGATCCTTTGGTGTGTCAGGTGAAGCACACTACCCAAAAGACTCCAGCGTTCTTGAAACCAGTGTTTGCTCTTTAGTCTACTGTATCAACTCGAAAGCTCACTGAAGCATACAATGAAGCAGAACAACAACGGCACAGCAAGGGCATAATTCCATCTGTTGAAATCGTTTGATTATCTGTATATGGTGGTTACAATTTCATCTGGTTGAAAACTGTTGCTGGCCTCCTTCGGAACACAGTCTTTATGAGTTAACAATAAGTGCAACAACAACTTTTAGAAAGACATACATGAGAACCAGATAGCATCTAATATCTTCAGTTCAAAGAGCTACATCTGTACTTTCAGTAGTACATGCGTTACTCTGCACGGAAAACAAGATATGTCGAGACATCGCTATCTCTGATTCTGCCTTCAATGGCAATGCCACGGGTCACTATCTCCCACAATGAATGCCATCACCGCACGGACAGGGAAGAGAAAGCAATAACTTCTGTTATAATTGCTAGAAATTGTGATGTTCTCTCCTGTTTCAAAGAATGATGCTTTGCCTGATATAATTTCTAAGCTAGGTCTCTTTGAAAACACGGTATTGTCAGAGTTTCACAGTGAATTACCAAGAAACAACATAGGAAACCACTGGGAACGGTGAAGTCACATATAGGTCCTTTGGTGTGTCAGGTGAAGCACACTACCCAAAAGACTCCAGCGTTCTTGAAACCAGTGTTTGCTCTTTAGTCTACTGTATCAACTCGAAAGCTCACTGAAGCACACAATGAAGCAGAACAACAACGGCTCAGCAAGGGCATAATTCCATCTGTTGAAATCGTTTGATTATCTGTATATGGTGGTTAGAATTTCATCTGGTTGAAAACTGTTGCTGGCCTCCTTCGGAACACAGTCTTTATGAGTTAACAATAAGTGCAACAACAACTTTTAGAAAGACATACATGAGAACCAGATAGCATCTCATATCTTCAGTTCAAAGAGCTACATCTGTACTTTCAGTAGTACATGCGTTACTCTGCACGGAAAACAAGATATGTCGAGACATCGCTATCTCTGATTCTGCCTTCAAGGCAATGCCACCGGTCACTATCTCCCACAATGAATGCCATCACCGCACGGACAGGGAAGAGAAAGCAATAACTTCTGTTATAATTGCTAGAAATTGTGATGTTCTCTCCTGTTTCAAAGAATGGTGCTTTGCCTGATATAATTTCTAAGCTAGGTCTCTTTGAAAACACGGTATTTTCAGAGTTTCACAGTGAATTACCAAGAAACAACATAGGAAACCACTGGGAACGGTGAAGTCACATATAGATCCTTTGGTGTGTCAGGTGAAACACACTACCCAAAAGACTCCAGCGTTCTTGAAACCAGTGTTTGCTCTTTAGTCTACTGTATCAACTCGAAAGCTCACTGAAGCATACAATGAAGCAGAACAACAACGGCACAGCAAGGGCATAATTCCATCTGTTGAAATCGTTTGATTATCTGTATATGGTGGTTACAATTTCATCTGGTTGAAAACTGTTGCTGGCCTCCTTCGGAACACAGTCTTTATGAGTTAACAATAAGTGCAACAACAACTTTTAGAAAGACATACATGAGAACCAGATAGCATCTAATATCTTCAGTTCAAAGAGCTACATCTGTACTTTCAGTAGAACATGCGTTACTCTGCACGGAAAACAAGATATGTCCAGACATCGGTATCTCTGATTCTCCCTTCAAGGCAATGCCACCGGTCACTATCTCCCACAATGAATGCCATCACCGCACGGACAGGGAAGAGAAAGCAATAACTTCTGTTATAATTGCTAGAAATTGTGATGTTCTCTCCTGTTTCAAAGAATGATGCTTTGCGTGATATAAATTCTAAGCTAGGTCTCTTTGAAAACACGGTATTTTCAGAGTTTCACAGTGAATTACCAAGAAAAAACATAGGAAACCACTGTGAACGGTGAAGTCACATATAGATCCTTTGGTGTGTCAGGTGAAGCACACTACCCAAAAGACTCCAGCGTTCTTGAAACCAGTGTTTGCTCTTTAGTCTACTGTATCAACTCGAAAGCTCACTGAAGCATACAATGAAGCAGAACAACAACGGCACAGCAAGGGCATAATTCCATGTGTTGAAATCGTTTGATTATCTATATATGGTGGTTAGAATTTCTTCTGGTTGAAAACTGTTGCTGGCCTCCATCTGAAAACAGACTTTATGAGTTAACAATAAGTGCAACAACAACTTTTAGAAAGACATACATGAGAACCAGATAGCATCTAATATCTTCAGTTCAAAGAGCTACATCTGTACTTTCAGTAATACATGTGTTACTCTGCACGGTAAACAAGATATGTCCAGACATCGCTATCTCTGATTCTCCCTTCAATGGCAATGCTAGCGGTCACTATCTCCCACAATGAATGCCATCACCGCACGGACAGGGAAGAGAAAGCAATAACTTCTGTTATAATTGCTAGAAATTGTGATGTTCTCTCCTGTTTCAAAGAATGATGCTTTGCCTGATATAATTTCTAAGCTAGGTCTCTTTGAAAACACGGTATTTTCAGAGTTTCACAGTGAATTACCAAGAAACAACATAGGAAACCACTGGGAACGGTGAAGTCACATATAGATCCTTTGGTGTGTCAGGTGAAGCACACTACCCAAAAGACTCCAGCGTTCTTGAAACCAGTGTTTGCTCTTTAGTCTACTGTATCAACTCGAAAGCTCACTGAAGCATACAATGAAGCAGAACAACAACGGCACAGCAAGGGCATAATTCCATGTGTTGAAATCGTTTGATTATCTGTATATGGTGGTTAGAATTTCATCTGGTTGAAAACTGTTGCTGGCCTCCTTCGGAACACAGTCTTTATGAGTTAACAATAAGTGCAACAACAACTTTTAGAAAGACATACATGAGAACCAGATAGCATCTCATATCTTCAGTTCAAAGAGCTACATCTGTACTTTCAGTAGTACATACGTTACTCTGCACGGAAAACAAGATATGTCGAAACATCGCTATCTCTGATTCTGCCTTCAATGGCAATGCCAGCAGTCACTATCTCCCACAATGAATGTCATCACCGCACGGACAGGGAAGAGAAAGCAATAACTTCTGTTATAATTGCTAGAAATTGTGATGTTCTCTCCTGTTTCAAAGAATGATGCTTTGCCTGATATAATTTCTAAGCTAGGTCTCTTTGAAAACACGGTATTTTCAGAGTTTCACAGTGAATTACCAAGAAACAACATAGGAAACCACTGTGAACGGTGAAGTCACATATAAATCCTTTGGTGTGTCAGGTGAAACACACTACCCAAAAGACTCCAGCGTTCCTGAAACCAGTGTTTGCTCTTTAGTCTACTGTATCAACTCGAAAGCTCACTGAAGCATACAATGAAGCAGAACAAAAAAGGCACAGCAAGGGCATAATTCCATCTGTTGAAATCGTTTGATTATCTGTATATGGTGGTTAGAATTTCATCTGGTTGAAAACTGTTGCTGGCCTGCTTCGGAACACAGTCTTTATGAGTTAAAAATAAAGGGAACATCAACTTTTAGAAAGACATACATGAGAACCAGATAGCATCTAATATCTTCAGTTCAAAGAGCTACATCTGTACTTTCAGTAGTACATGCGTTACTTTGCACGGAAAACAAGATATGTCCAAACATCGTTATCTCTGATTCTGCCTTCAATGGCAATGCCACCAGTCACTATCTCCCACAATGAATGTTATCACCGAATGGACAGGGAAGAGAAAGCAATAACTTCTGTTATAATTGCTAGAAATTGTGATGTTCTCTCCTGTTTCAAAGAATGATGCTTTGCCTGATATAATTTCTAAGCTAGGTCTCTTTGAAAACACGGTATTTTCAGAGTTTCACAGTGAATTACCAAGAAACAACATAGGAAACCACTGGGAACGGTGAAGTCACATATAGATCATTTGGTGTGTCAGGTGAAGCACACTACCCAAAAGACTCCAGCCTTCTTGAAACCAGTGTTTGCTCTTTAGTCTACTGTATCAACTCGAAAGCTCACTGAAGCATACAATGAAGCAGAACAACAACGGCACAGCAAGGGCATAATTCCATGTGTTGAAATCGTTTGATTATCTGTATATGGTGGTTAGAATTTCATCTGGTTGAAAACTGTTGCTGGCCTCCTTCGGAACACAGTCTTTATGAGTTAACAATAAGTGCAACAACAACTTTTAGAAAGACATACATGAGAACCAGATAGCATCTCATATCTTCAGTTCAAAGAGCTACATCTGTACTTTCAGTAGTACATACGTTACTCTGCACGGAAAACAAGATATGTCGAAACATCGCTATCTCTGATTCTGCCTTCAATGGCAATGCCAGCAGTCACTATCTCCCACAATGAATGTCATCACCGCACGGACAGGGAAGAGAAAGCAATAACTTCTGTTATAATTGCTAGAAATTGTGATGTTCTCTCCTGTTTCAAAGAATGATGCTTTGCCTGATATAATTTCTAAGCTAGGTCTCTTTGAAAACACGGTATTTTCAGAGTTTCACAGTGAATTACCAAGAAACAACATAGGAAACCACTGTGAACGGTGAAGTCACATATAAATCCTTTGGTGTGTCAGGTGAAACACACTACCCAAAAGACTCCAGCGTTCCTGAAACCAGTGTTTGCTCTTTAGTCTACTGTATCAACTCGAAAGCTCACTGAAGCATACAATGAAGCAGAACAAAAAAGGCACAGCAAGGGCATAATTCCATCTGTTGAAATCGTTTGATTATCTGTGTATGGTGGTTAGAATTTCTTCTGGTTGAAAACTGTTGCTGGGCTCCTTCGGAACACAGTATTTATGAGTTAACAATAAGTGCAACAACAACTTTTAGAAAGACATACATGAGAACCAGATAGCATCTAATATCTTCAGTTCAAAGAGCTACATCTGTACTTTCAGTAGTACATGCGTTACTCTGCCCGGAAAACAAGATATGTCGAGACATCGCTATCTCTGCTTCTGCCTTCAATGGGAATGCCACCCGTCACTATCTCCCACAATGAATGCCATCACCGCCCGGACAGGGAAGAGAAAGCAATAACTTCTGTTATAATTGCTAGAAATTGTGATGTTCTCTCCTGTTTCAAAGAATGATGCTTTGCCTGATATAATTTCTAAGCTAGGTCTCTTTGAAAACACGGTATTTTCAGAGTTTCACAGTGAATTACCAAGAAACAACATAGGAAACCACTGTGAACGGTGAAGTCACATATAAATCCTTTGGTGTGTCAGGTGAAACACACTACCCAAAAGACTCCAGCGTTCCTGAAACCAGTGTTTGCTCTTTAGTCTACTGTATCAACTCGAAAGCTCACTGAAGCATACAATGAAGCAGAACAAAAAAGGCACAGCAAGGGCATAATTCCATCTGTTGAAATCGTTTGATTATCTGTATATGGTGGTTAGAATTTCATCTGGTTGAAAACTGTTGCTGGCCTGCTTCGGAACACAGTCTTTATGAGTTAAAAATAAAGGGAACATCAACTTTTAGAAAGACATACATGAGAACCAGATAGCATCTAATATCTTCAGTTCAAAGAGCTACATCTGTACTTTCAGTAGTACATGCGTTACTTTGCACGGAAAACAAGATATGTCCAAACATCGTTATCTCTGATTCTGCCTTCAATGGCAATGCCACCAGTCACTATCTCCCACAATGAATGTTATCACCGAATGGACAGGGAAGAGAAAGCAATAACTTCTGTTATAATTGCTAGAAATTGTGATGTTCTCTCCTGTTTCAAAGAATGATGCTTTGCCTGATATAATTTCTAAGCTAGGTCTCTTTGAAAACACGGTATTTTCAGAGTTTCACAGTGAATTACCAAGAAACAACATAGGAAACCACTGGGAACGGTGAAGTCACATATAGATCATTTGGTGTGTCAGGTGAAGCACACTACCCAAAAGACTCCAGCGTTCTTGAAACCAGTGTTTGCTCTTTAGTCTACTGTATCAACTCGAAAGCTCACTGAAGCATACAATGAAGCAGAACAACAACGGCACAGCAAGGGCATAATTCCATGTGTTGAAATCGTTTGATTATCTGTATATGGTGGTTAGAATTTCATCTGGTTGAAAACTGTTGCTGGCCTCCTTCGGAACACAGTCTTTATGAGTTAACAATAAGTGCAACAACAACTTTTAGAAAGACATACATGAGAACCAGATAGCATCTCATATCTTCAGTTCAAAGAGCTACATCTGTACTTTCAGTAGTACATACGTTACTCTGCACGGAAAACAAGATATGTCGAAACATCGCTATCTCTGATTCTGCCTTCAATGGCAATGCCAGCAGTCACTATCTCCCACAATGAATGTCATCACCGCACGGACAGGGAAGAGAAAGCAATAACTTCTGTTATAATTGCTAGAAATTGTGATGTTCTCTCCTGTTTCAAAGAATGATGCTTTGCCTGATATAATTTCTAAGCTAGGTCTCTTTGAAAACACGGTATTTTCAGAGTTTCACAGTGAATTACCAAGAAACAACATAGGAAACCACTGTGAACGGTGAAGTCACATATAAATCCTTTGGTGTGTCAGGTGAAACACACTACCCAAAAGACTCCAGCGTTCCTGAAACCAGTGTTTGCTCTTTAGTCTACTGTATCAACTCGAAAGCTCACTGAAGCATACAATGAAGCAGAACAAAAAAGGCACAGCAAGGGCATAATTCCATCTGTTGAAATCGTTTGATTATCTGTGTATGGTGGTTAGAATTTCTTCTGGTTGAAAACTGTTGCTGGGCTCCTTCGGAACACAGTATTTATGAGTTAACAATAAGTGCAACAACAACTTTTAGAAAGACATACATGAGAACCAGATAGCATCTAATATCTTCAGTTCAAAGAGCTACATCTGTACTTTCAGTAGTACATGCGTTACTCTGCCCGGAAAACAAGATATGTCGAGACATCGCTATCTCTGCTTCTGCCTTCAATGGGAATGCCACCCGTCACTATCTCCCACAATGAATGCCATCACCGCCCGGACAGGGAAGAGAAAGCAATAACTTCTGTTATAATTGCTAGAAATTGTGATGTTCTCTCCTGTTTCAAAGAATGATGCTTTGCCTGATATAATTTCTAAGCTAGGTCTCTTTGAAAACACGGTATTTTCAGAGTTTCACAGTGAATTACCAAGAAACAACATAGGAAACCACTGTGAACGGTGAAGTCACATATAAATCCTTTGGTGTGTCAGGTGAAACACACTACCCAAAAGACTCCAGCGTTCCTGAAACCAGTGTTTGCTCTTTAGTCTACTGTATCAACTCGAAAGCTCACTGAAGCATACAATGAAGCAGAACAAAAAAGGCACAGCAAGGGCATAATTCCATCTGTTGAAATCGTTTGATTATCTGTATATGGTGGTTAGAATTTCATCTGGTTGAAAACTGTTGCTGGCCTGCTTCGGAACACAGTCTTTATGAGTTAAAAATAAAGGGAACATCAACTTTTAGAAAGACATACATGAGAACCAGATAGCATCTAATATCTTCAGTTCAAAGAGCTACATCTGTACTTTCAGTAGTACATGCGTTACTTTGCACGGAAAACAAGATATGTCCAAACATCGTTATCTCTGATTCTGCCTTCAATGGCAATGCCACCAGTCACTATCTCCCACAATGAATGTTATCACCGAATGGACAGGGAAGAGAAAGCAATAACTTCTGTTATAATTGCTAGAAATTGTGATGTTCTCTCCTGTTTCAAAGAATGATGCTTTGCCTGATATAATTTCTAAGCTAGGTCTCTTTGAAAACACGGTATTTTCAGAGTTTCACAGTGAATTACCAAGAAACAACATAGGAAACCACTGGGAACGGTGAAGTCACATATAGATCATTTGGTGTGTCAGGTGAAGCACACTACCCAAAAGACTCCAGCGTTCTTGAAACCAGTGTTTGCTCTTTAGTCTACTGTATCAACTCGAAAGCTCACTGAAGCATACAATGAAGCAGAACAACAACGGCACAGCAAGGGCATAATTCCATGTGTTGAAATCGTTTGATTATCTGTATATGGTGGTTAGAATTTCATCTGGTTGAAAACTGTTGCTGGCCTCCTTCGGAACACAGTCTTTATGAGTTAACAATAAGTGCAACAACAACTTTTAGAAAGACATACATGAGAACCAGATAGCATCTCATATCTTCAGTTCAAAGAGCTACATCTGTACTTTCAGTAGTACATACGTTACTCTGCACGGAAAACAAGATATGTCGAAACATCGCTATCTCTGATTCTGCCTTCAATGGCAATGCCAGCAGTCACTATCTCCCACAATGAATGTCATCACCGCACGGACAGGGAAGAGAAAGCAATAACTTCTGTTATAATTGCTAGAAATTGTGATGTTCTCTCCTGTTTCAAAGAATGATGCTTTGCCTGATATAATTTCTAAGCTAGGTCTCTTTGAAAACACGGTATTTTCAGAGTTTCACAGTGAATTACCAAGAAACAACATAGGAAACCACTGTGAACGGTGAAGTCACATATAAATCCTTTGGTGTGTCAGGTGAAACACACTACCCAAAAGACTCCAGCGTTCCTGAAACCAGTGTTTGCTCTTTAGTCTACTGTATCAACTCGAAAGCTCACTGAAGCATACAATGAAGCAGAACAAAAAAGGCACAGCAAGGGCATAATTCCATCTGTTGAAATCGTTTGATTATCTGTGTATGGTGGTTAGAATTTCTTCTGGTTGAAAACTGTTGCTGGGCTCCTTCGGAACACAGTATTTATGAGTTAACAATAAGTGCAACAACAACTTTTAGAAAGACATACATGAGAACCAGATAGCATCTAATATCTTCAGTTCAAAGAGCTACATCTGTACTTTCAGTAGTACATGCGTTACTCTGCCCGGAAAACAAGATATGTCGAGACATCGCTATCTCTGCTTCTGCCTTCAATGGGAATGCCACCCGTCACTATCTCCCACAATGAATGCCATCACCGCCCGGACAGGGAAGAGAAAGCAATAACTTCTGTTATAATTGCTAGAAATTGTGATGTTCTCTCCTGTTTCAAAGAATGATGCTTTGCCTGATATAATTTCTAAGCTAGGTCTCTTTGAAAACACGGTATTTTCAGAGTTTCACAGTGAATTACCAAGAAACAACATAGGAAACCACTGTGAACGGTGAAGTCACATATAAATCCTTTGGTGTGTCAGGTGAAACACACTACCCAAAAGACTCCAGCGTTCCTGAAACCAGTGTTTGCTCTTTAGTCTACTGTATCAACTCGAAAGCTCACTGAAGCATACAATGAAGCAGAACAACAACGGCACAGCAAGGGCATAATTCCATCTGTTGAAATCGTTTGATTATCTGTATATGGTGGTTAGAATTTCATCTGGTTGAAAACTGTTGCTGGCCTCCTTCGGAACACAGTCTTTATGAGTTAACAATAAGTGCAACAACAACTTTTAGAAAGACATACATGAGAACCAGATAGCATCTCATATCTTCAGTTCAAAGAGCTACATCTGTACTTTCAGTAGTACATACGTTACTCTGCACGGAAAACAAGATATGTCGAAACATCGCTATCTCTGATTCTGCCTTCAATGGCAATGCCAGCAGTCACTATCTCCCACAATGAATGTCATCACCGCACGGACAGGGAAGAGAAAGCAATAACTTCTGTTATAATTGCTAGAAATTGTGATGTTCTCTCCTGTTTCAAAGAATGATGCTTTGCCTGATATAATTTCTAAGCTAGGTCTCTTTGAAAACACGGTATTTTCAGAGTTTCACAGTGAATTACCAAGAAACAACATAGGAAACCACTGTGAACGGTGAAGTCACATATAAATCCTTTGGTGTGTCAGGTGAAACACACTACCCAAAAGACTCCAGCGTTCCTGAAACCAGTGTTTGCTCTTTAGTCTACTGTATCAACTCGAAAGCTCACTGAAGCATACAATGAAGCAGAACAAAAAAGGCACAGCAAGGGCATAATTCCATCTGTTGAAATCGTTTGATTATCTGTGTATGGTGGTTAGAATTTCTTCTGGTTGAAAACTGTTGCTGGGCGCCTTCGGAACACAGTATTTATGAGTTAACAATAAGTGCAACAACAACTTTTAGAAAGACATACATGAGAACCAGATAGCATCTCATATCTTCAGTTCAAAGAGCTACATCTGTACTTTCAGTAGTACATGCGTTACTCTGCACGTAAAACAAGATATGTCGAAACATCGCTATCTCTGATTCTGCCTTCAATGGCAATGCCACCGGTCACTATCTCCCACAATGTATGCCATCACCGCACGGACAGGGAAGAGAAAGCAATAACTTCTATTATAATTGCTAGAAATTGTGATGTTCTCTCCTGTTTCAAATAATGATGCTTTGCCTGATATAATTTCTAAGCTAGGTCTCTTTGAAAACACGGTATTTTCAGAGTTTCACAGTGAATTACCAAGAAACAACATAGGAAACCACTGTGAACGGTGAAGTCACATATAGATCCTTTGGTGTGTCAGGTGAAACACACTACCCAAAAGACTCCAGCGTTCCTGAAACCAGTGTTTGCTCTTTAGTCTACTGTATCAACTCGAAAGCTCACTGAAGCATACAATGAAGCAGAACAACAACGGCACAGCAAGGGCATAATGCCATCTGTTGAAATCGTTTGATTATCTGCATATGGTGGTTAGAATTTCATCTGGTTGAAAACTGTTGCTGGCCTGCTTCGGAACACAGTCTTTATGAGTTAAAAATAAAGGCAACATCAACTTTTAGAAAGACATACATGAGAACCAGATAGCATCTAATATCTTCAGTTCAAAGAGCTACATCTGTACTTTCAGTAGTACATGCGTTACTTTGCACGGAAAACAAGATATGTCCAAACATCGTTATCTCTGATTCTGCCTTCAATGGCAATGCCACCAGTCACTATCTCCCACAATGAATGCTATCACCGAACGGACAGGGAAGAGAAAGCCATAACTTCTGTTATAATTGCTAGAAATTGTGATGTTCTCTCCTGTTTCAAAGAATGATGCTTTGCCTGATATAATTTCTAAGCTAGGTCTCTTTGAAAACACGGTATTTTCAGAGTTTCACAGTGAATTACCAAGAAACAACATAGGAAACCACTGGGAACGGTGAAGTCACATATAGATCCTTTGGTGTGTCAGGTGAAGCACACTACCCAAAAGACTCCAGCGTTCTTGAAACCAGTGTTTGCTCTTTAGTCTACTGTATCAACTCGAAAGCTCACTGAAGCATACAATGAAGCAGAACAACAACGGCACAGCAAGGGCATAATTCCATGTGTTGAAATCGTTTGATTATCTGTATATGGTGGTTAGAATTTCATCTGGTTGAAAACTGTTGCTGGCCTCCTTCGGAACACAGTCTTTATGAGTTAACAATAAGTGCAACAACAACTTTTAGAAAGACATACATGAGAACCAGATAGCATCTCATATCTTCAGTTCAAAGAGCTACATCTGTACTTTCAGTAGTACATACGTTACTCTGCACGGAAAACAAGATATGTCGAAACATCGCTATCTCTGATTCTGCCTTCAATGGCAATGCCAGCAGTCACTATCTCCCACAATGAATGTCATCACCGCACGGACAGGGAAGAGAAAGCAATAACTTCTGTTATAATTGCTAGAAATTGTGATGTTCTCTCCTGTTTCAAAGAATGATGCTTTGCCTGATATAATTTCTAAGCTAGGTCTCTTTGAAAACACGGTATTTTCAGAGTTTCACAGTGAATTACCAAGAAACAACATAGGAAACCACTGTGAACGGTGAAGTCACATATAAATCCTTTGGTGTGTCAGGTGAAACACACTACCCAAAAGACTCCAGCGTTCCTGAAACCAGTGTTTGCTCTTTAGTCTACTGTATCAACTCGAAAGCTCACTGAAGCATACAATGAAGCAGAACAACAACGGCACAGCAAGGGCATAATTCCATCTGTTGAAATCGTTTGATTATCTGTATATGGTGGTTAGAATTTCATCTGGTTGAAAACTGTTGCTGGCCTGCTTCGGAACACAGTCTTTATGAGTTAAAAATAAAGGGAACATCAACTTTTAGAAAGACATACATGAGAACCAGATAGCATCTAATATCTTCAGTTCAAAGAGCTACATCTGTACTTTCAGTAGTACATGCGTTACTTTGCACGGAAAACAAGATATGTCGAAACATCGCTATCTCTGATTCTGCCTTCAATGGCAATGCCAGCAGTCACTATCTCCCACAATGAATGTCATCACCGCACGGACAGGGAAGAGAAAGCAATAACTTCTGTTATAATTGCTAGAAATTGTGATGTTCTCTCCTGTTTCAAAGAATGATGCTTTGCCTGATATAATTTCTAAGCTAGGTCTCTTTGAAAACACGGTATTTTCAGAGTTTCACAGTGAATTACCAAGAAACAACATAGGAAACCACTGTGAACGGTGAAGTCACATATAAATCCTTTGGTGTGTCAGGTGAAACACACTACCCAAAAGACTCCAGCGTTCCTGAAACCAGTGTTTGCTCTTTAGTCTACTGTATCAACTCGAAAGCTCACTGAAGCATACAATGAAGCAGAACAAAAAAGGCACAGCAAGGGCATAATTCCATCTGTTGAAATCGTTTGATTATCTGTATATGGTGGTTAGAATTTCATCTGGTTGAAAACTGTTGCTGGCCTGCTTCGGAACACAGTCTTTATGAGTTAAAAATAAAGGGAACATCAACTTTTAGAAAGACATACATGAGAACCAGATAGCATCTAATATCTTCAGTTCAAAGAGCTACATCTGTACTTTCAGTAGTACATGCGTTACTTTGCACGGAAAACAAGATATGTCCAAACATCGTTATCTCTGATTCTGCCTTCAATGGCAATGCCACCAGTCACTATCTCCCACAATGAATGTTATCACCGAATGGACAGGGAAGAGAAAGCAATAACTTCTGTTATAATTGCTAGAAATTGTGATGTTCTCTCCTGTTTCAAAGAATGATGCTTTGCCTGATATAATTTCTAAGCTAGGTCTCTTTGAAAACACGGTATTTTCAGAGTTTCACAGTGAATTACCAAGAAACAACATAGGAAACCACTGGGAACGGTGAAGTCACATATAGATCATTTGGTGTGTCAGGTGAAGCACACTACCCAAAAGACTCCAGCGTTCTTGAAACCAGTGTTTGCTCTTTAGTCTACTGTATCAACTCGAAAGCTCACTGAAGCATACAATGAAGCAGAACAACAACGGCACAGCAAGGGCATAATTCCATGTGTTGAAATCGTTTGATTATCTGTATATGGTGGTTAGAATTTCATCTGGTTGAAAACTGTTGCTGGCCTCCTTCGGAACACAGTCTTTATGAGTTAACAATAAGTGCAACAACAACTTTTAGAAAGACATACATGAGAACCAGATAGCATCTCATATCTTCAGTTCAAAGAGCTACATCTGTACTTTCAGTAGTACATACGTTACTCTGCACGGAAAACAAGATATGTCGAAACATCGCTATCTCTGATTCTGCCTTCAATGGCAATGCCAGCAGTCACTATCTCCCACAATGAATGTCATCACCGCACGGACAGGGAAGAGAAAGCAATAACTTCTGTTATAATTGCTAGAAATTGTGATGTTCTCTCCTGTTTCAAAGAATGATGCTTTGCCTGATATAATTTCTAAGCTAGGTCTCTTTGAAAACACGGTATTTTCAGAGTTTCACAGTGAATTACCAAGAAACAACATAGGAAACCACTGTGAACGGTGAAGTCACATATAAATCCTTTGGTGTGTCAGGTGAAACACACTACCCAAAAGACTCCAGCGTTCCTGAAACCAGTGTTTGCTCTTTAGTCTACTGTATCAACTCGAAAGCTCACTGAAGCATACAATGAAGCAGAACAAAAAAGGCACAGCAAGGGCATAATTCCATCTGTTGAAATCGTTTGATTATCTGTGTATGGTGGTTAGAATTTCTTCTGGTTGAAAACTGTTGCTGGGCGCCTTCGGAACACAGTATTTATGAGTTAACAATAAGTGCAACAACAACTTTTAGAAAGACATACATGAGAACCAGATAGCATCTCATATCTTCAGTTCAAAGAGCTACATCTGTACTTTCAGTAGTACATGCGTTACTCTGCACGTAAAACAAGATATGTCGAAACATCGCTATCTCTGATTCTGCCTTCAATGGCAATGCCACCGGTCACTATCTCCCACAATGTATGCCATCACCGCACGGACAGGGAAGAGAAAGCAATAACTTCTATTATAATTGCTAGAAATTGTGATGTTCTCTCCTGTTTCAAATAATGATGCTTTGCCTGATATAATTTCTAAGCTAGGTCTCTTTGAAAACACGGTATTTTCAGAGTTTCACAGTGAATTACCAAGAAACAACATAGGAAACCACTGTGAACGGTGAAGTCACCTATAGGTCCTTTTGTGTGTCAGGTGAAGTACACTACCCAAAAGACTCAGGCGTTCTTGAAACCAGTGTTTGCTCTTTAGTCTACTGTATCAACTCGAAAGCTCACTGAAGCATACAATGAAGCAGAACAACAACGGCACAGCAAGGGCATAATTCCATCTGTTGAAATCGTTTGATTATCTGTATATGGTGGTTAGAATTTCATCTGGTTGAAAACTGTTGCTGGCCTGCTTCGGAACACAGTCTTTATGAGTTAAAAATAAAGGGAACATCAACTTTTAGAAAGACATACATGAGAACCAGATAGCATCTAATATCTTCAGTTCAAAGAGCTACATCTGTGCTTTCAGTAGTACATACGTTACTCTGCACGGAAAACAAGATATGTCGAAACATCGCTATCTCTGATTCTGCCTTCAATGGCAATGCCAGCAGTCACTATCTCCCACAATGAATGTCATCACCGCACGGACAGGGAAGAGAAAGCAATAACTTCTGTTATAATTGCTAGAAATTGTGATGTTCTCTCCTGTTTCAAAGAATGATGCTTTGCCTGATATAATTTCTAAGCTAGGTCTCTTTGAAAACACGGTATTTTCAGAGTTTCACAGTGAATTACCAAGAAACAACATAGGAAACCACTGTGAACGGTGAAGTCACATATAAATCCTTTGGTGTGTCAGGTGAAACACACTACCCAAAAGACTCCAGCGTTCCTGAAACCAGTGTTTGCTCTTTAGTCTACTGTATCAACTCGAAAGCTCACTGAAGCATACAATGAAGCAGAACAAAAAAGGCACAGCAAGGGCATAATTCCATCTGTTGAAATCGTTTGATTATCTGTATATGGTGGTTAGAATTTCATCTGGTTGAAAACTGTTGCTGGCCTGCTTCGGAACACAGTCTTTATGAGTTAAAAATAAAGGCAACATCAACTTTTAGAAAGACATACATGAGAACCAGATAGCATCTAATATCTTCAGTTCAAAGAGCTACATCTGTACTTTCAGTAGTACATGCGTTACTTTGCACGGAAAACAAGATATGTCCAAACATCGTTATCTCTGATTCTGCCTTCAATGGCAATGCCACCAGTCACTATCTCCCACAATGAATGCTATCACCGAACGGACAGGGAAGAGAAAGCCATAACTTCTGTTATAATTGCTAGAAATTGTGATGTTCTCTCCTGTTTCAAAGAATGATGCTTTGCCTGATATAATTTCTAAGCTAGGTCTCTTTGAAAACACGGTATTTTCAGAGTTTCACAGTGAATTACCAAGAAACAACATAGGAAACCACTGTGAACGGTGAAGTCACATATAGATCCTTTGGTGTGTCAGGTGAAGCACACTACCCAAAAGACTCCAGCGTTCTTGAAACCAGTGTTTGCTCTTTAGTCTACTGTATCAACTCGAAAGCTCACTGAAGCATACAATGAAGCAGAACAACAACGGCACAGCAAGGGCATAATTCCATGTGTTGAAATCGTTTGATTATCTGTATATGGTGGTTAGAATTTCATCTGGTTGAAAACTGTTGCTGGCCTCCTTCGGAACACAGTCTTTATGAGTTAACAATAAGTGCAACAACAACTTTTAGAAAGACATACATGAGAACCAGATAGCATCTCATATCTTCAGTTCAAAGAGCTACATCTGTACTTTCA
Source organism: Furipterus horrens (assembly GCF_987537825.1). NCBI lineage: Eukaryota > Metazoa > Chordata > Mammalia > Chiroptera > Furipteridae > Furipterus > Furipterus horrens. Next base: position 6,517,038 of record NW_028327188.1, read on the forward strand.
GTAGTACATACGTTACTCTGCACGGAAAACAAGATATGTCGAAACATCGCTATCTCTGATTCTGCCTTCAATGGCAATGCCAGCAGTCACTATCTCCCACAATGAATGTCATCACCGCACGGACAGGGAAGAGAAAGCAATAACTTCTGTTATAATTGCTAGAAATTGTGATGTTCTCTCCTGTTTCAAAGAATGATGCTTTGCCTGATATAATTTCTAAGCTAGGTCTCTTTGAAAACACGGTATTTTCAGAGTTTCACAGTGAATTACCAAGAAACAACATAGGAAACCACTGGGAACGGTGAAGTCACATATAGATCATTTGGTGTGTCAGGTGAAGCACACTACCCAAAAGACTCCAGCCTTCTTGAAACCAGTGTTTGCTCTTTAGTCTACTGTATCAACTCGAAAGCTCACTGAAGCATACAATGAAGCAGAACAACAACGGCACAGCAAGGGCATAATTCCATGTGTTGAAATCGTTTGATTATCTGTATATGGTGGTTAGAATTTCATCTGGTTGAAAACTGTTGCTGGCCTCCTTCGGAACACAGTCTTTATGAGTTAACAATAAGTGCAACAACAACTTTTAGAAAGACATACATGAGAACCAGATAGCATCTCATATCTTCAGTTCAAAGAGCTACATCTGTACTTTCAGTAGTACATACGTTACTCTGCACGGAAAACAAGATATGTCGAAACATCGCTATCTCTGATTCTGCCTTCAATGGCAATGCCAGCAGTCACTATCTCCCACAATGAATGTCATCACCGCACGGACAGGGAAGAGAAAGCAATAACTTCTGTTATAATTGCTAGAAATTGTGATGTTCTCTCCTGTTTCAAAGAATGATGCTTTGCCTGATATAATTTCTAAGCTAGGTCTCTTTGAAAACACGGTATTTTCAGAGTTTCACAGTGAATTACCAAGAAACAACATAGGAAACCACTGTGAACGGTGAAGTCACATATAAATCCTTTGGTGTGTCAGGTGAAACACACTACCCAAAAGACTCCAGCGTTCCTGAAACCAGTGTTTGCTCTTTAGTCTACTGTATCAACTCGAAAGCTCACTGAAGCATACAATGAAGCAGAACAAAAAAGGCACAGCAAGGGCATAATTCCATCTGTTGAAATCGTTTGATTATCTGTGTATGGTGGTTAGAATTTCTTCTGGTTGAAAACTGTTGCTGGGCTCCTTCGGAACACAGTATTTATGAGTTAACAATAAGTGCAACAACAACTTTTAGAAAGACATACATGAGAACCAGATAGCATCTAATATCTTCAGTTCAAAGAGCTACATCTGTACTTTCAGTAGTACATGCGTTACTCTGCCCGGAAAACAAGATATGTCGAGACATCGCTATCTCTGCTTCTGCCTTCAATGGGAATGCCACCCGTCACTATCTCCCACAATGAATGCCATCACCGCCCGGACAGGGAAGAGAAAGCAATAACTTCTGTTATAATTGCTAGAAATTGTGATGTTCTCTCCTGTTTCAAAGAATGATGCTTTGCCTGATATAATTTCTAAGCTAGGTCTCTTTGAAAACACGGTATTTTCAGAGTTTCACAGTGAATTACCAAGAAACAACATAGGAAACCACTGTGAACGGTGAAGTCACATATAAATCCTTTGGTGTGTCAGGTGAAACACACTACCCAAAAGACTCCAGCGTTCCTGAAACCAGTGTTTGCTCTTTAGTCTACTGTATCAACTCGAAAGCTCACTGAAGCATACAATGAAGCAGAACAAAAAAGGCACAGCAAGGGCATAATTCCATCTGTTGAAATCGTTTGATTATCTGTATATGGTGGTTAGAATTTCATCTGGTTGAAAACTGTTGCTGGCCTGCTTCGGAACACAGTCTTTATGAGTTAAAAATAAAGGGAACATCAACTTTTAGAAAGACATACATGAGAACCAGATAGCATCTAATATCTTCAGTTCAAAGAGCTACATCTGTACTTTCAGTAGTACATGCGTTACTTTGCACGGAAAACAAGATATGTCCAAACATCGTTATCTCTGATTCTGCCTTCAATGGCAATGCCACCAGTCACTATCTCCCACAATGAATGTTATCACCGAATGGACAGGGAAGAGAAAGCAATAACTTCTGTTATAATTGCTAGAAATTGTGATGTTCTCTCCTGTTTCAAAGAATGATGCTTTGCCTGATATAATTTCTAAGCTAGGTCTCTTTGAAAACACGGTATTTTCAGAGTTTCACAGTGAATTACCAAGAAACAACATAGGAAACCACTGGGAACGGTGAAGTCACATATAGATCATTTGGTGTGTCAGGTGAAGCACACTACCCAAAAGACTCCAGCGTTCTTGAAACCAGTGTTTGCTCTTTAGTCTACTGTATCAACTCGAAAGCTCACTGAAGCATACAATGAAGCAGAACAACAACGGCACAGCAAGGGCATAATTCCATGTGTTGAAATCGTTTGATTATCTGTATATGGTGGTTAGAATTTCATCTGGTTGAAAACTGTTGCTGGCCTCCTTCGGAACACAGTCTTTATGAGTTAACAATAAGTGCAACAACAACTTTTAGAAAGACATACATGAGAACCAGATAGCATCTCATATCTTCAGTTCAAAGAGCTACATCTGTACTTTCAGTAGTACATACGTTACTCTGCACGGAAAACAAGATATGTCGAAACATCGCTATCTCTGATTCTGCCTTCAATGGCAATGCCAGCAGTCACTATCTCCCACAATGAATGTCATCACCGCACGGACAGGGAAGAGAAAGCAATAACTTCTGTTATAATTGCTAGAAATTGTGATGTTCTCTCCTGTTTCAAAGAATGATGCTTTGCCTGATATAATTTCTAAGCTAGGTCTCTTTGAAAACACGGTATTTTCAGAGTTTCACAGTGAATTACCAAGAAACAACATAGGAAACCACTGTGAACGGTGAAGTCACATATAAATCCTTTGGTGTGTCAGGTGAAACACACTACCCAAAAGACTCCAGCGTTCCTGAAACCAGTGTTTGCTCTTTAGTCTACTGTATCAACTCGAAAGCTCACTGAAGCATACAATGAAGCAGAACAAAAAAGGCACAGCAAGGGCATAATTCCATCTGTTGAAATCGTTTGATTATCTGTGTATGGTGGTTAGAATTTCTTCTGGTTGAAAACTGTTGCTGGGCTCCTTCGGAACACAGTATTTATGAGTTAACAATAAGTGCAACAACAACTTTTAGAAAGACATACATGAGAACCAGATAGCATCTAATATCTTCAGTTCAAAGAGCTACATCTGTACTTTCAGTAGTACATGCGTTACTCTGCCCGGAAAACAAGATATGTCGAGACATCGCTATCTCTGCTTCTGCCTTCAATGGGAATGCCACCCGTCACTATCTCCCACAATGAATGCCATCACCGCCCGGACAGGGAAGAGAAAGCAATAACTTCTGTTATAATTGCTAGAAATTGTGATGTTCTCTCCTGTTTCAAAGAATGATGCTTTGCCTGATATAATTTCTAAGCTAGGTCTCTTTGAAAACACGGTATTTTCAGAGTTTCACAGTGAATTACCAAGAAACAACATAGGAAACCACTGTGAACGGTGAAGTCACATATAAATCCTTTGGTGTGTCAGGTGAAACACACTACCCAAAAGACTCCAGCGTTCCTGAAACCAGTGTTTGCTCTTTAGTCTACTGTATCAACTCGAAAGCTCACTGAAGCATACAATGAAGCAGAACAAAAAAGGCACAGCAAGGGCATAATTCCATCTGTTGAAATCGTTTGATTATCTGTATATGGTGGTTAGAATTTCATCTGGTTGAAAACTGTTGCTGGCCTGCTTCGGAACACAGTCTTTATGAGTTAAAAATAAAGGGAACATCAACTTTTAGAAAGACATACATGAGAACCAGATAGCATCTAATATCTTCAGTTCAAAGAGCTACATCTGTACTTTCAGTAGTACATGCGTTACTTTGCACGGAAAACAAGATATGTCCAAACATCGTTATCTCTGATTCTGCCTTCAATGGCAATGCCACCAGTCACTATCTCCCACAATGAATGTTATCACCGAATGGACAGGGAAGAGAAAGCAATAACTTCTGTTATAATTGCTAGAAATTGTGATGTTCTCTCCTGTTTCAAAGAATGATGCTTTGCCTGATATAATTTCTAAGCTAGGTCTCTTTGAAAACACGGTATTTTCAGAGTTTCACAGTGAATTACCAAGAAACAACATAGGAAACCACTGGGAACGGTGAAGTCACATATAGATCATTTGGTGTGTCAGGTGAAGCACACTACCCAAAAGACTCCAGCGTTCTTGAAACCAGTGTTTGCTCTTTAGTCTACTGTATCAACTCGAAAGCTCACTGAAGCATACAATGAAGCAGAACAACAACGGCACAGCAAGGGCATAATTCCATGTGTTGAAATCGTTTGATTATCTGTATATGGTGGTTAGAATTTCATCTGGTTGAAAACTGTTGCTGGCCTCCTTCGGAACACAGTCTTTATGAGTTAACAATAAGTGCAACAACAACTTTTAGAAAGACATACATGAGAACCAGATAGCATCTCATATCTTCAGTTCAAAGAGCTACATCTGTACTTTCAGTAGTACATACGTTACTCTGCACGGAAAACAAGATATGTCGAAACATCGCTATCTCTGATTCTGCCTTCAATGGCAATGCCAGCAGTCACTATCTCCCACAATGAATGTCATCACCGCACGGACAGGGAAGAGAAAGCAATAACTTCTGTTATAATTGCTAGAAATTGTGATGTTCTCTCCTGTTTCAAAGAATGATGCTTTGCCTGATATAATTTCTAAGCTAGGTCTCTTTGAAAACACGGTATTTTCAGAGTTTCACAGTGAATTACCAAGAAACAACATAGGAAACCACTGTGAACGGTGAAGTCACATATAAATCCTTTGGTGTGTCAGGTGAAACACACTACCCAAAAGACTCCAGCGTTCCTGAAACCAGTGTTTGCTCTTTAGTCTACTGTATCAACTCGAAAGCTCACTGAAGCATACAATGAAGCAGAACAAAAAAGGCACAGCAAGGGCATAATTCCATCTGTTGAAATCGTTTGATTATCTGTGTATGGTGGTTAGAATTTCTTCTGGTTGAAAACTGTTGCTGGGCTCCTTCGGAACACAGTATTTATGAGTTAACAATAAGTGCAACAACAACTTTTAGAAAGACATACATGAGAACCAGATAGCATCTAATATCTTCAGTTCAAAGAGCTACATCTGTACTTTCAGTAGTACATGCGTTACTCTGCCCGGAAAACAAGATATGTCGAGACATCGCTATCTCTGCTTCTGCCTTCAATGGGAATGCCACCCGTCACTATCTCCCACAATGAATGCCATCACCGCCCGGACAGGGAAGAGAAAGCAATAACTTCTGTTATAATTGCTAGAAATTGTGATGTTCTCTCCTGTTTCAAAGAATGATGCTTTGCCTGATATAATTTCTAAGCTAGGTCTCTTTGAAAACACGGTATTTTCAGAGTTTCACAGTGAATTACCAAGAAACAACATAGGAAACCACTGTGAACGGTGAAGTCACATATAAATCCTTTGGTGTGTCAGGTGAAACACACTACCCAAAAGACTCCAGCGTTCCTGAAACCAGTGTTTGCTCTTTAGTCTACTGTATCAACTCGAAAGCTCACTGAAGCATACAATGAAGCAGAACAACAACGGCACAGCAAGGGCATAATTCCATCTGTTGAAATCGTTTGATTATCTGTATATGGTGGTTAGAATTTCATCTGGTTGAAAACTGTTGCTGGCCTCCTTCGGAACACAGTCTTTATGAGTTAACAATAAGTGCAACAACAACTTTTAGAAAGACATACATGAGAACCAGATAGCATCTCATATCTTCAGTTCAAAGAGCTACATCTGTACTTTCAGTAGTACATACGTTACTCTGCACGGAAAACAAGATATGTCGAAACATCGCTATCTCTGATTCTGCCTTCAATGGCAATGCCAGCAGTCACTATCTCCCACAATGAATGTCATCACCGCACGGACAGGGAAGAGAAAGCAATAACTTCTGTTATAATTGCTAGAAATTGTGATGTTCTCTCCTGTTTCAAAGAATGATGCTTTGCCTGATATAATTTCTAAGCTAGGTCTCTTTGAAAACACGGTATTTTCAGAGTTTCACAGTGAATTACCAAGAAACAACATAGGAAACCACTGTGAACGGTGAAGTCACATATAAATCCTTTGGTGTGTCAGGTGAAACACACTACCCAAAAGACTCCAGCGTTCCTGAAACCAGTGTTTGCTCTTTAGTCTACTGTATCAACTCGAAAGCTCACTGAAGCATACAATGAAGCAGAACAAAAAAGGCACAGCAAGGGCATAATTCCATCTGTTGAAATCGTTTGATTATCTGTGTATGGTGGTTAGAATTTCTTCTGGTTGAAAACTGTTGCTGGGCGCCTTCGGAACACAGTATTTATGAGTTAACAATAAGTGCAACAACAACTTTTAGAAAGACATACATGAGAACCAGATAGCATCTCATATCTTCAGTTCAAAGAGCTACATCTGTACTTTCAGTAGTACATGCGTTACTCTGCACGTAAAACAAGATATGTCGAAACATCGCTATCTCTGATTCTGCCTTCAATGGCAATGCCACCGGTCACTATCTCCCACAATGTATGCCATCACCGCACGGACAGGGAAGAGAAAGCAATAACTTCTATTATAATTGCTAGAAATTGTGATGTTCTCTCCTGTTTCAAATAATGATGCTTTGCCTGATATAATTTCTAAGCTAGGTCTCTTTGAAAACACGGTATTTTCAGAGTTTCACAGTGAATTACCAAGAAACAACATAGGAAACCACTGTGAACGGTGAAGTCACATATAGATCCTTTGGTGTGTCAGGTGAAACACACTACCCAAAAGACTCCAGCGTTCCTGAAACCAGTGTTTGCTCTTTAGTCTACTGTATCAACTCGAAAGCTCACTGAAGCATACAATGAAGCAGAACAACAACGGCACAGCAAGGGCATAATGCCATCTGTTGAAATCGTTTGATTATCTGCATATGGTGGTTAGAATTTCATCTGGTTGAAAACTGTTGCTGGCCTGCTTCGGAACACAGTCTTTATGAGTTAAAAATAAAGGCAACATCAACTTTTAGAAAGACATACATGAGAACCAGATAGCATCTAATATCTTCAGTTCAAAGAGCTACATCTGTACTTTCAGTAGTACATGCGTTACTTTGCACGGAAAACAAGATATGTCCAAACATCGTTATCTCTGATTCTGCCTTCAATGGCAATGCCACCAGTCACTATCTCCCACAATGAATGCTATCACCGAACGGACAGGGAAGAGAAAGCCATAACTTCTGTTATAATTGCTAGAAATTGTGATGTTCTCTCCTGTTTCAAAGAATGATGCTTTGCCTGATATAATTTCTAAGCTAGGTCTCTTTGAAAACACGGTATTTTCAGAGTTTCACAGTGAATTACCAAGAAACAACATAGGAAACCACTGGGAACGGTGAAGTCACATATAGATCCTTTGGTGTGTCAGGTGAAGCACACTACCCAAAAGACTCCAGCGTTCTTGAAACCAGTGTTTGCTCTTTAGTCTACTGTATCAACTCGAAAGCTCACTGAAGCATACAATGAAGCAGAACAACAACGGCACAGCAAGGGCATAATTCCATGTGTTGAAATCGTTTGATTATCTGTATATGGTGGTTAGAATTTCATCTGGTTGAAAACTGTTGCTGGCCTCCTTCGGAACACAGTCTTTATGAGTTAACAATAAGTGCAACAACAACTTTTAGAAAGACATACATGAGAACCAGATAGCATCTCATATCTTCAGTTCAAAGAGCTACATCTGTACTTTCAGTAGTACATACGTTACTCTGCACGGAAAACAAGATATGTCGAAACATCGCTATCTCTGATTCTGCCTTCAATGGCAATGCCAGCAGTCACTATCTCCCACAATGAATGTCATCACCGCACGGACAGGGAAGAGAAAGCAATAACTTCTGTTATAATTGCTAGAAATTGTGATGTTCTCTCCTGTTTCAAAGAATGATGCTTTGCCTGATATAATTTCTAAGCTAGGTCTCTTTGAAAACACGGTATTTTCAGAGTTTCACAGTGAATTACCAAGAAACAACATAGGAAACCACTGTGAACGGTGAAGTCACATATAAATCCTTTGGTGTGTCAGGTGAAACACACTACCCAAAAGACTCCAGCGTTCCTGAAACCAGTGTTTGCTCTTTAGTCTACTGTATCAACTCGAAAGCTCACTGAAGCATACAATGAAGCAGAACAACAACGGCACAGCAAGGGCATAATTCCATCTGTTGAAATCGTTTGATTATCTGTATATGGTGGTTAGAATTTCATCTGGTTGAAAACTGTTGCTGGCCTGCTTCGGAACACAGTCTTTATGAGTTAAAAATAAAGGGAACATCAACTTTTAGAAAGACATACATGAGAACCAGATAGCATCTAATATCTTCAGTTCAAAGAGCTACATCTGTACTTTCAGTAGTACATGCGTTACTTTGCACGGAAAACAAGATATGTCGAAACATCGCTATCTCTGATTCTGCCTTCAATGGCAATGCCAGCAGTCACTATCTCCCACAATGAATGTCATCACCGCACGGACAGGGAAGAGAAAGCAATAACTTCTGTTATAATTGCTAGAAATTGTGATGTTCTCTCCTGTTTCAAAGAATGATGCTTTGCCTGATATAATTTCTAAGCTAGGTCTCTTTGAAAACACGGTATTTTCAGAGTTTCACAGTGAATTACCAAGAAACAACATAGGAAACCACTGTGAACGGTGAAGTCACATATAAATCCTTTGGTGTGTCAGGTGAAACACACTACCCAAAAGACTCCAGCGTTCCTGAAACCAGTGTTTGCTCTTTAGTCTACTGTATCAACTCGAAAGCTCACTGAAGCATACAATGAAGCAGAACAAAAAAGGCACAGCAAGGGCATAATTCCATCTGTTGAAATCGTTTGATTATCTGTATATGGTGGTTAGAATTTCATCTGGTTGAAAACTGTTGCTGGCCTGCTTCGGAACACAGTCTTTATGAGTTAAAAATAAAGGGAACATCAACTTTTAGAAAGACATACATGAGAACCAGATAGCATCTAATATCTTCAGTTCAAAGAGCTACATCTGTACTTTCAGTAGTACATGCGTTACTTTGCACGGAAAACAAGATATGTCCAAACATCGTTATCTCTGATTCTGCCTTCAATGGCAATGCCACCAGTCACTATCTCCCACAATGAATGTTATCACCGAATGGACAGGGAAGAGAAAGCAATAACTTCTGTTATAATTGCTAGAAATTGTGATGTTCTCTCCTGTTTCAAAGAATGATGCTTTGCCTGATATAATTTCTAAGCTAGGTCTCTTTGAAAACACGGTATTTTCAGAGTTTCACAGTGAATTACCAAGAAACAACATAGGAAACCACTGGGAACGGTGAAGTCACATATAGATCATTTGGTGTGTCAGGTGAAGCACACTACCCAAAAGACTCCAGCGTTCTTGAAACCAGTGTTTGCTCTTTAGTCTACTGTATCAACTCGAAAGCTCACTGAAGCATACAATGAAGCAGAACAACAACGGCACAGCAAGGGCATAATTCCATGTGTTGAAATCGTTTGATTATCTGTATATGGTGGTTAGAATTTCATCTGGTTGAAAACTGTTGCTGGCCTCCTTCGGAACACAGTCTTTATGAGTTAACAATAAGTGCAACAACAACTTTTAGAAAGACATACATGAGAACCAGATAGCATCTCATATCTTCAGTTCAAAGAGCTACATCTGTACTTTCAGTAGTACATACGTTACTCTGCACGGAAAACAAGATATGTCGAAACATCGCTATCTCTGATTCTGCCTTCAATGGCAATGCCAGCAGTCACTATCTCCCACAATGAATGTCATCACCGCACGGACAGGGAAGAGAAAGCAATAACTTCTGTTATAATTGCTAGAAATTGTGATGTTCTCTCCTGTTTCAAAGAATGATGCTTTGCCTGATATAATTTCTAAGCTAGGTCTCTTTGAAAACACGGTATTTTCAGAGTTTCACAGTGAATTACCAAGAAACAACATAGGAAACCACTGTGAACGGTGAAGTCACATATAAATCCTTTGGTGTGTCAGGTGAAACACACTACCCAAAAGACTCCAGCGTTCCTGAAACCAGTGTTTGCTCTTTAGTCTACTGTATCAACTCGAAAGCTCACTGAAGCATACAATGAAGCAGAACAAAAAAGGCACAGCAAGGGCATAATTCCATCTGTTGAAATCGTTTGATTATCTGTGTATGGTGGTTAGAATTTCTTCTGGTTGAAAACTGTTGCTGGGCGCCTTCGGAACACAGTATTTATGAGTTAACAATAAGTGCAACAACAACTTTTAGAAAGACATACATGAGAACCAGATAGCATCTCATATCTTCAGTTCAAAGAGCTACATCTGTACTTTCAGTAGTACATGCGTTACTCTGCACGTAAAACAAGATATGTCGAAACATCGCTATCTCTGATTCTGCCTTCAATGGCAATGCCACCGGTCACTATCTCCCACAATGTATGCCATCACCGCACGGACAGGGAAGAGAAAGCAATAACTTCTATTATAATTGCTAGAAATTGTGATGTTCTCTCCTGTTTCAAATAATGATGCTTTGCCTGATATAATTTCTAAGCTAGGTCTCTTTGAAAACACGGTATTTTCAGAGTTTCACAGTGAATTACCAAGAAACAACATAGGAAACCACTGTGAACGGTGAAGTCACCTATAGGTCCTTTTGTGTGTCAGGTGAAGTACACTACCCAAAAGACTCAGGCGTTCTTGAAACCAGTGTTTGCTCTTTAGTCTACTGTATCAACTCGAAAGCTCACTGAAGCATACAATGAAGCAGAACAACAACGGCACAGCAAGGGCATAATTCCATCTGTTGAAATCGTTTGATTATCTGTATATGGTGGTTAGAATTTCATCTGGTTGAAAACTGTTGCTGGCCTGCTTCGGAACACAGTCTTTATGAGTTAAAAATAAAGGGAACATCAACTTTTAGAAAGACATACATGAGAACCAGATAGCATCTAATATCTTCAGTTCAAAGAGCTACATCTGTGCTTTCAGTAGTACATACGTTACTCTGCACGGAAAACAAGATATGTCGAAACATCGCTATCTCTGATTCTGCCTTCAATGGCAATGCCAGCAGTCACTATCTCCCACAATGAATGTCATCACCGCACGGACAGGGAAGAGAAAGCAATAACTTCTGTTATAATTGCTAGAAATTGTGATGTTCTCTCCTGTTTCAAAGAATGATGCTTTGCCTGATATAATTTCTAAGCTAGGTCTCTTTGAAAACACGGTATTTTCAGAGTTTCACAGTGAATTACCAAGAAACAACATAGGAAACCACTGTGAACGGTGAAGTCACATATAAATCCTTTGGTGTGTCAGGTGAAACACACTACCCAAAAGACTCCAGCGTTCCTGAAACCAGTGTTTGCTCTTTAGTCTACTGTATCAACTCGAAAGCTCACTGAAGCATACAATGAAGCAGAACAAAAAAGGCACAGCAAGGGCATAATTCCATCTGTTGAAATCGTTTGATTATCTGTATATGGTGGTTAGAATTTCATCTGGTTGAAAACTGTTGCTGGCCTGCTTCGGAACACAGTCTTTATGAGTTAAAAATAAAGGCAACATCAACTTTTAGAAAGACATACATGAGAACCAGATAGCATCTAATATCTTCAGTTCAAAGAGCTACATCTGTACTTTCAGTAGTACATGCGTTACTTTGCACGGAAAACAAGATATGTCCAAACATCGTTATCTCTGATTCTGCCTTCAATGGCAATGCCACCAGTCACTATCTCCCACAATGAATGCTATCACCGAACGGACAGGGAAGAGAAAGCCATAACTTCTGTTATAATTGCTAGAAATTGTGATGTTCTCTCCTGTTTCAAAGAATGATGCTTTGCCTGATATAATTTCTAAGCTAGGTCTCTTTGAAAACACGGTATTTTCAGAGTTTCACAGTGAATTACCAAGAAACAACATAGGAAACCACTGTGAACGGTGAAGTCACATATAGATCCTTTGGTGTGTCAGGTGAAGCACACTACCCAAAAGACTCCAGCGTTCTTGAAACCAGTGTTTGCTCTTTAGTCTACTGTATCAACTCGAAAGCTCACTGAAGCATACAATGAAGCAGAACAACAACGGCACAGCAAGGGCATAATTCCATGTGTTGAAATCGTTTGATTATCTGTATATGGTGGTTAGAATTTCATCTGGTTGAAAACTGTTGCTGGCCTCCTTCGGAACACAGTCTTTATGAGTTAACAATAAGTGCAACAACAACTTTTAGAAAGACATACATGAGAACCAGATAGCATCTCATATCTTCAGTTCAAAGAGCTACATCTGTACTTTCAGTAGTACATACGTTACTCTGCACGGAAAACAAGATATGTCGAAACATCGCTATCTCTGATTCTGCCTTCAATGGCAATGCCAGCAGTCACTATCTCCCACAATGAATGTCATCACCGCACGGACAGGGAAGAGAAAGCAATAACTTCTGTTATAATTGCTAGAAATTGTGATGTTCTCTCCTGTTTCAAAGAATGATGCTTTGCCTGATATAATTTCTAAGCTAGGTCTCTTTGAAAACACGGTATTTTCAGAGTTTCACAGTGAATTACCAAGAAACAACATAGGAAACCACTGTGAACGGTGAAGTCACATATAAATCCTTTGGTGTGTCAGGTGAAACACACTACCCAAAAGACTCCAGCGTTCCTGAAACCAGTGTTTGCTCTTTAGTCTACTGTATCAACTCGAAAGCTCACTGAAGCATACAATGAAGCAGAACAAAAAAGGCACAGCAAGGGCATGATTCCATCTGTTGAAATCGTTTGATTATCTGTATATGGTGGTTAGAATTTCATCTGGTTGAAAACTGTTGCTGGCCTGCTTCGGAACACAGTCTTTATGAGTTAAAAATAAAGGGAACATCAACTTTTAGAAAGACATACATGAGAACCAGATAGCATCTAATATCTTCAGTTCAAAGAGCTACATCTGTACTTTCAGTAGTACATGCGTTACTTTGCACGGAAAACAAGATATGTCCAAACATCGTTATCTCTGATTCTGCCTTCAATGGCAATGCCACCAGTCACTATCTCCCACAATGAATGTTATCACCGAATGGACAGGGAAGAGAAAGCAATAACTTCTGTTATAATTGCTAGAAATTGTGATGTTCTCTCCTGTTTCAAAGAATGATGCTTTGCCTGATATAATTTCTAAGCTAGGTCTCTTTGAAAACACGGTATTTTCAGAGTTTCACAGTGAATTACCAAGAAACAACATAGGAAACCACTGGGAACGGTGAAGTCACATATAGATCATTTGGTGTGTCAGGTGAAGCACACTACCCAAAAGACTCCAGCGTTCTTGAAACCAGTGTTTGCTCTTTAGTCTACTGTATCAACTCGAAAGCTCACTGAAGCATACAATGAAGCAGAACAACAACGGCACAGCAAGGGCATAATTCCATGTGTTGAAATCGTTTGATTATCTGTATATGGTGGTTAGAATTTCATCTGGTTGAAAACTGTTGCTGGCCTCCTTCGGAACACAGTCTTTATGAGTTAACAATAAGTGCAACAACAACTTTTAGAAAGACATACATGAGAACCAGATAGCATCTCATATCTTCAGTTCAAAGAGCTACATCTGTACTTTCAGTAGTACATACGTTACTCTGCACGGAAAACAAGATATGTCGAAACATCGCTATCTCTGATTCTGCCTTCAATGGCAATGCCAGCAGTCACTATCTCCCACAATGAATGTCATCACCGCACGGACAGGGAAGAGAAAGCAATAACTTCTGTTATAATTGCTAGAAATTGTGATGTTCTCTCCTGTTTCAAAGAATGATGCTTTGCCTGATATAATTTCTAAGCTAGGTCTCTTTGAAAACACGGTATTTTCAGAGTTTCACAGTGAATTACCAAGAAACAACATAGGAAACCACTGTGAACGGTGAAGTCACATATAAATCCTTTGGTGTGTCAGGTGAAACACACTACCCAAAAGACTCCAGCGTTCCTGAAACCAGTGTTTGCTCTTTAGTCTACTGTATCAACTCGAAAGCTCACTGAAGCATACAATGAAGCAGAACAAAAAAGGCACAGCAAGGGCATAATTCCATCTGTTGAAATCGTTTGATTATCTGTGTATGGTGGTTAGAATTTCTTCTGGTTGAAAACTGTTGCTGGGCGCCTTCGGAACACAGTATTTATGAGTTAACAATAAGTGCAACAACAACTTTTAGAAAGACATACATGAGAACCAGATAGCATCTCATATCTTCAGTTCAAAGAGCTACATCTGTACTTTCAGTAGTACATGCGTTACTCTGCACGTAAAACAAGATATGTCGAAACATCGCTATCTCTGATTCTGCCTTCAATGGCAATGCCACCGGTCACTATCTCCCACAATGTATGCCATCACCGCACGGACAGGGAAGAGAAAGCAATAACTTCTATTATAATTGCTAGAAATTGTGATGTTCTCTCCTGTTTCAAATAATGATGCTTTGCCTGATATAATTTCTAAGCTAGGTCTCTTTGAAAACACGGTATTTTCAGAGTTTCACAGTGAATTACCAAGAAACAACATAGGAAACCACTGTGAACGGTGAAGTCACCTATAGGTCCTTTTGTGTGTCAGGTGAAGTACACTACCCAAAAGACTCAGGCGTTCTTGAAACCAGTGTTTGCTCTTTAGTCTACTGTATCAACTCGAAAGCTCACTGAAGCATACAATGAAGCAGAACAACAACGGCACAGCAAGGGCATAATTCCATCTGTTGAAATCGTTTGATTATCTGTATATGGTGGTTAGAATTTCATCTGGTTGAAAACTGTTGCTGGCCTGCTTCGGAACACAGTCTTTATGAGTTAAAAATAAAGGGAACATCAACTTTTAGAAAGACATACATGAGAACCAGATAGCATCTAATATCTTCAGTTCAAAGAGCTACATCTGTGCTTTCAGTAGTACATACGTTACTCTGCACGGAAAACAAGATATGTCGAAACATCGCTATCTCTGATTCTGCCTTCAATGGCAATGCCAGCAGTCACTATCTCCCACAATGAATGTCATCACCGCACGGACAGGGAAGAGAAAGCAATAACTTCTGTTATAATTGCTAGAAATTGTGATGTTCTCTCCTGTTTCAAAGAATGATGCTTTGCCTGATATAATTTCTAAGCTAGGTCTCTTTGAAAACACGGTATTTTCAGAGTTTCACAGTGAATTACCAAGAAACAACATAGGAAACCACTGTGAACGGTGAAGTCACATATAAATCCTTTGGTGTGTCAGGTGAAACACACTACCCAAAAGACTCCAGCGTTCCTGAAACCAGTGTTTGCTCTTTAGTCTACTGTATCAACTCGAAAGCTCACTGAAGCATACAATGAAGCAGAACAAAAAAGGCACAGCAAGGGCATAATTCCATCTGTTGAAATCGTTTGATTATCTGTGTATGGTGGTTAGAATTTCTTCTGGTTGAAAACTGTTGCTGGGCGCGTTCGGAACACAGTATTTATGAGTTAACAATAAGTGCAACAACAACTTTTAGAAAGACATACATGAGAACCAGATAGCATCTCATATCTTCAGTTCAAAGAGCTACATCTGTACTTTCAGTTGTACATGCGTTACTCTGCCCGGAAAACAAGATATGTCGAGACATCGCTATCTCTGCTTCTGCCTTCAATGGGAATGCCACCCGTCACTATCTCCCACAATGAATGTCATCACCGCCCGGACAGGGAAGAGAAAGCAATAACTTCTGTTATAATTGCTAGAAATTGTGATGTTCTCTCCTGTTTCAAAGAATGATGCTTTGCCTGATATAATTTCTAAGCTAGGTCTCTTTGAAAACACGGTATTTTCAGAGTTTCACAGTGAATTACCAAGAAACAACATAGGAAACCACTGGGAACGGTGAAGTCACATATAGATCCTTTGGTGTGTCAGGTGAAGCACACTACCCAAAAGACTCCAGCGTTCTTGAAACCAGTGTTTGCTCTTTAGTCTACTGTATCAACTCGAAAGCTCACTGAAGCATACAATGAAGCAGAACAACAACGGCACAGCAAGGGCATAATTCCATCTGTTGAAATCGTTTGATTATCTGTATATGGTGGTTAGAATTTCATCTGGTTGAAAACTGTTGCTGGCCTCCTTCGGAACACAGACTTTATGAGTTAACAATAAGTGCAACAACAACTTTTAGAAAGACATACATGAGAACCAGATAGCATCTCATATCTTCAGTTCAAAGAGCTACATCTGTACTTTCAGTAGTACATGCGTTACTCTGCACGTAAAACAAGATATGTCGAAACATCGCTATCTCTGATTCTGCCTTCAATGGCAATGCCACCGGTCACTATCTCCCACAATGTATGCCATCACCGCACGGACAGGGAAGAGAAAGCAATAACTTCTGTTATAATTGCTAGAAATTGTGATGTTCTCTCCTGTTTCAAAGAATGATGCTTTGCCTGATATAATTTCTAAGCTAGGTCTCTTTGAAAACACGGTATTTTCAGAGTTTCACAGTGAATTACCAAGAAACAACATAGGAAACCACTGTGAACGGTGAAGTCACATATAAATCCTTTGGTGTGTCAGGTGAAACACACTACCCAAAAGACTCCAGCGTTCCTGAAACCAGTGTTTGCTCTTTAGTCTACTGTATCAACTCGAAAGCTCACTGAAGCATACAATGAAGCAGAACAAAAAAGGCACAGCAAGGGCATAATTCCATCTGTTGAAATCGTTTGATTATCTGTATATGGTGGTTAGAATTTCATCTGGTTGAAAACTGTTGCTGGCCTGCTTCGGAACACAGTCTTTATGAGTTAAAAATAAAGGGAACATCAACTTTTAGAAAGACATACATGAGAACCAGATAGCATCTAATATCTTCAGTTCAAAGAGCTACATCTGTACTTTCAGTAGTACATGCGTTACTTTGCACGGAAAACAAGATATGTCCAAACATCGTTATCTCTGATTCTGCCTTCAATGGCAATGCCACCAGTCACTATCTCCCACAATGAATGTTATCACCGAATGGACAGGGAAGAGAAAGCAATAACTTCTGTTATAATTGCTAGAAATTGTGATGTTCTCTCCTGTTTCAAAGAATGATGCTTTGCCTGATATAATTTCTAAGCTAGGTCTCTTTGAAAACACGGTATTTTCAGAGTTTCACAGTGAATTACCAAGAAACAACATAGGAAACCACTGGGAACGGTGAAGTCACATATAGATCATTTGGTGTGTCAGGTGAAGCACACTACCCAAAAGACTCCAGCGTTCTTGAAACCAGTGTTTGCTCTTTAGTCTACTGTATCAACTCGAAAGCTCACTGAAGCATACAATGAAGCAGAACAACAACGGCACAGCAAGGGCATAATTCCATGTGTTGAAATCGTTTGATTATCTGTATATGGTGGTTAGAATTTCATCTGGTTGAAAACTGTTGCTGGCCTCCTTCGGAACACAGTCTTTATGAGTTAACAATAAGTGCAACAACAACTTTTAGAAAGACATACATGAGAACCAGATAGCATCTCATATCTTCAGTTCAAAGAGCTACATCTGTACTTTCAGTAGTACATACGTTACTCTGCACGGAAAACAAGATATGTCGAAACATCGCTATCTCTGATTCTGCCTTCAATGGCAATGCCAGCAGTCACTATCTCCCACAATGAATGTCATCACCGCACGGACAGGGAAGAGAAAGCAATAACTTCTGTTATAATTGCTAGAAATTGTGATGTTCTCTCCTGTTTCAAAGAATGATGCTTTGCCTGATATAATTTCTAAGCTAGGTCTCTTTGAAAACACGGTATTTTCAGAGTTTCACAGTGAATTACCAAGAAACAACATAGGAAACCACTGTGAACGGTGAAGTCACATATAAATCCTTTGGTGTGTCAGGTGAAACACACTACCCAAAAGACTCCAGCGTTCCTGAAACCAGTGTTTGCTCTTTAGTCTACTGTATCAACTCGAAAGCTCACTGAAGCATACAATGAAGCAGAACAAAAAAGGCACAGCAAGGGCATAATTCCATCTGTTGAAATCGTTTGATTATCTGTGTATGGTGGTTAGAATTTCTTCTGGTTGAAAACTGTTGCTGGGCTCCTTCGGAACACAGTATTTATGAGTTAACAATAAGTGCAACAACAACTTTTAGAAAGACATACATGAGAACCAGATAGCATCTAATATCTTCAGTTCAAAGAGCTACATCTGTACTTTCAGTAGTACATGCGTTACTCTGCCCGGAAAACAAGATATGTCGAGACATCGCTATCTCTGCTTCTGCCTTCAATGGGAATGCCACCCGTCACTATCTCCCACAATGAATGCCATCACCGCACGGACAGGGAAGAGAAAGCAATAACTTCTGTTATAATTGCTAGAAATTGTGATGTTCTCTCCTGTTTCAAAGAATGATGCTTTGCCTGATATAATTTCTAAGCTAGGTCTCTTTGAAAACACGGTATTTTCAGAGTTTCACAGTGAATTACCAAGAAACAACATAGGAAACCACTGTGAACGGTGAAGTCACATATAAATCCTTTGGTGTGTCAGGTGAAACACACTACCCAAAAGACTCCAGCGTTCCTGAAACCAGTGTTTGCTCTTTAGTCTACTGTATCAACTCGAAAGCTCACTGAAGCATACAATGAAGCAGAACAACAACGGCACAGCAAGGGCATAATTCCATCTGTTGAAATCGTTTGATTATCTGTATATGGTGGTTAGAATTTCATCTGGTTGAAAACTGTTGCTGGCCTGCTTCGGAACACAGTCTTTATGAGTTAAAAATAAAGGCAACATCAACTTTTAGAAAGACATACATGAGAACCAGATAGCATCTAATATCTTCAGTTCAAAGAGCTACATCTGTACTTTCAGTAGTACATGCGTTACTTTGCACGGAAAACAAGATATGTCCAAACATCGTTATCTCTGATTCTGCCTTCAATGGCAATGCCACCAGTCACTATCTCCCACAATGAATGCTATCACCGAACGGACAGGGAAGAGAAAGCCATAACTTCTGTTATAATTGCTAGAAATTGTGATGTTCTCTCCTGTTTCAAAGAATGATGCTTTGCCTGATATAATTTCTAAGCTAGGTCTCTTTGAAAACACGGTATTTTCAGAGTTTCACAGTGAATTACCAAGAAACAACATAGGAAACCACTGTGAACGGTGAAGTCACATATAGATCCTTTGGTGTGTCAGGTGAAGCACACTACCCAAAAGACTCCAGCGTTCTTGAAACCAGTGTTTGCTCTTTAGTCTACTGTATCAACTCGAAAGCTCACTGAAGCATACAATGAAGCAGAACAACAACGGCACAGCAAGGGCATAATTCCATGTGTTGAAATCGTTTGATTATCTGTATATGGTGGTTAGAATTTCATCTGGTTGAAAACTGTTGCTGGCCTCCTTCGGAACACAGTCTTTATGAGTTAACAATAAGTGCAACAACAACTTTTAGAAAGACATACATGAGAACCAGATAGCATCTCATATCTTCAGTTCAAAGAGCTACATCTGTACTTTCAGTAGTACATACGTTACTCTGCACGGAAAACAAGATATGTCGAAACATCGCTATCTCTGATTCTGCCTTCAATGGCAATGCCAGCAGTCACTATCTCCCACAATGAATGTCATCACCGCACGGACAGGGAAGAGAAAGCAATAACTTCTGTTATAATTGCTAGAAATTGTGATGTTCTCTCCTGTTTCAAAGAATGATGCTTTGCCTGATATAATTTCTAAGCTAGGTCTCTTTGAAAACACGGTATTTTCAGAGTTTCACAGTGAATTACCAAGAAACAACATAGGAAACCACTGTGAACGGTGAAGTCACATATAAATCCTTTGGTGTGTCAGGTGAAACACACTACCCAAAAGACTCCAGCGTTCCTGAAACCAGTGTTTGCTCTTTAGTCTACTGTATCAACTCGAAAGCTCACTGAAGCATACAATGAAGCAGAACAAAAAAGGCACAGCAAGGGCATAATTCCATCTGTTGAAATCGTTTGATTATCTGTATATGGTGGTTAGAATTTCATCTGGTTGAAAACTGTTGCTGGCCTGCTTCGGAACACAGTCTTTATGAGTTAAAAATAAAGGGAACATCAACTTTTAGAAAGACATACATGAGAACCAGATAGCATCTAATATCTTCAGTTCAAAGAGCTACATCTGTACTTTCAGTAGTACATGCGTTACTTTGCACGGAAAACAAGATATGTCCAAACATCGTTATCTCTGATTCTGCCTTCAATGGCAATGCCACCAGTCACTATCTCCCACAATGAATGTTATCACCGAATGGACAGGGAAGAGAAAGCAATAACTTCTGTTATAATTGCTAGAAATTGTGATGTTCTCTCCTGTTTCAAAGAATGATGCTTTGCCTGATATAATTTCTAAGCTAGGTCTCTTTGAAAACACGGTATTTTCAGAGTTTCACAGTGAATTACCAAGAAACAACATAGGAAACCACTGGGAACGGTGAAGTCACATATAGATCATTTGGTGTGTCAGGTGAAGCACACTACCCAAAAGACTCCAGCGTTCTTGAAACCAGTGTTTGCTCTTTAGTCTACTGTATCAACTCGAAAGCTCACTGAAGCATACAATGAAGCAGAACAACAACGGCACAGCAAGGGCATAATTCCATGTGTTGAAATCGTTTGATTATCTGTATATGGTGGTTAGAATTTCATCTGGTTGAAAACTGTTGCTGGCCTCCTTCGGAACACAGTCTTTATGAGTTAACAATAAGTGCAACAACAACTTTTAGAAAGACATACATGAGAACCAGATAGCATCTCATATCTTCAGTTCAAAGAGCTACATCTGTACTTTCAGTAGTACATACGTTACTCTGCACGGAAAACAAGATATGTCGAAACATCGCTATCTCTGATTCTGCCTTCAATGGCAATGCCAGCAGTCACTATCTCCCACAATGAATGTCATCACCGCACGGACAGGGAAGAGAAAGCAATAACTTCTGTTATAATTGCTAGAAATTGTGATGTTCTCTCCTGTTTCAAAGAATGATGCTTTGCCTGATATAATTTCTAAGCTAGGTCTCTTTGAAAACACGGTATTTTCAGAGTTTCACAGTGAATTACCAAGAAACAACATAGGAAACCACTGTGAACGGTGAAGTCACATATAAATCCTTTGGTGTGTCAGGTGAAACACACTACCCAAAAGACTCCAGCGTTCCTGAAACCAGTGTTTGCTCTTTAGTCTACTGTATCAACTCGAAAGCTCACTGAAGCATACAATGAAGCAGAACAAAAAAGGCACAGCAAGGGCATAATTCCATCTGTTGAAATCGTTTGATTATCTGTGTATGGTGGTTAGAATTTCTTCTGGTTGAAAACTGTTGCTGGGCGCCTTCGGAACACAGTATTTATGAGTTAACAATAAGTGCAACAACAACTTTTAGAAAGACATACATGAGAACCAGATAGCATCTCATATCTTCAGTTCAAAGAGCTACATCTGTACTTTCAGTAGTACATGCGTTACTCTGCACGTAAAACAAGATATGTCGAAACATCGCTATCTCTGATTCTGCCTTCAATGGCAATGCCACCGGTCACTATCTCCCACAATGTATGCCATCACCGCACGGACAGGGAAGAGAAAGCAATAACTTCTATTATAATTGCTAGAAATTGTGATGTTCTCTCCTGTTTCAAATAATGATGCTTTGCCTGATATAATTTCTAAGCTAGGTCTCTTTGAAAACACGGTATTTTCAGAGTTTCACAGTGAATTACCAAGAAACAACATAGGAAACCACTGTGAACGGTGAAGTCACCTATAGGTCCTTTTGTGTGTCAGGTGAAGTACACTACCCAAAAGACTCAGGCGTTCTTGAAACCAGTGTTTGCTCTTTAGTCTACTGTATCAACTCGAAAGCTCACTGAAGCATACAATGAAGCAGAACAACAACGGCACAGCAAGGGCATAATTCCATCTGTTGAAATCGTTTGATTATCTGTATATGGTGGTTAGAATTTCATCTGGTTGAAAACTGTTGCTGGCCTGCTTCGGAACACAGTCTTTATGAGTTAAAAATAAAGGGAACATCAACTTTTAGAAAGACATACATGAGAACCAGATAGCATCTAATATCTTCAGTTCAAAGAGCTACATCTGTACTTTCAGTAGTACATACGTTACTCTGCACGGAAAACAAGATATGTCGAAACATCGCTATCTCTGATTCTGCCTTCAATGGCAATGCCAGCAGTCACTATCTCCCACAATGAATGTCATCACCGCACGGACAGGGAAGAGAAAGCAATAACTTCTGTTATAATTGCTAGAAATTGTGATGTTCTCTCCTGTTTCAAAGAATGATGCTTTGCCTGATATAATTTCTAAGCTAGGTCTCTTTGAAAACACGGTATTTTCAGAGTTTCACAGTGAATTACCAAGAAACAACATAGGAAACCACTGTGAACGGTGAAGTCACATATAAATCCTTTGGTGTGTCAGGTGAAACACACTACCCAAAAGACTCCAGCGTTCCTGAAACCAGTGTTTGCTCTTTAGTCTACTGTATCAACTCGAAAGCTCACTGAAGCATACAATGAAGCAGAACAAAAAAGGCACAGCAAGGGCATAATTCCATCTGTTGAAATCGTTTGATTATCTGTGTATGGTGGTTAGAATTTCTTCTGGTTGAAAACTGTTGCTGGGCGCGTTCGGAACACAGTATTTATGAGTTAACAATAAGTGCAACAACAACTTTTAGAAAGACATACATGAGAACCAGATAGCATCTCATATCTTCAGTTCAAAGAGCTACATCTGTACTTTCAGTTGTACATGCGTTACTCTGCCCGGAAAACAAGATATGTCGAGACATCGCTATCTCTGCTTCTGCCTTCAATGGGAATGCCACCCGTCACTATCTCCCACAATGAATGTCATCACCGCCCGGACAGGGAAGAGAAAGCAATAACTTCTGTTATAATTGCTAGAAATTGTGATGTTCTCTCCTGTTTCAAAGAATGATGCTTTGCCTGATATAATTTCTAAGCTAGGTCTCTTTGAAAACACGGTATTTTCAGAGTTTCACAGTGAATTACCAAGAAACAACATAGGAAACCACTGGGAACGGTGAAGTCACATATAGATCCTTTGGTGTGTCAGGTGAAGCACACTACCCAAAAGACTCCAGCGTTCTTGAAACCAGTGTTTGCTCTTTAGTCTACTGTATCAACTCGAAAGCTCACTGAAGCATACAATGAAGCAGAACAACAACGGCACAGCAAGGGCATAATTCCATCTGTTGAAATCGTTTGATTATCTGTATATGGTGGTTAGAATTTCATCTGGTTGAAAACTGTTGCTGGCCTCCTTCGGAACACAGACTTTATGAGTTAACAATAAGTGCAACAACAACTTTTAGAAAGACATACATGAGAACCAGATAGCATCTCATATCTTCAGTTCAAAGAGCTACATCTGTACTTTCAGTAGTACATGCGTTACTCTGCACGTAAAACAAGATATGTCGAAACATCGCTATCTCTGATTCTGCCTTCAATGGCAATGCCACCGGTCACTATCTCCCACAATGTATGCCATCACCGCACGGACAGGGAAGAGAAAGCAATAACTTCTGTTATAATTGCTAGAAATTGTGATGTTCTCTCCTGTTTCAAATAATGATGCTTTGCCTGATATAATTTCTAAGCTAGGTCTCTTTGAAAACACGGTATTTTCAGAGTTTCACAGTGAATTACCAAGAAACAACATAGGAAACCACTGTGAACGGTGAAGTCACCTATAGATCCTTTTGTGTGTCAGGTGAAGTACACTACCCAAAAGACTCAGGCGTTCTTGAAACCAGTGTTTGCTCTTTAGTCTACTGTATCAACTCGAAAGCTCACTGAAGCATACAATGAAGCAGAACAACAACGGCACAGCAAGGGCATAATTCCATCTGTTGAAATCGTTTGATTATCTGTATATGGTGGTTAGAATTTCATCTGGTTGAAAACTGTTGCTGGCCTGCTTCGGAACACAGTCTTTATGAGTTAAAAATAAAGGGAACATCAACTTTTAGAAAGACATACATGAGAACCAGATAGCATCTAATATCTTCAGTTCAAAGAGCTACATCTGTACTTTCAGTAGTACATGCGTTACTTTGCACGGAAAACAAGATATGTCCAAACATCGTTATCTCTGATTCTGCCTTCAATGGCAATGCCACCAGTCACTATCTCCCACAATGAATGTTATCACCGAATGGACAGGGAAGAGAAAGCAATAACTTCTGTTATAATTGCTAGAAATTGTGATGTTCTCTCCTGTTTCAAAGAATGATGCTTTGCCTGATATAATTTCTAAGCTAGGTCTCTTTGAAAACACGGTATTTTCAGAGTTTCACAGTGAATTACCAAGAAACAACATAGGAAACCACTGTGAACGGTGAAGTCACATATAGATCATTTGGTGTGTCAGGTGAAGCACACTACCCAAAAGACTCCAGCGTTCTTGAAACCAGTGTTTGCTCTTTAGTCTACTGTATCAACTCGAAAGCTCACTGAAGCATACAATGAAGCAGAACAACAACGGCACAGCAAGGGCATAATTCCATGTGTTGAAATCGTTTGATTATCTGTATATGGTGGTTAGAATTTCATCTGGTTGAAAACTGTTGCTGGCCTCCTTCGGAACACAGTCTTTATGAGTTAACAATAAGTGCAACAACAACTTTTAGAAAGACATACATGAGAACCAGATAGCATCTCATATCTTCAGTTCAAAGAGCTACATCTGTACTTTCAGTAGTACATACGTTACTCTGCACGGAAAACAAGATATGTCGAAACATCGCTATCTCTGATTCTGCCTTCAATGGCAATGCCAGCAGTCACTATCTCCCACAATGAATGTCATCACCGCCCGGACAGGGAAGAGAAAGCAATAACTTCTGTTATAATTGCTAGAAATTGTGATGTTCTCTCCTCTTTCAAAGAATGATCCTTTGCCTGATATAATTTCTAAGCTAGGTCTCTTTGAAAACACGGTATTTTCAGAGTTTCACAGTGAATTACCAAGAAACAACATAGGAAACCACTGTGAACGGTGAAGTCACATATAAATCCTTGCTGTGTCAGGTGAAACACACTACCCAAAAGACTCCAGCGTTCCTGAAACCAGTGTTTGCTCTTTAGTCTAAGGTATCAACTCGAAAGCTCACTGAAGCATACAATGAAGCAGAACAACAACGGCACAGCAAGGGCATAATTCCATCTGTTGAAATCGTTTGATTATCTGTATATGGTGGTTAAAATTTCATCTGGTTGAAAACTGTTGCTGGCCTCCTTCGGAACACAGTCTTTATGAGTTAACAATAAGTGCAACAACAACTTTTAGAAAGACATACATGAGAACCAGATAGCATCTCATATCTTCAGTTAAAAGGGCTACATCTGTACTTTCAGTAGTACATACGTTACTCTGCACGGAAAACAAGATATGTCGAAACATCGCTATCTCTGATTCTGCCTTCAATGGCAATGCCAGCGGTCACTATCTCCCACAATGAATGTCATCACCGCACGGACAGGGAAGAGAAAGCAATAACTTCTGTTATAATTGCTAGAAATTGTGATGTTCTCTCCTGTTTCAAAGAATGATGCTTTGCCTGATATAATTTCTAAGCTAGGTCTCTTTGAAAACACGGTATTTTCAGAGTTTCACAGTGAATTACCAAGAAACAACATAGGAAACCACTGTGAACGGTGAAGTCACATATAGATCCTTTGGTGTGTCAGGTGAAGTACACTACCCAAAAGACTCCAGCGTTCTTGAAACCAGTGTTTGCTCTTTAGTCTACTGTATCAACTCGAAAGCTCACTGAAGCATACAATGAAGCAGAACAACAACGGCACAGCAAGGGCATAAGTCCATCTGTTGAAATCGTTTGATTATCTGTATATGGTGGTAAGAATTTCTTCTGGTTGAAAACTGTTGCTGGCCTCCTTCGGAACACAGTCTTTATGAGTTAACAATAAGTGCAACAACAACTTTTAGAAAGACATACATGAGAACCAGATAGCATCTCATATCTTCAGTTCAAAGAGCTACATCTGTACTTTCAGTAGTACA
The DNA here is from genome assembly GCF_987537825.1 of Furipterus horrens. NCBI lineage: Eukaryota > Metazoa > Chordata > Mammalia > Chiroptera > Furipteridae > Furipterus > Furipterus horrens. The sequence continues at coordinate 6,543,445 of NW_028327188.1, forward strand.
TGCGTTACTCTGCACGGAAAACAAGATATGTCGAAACATCGCTATCTCTGATTCTGCCTTCAATGGCAATGCCAGCGGTCACTATCTCCCACAATGAATGTCATCACCGCACGGACAGGGAAGAGAAAGCAATAACTTCTGTTATAATTGCTAGAAATTGTGATGTTCTCTCCTGTTTCAAAGAATGATGCTTTGCCTGATATAATTTCTAAGCTAGGTCTCTTTGAAAACACGGTATTTTCAGAGTTTCACAGTGAATTACCAAGAAACAACATAGGAAACCACTGGGAACGGTGAAGTCACATATAAATCCTTTGGTGTGTCAGGTGAAACACACTACCCAAAAGACTCCAGCGTTCCTGAAACCAGTGTTTGCTCTTTAGTCTACTGTATCAACTCGAAAGCTCACTGAAGCATACAATGAAGCAGAACAAAAAAGGCACAGCAAGGGCATAATTCCATCTGTTGAAATCGTTTGATTATCTGTGTATGGTGGTTAGAATTTCTTCTGGTTGAAAACTGTTGCTGGGCGCCTTCGGAACACAGTATTTATGAGTTAACAATAAGTGCAACAACAACTTTTAGAAAGACATACATGAGAACCAGATAGCATCTCATATCTTCAGTTCAAAGAGCTACATCTGTACTTTCAGTTGTACATGCGTTACTCTGCCCGGAAAACAAGATATGTCGAGACATCGCTATCTCTGCTTCTGCCTTCAATGGGAATGCCACCCGTCACTATCTCCCACAATGAATGTCATCACCGCCCGGACAGGGAAGAGAAAGCAATAACTTCTGTTATAATTGCTAGAAATTGTGATGTTCTCTCCTGTTTCAAAGAATGATGCTTTGCCTGATATAATTTCTAAGCTAGGTCTCTTTGAAAACACGGTATTTTCAGAGTTTCACAGTGAATTACCAAGAAACAACATAGGAAACCACTGGGAACGGTGAAGTCACATATAGATCCTTTGGTGTGTCAGGTGAAGCACACTACCCAAAAGACTCCAGCGTTCTTGAAACCAGTGTTTGCTCTTTAGTCTACTGTATCAACTCGAAAGCTCACTGAAGCATACAATGAAGCAGAACAACAACGGCACAGCAAGGGCATAATTCCATCTGTTGAAATCGTTTGATTATCTGTATATGGTGGTTAGAATTTCATCTGGTTGAAAACTGTTGCTGGCCTCCTTCGGAACACAGTCTTTATGAGTTAACAATAAGTGCAACAACAACTTTTAGAAAGACATACATGAGAACCAGATAGCATCTCATATCTTCAGTTCAAAGAGCTACATCTGTACTTTCAGTAGTACATGCGTTACTCTGCACGTAAAACAAGATATGTCGAAACATCGCTATCTCTGATTCTGCCTTCAATGGCAATGCCACCGGTCACTATCTCCCACAATGTATGCCATCACCGCACGGACAGGGAAGAGAAAGCAATAACTTCTGTTATAATTGCTAGAAATTGTGATGTTCTCTCCTGTTTCAAATAATGATGCTTTGCCTGATATAATTTCTAAGCTAGGTCTCTTTGAAAACACGGTATTTTCAGAGTTTCACAGTGAATTACCAAGAAACAACATAGGAAACCACTGTGAACGGTGAAGTCACATATAAATCCTTTGGTGTGTCAGGTGAAACACACTACCCAAAAGACTCCAGCGTTCCTGAAACCAGTGTTTGCTCTTTAGTCTACTGTATCAACTCGAAAGCTCACTGAAGCATACAATGAAGCAGAACAACAAAGGCACAGCAAGGGCATAATTCCATCTGTTGAAATCGTTTGATTATCTGTATATGGTGGTTAGAATTTCATCTGGTTGAAAACTGTTGCTGGCCTGCTTCGGAACACAGTCTTTATGAGTTAAAAATAAAGGCAACATCAACTTTTAGAAAGACATACATGAGAACCAGATAGCATCTAATATCTTCAGTTCAAAGAGCTACATCTGTACTTTCAGTAGTACATGCGTTACTTTGCACGGAAAACAAGATATGTCCAGACATCGTTATCTCTGATTCTGCCTTCAATGGCAATGCCAGCGGTCACTATCTCCCACAATGAATATCATCACCGCACGGACAGGGAAGAGAAAGCAATAACTTCTGTTATAATTGCTAGAAATTGTGATGTTCTCTCCTGTTTCAAATAATGATGCTTTGCCTGATATAATTTCTAAGCTAGGTCTCTTTGAAAACACGGTATTTTCAGAGTTTCACAGTGAATTACCAAGAAACAACATAGGAAACCACTGTGAACGGTGAAGTCACATATAAATCCTTTGGTGTGTCAGGTGAAACACACTACCCAAAAGACTCCAGCGTTCCTGAAACCAGTGTTTGCTCTTTAGTCTACTGTATCAACTCGAAAGCTCACTGAAGCATACAATGAAGCAGAACAACAAAGGCACAGCAAGGGCATAATTCCATCTGTTGAAATCGTTTGATTATCTGTATATGGTGGTTAGAATTTCTTCTGGTTGAAAACTGTTGCTGGCCTCCTTCGGAACACAGTCTTTATGAGTTAACAATAAGTGCAACAACAACTTTTAGAAAGACATACATGAGAACCAGATAGCATCTCATATCTTCAGTTCAAAGAGCTACATCTGTACTTTCAGTAGTACATGCGTTACTCTGCACGTAAAACAAGATATGTCGAAACATCGCTATCTCTGATTCTGCCTTCAATGGCAATGCCACCGGTCACTATCTCCCACAATGAATGCCATCACCGCACGAACAGGGAAGAGAAAGCAATAACTTCTGTTATAATTGCTAGAAATTGTGATGTTCTCTCCTGTTTCAAAGAATGATGCTTTGCCTGATATAATTTCTAAGCTAGGTCTCTTTGAAAACACGGTATTTTCAGAGTTTCACAGTGAATTACCAAGAAACAACATAGGAAACCACTGTGAACGGTGAAGTCACATATAGATCCTTTGGTGTGTCAGGTGAAGCACACTACCCAAAAGACTCCAGCGTTCTTGAAACCAGTGTTTGCTCTTTAGTCTACTGTATCAACTCGAAAGCTCACTGAAGCATACAATGAAGCAGAACAAAAAAGGCACAGCAAGGGCATAATTCCATCTGTTGAAATCGTTTGATTATCTGTGTATGGTGGTTAGAATTTCTTCTGGTTGAAAACTGTTGCTGGGCTCCTTCGGAACACAGTCTTTATGAGTTAACAATAAGTGCAACAACAACTTTTAGAAAGACATACATGAGAACCAGATAGCATCTAATATCTTCAGTTCAAAGAGCTACATCTGTACTTTCAGTAGTACATGCGTTACTCTGCACGTAAAACAAGATATGTCGAAACATCGCTATCTCTGATTGTGCCTTCAATGGCAATGCCACCGGTCACTATCTCCCACAATGAATGCCATCACCGCACGGACAGGGAAGAGAAAGCAATAACTTCTGTTATAATTGCTAGAAATTGTGATGTTCTCTCCTGTTTCAAAGAATGATGCTTTGCCTGATATAATTTCTAAGCTAGGTCTCTTTGAAAACACGGTATTTTCAGAGTTTCACAGTGAATTACCAAGAAACAACATAGGAAACCACTGTGAACGGTGAAGTCACATATAGATCCTTTGGTGTGTCAGGTGAAACACACTACCCAAAAGACTCCAGCGTTCCTGAAACCAGTGTTTGCTCTTTAGTCTACTGTATCAACTCGAAAGCTCACTGAAGCATACAATGAAGCAGAACAAAAAAGGCACAGCAAGGGCATAATTCCATCTGTTGAAATCGTTTGATTATCTGTGTATGGTGGTTAGAATTTCTTCTGGTTGAAAACTGTTGCTGGGCGCCTTCGGAACACAGTATTTATGAGTTAACAATAAGTGCAACAACAACTTTTAGAAAGACATACATGAGAACCAGATAGCATCTCATATCTTCAGTTCAAAGAGCTACATCTGTACTTTCAGTTGTACATGCGTTACTCTGCCCGGAAAACAAGATATGTCGAGACATCGCTATCTCTGCTTCTGCCTTCAATGGGAATGCCACCCGTCACTATCTCCCACAATGAATGCCATCACCGCCCGGACAGGGAAGAGAAAGCAATAACTTCTGTTATAATTGCTAGAAATTGTGATGTTCTCTCCTGTTTCAAAGAATGATGCTTTGCCTGATATAATTTCTAAGCTAGGTCTCTTTGAAAACACGGTATTTTCAGAGTTTCACAGTGAATTACCAAGAAACAACATAGGAAACCACTGGGAACGGTGAAGTCACATATAAATCCTTTGGTGTGTCAGGTGAAACACACTACCCAAAAGACTCCAGCGTTCCTGAAACCAGTGTTTGCTCTTTAGTCTACTGTATCAACTCGAAAGCTCACTGAAGCATACAATGAAGCAGAACAAAAAAGGCACAGCAAGGGCATAATTCCATCTGTTGAAATCGTTTCATTATCTGTGTATGGTGGTTAGAATTTCTTCTGGTTGAAAACTGTTGCTGGGCGCCTTCGGAACACAGTATTTATGAGTTAACAATAAGTGCAACAACAACTTTTAGAAAGACATACATGAGAACCAGATAGCATCTCATATCTTCAGTTCAAAGAGCTACATCTGTACTTTCAGTAGTACATGCGTTACTCTGCCCGGAAAACAAGATATGTCGAGACATCGCTATCTCTGCTTCTGCCTTCAATGGGAATGCCACCCGTCACTATCTCCCACAATGAATGCCATCACCGCCCGGACAGGGAAGAGAAAGCAATAACTTCTGTTATAATTGCTAGAAATTGTGATGTTCTCTCCTGTTTCAAAGAATGATCCTTTGCCTGATATAATTTCTAAGCTAGGTCTCTTTGAAAACACGGTATTTTCAGAGTTTCACAGTGAATTACCAAGAAACAACATAGGAAACCACTGTGAACGGTGAAGTCACATATAAATCCTTGCTGTGTCAGGTGAAACACACTACCCAAAAGACTCCAGCGTTCCTGAAACCAGTGTTTGCTCTTTAGTCTAAGGTATCAACTCGAAAGCTCACTGAAGCATACAATGAAGCAGAACAACAACGGCACAGCAAGGGCATAATTCCATCTGTTGAAATCGTTTGATTATCTGTATATGGTGGTTAAAATTTCATCTGGTTGAAAACTGTTGCTGGCCTCCTTCGGAACACAGTCTTTATGAGTTAACAATAAGTGCAACAACAACTTTTAGAAAGACATACATGAGAACCAGATAGCATCTCATATCTTCAGTTCAAAGAGCTACATCTGTACTTTCAGTAGTACATACGTTACTCTGCACGGAAAACAAGATATGTCGAAACATCGCTATCTCTGATTCTGCCTTCAATGGCAATGCCAGCGGTCACTATCTCCCACAATGAATGTCATCACCGCACGGACAGGGAAGAGAAAGCAATAACTTCTGTTATAATTGCTAGAAATTGTGATGTTCTCTCCTGTTTCAAAGAATGATGCTTTGCCTGATATAATTTCTAAGCTAGGTCTCTTTGAAAACACGGTATTTTCAGAGTTTCACAGTGAATTACCAAGAAACAACATAGGAAACCACTGTGAACGGTGAAGTCACATATAGATCCTTTGGTGTGTCAGGTGAAGTACACTACCCAAAAGACTCCAGCGTTCTTGAAACCAGTGTTTGCTCTTTAGTCTACTGTATCAACTCGAAAGCTCACTGAAGCATACAATGAAGCAGAACAACAACGGCACAGCAAGGGCATAAGTCCATCTGTTGAAATCGTTTGATTATCTGTATATGGTGGTAAGAATTTCTTCTGGTTGAAAACTGTTGCTGGCCTCCTTCGGAACACAGTCTTTATGAGTTAACAATAAGTGCAACAACAACTTTTAGAAAGACATACATGAGAACCAGATAGCATCTCATATCTTCAGTTCAAAGAGCTACATCTGTACTTTCAGTAGTACATGCGTTACTCTGCACGGAAAACAAGATATGTCGAAACATCGCTATCTCTGATTCTGCCTTCAATGGCAATGCCAGCGGTCACTATCTCCCACAATGAATGTCATCACCGCACGGACAGGGAAGAGAAAGCAATAACTTCTGTTATAATTGCTAGAAATTGTGATGTTCTCTCCTGTTTCAAAGAATGATGCTTTGCCTGATATAATTTCTAAGCTAGGTCTCTTTGAAAACACGGTGTTTTCAGAGTTTCACAGTGAATTACCAAGAAACAACATAGGAAACCACTGTGAACGGTGAAGTCACCTATAGATCCTTTTCTGTGTCAGGTGAAGTACACTACCCAAAAGACTCCAGCGTTCTTGAAACCAGTGTTTGCTCTTTAGTCTACTGTATCAACTCGAAAGCTCACTGAAGCATACAATGAAGCAGAACAACAACGGCACAGCAAGGGCATAATTCCATCTGTTGAAATCGTTTGATTATCTGTGTATGGTGCTTAGAATTTCTTCTGGTTGAAAACTGTTGCTGGGCGCCTTCGGAACACAGTATTTATGAGTTAACAATAAGTGCAACAACAACTTTTAGAAAGACATACATGAGAACCAGATAGCATCTCATATCTTCAGTTCAAAGAGCTACATCTGTACTTTCAGTTGTACATGCGTTACTCTGCCCGGAAAACAAGATATGTCGAGACATCGCTATCTCTGCTTCTGCCTTCAATGGGAATGCCACCCGTCACTATCTCCCACAATGAATGTCATCACCGCCCGGACAGGGAAGAGAAAGCAATAACTTCTGTTATAATTGCTAGAAATTGTGATGTTCTCTCCTGTTTCAAAGAATGATGCTTTGCCTGATATAATTTCTAAGCTAGGTCTCTTTGAAAACACGGTATTTTCAGAGTTTCACAGTGAATTACCAAGAAACAACATAGGAAACCACTGGGAACGGTGAAGTCACATATAGATCCTTTTGTGTGTCAGGTGAAGCACACTACCCAAAAGACTCCAGCGTTCTTGAAACCAGTGTTTGCTCTTTAGTCTACTGTATCAACTCGAAAGCTCACTGAAGCATACAATGAAGCAGAACAACAACGGCACAGCAAGGGCATAATTCCATCTGTTGAAATCGTTTGATTATCTGTATATGGTGGTTAGAATTTCATCTGGTTGAAAACTGTTGCTGGCCTCCTTCGGAACACAGTCTTTATGAGTTAACAATAAGTGCAACAACAACTTTTAGAAAGACATACATGAGAACCAGATAGCATCTCATATCTTCAGTTCAAAGAGCTACATCTGTACTTTCAGTAGTACATGCGTTACTCTGCACGTAAAACAAGATATGTCGAAACATCGCTATCTCTGATTCTGCCTTCAATGGCAATGCCACCGGTCACTATCTCCCACAATGTATGCCATCACCGCACGGACAGGGAAGAGAAAGCAATAACTTCTGTTATAATTGCTAGAAATTGTGATGTTCTCTCCTGTTTCAAATAATGATGCTTTGCCTGATATAATTTCTAAGCTAGGTCTCTTTGAAAACACGGTATTTTCAGAGTTTCACAGTGAATTACCAAGAAACAACATAGGAAACCACTGTGAACGGTGAAGTCACATATAAATCCTTTGGTGTGTCAGGTGAAACACACTACCCAAAAGACTCCAGCGTTCCTGAAACCAGTGTTTGCTCTTTAGTCTACTGTATCAACTCGAAAGCTCACTGAAGCATACAATGAAGCAGAACAACAAAGGCACAGCAAGGGCATAATTCCATCTGTTGAAATCGTTTGATTATCTGTATATGGTGGTTAGAATTTCATCTGGTTGAAAACTGTTGCTGGCCTGCTTCGGAACACAGTCTTTATGAGTTAAAAATAAAGGCAACATCAACTTTTAGAAAGACATACATGAGAACCAGATAGCATCTAATATCTTCAGTTCAAAGAGCTACATCTGTACTTTCAGTAGTACATGCGTTACTTTGCACGGAAAACAAGATATGTCCAGACATCGTTATCTCTGATTCTGCCTTCAATGGCAATGCCACCAGTCACTATCTCCCACAATGAATGCTATCACCGAACGGACAGGGAAGAGAAAGCAATAACTTCTGTTATAATTGCTAGAAATTGTGATGTTCTCTCCTGTTTCAAAGAATGATGCTTTGCCTGATATATTTTCTAAGCTAGGTCTCTTTGAAAACACGGTATTTTCAGATTTTCACAGTGAATTACCAAGAAACAACATAGGAAACCACTGTGAACGGTGAAGTCACATATAGATCCTTTTGTGTGTCAGGTGAAGTACACTACCCAAAAGACTCCAGCGTTCTTGAAACCAGTGTTTGCTCTTTAGTCTACTGTATCAACTCGAAAGCTCACTGAAGCATACAATGAAGCAGAACAACAACGGCACAGCAAGGGCATAATTCCATCTGTTGAAATCGTTTGATTATCTGTATATGGTGGTTAGAATTTCTTCTGGTTGAAAACTGTTGCTGGCCTCCTTCGGAACACAGTCTTTATGAGTTAACAATAAGTGCAACAACAACTTTTAGAAAGACATACATGAGAACCAGATAGCATCTAATATCTTCAGTTCAAAGAGCTACATCTGTACTTTCAGTAGTACATGCGTTACTCTGCACGTAAAACAAGATATGTCGAAACATCGCTATCTCTGATTGTGCCTTCAATGGCAATGCCACCGGTCACTATCTCCCACAATGAATGCCATCACCGCACGGACAGGGAAGAGAAAGCAATAACTTCTGTTATAATTGCTAGAAATTGTGATGTTCTCTCCTGTTTCAAAGAATGATGCTTTGCCTGATATAATTTCTAAGCTAGGTCTCTTTGAAAACACGGTATTTTCAGAGTTTCACAGTGAATTACCAAGAAACAACATAGGAAACCACTGTGAACGGTGAAGTCACATATAGATCCTTTGGTGTGTCAGGTGAAACACACTACCCAAAAGACTCCAGCGTTCCTGAAACCAGTGTTTGCTCTTTAGTCTACTGTATCAACTCGAAAGCTCACTGAAGCATACAATGAAGCAGAACAAAAAAGGCACAGCAAGGGCATAATTCCATCTGTTGAAATCGTTTGATTATCTGTGTATGGTGGTTAGAATTTCTTCTGGTTGAAAACTGTTGCTGGGCGCCTTCGGAACACAGTATTTATGAGTTAACAATAAGTGCAACAACAACTTTTAGAAAGACATACATGAGAACCAGATAGCATCTCATATCTTCAGTTCAAAGAGCTACATCTGTACTTTCAGTTGTACATGCGTTACTCTGCCCGGAAAACAAGATATGTCGAGACATCGCTATCTCTGCTTCTGCCTTCAATGGGAATGCCACCCGTCACTATCTCCCACAATGAATGCCATCACCGCCCGGACAGGGAAGAGAAAGCAATAACTTCTGTTATAATTGCTAGAAATTGTGATGTTCTCTCCTGTTTCAAAGAATGATGCTTTGCCTGATATAATTTCTAAGCTAGGTCTCTTTGAAAACACGGTATTTTCAGAGTTTCACAGTGAATTACCAAGAAACAACATAGGAAACCACTGGGAACGGTGAAGTCACATATAAATCCTTTGGTGTGTCAGGTGAAACACACTACCCAAAAGACTCCAGCGTTCCTGAAACCAGTGTTTGCTCTTTAGTCTACTGTATCAACTCGAAAGCTCACTGAAGCATACAATGAAGCAGAACAAAAAAGGCACAGCAAGGGCATAATTCCATCTGTTGAAATCGTTTCATTATCTGTGTATGGTGGTTAGAATTTCTTCTGGTTGAAAACTGTTGCTGGGCGCCTTCGGAACACAGTATTTATGAGTTAACAATAAGTGCAACAACAACTTTTAGAAAGACATACATGAGAACCAGATAGCATCTCATATCTTCAGTTCAAAGAGCTACATCTGTACTTTCAGTAGTACATGCGTTACTCTGCCCGGAAAACAAGATATGTCGAGACATCGCTATCTCTGCTTCTGCCTTCAATGGGAATGCCACCCGTCACTATCTCCCACAATGAATGCCATCACCGCCCGGACAGGGAAGAGAAAGCAATAACTTCTGTTATAATTGCTAGAAATTGTGATGTTCTCTCCTGTTTCAAAGAATGATGCTTTGCCTGATATAATTTCTAAGCTAGGTCTCTTTGAAAACACGGTATTTTCAGAGTTTCACAGTGAATTACCAAGAAACAACATAGGAAACCACTGTGAACGGTGAAGTCACATATAGATCCTTTGGTGTGTCAGGTGAAGCACACTACCCAAAAGACTCCAGCGTTCTTGAAACCAGTGTTTGCTCTTTAGTCTACTGTATCAACTCGAAAGCTCACTGAAGCATACAATGAAGCAGAACAAAAAAGGCACAGCAAGGGCATAATTCCATCTGTTGAAATCGTTTGATTATCTGTGTATGGTGGTTAGAATTTCTTCTGGTTGAAAACTGTTGCTGGGCTCCTTCGGAACACAGTCTTTATGAGTTAACAATAAGTGCAACAACAACTTTTAGAAAGACATACATGAGAACCAGATAGCATCTAATATCTTCAGTTCAAAGAGCTACATCTGTACTTTCAGTAGTACATGCGTTACTCTGCACGTAAAACAAGATATGTCGAAACATCGCTATCTCTGATTGTGCCTTCAATGGCAATGCCACCGGTCACTATCTCCCACAATGAATGCCATCACCGCACGGACAGGGAAGAGAAAGCAATAACTTCTGTTATAATTGCTAGAAATTGTGATGTTCTCTCCTGTTTCAAAGAATGATGCTTTGCCTGATATAATTTCTAAGCTAGGTCTCTTTGAAAACACGGTATTTTCAGAGTTTCACAGTGAATTACAAAGAAACAACATAGGAAACCACTGTGAACGGTGAAGTCACATATAGATCCTTTGGTGTGTCAGGTGAAACACACTACCCAAAAGACTCCAGCGTTCCTGAAACCAGTGTTTGCTCTTTAGTCTACTGTATCAACTCGAAAGCTCACTGAAGCATACAATGAAGCAGAACAAAAAAGGCACAGCAAGGGCATAATTCCATCTGTTGAAATCGTTTGATTATCTGTGTATGGTGGTTAGAATTTCTTCTGGTTGAAAACTGTTGCTGGGCGCCTTCGGAACACAGTATTTATGAGTTAACAATAAGTGCAACAACAACTTTTAGAAAGACATACATGAGAACCAGATAGCATCTCATATCTTCAGTTCAAAGAGCTACATCTGTACTTTCAGTTGTACATGCGTTACTCTGCCCGGAAAACAAGATATGTCGAGACATCGCTATCTCTGCTTCTGCCTTCAATGGGAATGCCACCCGTCACTATCTCCCACAATGAATGCCATCACCGCACGGACAGGGAAGAGAAAGCAATAACTTCTGTTATAATTGCTAGAAATTGTGATGTTCTCTCCTGTTTCAAAGAATGATGCTTTGCCTGATATAATTTCTAAGCTAGGTCTCTTTGAAAACACGGTATTTTCAGAGTTTCACAGTGAATTACCAAGAAACAACATAGGAAACCACTGGGAACGGTGAAGTCACATATAAATCCTTTGGTGTGTCAGGTGAAACACACTACCCAAAAGACTCCAGCGTTCCTGAAACCAGTGTTTGCTCTTTAGTCTACTGTATCAACTCGAAAGCTCACTGAAGCATACAATGAAGCAGAACAAAAAAGGCACAGCAAGGGCATAATTCCATCTGTTGAAATCGTTTCATTATCTGTGTATGGTGGTTAGAATTTCTTCTGGTTGAAAACTGTTGCTGGGCGCCTTCGGAACACAGTATTTATGAGTTAACAATAAGTGCAACAACAACTTTTAGAAAGACATACATGAGAACCAGATAGCATCTCATATCTTCAGTTCAAAGAGCTACATCTGTACTTTCAGTAGTACATGCGTTACTCTGCCCGGAAAACAAGATATGTCGAGACATCGCTATCTCTGCTTCTGCCTTCAATGGGAATGCCACCCGTCACTATCTCCCACAATGAATGCCATCACCGCCCGGACAGGGAAGAGAAAGCAATAACTTCTGTTATAATTGCTAGAAATTGTGATGTTCTCTCCTGTTTCAAAGAATGATGCTTTGCCTGATATAATTTCTAAGCTAGGTCTCTTTGAAAACACGGTATTTTCAGAGTTTCACAGTGAATTACCAAGAAACAACATAGGAAACCACTGTGAACGGTGAAGTCACATATAGATCCTTTGGTGTGTCAGGTGAAGCACACTACCCAAAAGACTCCAGCGTTCTTGAAACCAGTGTTTGCTCTTTAGTCTACTGTATCAACTCGAAAGCTCACTGAAGCATACAATGAAGCAGAACAAAAAAGGCACAGCAAGGGCATAATTCCATCTGTTGAAATCGTTTGATTATCTGTGTATGGTGGTTAGAATTTCTTCTGGTTGAAAACTGTTGCTGGGCTCCTTCGGAACACAGTCTTTATGAGTTAACAATAAGTGCAACAACAACTTTTAGAAAGACATACATGAGAACCAGATAGCATCTAATATCTTCAGTTCAAAGAGCTACATCTGTACTTTCAGTAGTACATGCGTTACTCTGCACGTAAAACAAGATATGTCGAAACATCGCTATCTCTGATTGTGCCTTCAATGGCAATGCCACCGGTCACTATCTCCCACAATGAATGCCATCACCGCACGGACAGGGAAGAGAAAGCAATAACTTCTGTTATAATTGCTAGAAATTGTGATGTTCTCTCCTGTTTCAAAGAATGATGCTTTGCCTGATATAATTTCTAAGCTAGGTCTCTTTGAAAACACGGTATTTTCAGAGTTTCACAGTGAATTACAAAGAAACAACATAGGAAACCACTGTGAACGGTGAAGTCACATATAGATCCTTTGGTGTGTCAGGTGAAACACACTACCCAAAAGACTCCAGCGTTCCTGAAACCAGTGTTTGCTCTTTAGTCTACTGTATCAACTCGAAAGCTCACTGAAGCATACAATGAAGCAGAACAAAAAAGGCACAGCAAGGGCATAATTCCATCTGTTGAAATCGTTTGATTATCTGTGTATGGTGGTTAGAATTTCTTCTGGTTGAAAACTGTTGCTGGGCGCCTTCGGAACACAGTATTTATGAGTTAACAATAAGTGCAACAACAACTTTTAGAAAGACATACATGAGAACCAGATAGCATCTCATATCTTCAGTTCAAAGAGCTACATCTGTACTTTCAGTTGTACATGCGTTACTCTGCCCGGAAAACAAGATATGTCGAGACATCGTTATCTCTGATTCTGCCTTCAATGGCAATGCCACCAGTCACTATCTCCCACAATGAATGCTATCACCGAACGGACAGGGAAGAGAAAGCAATAACTTCTGTTATAATTGCTAGAAATTGTGATGTTCTCTCCTGTTTCAAAGAATGATGCTTTGCCTGATATATTTTCTAAGCTAGGTCTCTTTGAAAACACGGTATTTTCAGATTTTCACAGTGAATTACCAAGAAACAACATAGGAAACCACTGTGAACGGTGAAGTCACCTATAGATCCTTTTGTGTGTCAGGTGAAGTACACTACCCAAAAGACTCCAGCGTTCTTGAAACCAGTGTTTGCTCTTTAGTCTACTGTATCAACTCGAAAGCTCACTGAAGCATACAATGAAGCAGAACAACAACGGCACAGCAAGGGCATAATTCCATGTGTTGAAATCGTTTGATTATCTGTATATGGTGGTTAGAATTTCTTCTGGTTGAAAACTGTTGCTGGCCTCCTTCGGAACACAGTCTTTATGAGTTAACAATAAGTGCAACAACAACTTTTAGAAAGACATACATGAGAACCAGATAGCATCTCATATCTTCAGTTCAAAGAGCTACATCTGTACTTTCAGTAGTACATGCGTTACTCTGCACGTAAAACAGGATATGTCGAAACATCGCTATCTCTGATTCTGCCTTCAATGGCAATGCCACCGGTCACTATCTCCCACAATGAATGCCATCACCGCACGAACAGGGAAGAGAAAGCAATAACTTCTGTTATAATTGCTAGAAATTGTGATGTTCTCTCCTGTTTCAAAGAATGATGCTTTGCCTGATATAATTTCTAAGCTAGGTCTCTTTGAAAACACGGTATTTTCAGAGTTTCACAGTGAATTACCAAGAAACAACATAGGAAACCACTGTGAACGGTGAAGTCACATATAGATCCTTTGGTGTGTCAGGTGAAGCACACTACCCAAAAGACTCCAGCGTTCTTGAAACCAGTGTTTGCTCTTTAGTCTACTGTATCAACTCGAAAGCTCACTGAAGCATACAATGAAGCAGAACAAAAAAGGCACAGCAAGGGCATAATTCCATCTGTTGAAATCGTTTGATTATCTGTGTATGGTGGTTAGAATTTCTTCTGGTTGAAAACTGTTGCTGGGCTCCTTCGGAACACAGTCTTTATGAGTTAACAATAAGTGCAACAACAACTTTTAGAAAGACATACATGAGAACCAGATAGCATCTCATATCTTCAGTTCAAAGAGCTACATCTGTACTTTCAGTAGTACATGCGTTACTCTGCACGTAAAACAAGATATGTCGAAACATCGCTATCTCTGATTGTGCCTTCAATGGCAATGCCACCGGTCACTATCTCCCACAATGAATGCCATCACCGCACGGACAGGGAAGAGAAAGCAATAACTTCTGTTATAATTGCTAGAAATTGTGATGTTCTCTCCTGTTTCAAAGAATGATGCTTTGCCTGATATAATTTCTAAGCTAGGTCTCTTTGAAAACACGGTATTTTCAGAGTTTCACAGTGAATTACCAAGAAACAACATAGGAAACCACTGTGAACGGTGAAGTCACATATAGATCCTTTGGTGTGTCAGGTGAAACACACTACCCAAAAGACTCCAGCGTTCCTGAAACCAGTGTTTGCTCTTTAGTCTACTGTATCAACTCGAAAGCTCACTGAAGCATACAATGAAGCAGAACAAAAAAGGCACAGCAAGGGCATAATTCCATCTGTTGAAATCGTTTGATTATCTGTGTATGGTGGTTAGAATTTCTTCTGGTTGAAAACTGTTGCTGGGCGCCTTCGGAACACAGTATTTATGAGTTAACAATAAGTGCAACAACAACTTTTAGAAAGACATACATGAGAACCAGATAGCATCTCATATCTTCAGTTCAAAGAGCTACATCTGTACTTTCAGTTGTACATGCGTTACTCTGCCCGGAAAACAAGATATGTCGAGACATCGCTATCTCTGCTTCTGCCTTCAATGGGAATGCCACCCGTCACTATCTCCCACAATGAATGCCATCACCGCACGGACAGGGAAGAGAAAGCAATAACTTCTGTTATAATTGCTAGAAATTGTGATGTTCTCTCCTGTTTCAAAGAATGATGCTTTGCCTGATATAATTTCTAAGCTAGGTCTCTTTGAAAACACGGTATTTTCAGAGTTTCACAGTGAATTACCAAGAAACAACATAGGAAACCACTGGGAACGGTGAAGTCACATATAAATCCTTTGGTGTGTCAGGTGAAACACACTACCCAAAAGACTCCAGCGTTCCTGAAACCAGTGTTTGCTCTTTAGTCTACTGTATCAACTCGAAAGCTCACTGAAGCATACAATGAAGCAGAACAAAAAAGGCACAGCAAGGGCATAATTCCATCTGTTGAAATCGTTTCATTATCTGTGTATGGTGGTTAGAATTTCTTCTGGTTGAAAACTGTTGCTGGGCGCCTTCGGAACACAGTATTTATGAGTTAACAATAAGTGCAACAACAACTTTTAGAAAGACATACATGAGAACCAGATAGCATCTCATATCTTCAGTTCAAAGAGCTACATCTGTACTTTCAGTAGTACATGCGTTACTCTGCCCGGAAAACAAGATATGTCGAGACATCGCTATCTCTGCTTCTGCCTTCAATGGGAATGCCACCCGTCACTATCTCCCACAATGAATGCCATCACCGCCCGGACAGGGAAGAGAAAGCAATAACTTCTGTTATAATTGCTAGAAATTGTGATGTTCTCTCCTGTTTCAAAGAATGATGCTTTGCCTGATATAATTTCTAAGCTAGGTCTCTTTGAAAACACGGTATTTTCAGAGTTTCACAGTGAATTACCAAGAAACAACATAGGAAACCACTGTGAACGGTGAAGTCACATATAGATCCTTTGGTGTGTCAGGTGAAGCACACTACCCAAAAGACTCCAGCGTTCTTGAAACCAGTGTTTGCTCTTTAGTCTACTGTATCAACTCGAAAGCTCACTGAAGCATACAATGAAGCAGAACAAAAAAGGCACAGCAAGGGCATAATTCCATCTGTTGAAATCGTTTGATTATCTGTGTATGGTGGTTAGAATTTCTTCTGGTTGAAAACTGTTGCTGGGCTCCTTCGGAACACAGTCTTTATGAGTTAACAATAAGTGCAACAACAACTTTTAGAAAGACATACATGAGAACCAGATAGCATCTAATATCTTCAGTTCAAAGAGCTACATCTGTACTTTCAGTAGTACATGCGTTACT
Organism: Furipterus horrens; assembly: GCF_987537825.1. Taxonomy (NCBI): domain Eukaryota; kingdom Metazoa; phylum Chordata; class Mammalia; order Chiroptera; family Furipteridae; genus Furipterus; species Furipterus horrens. Next base: position 6,559,953 of record NW_028327188.1, read on the forward strand.
CTGCACGTAAAACAAGATATGTCGAAACATCGCTATCTCTGATTGTGCCTTCAATGGCAATGCCACCGGTCACTATCTCCCACAATGAATGCCATCACCGCACGGACAGGGAAGAGAAAGCAATAACTTCTGTTATAATTGCTAGAAATTGTGATGTTCTCTCCTGTTTCAAAGAATGATGCTTTGCCTGATATAATTTCTAAGCTAGGTCTCTTTGAAAACACGGTATTTTCAGAGTTTCACAGTGAATTACCAAGAAACAACATAGGAAACCACTGTGAACGGTGAAGTCACATATAGATCCTTTGGTGTGTCAGGTGAAACACACTACCCAAAAGACTCCAGCGTTCCTGAAACCAGTGTTTGCTCTTTAGTCTACTGTATCAACTCGAAAGCTCACTGAAGCATACAATGAAGCAGAACAAAAAAGGCACAGCAAGGGCATAATTCCATCTGTTGAAATCGTTTGATTATCTGTGTATGGTGGTTAGAATTTCTTCTGGTTGAAAACTGTTGCTGGGCGCCTTCGGAACACAGTATTTATGAGTTAACAATAAGTGCAACAACAACTTTTAGAAAGACATACATGAGAACCAGATAGCATCTCATATCTTCAGTTCAAAGAGCTACATCTGTACTTTCAGTTGTACATGCGTTACTCTGCCCGGAAAACAAGATATGTCGAGACATCGCTATCTCTGCTTCTGCCTTCAATGGGAATGCCACCCGTCACTATCTCCCACAATGAATGCCATCACCGCCCGGACAGGGAAGAGAAAGCAATAACTTCTGTTATAATTGCTAGAAATTGTGATGTTCTCTCCTGTTTCAAAGAATGATGCTTTGCCTGATATAATTTCTAAGCTAGGTCTCTTTGAAAACACGGTATTTTCAGAGTTTCACAGTGAATTACCAAGAAACAACATAGGAAACCACTGTGAACGGTGAAGTCACATATAAATCCTTGCTGTGTCAGGTGAAACACACTACCCAAAAGACTCCAGCGTTCCTGAAACCAGTGTTTGCTCTTTAGTCTACTGTATCAACTCGAAAGCTCACTGAAGCATACAATGAAGCAGAACAACAACGGCACAGCAAGGGCATAAGTCCATCTGTTGAAATCGTTTGATTATCTGTATATGGTGGTAAGAATTTCATCTGGTTGAAAACTGTTGCTGGCCTCCTTCGGAACACAGTCTTTATGAGTTAACAATAAGTGCAACAACAACTTTTAGAAAGACATACATGAGAACCAGATAGCATCTCATATCTTCAGTTCAAAGAGCTACATCTGTACTTTCAGTAGTACATGCGTTACTCTGCACGGAAAACAAGATATGTCGAAACATCGCTATCTCTGATTCTGCCTTCAATGGCAATGCCAGCGGTCACTATCTCCCACAATGAATGTCATCACCGCACGGACAGGGAAGAGAAAGCAATAACTTCTGTTATAATTGCTAGAAATTGTGATGTTCTCTCCTGTTTCAAAGAATGATGCTTTGCCTGATATAATTTCTAAGCTAGGTCTCTTTGAAAACACGGTATTTTCAGAGTTTCACAGTGAATTACCAAGAAACAACATAGGAAACCACTGTGAACGGTGAAGTCACATATAGATCCTTTTCTGTGTCAGGTGAAGTACACTACCCAAAAGACTCCAGCGTTCTTGAAACCAGTGTTTGCTCTTTAGTCTACTGTATCAACTCGAAAGCTCACTGAAGCATACAATGAAGCAGAACAAAAAAGGCACAGCAAGGGCATAATTCCATCTGTTGAAATCATTTGATTATCTGTGTATGGTGGTTAGAATTTCTTCTGGTTGAAAACTGTTGCTGGGCTCCTTCGGAACACAGTCTTTATGAGTTAACAATAAGTGCAACAACAACTTTTAGAAAGACATACATGAGAACCAGATAGCATCTAATATCTTCAGTTCAAAGAGCTACATCTGTACTTTCAGTAGTACATGCGTTACTCTGCACGTAAAACAAGATATGTCGAAACATCGCTATCTCTGATTGTGCCTTCAATGGCAATGCCACCGGTCACTATCTCCCACAATGAATGCCATCACCGCACGGACAGGGAAGAGAAAGCAATAACTTCTGTTATAATTGCTAGAAATTGTGATGTTCTCTCCTGTTTCAAAGAATGATGCTTTGCCTGATATAATTTCTAAGCTAGGTCTCTTTGAAAACACGGTATTTTCAGAGTTTCACAGTGAATTACCAAGAAACAACATAGGAAACCACTGTGAACGGTGAAGTCACATATAGATCCTTTGGTGTGTCAGGTGAAACACACTACCCAAAAGACTCCAGCGTTCCTGAAACCAGTGTTTGCTCTTTAGTCTACTGTATCAACTCGAAAGCTCACTGAAGCATACAATGAAGCAGAACAAAAAAGGCACAGCAAGGGCATAATTCCATCTGTTGAAATCGTTTGATTATCTGTGTATGGTGGTTAGAATTTCTTCTGGTTGAAAACTGTTGCTGGGCGCCTTCGGAACACAGTATTTATGAGTTAACAATAAGTGCAACAACAACTTTTAGAAAGACGTACATGAGAACCAGATAGCATCTCATATCTTCAGTTCAAAGAGCTACATCTGTACTTTCAGTTGTACATGCGTTACTCTGCCCGGAAAACAAGATATGTCGAGACATCGCTATCTCTGCTTCTGCCTTCAATGGGAATGCCACCCGTCACTATCTCCCACAATGAATGCCATCACCGCCCGGACAGGGAAGAGAAAGCAATAACTTCTGTTATAATTGCTAGAAATTGTGATGTTCTCTCCTGTTTCAAAGAATGATGCTCTGCCTGATATAATTTCTAAGCTAGGTCTCTTTGAAAACACGGTATTTTCAGAGTTTCACAGTGAATTACCAAGAAACAACATAGGAAACCACTGTGAACGGTGAAGTCACATATAGATCCTTTGGTGTGTCAGGTGAAACACACTACCCAAAAGACTCCAGCGTTCCTGAAACCAGTGTTTGCTCTTTAGTCTACTGTATCAACTCGAAAGCTCACTGAAGCATACAATGAAGCAGAACAAAAAAGGCACAGCAAGGGCATAATTCCATCTGTTGAAATCGTTTGATTATCTGTGTATGGTGGTTAGAATTTCTTCTGGTTGAAAACTGTTGCTGGGCGCCTTCGGAACACAGTATTTATGAGTTAACAATAAGTGCAACAACAACTTTTAGAAAGACGTACATGAGAACCAGATAGCATCTCATATCTTCAGTTCAAAGAGCTACATCTGTACTTTCAGTTGTACATGCGTTACTCTGCCCGGAAAACAAGATATGTCGAGACATCGCTATCTCTGCTTCTGCCTTCAATGGGAATGCCACCCGTCACTATCTCCCACAATGAATGCCATCACCGCCCGGACAGGGAAGAGAAAGCAATAACTTCTGTTATAATTGCTAGAAATTGTGATGTTCTCTCCTGTTTCAAAGAATGATGCTTTGCCTGATATAATTTCTAAGCTAGGTCTCTTTGAAAACACGGTATTTTCAGAGTTTCACAGTGAATTACCAAGAAACAACATAGGAAACCACTGGGAACGGTGAAGTCACATATAAATCCTTGCTGTGTCAGGTGAAACACACTACCCAAAAGACTCCAGCGTTCCTGAAACCAGTGTTTGCTCTTTAGTCTACTGTATCAACTCGAAAGCTCACTGAAGCATACAATGAAGCAGAACAACAACGGCACAGCAAGGGCATAAGTCCATCTGTTGAAATCGTTTGATTATCTGTATATGGTGGTAAGAATTTCATCTGGTTGAAAACTGTTGCTGGCCTCCTTCGGAACACAGTCTTTATGAGTTAACAATAAGTGCAACAACAACTTTTAGAAAGACATACATGAGAACCAGATAGCATCTCATATCTTCAGTTCAAAGAGCTACATCTGTACTTTCAGTAGTACATGCGTTACTCTGCACGGAAAACAAGATATGTCGAAACATCGCTATCTCTGATTCTGCCTTCAATGGCAATGCCAGCGGTCACTATCTCCCACAATGAATGTCATCACCGCACGGACAGGGAAGAGAAAGCAATAACTTCTGTTATAATTGCTAGAAATTGTGATGTTCTCTCCTGTTTCAAAGAATGATGCTTTGCCTGATATAATTTCTAAGCTAGGTCTCTTTGAAAACACGGTATTTTCAGAGTTTCACAGTGAATTACCAAGAAACAACATAGGAAACCACTGTGAACGGTGAAGTCACCTATAGATCCTTTTCTGTGTCAGGTGAAGTACACTACCCAAAAGACTCCAGCGTTCTTGAAACCAGTGTTTGCTCTTTAGTCTACTGTATCAACTCGAAAGCTCACTGAAGCATACAATGAAGCAGAACAACAACGGCACAGCAAGGGCATAATTCCATCTGTTGAAATCGTTTGATTATCTGTATATGGTGGTTAGAATTTCATCTGGTTGAAAACTGTTGCTGGCCTCCTTCGGAACACAGTCTTTATGAGTTAACAATAAGTGCAACAACAACTTTTAGAAAGACATACATGAGAACCAGATAGCATCTAATATCTTCAGTTCAAAGAGCTACATCTGTACTTTCAGTAGTACATGCGTTACTTTGCACGGAAAACAAGATATGTCCAGACATCGTTATCTCTGATTCTGCCTTCAATGGCAATGCCACCGGTCACTATCTCCCACAATGAATGCTATCACCGAACGGACAGGGAAGAGAAAGCAATAACTTCTGTTATAATTGCTAGAAATTGTGATGTTCTCTCCTGTTTCAAAGAATGATGCTTTGCCTGATATATTTTCTAAGCTAGGTCTCTTTGAAAACACGGTATTTTCAGATTTTCACAGTGAATTACCAAGAAACAACATAGGAAACCACTGTGAACGGTGAAGTCACCTATAGATCCTTTGGTGTGTCAGGTGAAGTACACTACCCAAAAGACTCCAGCGTTCTTGAAACCAGTGTTTGCTCTTTAGTCTACTGTATCAACTCGAAAGCTCACTGAAGCATACAATGAAGCAGAACAACAACGGCACAGCAAGGGCATAATTCCATCTGTTGAAATCGTTTGATTATCTGTATATGGTGGTTAGAATTTCTTCTGGTTGAAAACTGTTGCTGGCCTCCTTCGGAACACAGTCTTTATGAGTTAACAATAAGTGCAACAACAACTTTTAGAAAGACATACATGAGAACCAGATAGCATCTCATATCTTCAGTTCAAAGAGCTACATCTGTACTTTCAGTAGTACATGCGTTACTCTGCACGTAAAACAAGATATGTCGAAACATCGCTATCTCTGATTCTGCCTTCAATGGCAATGCCACCGGTCACTATCTCCCACAATGAATGCCATCACCGCACGAACAGGGAAGAGAAAGCAATAACTTCTGTTATAATTGCTAGAAATTGTGATGTTCTCTCCTGTTTCAAAGAATGATGCTTTGCCTGATATAATTTCTAAGCTAGGTCTCTTTGAAAACACGGTATTTTCAGAGTTTCACAGTGAATTACCAAGAAACAACATAGGAAACCACTGTGAACGGTGAAGTCACATATAGATCCTTTGGTGTGTCAGGTGAAGCACACTACCCAAAAGACTCCAGCGTTCTTGAAACCAGTGTTTGCTCTTTAGTCTACTGTATCAACTCGAAAGCTCACTGAAGCATACAATGAAGCAGAACAAAAAAGGCACAGCAAGGGCATAATTCCATCTGTTGAAATCGTTTGATTATCTGTGTATGGTGGTTAGAATTTCTTCTGGTTGAAAACTGTTGCTGGGCTCCTTCGGAACACAGTCTTTATGAGTTAACAATAAGTGCAACAACAACTTTTAGAAAGACATACATGAGAACCAGATAGCATCTAATATCTTCAGTTCAAAGAGCTACATCTGTACTTTCAGTAGTACATGCGTTACTCTGCACGTAAAACAAGATATGTCGAAACATCGCTATCTCTGATTGTGCCTTCAATGGCAATGCCACCGGTCACTATCTCCCACAATGAATGCCATCACCGCACGGACAGGGAAGAGAAAGCAATAACTTCTGTTATAATTGCTAGAAATTGTGATGTTCTCTCCTGTTTCAAAGAATGATGCTTTGCCTGATATAATTTCTAAGCTAGGTCTCTTTGAAAACACGGTATTTTCAGAGTTTCACAGTGAATTACCAAGAAACAACATAGGAAACCACTGTGAACGGTGAAGTCACATATAGATCCTTTGGTGTGTCAGGTGAAACACACTACCCAAAAGACTCCAGCGTTCCTGAAACCAGTGTTTGCTCTTTAGTCTACTGTATCAACTCGAAAGCTCACTGAAGCATACAATGAAGCAGAACAAAAAAGGCACAGCAAGGGCATAATTCCATCTGTTGAAATCGTTTGATTATCTGTGTATGGTGGTTAGAATTTCTTCTGGTTGAAAACTGTTGCTGGGCGCCTTCGGAACACAGTATTTATGAGTTAACAATAAGTGCAACAACAACTTTTAGAAAGACGTACATGAGAACCAGATAGCATCTCATATCTTCAGTTCAAAGAGCTACATCTGTACTTTCAGTTGTACATGCGTTACTCTGCCCGGAAAAGAAGATATGTCGAGACATCGCTATCTCTGCTTCTGCCTTCAATGGGAATGCCACCCGTCACTATCTCCCACAATGAATGCCATCACCGCCCGGACAGGGAAGAGAAAGCAATAACTTCTGTTATAATTGCTAGAAATTGTGATGTTCTCTCCTGTTTCAAAGAATGATGCTTTGCCTGATATAATTTCTAAGCTAGGTCTCTTTGAAAACACGGTATTTTCAGAGTTTCACAGTGAATTACCAAGAAACAACATAGGAAACCACTGTGAACGGTGAAGTCACATATAGATCCTTTGGTGTGTCAGGTGAAACACACTACCCAAAAGACTCCAGCGTTCCTGAAACCAGTGTTTGCTCTTTAGTCTACTGTATCAACTCGAAAGCTCACTGAAGCATACAATGAAGCAGAACAAAAAAGGCACAGCAAGGGCATAATTCCATCTGTTGAAATCGTTTGATTATCTGTGTATGGTGGTTAGAATTTCTTCTGGTTGAAAACTGTTGCTGGGCGCCTTCGGAACACAGTATTTATGAGTTAACAATAAGTGCAACAACAACTTTTAGAAAGACGTACATGAGAACCAGATAGCATCTCATATCTTCAGTTCAAAGAGCTACATCTGTACTTTCAGTTGTACATGCGTTACTCTGCCCGGAAAACAAGATATGTCGAGACATCGCTATCTCTGCTTCTGCCTTCAATGGGAATGCCACCCGTCACTATCTCCCACAATGAATGCCATCACCGCCCGGACAGGGAAGAGAAAGCAATAACTTCTGTTATAATTGCTAGAAATTGTGATGTTCTCTCCTGTTTCAAAGAATGATGCTTTGCCTGATATAATTTCTAAGCTAGGTCTCTTTGAAAACACGGTATTTTCAGAGTTTCACAGTGAATTACCAAGAAACAACATAGGAAACCACTGGGAACGGTGAAGTCACATATAAATCCTTGCTGTGTCAGGTGAAACACACTACCCAAAAGACTCCAGCGTTCCTGAAACCAGTGTTTGCTCTTTAGTCTACTGTATCAACTCGAAAGCTCACTGAAGCATACAATGAAGCAGAACAAAAAAGGCACAGCAAGGGCATAATTCCATCTGTTGAAATCGTTTGATTATCTGTGTATGGTGGTTAGAATTTCTTCTGGTTGAAAACTGTTGCTGGGCTCCTTCGGAACACAGTATTTATGAGTTAACAATAAGTGCAACAACAACTTTCAGAAAGACATACATGAGAACCAGATAGCATCTAATATCTTCAGTTCAAAGAGCTACATCTGTACTTTCAGTAGTACATGCGTTACTCTGCCCGGAAAACAAGATATGTCGAGACATCGCTATCTCTGATTCTGCCTTCAATGGCAATGCCAGCGGTCACTATCTCCCACAATGAATGTCATCACCGCACGGACAGGGAAGAGAAAGCAATAACTTCTGTTATAATTGCTAGAAATTGTGATGTTCTCTCCTGTTTCAAAGAATGATGCTTTACCTGATATAATTTCTAAGCTAGGTCTCTTTGAAAACACGGTATTTTCAGAGTTTCACAGTGAATTACCAAGAAACAACATAGGAAACCACTGTGAACGGTGAAGTCACATATAAATCCTTTGGTGTGTCAGGTGAAACACACTACCCAAAAGACTCCAGCGTTCCTGAAACCAGTGTTTGCTCTTTAGTCTACTGTATCAACTCGAAAGCTCACTGAAGCATACAATGAAGCAGAACAACAACGGCACAGCAAGGGCATAATTCCATCTGTTGAAATCGTTTGATTATCTGTATATGGTGGTTAGAATTTCATCTGGTTGAAAACTGTTGCTGGCCTGCTTCGGAACACAGTCTTTATGAGTTAAAAATAAAGGCAACATCAACTTTTAGAAAGACATACATGAGAACCAGATAGCATCTAATATCTTCAGTTCAAAGAGCTACATCTGTACTTTCAGTAGTACATGCGTTACTTTGCACGGAAAACAAGATATGTCCAAACATAGTTATCTCTGATTCTGCCTTCAATGGCAATGCCACCAGTCACTATCTCCCACAATGAATGCTATCACCGAACGGACAGGGAAGAGAAAGCAATAACTTCTGTTATAATTGCTAGAAATTGTGATGTTCTCTCCTGTTTCAAAGAATGATGCTTTGCCTGATATAATTTCTAAGCTAGGTCTCTTTGAAAACACGGTATTTTCAGAGTTTCACAGTGAATTACCAAGAAACAACATAGGAAACCACTGGGAACGGTGAAGTCACATATAGATCCTTTGGTGTGTCAGGTGAAGCACACTACCCAAAAGACTCCAGCGTTCTTGAAACCAGTGTTTGCTCTTTAGTCTACTGTATCAACTCGAAAGCTCACTGAAGCATACAATGAAGCAGAACAACAACGGCACAGCAAGGGCATAATTCCATGTGTTGAAATCGTTTGATTATCTGTATATGGTGGTTAGAATTTCATCTGGTTGAAAACTGTTGCTGGCCTCCTTCGGAACACAGTCTTTATGAGTTAACAATAAGTGCAACAACAACTTTTAGAAAGACATACATGAGAACCAGATAGCATCTCATATCTTCAGTTCAAAGAGCTACATCTGTACTTTCAGTACTACATACGTTACTCTGCACGGAAAACAAGATATGTCGAAACATCGCTATCTCTGATTCTGCCTTCAATGGCAATGCCAGCGGTCACTATCTCCCACAATGAATGTCATCACCGCACGGACAGGGAAGAGAAAGCAATAACTTCTGTTATAATTGCTAGAAATTGTGATGTTCTCTCCTGTTTCAAAGAATGATGCTTTGCCTGATATAATTTCTAAGCTAGGTCTCTTTGAAAACACGGTATTTTCAGAGTTTCACAGTGAATTACCAAGAAACAACATAGGAAACCACTGGGAACGGTGAAGTCACATATAGATCCTTTGGTGTGTCAGGTGAAGTACACTACCCAAAAGACTCCAGCGTTCTTGAAACCAGTGTTTGCTCTTTAGTCTACTGTATCAACTCGAAAGCTCACTGAAGCATACAATGAAGCAGAACAACAACGGCACAGCAAGGGCATAATTCCATGTGTTGAAATCGTTTGATTATCTGTATATGGTGGTTAGAATTTCATCTGGTTGAAAACTGTTGCTGGCCTCCTTCGGAACACAGTCTTTATGAGTTAACAATAAGTGCAACAACAACTTTTAGAAAGACATACGTGAGAACCAGATAGCATCTCATATCTTCAGTTCAAAGAGCTACATCTGTACTTTCAGTAGTACATGCGTTACTCTGCACGTAAAACAAGATATGTCGAAACATCGCTATCTCTGATTCTGCCTTCAGTGGCAATGCCACCGGTCACTATCTCCCACAATGAATGCCATCACCGCACGAACAGGGAAGAGAAAGCAATAACTTCTGTTATAATTGCTAGAAATTGTGATGTTCTCTCCTGTTTCAAAGAATGATGCTTTGCCTGATATAATTTCTAAGCTAGGTCTCTTTGAAAACACGGTATTTTCAGAGTTTCACAGTGAATTACCAAGAAACAACATAGGAAACCACTGGGAACGGTGAAGTCACATATAGATCCTTTGGTGTGTCAGGTGAAGCACACTACCCAAAAGACTCCAGCGTTCTTGAAACCAGTGTTTGCTCTTTAGTCAACTGTATCAACTCGAAAGCTCACTGAAGCATACAATGAAGCAGAACAACAACGGCACAGCAAGGGTATAATTCCATCTGTTGAAATCGTTTGATTATCTGTATATGGTGGTTAGAATTTCATCTGGTTGAAAACTGTTGCTGGCCTGCTTCGGAACACAGTCTTTATGAGTTAAAAATAAAGGCAACATCAACTTTTAGAAAGACATACATGAGAACCAGATAGCATCTAATATCTTCAGTTCAAAGAGCTACATTTGTACTTTCAGTAGTACATGCGTTACTCTGCCCGGAAAACAAGATATGTCGAGACATCGCTATCTCTGCTTCTGCCTTCAATGGGAATGCCACCGGTCACTATCTCCCACAATGAATGCCATCACCGCACGGAAAGGGAATAGAAAGCAATAACTTCTGTTATAATTGCTAGAAATTGTGATGTTCTCACCTGTTTCAAAGAATGATGCTTTGCCTGATATAATTTCTAAGCTAGGTCTCTTTGAAAACACGGTATTTTCAGAGTTTCACAGTGAATTACCAAGAAACAACATAGGAAACCACTGTGAACGGTGAAGTCACATATAAATCCTTTGGTGTGTCAGGTGAAACACACTACCCAAAAGACTCCAGCGTTCCTGAAACCAGTGTTTGCTCTTTAGTCTACTGTATCAACGCGAAAGCTCACTGAAGCATACAATGAAGCAGAACAAAAAAGGCACAGCAAGGGCATAATTCCATCTGTTGAAATCGTTTGATTATCTGTATATGGTGGTTAGAATTTCATCTGGTTGAAAACTGTTGCTGGCCTGCTTCGGAACAGAGTCTTTATGAGTTAAAAATAAAGGCAACATCAACTTTTAGAAAGACATACATGAGAACCAGATAGCATCTAATATCTTCAGTTCAAAGAGCTACATTTGTACTTTCAGTAGTACATGCGTTACTCTGCCCGGAAAACAAGATATGTCGAGACATCGCTATCTCTGCTTCTGCCTTCAATGGGAATGCCACCGGTCACTATCTCCCACAATGAATGCCATCACCGCACGGAAAGGGAAGAGAAAGCAATAACTTCTGTTATAATTGCTAGAAATTGTGATGTTCTCTCCTGTTTCAAAGAATGATGCTTTGCCTGATATAATTTCTAAGCTAGGTCTCTTTGAAAACACGGTATTTTCAGAGTTTCACAGTGAATTACCAAGAAACAACATAGGAAACCACTGGGAACGGTGAAGTCACATATAGATCCTTTGGTGTGTCAGGTGAAGTACACTACCCAAAAGACTCCAGCGTTCTTGAAACCAGTGTTTGCTCTTTAGTCTACTGTATCAACTCGAAAGCTCACTGAAGCATACAATGAAGCAGAACAACAACGGCACAGCAAGGGCATAAGTCCATCTGTTGAAATCGTTTGATTATCTGTATATGGTGGTAAGAATTTCATCTGGTTGAAAACTGTTGCTGGCCTCCTTCGGAACACAGTCTTTATGAGTTAACAATAAGTGCAACAACAACTTTTAGAAAGACATACATGAGAACCAGATAGCATCTCATATCTTCAGTTCAAAGAGCTACATCTGTACTTTCAGTAGTACATGCGTTACTCTGCACGGAAAACAAGATATGTCGAAACATCGCTATCTCTGATTCTGCCTTCAATGGCAATGCCAGCGGTCACTATCTCCCACAATGAATGTCATCACCGCACGGACAGGGAAGAGAAAGCAATAACTTCTGTTATAATTGCTAGAAATTGTGATGTTCTCTCCTGTTTCAAAGAATGATGCTTTGCCTGATATAATTTCTAAGCTAGGTCTCTTTGAAAACACGGTATTTTCAGAGTTTCACAGTGAATTACCAAGAAACAACATAGGAAACCACTGGGAACGGTGAAGTCACCTATAGATCCTTTTCTGTGTCAGGTGAAGTACACTACCCAAAAGACTCCAGCGTTCTTGAAACCAGTGTTTGCTCTTTAGTCTACTGTATCAACTCGAAAGCTCACTGAAGCATACAATGAAGCAGAACAACAACGGCACAGCAAGGGCATAATTCCATCTGTTGAAATCGTTTGATTATCTGTATATGGTGGTTAGAATTTCATCTGGTTGAAAACTGTTGCTGGCCTCCTTCGGAACACAGTCTTTATGAGTTAACAATAAGTGCAACAACAACTTTTAGAAAGACATACATGAGAACCAGATAGCATCTAATATCTTCAGTTCAAAGAGCTACATCTGTACTTTCAGTAGTACATGCGTTACTTTGCACGGAAAACAAGATATGTCCAGACATCGTTATCTCTGATTCTGCCTTCAATGGCAATGCCACCGGTCACTATCTCCCACAATGAATGCTATCACCGAACGGACAGGGAAGAGAAAGCAATAACTTCTGTTATAATTGCTAGAAATTGTGATGTTCTCTCCTGTTTCAAAGAATGATGCTTTGCCTGATATATTTTCTAAGCTAGGTCTCTTTGAAAACACGGTATTTTCAGATTTTCACAGTGAATTACCAAGAAACAACATAGGAAACCACTGTGAACGGTGAAGTCACCTATAGATCCTTTGGTGTGTCAGGTGAAGTACACTACCCAAAAGACTCCAGCGTTCTTGAAACCAGTGTTTGCTCTTTAGTCTACTGTATCAACTCGAAAGCTCACTGAAGCATACAATGAAGCAGAACAACAACGGCACAGCAAGGGCATAATTCCATCTGTTGAAATCGTTTGATTATCTGTATATGGTGGTTAGAATTTCTTCTGGTTGAAAACTGTTGCTGGCCTCCTTCGGAACACAGTCTTTATGAGTTAACAATAAGTGCAACAACAACTTTTAGAAAGACATACATGAGAACCAGATAGCATCTCATATCTTCAGTTCAAAGAGCTACATCTGTACTTTCAGTAGTACATGCGTTACTCTGCACGTAAAACAAGATATGTCGAAACATCGCTATCTCTGATTCTGCCTTCAATGGCAATGCCACCGGTCACTATCTCCCACAATGAATGCCATCACCGCACGAACAGGGAAGAGAAAGCAATAACTTCTGTTATAATTGCTAGAAATTGTGATGTTCTCTCCTGTTTCAAAGAATGATGCTTTGCCTGATATAATTTCTAAGCTAGGTCTCTTTGAAAACACGGTATTTTCAGAGTTTCACAGTGAATTACCAAGAAACAACATAGGAAACCACTGTGAACGGTGAAGTCACATATAGATCCTTTGGTGTGTCAGGTGAAGCACACTACCCAAAAGACTCCAGCGTTCTTGAAACCAGTGTTTGCTCTTTAGTCTACTGTATCAACTCGAAAGCTCACTGAAGCATACAATGAAGCAGAACAAAAAAGGCACAGCAAGGGCATAATTCCATCTGTTGAAATCGTTTGATTATCTGTGTATGGTGGTTAGAATTTCTTCTGGTTGAAAACTGTTGCTGGGCTCCTTCGGAACACAGTCTTTATGAGTTAACAATAAGTGCAACAACAACTTTTAGAAAGACATACATGAGAACCAGATAGCATCTAATATCTTCAGTTCAAAGAGCTACATCTGTACTTTCAGTAGTACATGCGTTACTCTGCACGTAAAACAAGATATGTCGAAACATCGCTATCTCTGATTGTGCCTTCAATGGCAATGCCACCGGTCACTATCTCCCACAATGAATGCCATCACCGCACGGACAGGGAAGAGAAAGCAATAACTTCTGTTATAATTGCTAGAAATTGTGATGTTCTCTCCTGTTTCAAAGAATGATGCTTTGCCTGATATAATTTCTAAGCTAGGTCTCTTTGAAAACACGGTATTTTCAGAGTTTCACAGTGAATTACCAAGAAACAACATAGGAAACCACTGTGAACGGTGAAGTCACATATAGATCCTTTGGTGTGTCAGGTGAAACACACTACCCAAAAGACTCCAGCGTTCCTGAAACCAGTGTTTGCTCTTTAGTCTACTGTATCAACTCGAAAGCTCACTGAAGCATACAATGAAGCAGAACAAAAAAGGCACAGCAAGGGCATAATTCCATCTGTTGAAATCGTTTGATTATCTGTGTATGGTGGTTAGAATTTCTTCTGGTTGAAAACTGTTGCTGGGCGCCTTCGGAACACAGTATTTATGAGTTAACAATAAGTGCAACAACAACTTTTAGAAAGACGTACATGAGAACCAGATAGCATCTCATATCTTCAGTTCAAAGAGCTACATCTGTACTTTCAGTTGTACATGCGTTACTCTGCCCGGAAAACAAGATATGTCGAGACATCGCTATCTCTGCTTCTGCCTTCAATGGGAATGCCACCCGTCACTATCTCCCACAATGAATGCCATCACCGCCCGGACAGGGAAGAGAAAGCAATAACTTCTGTTATAATTGCTAGAAATTGTGATGTTCTCTCCTGTTTCAAAGAATGATGCTTTGCCTGATATAATTTCTAAGCTAGGTCTCTTTGAAAACACGGTATTTTCAGAGTTTCACAGTGAATTACCAAGAAACAACATAGGAAACCACTGTGAACGGTGAAGTCACATATAGATCCTTTGGTGTGTCAGGTGAAACACACTACCCAAAAGACTCCAGCGTTCCTGAAACCAGTGTTTGCTCTTTAGTCTACTGTATCAACTCGAAAGCTCACTGAAGCATACAATGAAGCAGAACAAAAAAGGCACAGCAAGGGCATAATTCCATCTGTTGAAATCGTTTGATTATCTGTGTATGGTGGTTAGAATTTCTTCTGGTTGAAAACTGTTGCTGGGCGCCTTCGGAACACAGTATTTATGAGTTAACAATAAGTGCAACAACAACTTTTAGAAAGACGTACATGAGAACCAGATAGCATCTCATATCTTCAGTTCAAAGAGCTACATCTGTACTTTCAGTTGTACATGCGTTACTCTGCCCGGAAAACAAGATATGTCGAGACATCGCTATCTCTGCTTCTGCCTTCAATGGGAATGCCACCCGTCACTATCTCCCACAATGAATGCCATCACCGCCCGGACAGGGAAGAGAAAGCAATAACTTCTGTTATAATTGCTAGAAATTGTGATGTTCTCTCCTGTTTCAAAGAATGATGCTTTGCCTGATATAATTTCTAAGCTAGGTCTCTTTGAAAACACGGTATTTTCAGAGTTTCACAGTGAATTACCAAGAAACAACATAGGAAACCACTGGGAACGGTGAAGTCACATATAAATCCTTGCTGTGTCAGGTGAAACACACTACCCAAAAGACTCCAGCGTTCCTGAAACCAGTGTTTGCTCTTTAGTCTACTGTATCAACTCGAAAGCTCACTGAAGCATACAATGAAGCAGAACAAAAAAGGCACAGCAAGGGCATAATTCCATCTGTTGAAATCGTTTGATTATCTGTGTATGGTGGTTAGAATTTCTTCTGGTTGAAAACTGTTGCTGGGCTCCTTCGGAACACAGTATTTATGAGTTAACAATAAGTGCAACAACAACTTTCAGAAAGACATACATGAGAACCAGATAGCATCTAATATCTTCAGTTCAAAGAGCTACATCTGTACTTTCAGTAGTACATGCGTTACTCTGCCCGGAAAACAAGATATGTCGAGACATCGCTATCTCTGATTCTGCCTTCAATGGCAATGCCAGCGGTCACTATCTCCCACAATGAATGTCATCACCGCACGGACAGGGAAGAGAAAGCAATAACTTCTGTTATAATTGCTAGAAATTGTGATGTTCTCTCCTGTTTCAAAGAATGATGCTTTACCTGATATAATTTCTAAGCTAGGTCTCTTTGAAAACACGGTATTTTCAGAGTTTCACAGTGAATTACCAAGAAACAACATAGGAAACCACTGTGAACGGTGAAGTCACATATAAATCCTTTGGTGTGTCAGGTGAAACACACTACCCAAAAGACTCCAGCGTTCCTGAAACCAGTGTTTGCTCTTTAGTCTACTGTATCAACTCGAAAGCTCACTGAAGCATACAATGAAGCAGAACAACAACGGCACAGCAAGGGCATAATTCCATCTGTTGAAATCGTTTGATTATCTGTATATGGTGGTTAGAATTTCATCTGGTTGAAAACTGTTGCTGGCCTGCTTCGGAACACAGTCTTTATGAGTTAAAAATAAAGGCAACATCAACTTTTAGAAAGACATACATGAGAACCAGATAGCATCTAATATCTTCAGTTCAAAGAGCTACATCTGTACTTTCAGTAGTACATGCGTTACTTTGCACGGAAAACAAGATATGTCCAAACATAGTTATCTCTGATTCTGCCTTCAATGGCAATGCCACCAGTCACTATCTCCCACAATGAATGCTATCACCGAACGGACAGGGAAGAGAAAGCAATAACTTCTGTTATAATTGCTAGAAATTGTGATGTTCTCTCCTGTTTCAAAGAATGATGCTTTGCCTGATATAATTTCTAAGCTAGGTCTCTTTGAAAACACGGTATTTTCAGAGTTTCACAGTGAATTACCAAGAAACAACATAGGAAACCACTGGGAACGGTGAAGTCACATATAGATCCTTTGGTGTGTCAGGTGAAGCACACTACCCAAAAGACTCCAGCGTTCTTGAAACCAGTGTTTGCTCTTTAGTCTACTGTATCAACTCGAAAGCTCACTGAAGCATACAATGAAGCAGAACAACAACGGCACAGCAAGGGCATAATTCCATGTGTTGAAATCGTTTGATTATCTGTATATGGTGGTTAGAATTTCATCTGGTTGAAAACTGTTGCTGGCCTCCTTCGGAACACAGTCTTTATGAGTTAACAATAAGTGCAACAACAACTTTTAGAAAGACATACATGAGAACCAGATAGCATCTCATATCTTCAGTTCAAAGAGCTACATCTGTACTTTCAGTACTACATACGTTACTCTGCACGGAAAACAAGATATGTCGAAACATCGCTATCTCTGATTCTGCCTTCAATGGCAATGCCAGCGGTCACTATCTCCCACAATGAATGTCATCACCGCACGGACAGGGAAGAGAAAGCAATAACTTCTGTTATAATTGCTAGAAATTGTGATGTTCTCTCCTGTTTCAAAGAATGATGCTTTGCCTGATATAATTTCTAAGCTAGGTCTCTTTGAAAACACGGTATTTTCAGAGTTTCACAGTGAATTACCAAGAAACAACATAGGAAACCACTGGGAACGGTGAAGTCACATATAGATCCTTTGGTGTGTCAGGTGAAGTACACTACCCAAAAGACTCCAGCGTTCTTGAAACCAGTGTTTGCTCTTTAGTCTACTGTATCAACTCGAAAGCTCACTGAAGCATACAATGAAGCAGAACAACAACGGCACAGCAAGGGCATAATTCCATGTGTTGAAATCGTTTGATTATCTGTATATGGTGGTTAGAATTTCATCTGGTTGAAAACTGTTGCTGGCCTCCTTCGGAACACAGTCTTTATGAGTTAACAATAAGTGCAACAACAACTTTTAGAAAGACATACGTGAGAACCAGATAGCATCTCATATCTTCAGTTCAAAGAGCTACATCTGTACTTTCAGTAGTACATGCGTTACTCTGCACGTAAAACAAGATATGTCGAAACATCGCTATCTCTGATTCTGCCTTCAGTGGCAATGCCACCGGTCACTATCTCCCACAATGAATGCCATCACCGCACGAACAGGGAAGAGAAAGCAATAACTTCTGTTATAATTGCTAGAAATTGTGATGTTCTCTCCTGTTTCAAAGAATGATGCTTTGCCTGATATAATTTCTAAGCTAGGTCTCTTTGAAAACACGGTATTTTCAGAGTTTCACAGTGAATTACCAAGAAACAACATAGGAAACCACTGGGAAAGGTGAAGTCACATATAGATCCTTTGGTGTGTCAGGTGAAGCACACTACCCAAAAGACTCCAGCGTTCTTGAAACCAGTGTTTGCTCTTTAGTCAACTGTATCAACTCGAAAGCTCACTGAAGCATACAATGAAGCAGAACAACAACGGCACAGCAAGGGTATAATTCCATCTGTTGAAATCGTTTGATTATCTGTATATGGTGGTTAGAATTTCATCTGGTTGAAAACTGTTGCTGGCCTGCTTCGGAACACAGTCTTTATGAGTTAAAAATAAAGGCAACATCAACTTTTAGAAAGACATACATGAGAACCAGATAGCATCTAATATCTTCAGTTCAAAGAGCTACATTTGTACTTTCAGTAGTACATGCGTTACTCTGCCCGGAAAACAAGATATGTCGAGACATCGCTATCTCTGCTTCTGCCTTCAATGGGAATGCCACCGGTCACTATCTCCCACAATGAATGCCATCACCGCACGGAAAGGGAATAGAAAGCAATAACTTCTGTTATAATTGCTAGAAATTGTGATGTTCTCTCCTGTTTCAAAGAATGATGCTTTGCCTGATATAATTTCTAAGCTAGGTCTCTTTGAAAACACGGTATTTTCAGAGTTTCACAGTGAATTACCAAGAAACAACATAGGAAACCACTGTGAACGGTGAAGTCACATATAAATCCTTTGGTGTGTCAGGTGAAACACACTACCCAAAAGACTCCAGCGTTCCTGAAACCAGTGTTTGCTCTTTAGTCTACTGTATCAACGCGAAAGCTCACTGAAGCATACAATGAAGCAGAACAAAAAAGGCACAGCAAGGGCATAATTCCATCTGTTGAAATCGTTTGATTATCTGTATATGGTGGTTAGAATTTCATCTGGTTGAAAACTGTTGCTGGCCTGCTTCGGAACAGAGTCTTTATGAGTTAAAAATAAAGGCAACATCAACTTTTAGAAAGACATACATGAGAACCAGATAGCATCTAATATCTTCAGTTCAAAGAGCTACATTTGTACTTTCAGTAGTACATGCGTTACTCTGCCCGGAAAACAAGATATGTCGAGACATCGCTATCTCTGCTTCTGCCTTCAATGGGAATGCCACCGGTCACTATCTCCCACAATGAATGCCATCACCGCACGGAAAGGGAAGAGAAAGCAATAACTTCTGTTATAATTGCTAGAAATTGTGATGTTCTCTCCTGTTTCAAAGAATGATGCTTTGCCTGATATAATTTCTAAGCTAGGTCTCTTTGAAAACACGGTATTTTCAGAGTTTCACAGTGAATTACCAAGAAACAACATAGGAAACCACTGGGAACGGTGAAGTCACATATAGATCCTTTGGTGTGTCAGGTGAAGTACACTACCCAAAAGACTCCAGCGTTCTTGAAACCAGTGTTTGCTCTTTAGTCTACTGTATCAACTCGAAAGCTCACTGAAGCATACAATGAAGCAGAACAACAACGGCACAGCAAGGGCATAATTCCATCTGTTGAAATCGTTTGATTATCTGTATATGGTGGTTAGAATTTCATCTGGTTGAAAACTGTTGCTGGCCTGCTTCGGAACACAGTCTTTATGAGTTAAAAATAAAGGCAACATCAACTTTTAGAAAGACATACATGAGAACCAGATAGCATCTAATATCTTCAGTTCAAAGAGCTACATTTGTACTTTCAGTAGTACATGCGTTACTCTGCCCGGAAAACAAGATATGTCGAGACATCGCTATCTCTGCTTCTGCCTTCAATGGGAATGCCACCGGTCACTATCTCCCACAATGAATGCCATCACCGCACGGAAAGGGAAGAGAAAGCAATAACTTCTGTTATAATTGCTAGAAATTGTGATGTTCTCTCCTGTTTCAAAGAATGATGCTTTGCCTGATATAATTTCTAAGCTAGGTCTCTTTGAAAACACGGTATTTTCAGAGTTTCACAGTGAATTACCAAGAAACAACATAGGAAACCACTGGGAACGGTGAAGTCACATATAGATCCTTTGGTGTGTCAGGTGAAGTACACTACCCAAAAGACTCCAGCGTTCTTGAAACCAGTGTTTGCTCTTTAGTCTACTGTATCAACTCGAAAGCTCACTGAAGCATACAATGAAGCAGAACAACAACGGCACAGCAAGGGCATAATTCCATCTGTTGAAATCGTTTGATTATCTGTATATGGTGGTTAGAATTTCATCTGGTTGAAAACTGTTGCTGGCCTGCTTCGGAACACAGTCTTTATGAGTTAAAAATAAAGGCAACATCAACTTTTAGAAAGACATACATGAGAACCAGATAGCATCTAATATCTTCAGTTCAAAGAGCTACATTTGTACTTTCAGTAGTACATGCGTTACTCTGCCCGGAAAACAAGATATGTCGAGACATCGCTATCTCTGCTTCTGCCTTCAATGGGAATGCCACCGGTCACTATCTCCCACAATGAATGCCATCACCGCACGGAAAGGGAAGAGAAAGCAATAACTTCTGTTATAATTGCTAGAAATTGTGATGTTCTCTCCTGTTTCAAAGAATGATGCTTTGCCTGATATAATTTCTAAGCTAGGTCTCTTTGAAAACACGGTATTTTCAGAGTTTTAAAGTGAATTACCAAGAAACAACATAGGAAACCACTGTGAACGGTGAAGTCACATATAAATCCTTTGGTGTGTCAGGTGAAACACACTACCCAAAAGACTCCAGCGTTCCTGAAACCAGTGTTTGCTCTTTAGTCTACTGTATCAACTCGAAAGCTCACTGAAGCATACAATGAAGCAGAACAAAAAAGGCACAGCAAGGGCATAATTCCATCTGTTGAAATCGTTTCATTATCTGTGTATGGTGGTTAGAATTTCTTCTGGTTGAAAACTGTTGCTGGGCGCCTTCGGAACACAGTATTTATGAGTTAACAATAAGTGCAACAACAACTTTTAGAAAGACATACATGAGAACCAGATAGCATCTCATATCTTCAGTTCAAAGAGCTACATCTGTACTTTCAGTAGTACATGCGTTACTCTGCCCGGAAAACAAGATATGTCGAGACATCGCTATCTCTGTTGCTGCCTTCAATGGGAATGCCACCCGTCACTATCTCCCACAATGAATGCCATCACCGCCCGGACAGGGAAGAGAAAGCAATAACTTCTGTTATAATTGCTAGAAATTGTGATGTTCTCTCCTGTTTCAAAGAATGATGCTTTGCCTGATATAATTTCTAAGCTAGGTCTCTTTGAAAACACGGTATTTTCAGAGTTTCACAGTGAATTACCAAGAAACAACATAGGAAACCACTGGGAACGGTGAAGTCACATATAGATCCTTTGGTGTGTCAGGTGAAGCACACTACCCGAAAGACTCCAGCGTTCTTGAAACCAGTGTTTGCTCTTTAGTCTACTGTATCAACTCGAAAGCTCACTGAAGCATACAATGAAGCAGAACAACAACGGCACAGCAAGGGCATAATTCCATCTGTTGAAATCGTTTGATTATCTGTATATGGTGGTTAGAATTTCATCTGGTTGAAAACTGTTGCTGGCCTCCTTCGGAACACAGTCTTTATGAGTTAACAATAAGTGCAACAACAACTTTTAGAAAGACATACATGAGAACCAGATAGCATCTCATATCTTCAGTTCAAAGAGCTACATCTGTACTTTCAGTACTACATACGTTACTCTGCACGGAAAACAAGATATGTCGAAACATCGCTATCTCTGATTCTGCCTTCAATGGCAATGCCAGCGGTCACTATCTCCCACAATGAATGTCATCACCGCACGGACAGGGAAGAGAAAGCAATAACTTCTGTTATAATTGCTAGAAATTGTGATGTTCTCTCCTGTTTCAAAGAATGATGCTTTGCCTGATATAATTTCTAAGCTAGGTCTCTTTGAAAACACGGTATTTTCAGAGTTTCACAGTGAATTACCAAGAAACAACATAGGAAACCACTGGGAACGGTGAAGTCACATATAGATCCTTTGGTGTGTCAGGTGAAGTACACTACCCAAAAGACTCCAGCGTTCTTGAAACCAGTGTTTGCTCTTTAGTCTACTGTATCAACTCGAAAGCTCACTGAAGCATACAATGAAGCAGAACAACAACGGCACAGCAAGGGCATAATTCCATCTGTTGAAATCGTTTGATTATCTGTATATGGTGGTTAAAATTTCATCTGGTTGAAAACTGTTGCTGGCCTCCTTCGGAACACAGTCTTTATGAGTTAACAATAAGTGCAACAACAACTTTTAGAAAGACATACGTGAGAACCAGATAGCATCTCATATCTTCAGTTCAAAGAGCTACATCTGTACTTTCAGTAGTACATGCGTTACTCTGCACGTAAAACAAGATATGTCGAAACATCGCTATCTCTGATTCTGCCTTCAATGGCAATGCCACCGGTCACTATCTCCCACAATGAATGCCATCACCGCACGAACAGGGAAGAGAAAGCAATAACTTCTGTTATAATTGCTAGAAATTGTGATGTTCTCTCCTGTTTCAAAGAATGATGCTTTGCCTGATATAATTTCTAAGCTAGGTCTCTTTGAAAACACGGTATTTTCAGAGTTTCACAGTGAATTACCAAGAAACAACATAGGAAACCACTGGGAACGGTGAAGTCACATATAGATCCTTTGGTGTGTCAGGTGAAGCACACTACCCAAAAGACTCCAGCGTTCTTGAAACCAGTGTTTGCTCTTTAGTCAACTGTATCAACTCGAAAGCTCACTGAAGCATACAATGAAGCAGAACAACAACGGCACAGCAAGGGCATAATTCCATCTGTTGAAATCGTTTGATTATCTGTATATGGTGGTTAGAATTTCATCTGGTTGAAAACTGTTGCTGGCCTGCTTCGGAACACAGTCTTTATGAGTTAAAAATAAAGGCAACATCAACTTTTAGAAAGACATACATGAGAACCAGATAGCATCTAATATCTTCAGTTCAAAGAGCTACATTTGTACTTTCAGTAGTACATGCGTTACTCTGCCCGGAAAACAAGATATGTCGAGACATCGCTATCTCTGCTTCTGCCTTCAATGGGAATGCCACCGGTCACTATCTCCCACAATGAATGCCATCACCGCACGGAAAGGGAAGAGAAAGCAATAACTTCTGTTATAATTGCTAGAAATTGTGATGTTCTCTCCTGTTTCAAAGAATGATGCTTTGCCTGATATAATTTCTAAGCTAGGTCTCTTTGAAAACACGGTATTTTCAGAGTTTCACAGTGAATTACCAAGAAACAACATAGGAAACCACTGTGAACGGTGAAGTCACATATAAATCCTTTGGTGTGTCAGGTGAAACACACTACCCAAAAGACTCCAGCGTTCCTGAAACCAGTGTTTGCTCTTTAGTCTACTGTATCAACTCGAAAGCTCACTGAAGCATACAATGAAGCAGAACAAAAAAGGCACAGCAAGGGCATAATTCCATCTGTTGAAATCGTTTGATTATCTGTATATGGTGGTTAGAATTTCATCTGGTTGAAAACTGTTGCTGGCCTGCTTCGGAACACAGTCTTTATGAGTTAAAAATAAAGGCAACATCAACTTTTAGAAAGACATACATGAGAACCAGATAGCATCTAATATCTTCAGTTCAAAGAGCTACATTTGTACTTTCAGTAGTACATGCGTTACTCTGCCCGGAAAACAAGATATGTCGAGACATCGCTATCTCTGCTTCTGCCTTCAATGGGAATGCCACCGGTCACTATCTCCCACAATGAATGCCATCACCGCACGGAAAGGGAAGAGAAAGCAATAACTTCTGTTATAATTGCTAGAAATTGTGATGTTCTCTCCTGTTTCAAAGAATGATGCTTTGCCTGATATAATTTCTAAGCTAGGTCTCTTTGAAAACACGGTATTTTCAGAGTTTCACAGTGAATTACCAAGAAACAACATAGGAAACCACTGTGAACGGTGAAGTCACATATAAATCCTTTGGTGTGTCAGGTGAAACACACTACCCAAAAGACTCCAGCGTTCCTGAAACCAGTGTTTGCTCTTTAGTCTACTGTATCAACTCGAAAGCTCACTGAAGCATACAATGAAGCAGAACAAAAAAGGCACAGCAAGGGCATAATTCCATCTGTTGAAATCGTTTCATTATCTGTGTATGGTGGTTAGAATTTCTTCTGGTTGAAAACTGTTGCTGGGCGCCTTCGGAACACAGTATTTATGAGTTAACAATAAGTGCAACAACAACTTTTAGAAAGACATACATGAGAACCAGATAGCATCTCATATCTTCAGTTCAAAGAGCTACATCTGTACTTTCAGTAGTACATGCGTTACTCTGCCCGGAAAACAAGATATGTCGAGACATCGCTATCTCTGTTTCTGCCTTCAATGGGAATGCCACCCGTCACTATCTCCCACAATGAATGCCATCACCGCCCGGACAGGGAAGAGAAAGCAATAACTTCTGTTATAATTGCTAGAAATTGTGATGTTCTCTCCTGTTTAAAAGAATGATCCTTTGCCTGATATAATTTCTAAGCTAGGTCTCTTTGAAAACACGGTATTTTCAGAGTTTCACAGTGAATTACCAAGAAACAACATAGGAAACCACTGTGAACGGTGAAGTCACATATAAATCCTTGCTGTGTCAGGTGAAACACACTACTCAAAAGACTCCAGCGTTCCTGAAACCAGTGTTTGCTCTTTAGTCTAAGGTATCAACTCGAAAGCTCACTGAAGCATACAATGAAGCAGAACAACAACGGCACAGCAAGGGCATAATTCCATCTGTTGAAATCGTTTGATTATCTGTGTATGGTGGTTAGAATTTCTTCTGGTTGAAAACTGTTGCTGGGCTCCTTCGGAACACAGTATTTATGAGTTAACAATAAGTGCAACAACAACTTTTAGAAAGACATACATGAGAACCAGATAGAATCTAATATCTTCAGTTCAAAGAGCTACATCTGTACTTTCAGTAGTACATGCGTTACTCTGCACGTAAAACAAGATATGTCGAAACATCGCTATCTCTGATTGTGCCTTCAATGGCAATGCCACCGGTCACTATCTCCCACAATGACTGCCATCACCGCACGGACAGGGAAGAGAAAGCAATAACTTCTGTTATAATTGCTAGAAATTGTGATGTTCTCTCCTGTTTCAAAGAATGATGCTTTGCCTGATATAATTTCTAAGCTAGGTCTCTTTGAAAACACGGTATTTTCAGAGTTTCACAGTGAATTACCAAGAAACAACATAGGAAACCACTGGGAACGCTGAAGTCACATATAGATCCTTTGGTGTGTCAGGTGAAGCACACTACCCAAAAGACTCCAGCGTTCTTGAAACCAGTGTTTGCTCTTTAGTCTACTGTATCAACTCGAAAGCTCACTGAAGCATACAATGAAGCAGAACAAAAAAGGCACAGCAAGGGCATAATTCCATCTGTTGAAATCGTTTCATTATCTGTGTATGGTGGTTAGAATTTCTTCTGGTTGAAAACTGTTGCTGGGCGCCTTCGGAACACAGTATTTATGAGTTAACAATAAGTGCAACAACAACTTTTAGAAAGACATACATGAGAACCAGATAGCATCTCATATCTTCATTTCAAAGAGCTACATCTGTACTTGTAGTAGTGCATGCGTTACTCTGCACGTAAAACAAGATATGTCGAAACATCGCTATCTCTGATTGTGCCTTCAATGGCAATGCCACCGGTCACTATCTCCCACAATGAATGCCATCACCGCACGGACAGGGAAGAGAAAGCAATAACTTCTGTTATAATTGCTAGAAATTGTGATGTTCTCTCCTGTTTCAAAGAATGATGCTTTGCCTGATATAATTTCTAAGCTAGGTCTCTTTGAAAACACGGTATTTTCAGAGTTTCACAGTGAATTACCAAGAAACAACATAGGAAACCACTGTGAACGGTGAAGTCACATATAGATCCTTTGGTGTGTCAGGTGAAACACACTACCCAAAAGACTCCAGCGTTCCTGAAACCAGTGTTTGCTCTTTAGTCTACTGTATCAACTCGAAAGCTCACTGAAGCATACAATGAAGCAGAACAAAAAAGGCACAGCAAGGGCATAATTCCATCTGTTGAAATCGTTTGATTATCTGTGTATGGTGGTTAGAATTTCTTCTGGTTGAAAACTGTTGCTAGGCGCCTTCGGAACACAGTATTTATGAGTTAACAATAAGTGCAACAACAACTTTTAGAAAGACATACATGAGAACCAGATAGCATCTCATATCTTCAGTTCAAAGAGCTGCATCTGTACTTTCAGTTGTACATGCGTTACTCTGCCCGGAAAACAAGATATGTCGAAACATCGCTATCTCTGATTCTGCCTTCAATGGGAATGCCACCCGTCACTATCTCCCACAATGAATGCCATCACCACACGGACAGGGAAGAGAAAGCAATAACTTCTGTTATAATTGCTAGAAATTGTGATGTTCTCTCCTGTTTCAAAGAATGATGCTTTGCCTGATATAATTTCTAAGCTAGGTCTCTTTGAAAACACGGTATTTTCAGAGTTTCACAGTGAATTACCAAGAAACAACATAGGAAACCACTGTGAACGGTGAAGTCACATATAGATCCTTTGGTGTGTCAGGTGAAACACACTACCCAAAAGACTCCAGCGTTCCTGAAACCAGTGTTTGCTCTTTAGTCTACTGTATCAACTCGAAAGCTCACTGAAGCATACAATGAAGCAGAACAAAAAAGGCACAGCAAGGGCATAATTCCATCTGTTGAAATCGTTTGATTATCTGTGTATGGTGGTTAGAATTTCTTCTGGTTGAAAACTGTTGCTGGGCGCCTTCGGAACACAGTATTTATGAGTTAACAATAAGTGCAACAACAACTTTTAGAAAGACATACATGAGAACCAGATAGCATCTCATATCTTCAGTTCAAAGAGCTACATCTGTACTTTCAGTTGTACATGCGTTACTCTGCCCGGAAAACAAGATATGTCGAGACATCGCTATCTCTGCTTCTGCCTTCAATGGGAATGCCACCCGTCACTATCTCCCACAATGAATGCCATCACCGCCCGGACAGGGAAGAGAAAGCAATAACTTCTGTTATAATTGCTAGAAATTGTGATGTTCTCTCCTGTTTCAAAGAATGATGCTTTGCCTGATATAATTTCTAAGCTAGGTCTCTTTGAAAACACGGTATTTTCAGAGTTTCACAGTGAATTACCAAGAAACAACATAGGAAACCACTGGGAACGGTGAAGTCACATATAAATCCTTTGGTGTGTCAGGTGAAACACACTACCCAAAAGACTCCAGCGTTCCTGAAACCAGTGTTTGCTCTTTAGTCTACTGTATCAACTCGAAAGCTCACTGAAGCATACAATGAAGCAGAACAAAAAAGGCACAGCAAGGGCATAATTCCATCTGTTGAAATCGTTTCATTATCTGTGTATGGTGGTTAGAATTTCTTCTGGTTGAAAACTGTTGCTGGGCGCCTTCGGAACACAGTATTTATGAGTTAACAATAAGTGCAACAACAACTTTTAGAAAGACATACATGAGAACCAGATAGCATCTCATATCTTCAGTTCAAAGAGCTACATCTGTACTTTCAGTAGTACATGCGTTACTCTGCCCGGAAAACAAGATATGTCGAGACATCGCTATCTCTGCTTCTGCCTTCAATGGGAATGCCACCCGTCACTATCTCCCACAATGAATGCCATCACCGCCCGGACAGGGAAGAGAAAGCAATAACTTCTGTTATAATTGCTAGAAATTGTGATGTTCTCTCCTGTTTCAAAGAATGATCCTTTGCCTGATATAATTTCTAAGCTAGGTCTCTTTGAAAACACGGTATTTTCAGAGTTTCACAGTGAATTACCAAGAAACAACATAGGAAACCACTGTGAACGGTGAAGTCACATATAAATCCTTGCTGTGTCAGGTGAAACACACTACCCAAAAGACTCCAGCGTTCCTGAAACCAGTGTTTGCTCTTTAGTCTAAGGTATCAACTCGAAAGCTCACTGAAGCATACAATGAAGCAGAACAACAACGGCACAGCAAGGGCATAATTCCATCTGTTGAAATCGTTTGATTATCTGTATATGGTGGTTAAAATTTCATCTGGTTAAAACTGTTGCTGGCCTCCTTCGGAACACAGTCTTTATGAGTTAACAATAAGTGCAACAACAACTTTTAGAAAGACATACATGAGAACCAGATAGCATCTCATATCTTCAGTTCAAAGAGCTACATCTGTACTTTCAGTAGTACATACGTTACTCTGCACGGAAAACAAGATATGTCGAAACATCGCTATCTCTGATTCTGCCTTCAATGGCAATGCCAGCGGTCACTATCTCCCACAATGAATGTCATCACCGCACGGACAGGGAAGAGAAAGCAATAACTTCTGTTATAATTGCTAGAAATTGTGATGTTCTCTCCTGTTTCAAAGAATGATGCTTTGCCTGATATAATTTCTAAGCTAGGTCTCTTTGAAAACACGGTATTTTCAGAGTTTCACAGTGAATTACCAAGAAACAACATAGGAAACCACTGTGAACGGTGAAGTCACATATAGATCCTTTGGTGTGTCAGGTGAAGTACACTACCCAAAAGACTCCAGCGTTCTTGAAACCAGTGTTTGCTCTTTAGTCTACTGTATCAACTCGAAAGCTCACTGAAGCATACAATGAAGCAGAACAACAACGGCACAGCAAGGGCATAAGTCCATCTGTTGAAATCGTTTGATTATCTGTATATGGTGGTAAGAATTTCTTCTGGTTGAAAACTGTTGCTGGCCTCCTTCGGAACACAGTCTTTATGAGTTAACAATAAGTGCAACAACAACTTTTAGAAAGACATACATGAGAACCAGATAGCATCTCATATCTTCAGTTCAAAGAGCTACATCTGTACTTTCAGTAGTACATGCGTTACTCTGCACGGAAAACAAGATATGTCGAAACATCGCTATCTCTGATTCTGCCTTCAATGGCAATGCCAGCGGTCACTATCTCCCACAATGAATGTCATCACCGCACGGACAGGGAAGAGAAAGCAATAACTTCTGTTATAATTGCTAGAAATTGTGATGTTCTCTCCTGTTTCAAAGAATGATGCTTTGCCTGATATAATTTCTAAGCTAGGTCTCTTTGAAAACACGGTGTTTTCAGAGTTTCACAGTGAATTACCAAGAAACAACATAGGAAACCACTGTGAACGGTGAAGTCACCTATAGATCCTTTTCTGTGTCAGGTGAAGTACACTACCCAAAAGACTCCAGCGTTCTTGAAACCAGTGTTTGCTCTTTAGTCTACTGTATCAACTCGAAAGCTCACTGAAGCATACAATGAAGCAGAACAACAACGGCACAGCAAGGGCATAATTCCATCTGTTGAAATCGTTTGATTATCTGTGTATGGTGCTTAGAATTTCTTCTGGTTGAAAACTGTTGCTGGGCGCCTTCGGAACACAGTATTTATGAGTTAACAATAAGTGCAACAACAACTTTTAGAAAGACATACATGAGAACCAGATAGCATCTCATATCTTCAGTTCAAAGAGCTACATCTGTACTTTCAGTTGTACATGCGTTACTCTGCCCGGAAAACAAGATATGTCGAGACATCGCTATCTCTGCTTCTGCCTTCAATGGGAATGCCACCCGTCACTATCTCCCACAATGAATGTCATCACCGCCCGGACAGGGAAGAGAAAGCAATAACTTCTGTTATAATTGCTAGAAATTGTGATGTTCTCTCCTGTTTCAAAGAATGATGCTTTGCCTGATATAATTTCTAAGCTAGGTCTCTTTGAAAACACGGTATTTTCAGAGTTTCACAGTGAATTACCAAGAAACAACATAGGAAACCACTGGGAACGGTGAAGTCACATATAGATCCTTTGGTGTGTCAGGTGAAGCACACTACCCAAAAGACTCCAGCGTTCTTGAAACCAGTGTTTGCTCTTTAGTCTACTGTATCAACTCGAAAGCTCACTGAAGCATACAATGAAGCAGAACAACAACGGCACAGCAAGGGCATAATTCCATCTGTTGAAATCGTTTGATTATCTGTATATGGTGGTTAGAATTTCATCTGGTTGAAAACTGTTGCTGGCCTCCTTCGGAACACAGTCTTTATGAGTTAACAATAAGTGCAACAACAACTTTTAGAAAGACATACATGAGAACCAGATAGCATCTCATATCTTCAGTTCAAAGAGCTACATCTGTACTTTCAGTAGTACATGCGTTACTCTGCACGTAAAACAAGATATGTCGAAACATCGCTATCTCTGATTCTGCCTTCAATGGCAATGCCACCGGTCACTATCTCCCACAATGTATGCCATCACCGCACGGACAGGGAAGAGAAAGCAATAACTTCTGTTATAATTGCTAGAAATTGTGATGTTCTCTCCTGTTTCAAATAATGATGCTTTGCCTGATATAATTTCTAAGCTAGGTCTCTTTGAAAACACGGTATTTTCAGAGTTTCACAGTGAATTACCAAGAAACAACATAGGAAACCACTGTGAACGGTGAAGTCACATATAAATCCTTTGGTGTGTCAGGTGAAACACACTACCCAAAAGACTCCAGCGTTCCTGAAACCAGTGTTTGCTCTTTAGTCTACTGTATCAACTCGAAAGCTCACTGAAGCATACAATGAAGCAGAACAACAAAGGCACAGCAAGGGCATAATTCCATCTGTTGAAATCGTTTGATTATCTGTATATGGTGGTTAGAATTTCATCTGGTTGAAAACTGTTGCTGGCCTCCTTCGGAACACAGTCTTTATGAGTTAACAATAAGTGCAACAACAACTTTTAGAAAGACATACATGAGAACCAGATAGCATCTCATATCTTCAGTTCAAAGAGCTACATCTGTACTTTCAGTAGTACATGCGTTACTCTGCACGTAAAACAAGATATGTCGAAACATCGCTATCTCTGATTCTGCCTTCAATGGCAATGCCACCGGTCACTATCTCCCACAATGTATGCCATCACCGCACGGACAGGGAAGAGAAAGCAATAACTTCTGTTATAATTGCTAGAAATTGTGATGTTCTCTCCTGTTTCAAATAATGATGCTTTGCCTGATATAATTTCTAAGCTAGGTCTCTTTGAAAACACGGTATTTTCAGAGTTTCACAGTGAATTACCAAGAAACAACATAGGAAACCACTGTGAACGGTGAAGTCACATATAAATCCTTTGGTGTGTCAGGTGAAACACACTACCCAAAAGACTCCAGCGTTCCTGAAACCAGTGTTTGCTCTTTAGTCTACTGTATCAACTCGAAAGCTCACTGAAGCATACAATGAAGCAGAACAACAAAGGCACAGCAAGGGCATAATTCCATCTGTTGAAATCGTTTGATTATCTGTATATGGTGGTTAGAATTTCTTCTGGTTGAAAACTGTTGCTGGCCTCCTTCGGAACACAGTCTTTATGAGTTAACAATAAGTGCAACAACAACTTTTAGAAAGACATACATGAGAACCAGATAGCATCTAATATCTTCAGTTCAAAGAGCTACATCTGTACTTTCAGTAGTACATGCGTTACTCTGCACGTAAAACAAGATATGTCGAAACATCGCTATCTCTGATTGTGCCTTCAATGGCAATGCCACCGGTCACTATCTCCCACAATGAATGCCATCACCGCACGGACAGGGAAGAGAAAGCAATAACTTCTGTTATAATTGCTAGAAATTGTGATGTTCTCTCCTGTTTCAAAGAATGATGCTTTGCCTGATATAATTTCTAAGCTAGGTCTCTTTGAAAACACGGTATTTTCAGAGTTTCACAGTGAATTACCAAGAAACAACATAGGAAACCACTGTGAACGGTGAAGTCACATATAGATCCTTTGGTGTGTCAGGTGAAACACACTACCCAAAAGACTCCAGCGTTCCTGAAACCAGTGTTTGCTCTTTAGTCTACTGTATCAACTCGAAAGCTCACTGAAGCATACAATGAAGCAGAACAAAAAAGGCACAGCAAGGGCATAATTCCATCTGTTGAAATCGTTTGATTATCTGTGTATGGTGGTTAGAATTTCTTCTGGTTGAAAACTGTTGCTGGGCGCCTTCGGAACACAGTATTTATGAGTTAACAATAAGTGCAACAACAACTTTTAGAAAGACATACATGAGAACCAGATAGCATCTCATATCTTCAGTTCAAAGAGCTACATCTGTACTTTCAGTTGTACATGCGTTACTCTGCCCGGAAAACAAGATATGTCGAGACATCGCTATCTCTGCTTCTGCCTTCAATGGGAATGCCACCCGTCACTATCTCCCACAATGAATGCCATCACCGCCCGGACAGGGAAGAGAAAGCAATAACTTCTGTTATAATTGCTAGAAATTGTGATGTTCTCTCCTGTTTCAAAGAATGATGCTTTGCCTGATATAATTTCTAAGCTAGGTCTCTTTGAAAACACGGTATTTTCAGAGTTTCACAGTGAATTACCAAGAAACAACATAGGAAACCACTGGGAACGGTGAAGTCACATATAAATCCTTTGGTGTGTCAGGTGAAACACACTACCCAAAAGACTCCAGCGTTCCTGAAACCAGTGTTTGCTCTTTAGTCTACTGTATCAACTCGAAAGCTCACTGAAGCATACAATGAAGCAGAACAAAAAAGGCACAGCAAGGGCATAATTCCATCTGTTGAAATCGTTTCATTATCTGTGTATGGTGGTTAGAATTTCTTCTGGTTGAAAACTGTTGCTGGGCGCCTTCGGAACACAGTATTTATGAGTTAACAATAAGTGCAACAACAACTTTTAGAAAGACATACATGAGAACCAGATAGCATCTCATATCTTCAGTTCAAAGAGCTACATCTGTACTTTCAGTTGTACATGCGTTACTCTGCCCGGAAAACAAGATATGTCGAGACATCGCTATCTCTGCTTCTGCCTTCAATGGGAATGCCACCCGTCACTATCTCCCACAATGAATGCCATCACCGCCCGGACAGGGAAGAGAAAGCAATAACTTCTGTTATAATTGCTAGAAATTGTGATGTTCTCTCCTGTTTCAAAGAATGATGCTTTGCCTGATATAATTTCTAAGCTAGGTCTCTTTGAAAACACGGTATTTTCAGAGTTTCACAGTGAATTACCAAGAAACAACATAGGAAACCACTGGGAACGGTGAAGTCACATATAAATCCTTTGGTGTGTCAGGTGAAACACACTACCCAAAAGACTCCAGCGTTCCTGAAACCAGTGTTTGCTCTTTAGTCTACTGTATCAACTCGAAAGCTCACTGAAGCATACAATGAAGCAGAACAAAAAAGGCACAGCAAGGGCATAATTCCATCTGTTGAAATCGTTTCATTATCTGTGTATGGTGGTTAGAATTTCTTCTGGTTGAAAACTGTTGCTGGGCGCCTTCGGAACACAGTATTTATGAGTTAACAATAAGTGCAACAACAACTTTTAGAAAGACATACATGAGAACCAGATAGCATCTCATATCTTCAGTTCAAAGAGCTACATCTGTACTTTCAGTAGTACATGCGTTACTCTGCCCGGAAAACAAGATATGTCGAGACATCGCTATCTCTGCTTCTGCCTTCAATGGGAATGCCACCCGTCACTATCTCCCACAATGAATGCCATCACCGCCCGGACAGGGAAGAGAAAGCAATAACTTCTGTTATAATTGCTAGAAATTGTGATGTTCTCTCCTGTTTCAAAGAATGATGCTTTGCCTGATATAATTTCTAAGCTAGGTCTCTTTGAAAACACGGTATTTTCAGAGTTTCACAGTGAATTACCAAGAAACAACATAGGAAACCACTGGGAACGGTGAAGTCACATATAGATCCTTTGGTGTGTCAGGTGAAGCACACTACCCAAAAGACTCCAGCGTTCTTGAAACCAGTGTTTGCTCTTTAGTCTACTGTATCAACTCGAAAGCTCACTGAAGCATACAATGAAGCAGAACAAAAAAGGCACAGCAAGGGCATAATTCCATCTGTTGAAATCGTTTGATTATCTGTGTATGGTGGTTAGAATTTCTTCTGGTTGAAAACTGTTGCTGGGCTCCTTCGGAACACAGTCTTTATGAGTTAACAATAAGTGCAACAACAACTTTTAGAAAGACATACATGAGAACCAGATAGCATCTAATATCTTCAGTTCAAAGAGCTACATCTGTACTTTCAGTAGTACATGCGTTACTCTGCACGTAAAACAAGATATGTCGAAACATCGCTATCTCTGATTGTGCCTTCAATGGCAATGCCACCGGTCACTATCTCCCACAATGAATGCCATCACCGCACGGACAGGGAAGAGAAAGCAATAACTTCTGTTATAATTGCTAGAAATTGTGATGTTCTCTCCTGTTTCAAAGAATGATGCTTTGCCTGATATAATTTCTAAGCTAGGTCTCTTTGAAAACACGGTATTTTCAGAGTTTCACAGTGAATTACAAAGAAACAACATAGGAAACCACTGTGAACGGTGAAGTCACATATAGATCCTTTGGTGTGTCAGGTGAAACACACTACCCAAAAGACTCCAGCGTTCCTGAAACCAGTGTTTGCTCTTTAGTCTACTGTATCAACTCGAAAGCTCACTGAAGCATACAATGAAGCAGAACAAAAAAGGCACAGCAAGGGCATAATTCCATCTGTTGAAATCGTTTGATTATCTGTGTATGGTGGTTAGAATTTCTTCTGGTTGAAAACTGTTGCTGGGCGCCTTCGGAACACAGTATTTATGAGTTAACAATAAGTGCAACAACAACTTTTAGAAAGACATACATGAGAACCAGATAGCATCTCATATCTTCAGTTCAAAGAGCTACATCTGTACTTTCAGTTGTACATGCGTTACTCTGCCCGGAAAACAAGATATGTCGAGACATCGTTATCTCTGATTCTGCCTTCAATGGCAATGCCACCAGTCACTATCTCCCACAATGAATGCTATCACCGAACGGACAGGGAAGAGAAAGCAATAACTTCTGTTATAATTGCTAGAAATTGTGATGTTCTCTCCTGTTTCAAAGAATGATGCTTTGCCTGATATATTTTCTAAGCTAGGTCTCTTTGAAAACACGGTATTTTCAGATTTTCACAGTGAATTACCAAGAAACAACATAGGAAACCACTGTGAACGGTGAAGTCACCTATAGATCCTTTTGTGTGTCAGGTGAAGTACACTACCCAAAAGACTCCAGCGTTCTTGAAACCAGTGTTTGCTCTTTAGTCTACTGTATCAACTCGAAAGCTCACTGAAGCATACAATGAAGCAGAACAACAACGGCACAGCAAGGGCATAATTCCATGTGTTGAAATCGTTTGATTATCTGTATATGGTGGTTAGAATTTCTTCTGGTTGAAAACTGTTGCTGGCCTCCTTCGGAACACAGTCTTTATGAGTTAACAATAAGTGCAACAACAACTTTTAGAAAGACATACATGAGAACCAGATAGCATCTCATATCTTCAGTTCAAAGAGCTACATCTGTACTTTCAGTAGTACATGCGTTACTCTGCACGTAAAACAGGATATGTCGAAACATCGCTATCTCTGATTCTGCCTTCAATGGCAATGCCACCGGTCACTATCTCCCACAATGAATGCCATCACCGCACGAACAGGGAAGAGAAAGCAATAACTTCTGTTATAATTGCTAGAAATTGTGATGTTCTCTCCTGTTTCAAAGAATGATGCTTTGCCTGATATAATTTCTAAGCTAGGTCTCTTTGAAAACACGGTATTTTCAGAGTTTCACAGTGAATTACCAAGAAACAACATAGGAAACCACTGGGAACGGTGAAGTCACATATAAATCCTTTGGTGTGTCAGGTGAAACACACTACCCAAAAGACTCCAGCGTTCCTGAAACCAGTGTTTGCTCTTTAGTCTACTGTATCAACTCGAAAGCTCACTGAAGCATACAATGAAGCAGAACAAAAAAGGCACAGCAAGGGCATAATTCCATCTGTTGAAATCGTTTCATTATCTGTGTATGGTGGTTAGAATTTCTTCTGGTTGAAAACTGTTGCTGGGCGCCTTCGGAACACAGTATTTATGAGTTAACAATAAGTGCAACAACAACTTTTAGAAAGACATACATGAGAACCAGATAGCATCTCATATCTTCAGTTCAAAGAGCTACATCTGTACTTTCAGTAGTACATGCGTTACTCTGCCCGGAAAACAAGATATGTCGAGACATCGCTATCTCTGCTTCTGCCTTCAATGGGAATGCCACCCGTCACTATCTCCCACAATGAATGCCATCACCGCCCGGACAGGGAAGAGAAAGCAATAACTTCTGTTATAATTGCTAGAAATTGTGATGTTCTCTCCTGTTTCAAAGAATGATGCTTTGCCTGATATAATTTCTAAGCTAGGTCTCTTTGAAAACACGGTATTTTCAGAGTTTCACAGTGAATTACCAAGAAACAACATAGGAAACCACTGTGAACGGTGAAGTCACATATAGATCCTTTGGTGTGTCAGGTGAAGCACACTACCCAAAAGACTCCAGCGTTCTTGAAACCAGTGTTTGCTCTTTAGTCTACTGTATCAACTCGAAAGCTCACTGAAGCATACAATGAAGCAGAACAAAAAAGGCACAGCAAGGGCATAATTCCATCTGTTGAAATCGTTTGATTATCTGTGTATGGTGGTTAGAATTTCTTCTGGTTGAAAACTGTTGCTGGGCTCCTTCGGAACACAGTCTTTATGAGTTAACAATAAGTGCAACAACAACTTTTAGAAAGACATACATGAGAACCAGATAGCATCTAATATCTTCAGTTCAAAGAGCTACATCTGTACTTTCAGTAGTACATGCGTTACTCTGCACGTAAAACAAGATATGTCGAAACATCGCTATCTCTGATTGTGCCTTCAATGGCAATGCCACCGGTCACTATCTCCCACAATGAATGCCATCACCGCACGGACAGGGAAGAGAAAGCAATAACTTCTGTTATAATTGCTAGAAATTGTGATGTTCTCTCCTGTTTCAAAGAATGATGCTTTGCCTGATATAATTTCTAAGCTAGGTCTCTTTGAAAACACGGTATTTTCAGAGTTTCACAGTGAATTACAAAGAAACAACATAGGAAACCACTGTGAACGGTGAAGTCACATATAGATCCTTTGGTGTGTCAGGTGAAACACACTACCCAAAAGACTCCAGCGTTCCTGAAACCAGTGTTTGCTCTTTAGTCTACTGTATCAACTCGAAAGCTCACTGAAGCATACAATGAAGCAGAACAAAAAAGGCACAGCAAGGGCATAATTCCATCTGTTGAAATCGTTTGATTATCTGTGTATGGTGGTTAGAATTTCTTCTGGTTGAAAACTGTTGCTGGGCGCCTTCGGAACACAGTATTTATGAGTTAACAATAAGTGCAACAACAACTTTTAGAAAGACATACATGAGAACCAGATAGCATCTCATATCTTCAGTTCAAAGAGCTACATCTGTACTTTCAGTTGTACATGCGTTACTCTGCCCGGAAAACAAGATATGTCGAGACATCGTTATCTCTGATTCTGCCTTCAATGGCAATGCCACCAGTCACTATCTCCCACAATGAATGCTATCACCGAACGGACAGGGAAGAGAAAGCAATAACTTCTGTTATAATTGCTAGAAATTGTGATGTTCTCTCCTGTTTCAAAGAATGATGCTTTGCCTGATATATTTTCTAAGCTAGGTCTCTTTGAAAACACGGTATTTTCAGATTTTCACAGTGAATTACCAAGAAACAACATAGGAAACCACTGTGAACGGTGAAGTCACCTATAGATCCTTTTGTGTGTCAGGTGAAGTACACTACCCAAAAGACTCCAGCGTTCTTGAAACCAGTGTTTGCTCTTTAGTCTACTGTATCAACTCGAAAGCTCACTGAAGCATACAATGAAGCAGAACAACAACGGCACAGCAAGGGCATAATTCCATGTGTTGAAATCGTTTGATTATCTGTATATGGTGGTTAGAATTTCTTCTGGTTGAAAACTGTTGCTGGCCTCCTTCGGAACACAGTCTTTATGAGTTAACAATAAGTGCAACAACAACTTTTAGAAAGACATACATGAGAACCAGATAGCATCTCATATCTTCAGTTCAAAGAGCTACATCTGTACTTTCAGTAGTACATGCGTTACTCTGCACGTAAAACAGGATATGTCGAAACATCGCTATCTCTGATTCTGCCTTCAATGGCAATGCCACCGGTCACTATCTCCCACAATGAATGCCATCACCGCACGAACAGGGAAGAGAAAGCAATAACTTCTGTTATAATTGCTAGAAATTGTGATGTTCTCTCCTGTTTCAAAGAATGATGCTTTGCCTGATATAATTTCTAAGCTAGGTCTCTTTGAAAACACGGTATTTTCAGAGTTTCACAGTGAATTACCAAGAAACAACATAGG
Organism: Furipterus horrens; assembly: GCF_987537825.1. Lineage (NCBI taxonomy): Eukaryota > Metazoa > Chordata > Mammalia > Chiroptera > Furipteridae > Furipterus > Furipterus horrens. The sequence continues at coordinate 6,598,495 of NW_028327188.1, forward strand.
AAACCACTGTGAACGGTGAAGTCACATATAGATCCTTTGGTGTGTCAGGTGAAGCACACTACCCAAAAGACTCCAGCGTTCTTGAAACCAGTGTTTGCTCTTTAGTCTACTGTATCAACTCGAAAGCTCACTGAAGCATACAATGAAGCAGAACAAAAAAGGCACAGCAAGGGCATAATTCCATCTGTTGAAATCGTTTGATTATCTGTGTATGGTGGTTAGAATTTCTTCTGGTTGAAAACTGTTGCTGGGCTCCTTCGGAACACAGTCTTTATGAGTTAACAATAAGTGCAACAACAACTTTTAGAAAGACATACATGAGAACCAGATAGCATCTCATATCTTCAGTTCAAAGAGCTACATCTGTACTTTCAGTAGTACATGCGTTACTCTGCACGTAAAACAAGATATGTCGAAACATCGCTATCTCTGATTGTGCCTTCAATGGCAATGCCACCGGTCACTATCTCCCACAATGAATGCCATCACCGCACGGACAGGGAAGAGAAAGCAATAACTTCTGTTATAATTGCTAGAAATTGTGATGTTCTCTCCTGTTTCAAAGAATGATGCTTTGCCTGATATAATTTCTAAGCTAGGTCTCTTTGAAAACACGGTATTTTCAGAGTTTCACAGTGAATTACCAAGAAACAACATAGGAAACCACTGTGAACGGTGAAGTCACATATAGATCCTTTGGTGTGTCAGGTGAAACACACTACCCAAAAGACTCCAGCGTTCCTGAAACCAGTGTTTGCTCTTTAGTCTACTGTATCAACTCGAAAGCTCACTGAAGCATACAATGAAGCAGAACAAAAAAGGCACAGCAAGGGCATAATTCCATCTGTTGAAATCGTTTGATTATCTGTGTATGGTGGTTAGAATTTCTTCTGGTTGAAAACTGTTGCTGGGCGCCTTCGGAACACAGTATTTATGAGTTAACAATAAGTGCAACAACAACTTTTAGAAAGACATACATGAGAACCAGATAGCATCTCATATCTTCAGTTCAAAGAGCTACATCTGTACTTTCAGTTGTACATGCGTTACTCTGCCCGGAAAACAAGATATGTCGAGACATCGCTATCTCTGCTTCTGCCTTCAATGGGAATGCCACCCGTCACTATCTCCCACAATGAATGCCATCACCGCACGGACAGGGAAGAGAAAGCAATAACTTCTGTTATAATTGCTAGAAATTGTGATGTTCTCTCCTGTTTCAAAGAATGATGCTTTGCCTGATATAATTTCTAAGCTAGGTCTCTTTGAAAACACGGTATTTTCAGAGTTTCACAGTGAATTACCAAGAAACAACATAGGAAACCACTGGGAACGGTGAAGTCACATATAAATCCTTTGGTGTGTCAGGTGAAACACACTACCCAAAAGACTCCAGCGTTCCTGAAACCAGTGTTTGCTCTTTAGTCTACTGTATCAACTCGAAAGCTCACTGAAGCATACAATGAAGCAGAACAAAAAAGGCACAGCAAGGGCATAATTCCATCTGTTGAAATCGTTTCATTATCTGTGTATGGTGGTTAGAATTTCTTCTGGTTGAAAACTGTTGCTGGGCGCCTTCGGAACACAGTATTTATGAGTTAACAATAAGTGCAACAACAACTTTTAGAAAGACATACATGAGAACCAGATAGCATCTCATATCTTCAGTTCAAAGAGCTACATCTGTACTTTCAGTAGTACATGCGTTACTCTGCCCGGAAAACAAGATATGTCGAGACATCGCTATCTCTGCTTCTGCCTTCAATGGGAATGCCACCCGTCACTATCTCCCACAATGAATGCCATCACCGCCCGGACAGGGAAGAGAAAGCAATAACTTCTGTTATAATTGCTAGAAATTGTGATGTTCTCTCCTGTTTCAAAGAATGATGCTTTGCCTGATATAATTTCTAAGCTAGGTCTCTTTGAAAACACGGTATTTTCAGAGTTTCACAGTGAATTACCAAGAAACAACATAGGAAACCACTGTGAACGGTGAAGTCACATATAGATCCTTTGGTGTGTCAGGTGAAGCACACTACCCAAAAGACTCCAGCGTTCTTGAAACCAGTGTTTGCTCTTTAGTCTACTGTATCAACTCGAAAGCTCACTGAAGCATACAATGAAGCAGAACAAAAAAGGCACAGCAAGGGCATAATTCCATCTGTTGAAATCGTTTGATTATCTGTGTATGGTGGTTAGAATTTCTTCTGGTTGAAAACTGTTGCTGGGCTCCTTCGGAACACAGTCTTTATGAGTTAACAATAAGTGCAACAACAACTTTTAGAAAGACATACATGAGAACCAGATAGCATCTAATATCTTCAGTTCAAAGAGCTACATCTGTACTTTCAGTAGTACATGCGTTACTCTGCACGTAAAACAAGATATGTCGAAACATCGCTATCTCTGATTGTGCCTTCAATGGCAATGCCACCGGTCACTATCTCCCACAATGAATGCCATCACCGCACGGACAGGGAAGAGAAAGCAATAACTTCTGTTATAATTGCTAGAAATTGTGATGTTCTCTCCTGTTTCAAAGAATGATGCTTTGCCTGATATAATTTCTAAGCTAGGTCTCTTTGAAAACACGGTATTTTCAGAGTTTCACAGTGAATTACCAAGAAACAACATAGGAAACCACTGTGAACGGTGAAGTCACATATAGATCCTTTGGTGTGTCAGGTGAAACACACTACCCAAAAGACTCCAGCGTTCCTGAAACCAGTGTTTGCTCTTTAGTCTACTGTATCAACTCGAAAGCTCACTGAAGCATACAATGAAGCAGAACAAAAAAGGCACAGCAAGGGCATAATTCCATCTGTTGAAATCGTTTGATTATCTGTGTATGGTGGTTAGAATTTCTTCTGGTTGAAAACTGTTGCTGGGCGCCTTCGGAACACAGTATTTATGAGTTAACAATAAGTGCAACAACAACTTTTAGAAAGACATACATGAGAACCAGATAGCATCTCATATCTTCAGTTCAAAGAGCTACATCTGTACTTTCAGTTGTACATGCGTTACTCTGCCCGGAAAACAAGATATGTCGAGACATCGTTATCTCTGATTCTGCCTTCAATGGCAATGCCACCAGTCACTATCTCCCACAATGAATGCTATCACCGAACGGACAGGGAAGAGAAAGCAATAACTTCTGTTATAATTGCTAGAAATTGTGATGTTCTCTCCTGTTTCAAAGAATGATGCTTTGCCTGATATATTTTCTAAGCTAGGTCTCTTTGAAAACACGGTATTTTCAGATTTTCACAGTGAATTACCAAGAAACAACATAGGAAACCACTGTGAACGGTGAAGTCACATATAGATCCTTTGGTGTGTCAGGTGAAACACACTACCCAAAAGACTCCAGCGTTCCTGAAACCAGTGTTTGCTCTTTAGTCTACTGTATCAACTCGAAAGCTCACTGAAGCATACAATGAAGCAGAACAAAAAAGGCACAGCAAGGGCATAATTCCATCTGTTGAAATCGTTTGATTATCTGTGTATGGTGGTTAGAATTTCTTCTGGTTGAAAACTGTTGCTGGGCGCCTTCGGAACACAGTATTTATGAGTTAACAATAAGTGCAACAACAACTTTTAGAAAGACATACATGAGAACCAGATAGCATCTCATATCTTCAGTTCAAAGAGCTACATCTGTACTTTCAGTTGTACATGCGTTACTCTGCCCGGAAAACAAGATATGTCGAGACATCGCTATCTCTGCTTCTGCCTTCAATGGGAATGCCACCCGTCACTATCTCCCACAATGAATGCCATCACCGCCCGGACAGGGAAGAGAAAGCAATAACTTCTGTTATAATTGCTAGAAATTGTGATGTTCTCTCCTGTTTCAAAGAATGATGCTTTGCCTGATATAATTTCTAAGCTAGGTCTCTTTGAAAACACGGTATTTTCAGAGTTTCACAGTGAATTACCAAGAAACAACATAGGAAACCACTGGGAACGGTGAAGTCACATATAAATCCTTGCTGTGTCAGGTGAAACACACTACCCAAAAGACTCCAGCGTTCCTGAAACCAGTGTTTGCTCTTTAGTCTACTGTATCAACTCGAAAGCTCACTGAAGCATACAATGAAGCAGAACAACAACGGCACAGCAAGGGCATAAGTCCATCTGTTGAAATCGTTTGATTATCTGTATATGGTGGTAAGAATTTCATCTGGTTGAAAACTGTTGCTGGCCTCCTTCGGAACACAGTCTTTATGAGTTAACAATAAGTGCAACAACAACTTTTAGAAAGACATACATGAGAACCAGATAGCATCTCATATCTTCAGTTCAAAGAGCTACATCTGTACTTTCAGTAGTACATGCGTTACTTTGCACGGAAAACAAGATATGTCCAGACATCGTTATCTCTGATTCTGCCTTCAATGGCAATGCCACCGGTCACTATCTCCCACAATGAATGCTATCACCGAACGGACAGGGAAGAGAAAGCAATAACTTCTGTTATAATTGCTAGAAATTGTGATGTTCTCTCCTGTTTCAAAGAATGATGCTTTGCCTGATATATTTTCTAAGCTAGGTCTCTTTGAAAACACGGTATTTTCAGATTTTCACAGTGAATTACCAAGAAACAACATAGGAAACCACTGTGAACGGTGAAGTCACCTATAGATCCTTTGGTGTGTCAGGTGAAGTACACTACCCAAAAGACTCCAGCGTTCTTGAAACCAGTGTTTGCTCTTTAGTCTACTGTATCAACTCGAAAGCTCACTGAAGCATACAATGAAGCAGAACAACAACGGCACAGCAAGGGCATAATTCCATCTGTTGAAATCGTTTGATTATCTGTATATGGTGGTTAGAATTTCTTCTGGTTGAAAACTGTTGCTGGCCTCCTTCGGAACACAGTCTTTATGAGTTAACAATAAGTGCAACAACAACTTTTAGAAAGACATACATGAGAACCAGATAGCATCTCATATCTTCAGTTCAAAGAGCTACATCTGTACTTTCAGTAGTACATGCGTTACTCTGCACGTAAAACAAGATATGTCGAAACATCGCTATCTCTGATTCTGCCTTCAATGGCAATGCCACCGGTCACTATCTCCCACAATGAATGCCATCACCGCACGAACAGGGAAGAGAAAGCAATAACTTCTGTTATAATTGCTAGAAATTGTGATGTTCTCTCCTGTTTCAAAGAATGATGCTTTGCCTGATATAATTTCTAAGCTAGGTCTCTTTGAAAACACGGTATTTTCAGAGTTTCACAGTGAATTACCAAGAAACAACATAGGAAACCACTGGGAACGGTGAAGTCACATATAAATCCTTGCTGTGTCAGGTGAAACACACTACCCAAAAGACTCCAGCGTTCCTGAAACCAGTGTTTGCTCTTTAGTCTACTGTATCAACTCGAAAGCTCACTGAAGCATACAATGAAGCAGAACAACAACGGCACAGCAAGGGCATAAGTCCATCTGTTGAAATCGTTTGATTATCTGTATATGGTGGTAAGAATTTCATCTGGTTGAAAACTGTTGCTGGCCTCCTTCGGAACACAGTCTTTATGAGTTAACAATAAGTGCAACAACAACTTTTAGAAAGACATACATGAGAACCAGATAGCATCTCATATCTTCAGTTCAAAGAGCTACATCTGTACTTTCAGTAGTACATGCGTTACTCTGCACGGAAAACAAGATATTTCGAAACATCGCTATCTCTGATTCTGCCTTCAATGGCAATGCCAGCGGTCACTATCTCCCACAATGAATGTCATCACCGCACGGACAGGGAAGAGAAAGCAATAACTTCTGTTATAATTGCTAGAAATTGTGATGTTCTCTCCTGTTTCAAAGAATGATGCTTTGCCTGATATAATTTCTAAGCTAGGTCTCTTTGAAAACACGGTATTTTCAGAGTTTCACAGTGAATTACCAAGAAACAACATAGGAAACCACTGTGAACGGTGAAGTCACCTATAGATCCTTTTCTGTGTCAGGTGAAGTACACTACCCAAAAGACTCCAGCGTTCTTGAAACCAGTGTTTGCTCTTTAGTCTACTGTATCAACTCGAAAGCTCACTGAAGCATACAATGAAGCAGAACAAAAAAGGCACAGCAAGGGCATAATTCCATCTGTTGAAATCATTTGATTATCTGTGTATGGTGGTTAGAATTTCTTCTGGTTGAAAACTGTTGCTGGGCTCCTTCGGAACACAGTCTTTATGAGTTAACAATAAGTGCAACAACAACTTTTAGAAAGACATACATGAGAACCAGATAGCATCTAATATCTTCAGTTCAAAGAGCTACATCTGTACTTTCAGTAGTACATGCGTTACTCTGCACGTAAAACAAGATATGTCGAAACATCGCTATCTCTGATTGTGCCTTCAATGGCAATGCCACCGGTCACTATCTCCCACAATGAATGCCATCACCGCACGGACAGGGAAGAGAAAGCAATAACTTCTGTTATAATTGCTAGAAATTGTGATGTTCTCTCCTGTTTCAAAGAATGATGCTTTGCCTGATATAATTTCTAAGCTAGGTCTCTTTGAAAACACGGTATTTTCAGAGTTTCACAGTGAATTACCAAGAAACAACATAGGAAACCACTGTGAACGGTGAAGTCACATATAGATCCTTTGGTGTGTCAGGTGAAACACACTACCCAAAAGACTCCAGCGTTCCTGAAACCAGTGTTTGCTCTTTAGTCTACTGTATCAACTCGAAAGCTCACTGAAGCATACAATGAAGCAGAACAAAAAAGGCACAGCAAGGGCATAATTCCATCTGTTGAAATCGTTTGATTATCTGTGTATGGTGGTTAGAATTTCTTCTGGTTGAAAACTGTTGCTGGGCGCCTTCGGAACACAGTATTTATGAGTTAACAATAAGTGCAACAACAACTTTTAGAAAGACGTACATGAGAACCAGATAGCATCTCATATCTTCAGTTCAAAGAGCTACATCTGTACTTTCAGTTGTACATGCGTTACTCTGCCCGGAAAACAAGATATGTCGAGACATCGCTATCTCTGCTTCTGCCTTCAATGGGAATGCCACCCGTCACTATCTCCCACAATGAATGCCATCACCGCCCGGACAGGGAAGAGAAAGCAATAACTTCTGTTATAATTGCTAGAAATTGTGATGTTCTCTCCTGTTTCAAAGAATGATGCTCTGCCTGATATAATTTCTAAGCTAGGTCTCTTTGAAAACACGGTATTTTCAGAGTTTCACAGTGAATTACCAAGAAACAACATAGGAAACCACTGTGAACGGTGAAGTCACATATAGATCCTTTGGTGTGTCAGGTGAAACACACTACCCAAAAGACTCCAGCGTTCCTGAAACCAGTGTTTGCTCTTTAGTCTACTGTATCAACTCGAAAGCTCACTGAAGCATACAATGAAGCAGAACAAAAAAGGCACAGCAAGGGCATAATTCCATCTGTTGAAATCGTTTGATTATCTGTGTATGGTGGTTAGAATTTCTTCTGGTTGAAAACTGTTGCTGGGCGCCTTCGGAACACAGTATTTATGAGTTAACAATAAGTGCAACAACAACTTTTAGAAAGACGTACATGAGAACCAGATAGCATCTCATATCTTCAGTTCAAAGAGCTACATCTGTACTTTCAGTTGTACATGCGTTACTCTGCCCGGAAAACAAGATATGTCGAGACATCGCTATCTCTGCTTCTGCCTTCAATGGGAATGCCACCCGTCACTATCTCCCACAATGAATGCCATCACCGCCCGGACAGGGAAGAGAAAGCAATAACTTCTGTTATAATTGCTAGAAATTGTGATGTTCTCTCCTGTTTCAAAGAATGATGCTTTGCCTGATATAATTTCTAAGCTAGGTCTCTTTGAAAACACGGTATTTTCAGAGTTTCACAGTGAATTACCAAGAAACAACATAGGAAACCACTGGGAACGGTGAAGTCACATATAAATCCTTGCTGTGTCAGGTGAAACACACTACCCAAAAGACTCCAGCGTTCCTGAAACCAGTGTTTGCTCTTTAGTCTACTGTATCAACTCGAAAGCTCACTGAAGCATACAATGAAGCAGAACAACAACGGCACAGCAAGGGCATAAGTCCATCTGTTGAAATCGTTTGATTATCTGTATATGGTGGTAAGAATTTCATCTGGTTGAAAACTGTTGCTGGCCTCCTTCGGAACACAGTCTTTATGAGTTAACAATAAGTGCAACAACAACTTTTAGAAAGACATACATGAGAACCAGATAGCATCTCATATCTTCAGTTCAAAGAGCTACATCTGTACTTTCAGTAGTACATGCGTTACTCTGCACGGAAAACAAGATATGTCGAAACATCGCTATCTCTGATTCTGCCTTCAATGGCAATGCCAGCGGTCACTATCTCCCACAATGAATGTCATCACCGCACGGACAGGGAAGAGAAAGCAATAACTTCTGTTATAATTGCTAGAAATTGTGATGTTCTCTCCTGTTTCAAAGAATGATGCTTTGCCTGATATAATTTCTAAGCTAGGTCTCTTTGAAAACACGGTATTTTCAGAGTTTCACAGTGAATTACCAAGAAACAACATAGGAAACCACTGGGAACGGTGAAGTCACCTATAGATCCTTTTCTGTGTCAGGTGAAGTACACTACCCAAAAGACTCCAGCGTTCTTGAAACCAGTGTTTGCTCTTTAGTCTACTGTATCAACTCGAAAGCTCACTGAAGCATACAATGAAGCAGAACAACAACGGCACAGCAAGGGCATAATTCCATCTGTTGAAATCGTTTGATTATCTGTATATGGTGGTTAGAATTTCATCTGGTTGAAAACTGTTGCTGGCCTCCTTCGGAACACAGTCTTTATGAGTTAACAATAAGTGCAACAACAACTTTTAGAAAGACATACATGAGAACCAGATAGCATCTAATATCTTCAGTTCAAAGAGCTACATCTGTACTTTCAGTAGTACATGCGTTACTTTGCACGGAAAACAAGATATGTCCAGACATCGTTATCTCTGATTCTGCCTTCAATGGCAATGCCACCGGTCACTATCTCCCACAATGAATGCTATCACCGAACGGACAGGGAAGAGAAAGCAATAACTTCTGTTATAATTGCTAGAAATTGTGATGTTCTCTCCTGTTTCAAAGAATGATGCTTTGCCTGATATATTTTCTAAGCTAGGTCTCTTTGAAAACACGGTATTTTCAGATTTTCACAGTGAATTACCAAGAAACAACATAGGAAACCACTGTGAACGGTGAAGTCACCTATAGATCCTTTGGTGTGTCAGGTGAAGTACACTACCCAAAAGACTCCAGCGTTCTTGAAACCAGTGTTTGCTCTTTAGTCTACTGTATCAACTCGAAAGCTCACTGAAGCATACAATGAAGCAGAACAACAACGGCACAGCAAGGGCATAATTCCATCTGTTGAAATCGTTTGATTATCTGTATATGGTGGTTAGAATTTCTTCTGGTTGAAAACTGTTGCTGGCCTCCTTCGGAACACAGTCTTTATGAGTTAACAATAAGTGCAACAACAACTTTTAGAAAGACATACATGAGAACCAGATAGCATCTCATATCTTCAGTTCAAAGAGCTACATCTGTACTTTCAGTAGTACATGCGTTACTCTGCACGTAAAACAAGATATGTCGAAACATCGCTATCTCTGATTCTGCCTTCAATGGCAATGCCACCGGTCACTATCTCCCACAATGAATGCCATCACCGCACGAACAGGGAAGAGAAAGCAATAACTTCTGTTATAATTGCTAGAAATTGTGATGTTCTCTCCTGTTTCAAAGAATGATGCTTTGCCTGATATAATTTCTAAGCTAGGTCTCTTTGAAAACACGGTATTTTCAGAGTTTCACAGTGAATTACCAAGAAACAACATAGGAAACCACTGTGAACGGTGAAGTCACATATAGATCCTTTGGTGTGTCAGGTGAAGCACACTACCCAAAAGACTCCAGCGTTCTTGAAACCAGTGTTTGCTCTTTAGTCTACTGTATCAACTCGAAAGCTCACTGAAGCATACAATGAAGCAGAACAAAAAAGGCACAGCAAGGGCATAATTCCATCTGTTGAAATCGTTTGATTATCTGTGTATGGTGGTTAGAATTTCTTCTGGTTGAAAACTGTTGCTGGGCTCCTTCGGAACACAGTCTTTATGAGTTAACAATAAGTGCAACAACAACTTTTAGAAAGACATACATGAGAACCAGATAGCATCTAATATCTTCAGTTCAAAGAGCTACATCTGTACTTTCAGTAGTACATGCGTTACTCTGCACGTAAAACAAGATATGTCGAAACATCGCTATCTCTGATTGTGCCTTCAATGGCAATGCCACCGGTCACTATCTCCCACAATGAATGCCATCACCGCACGGACAGGGAAGAGAAAGCAATAACTTCTGTTATAATTGCTAGAAATTGTGATGTTCTCTCCTGTTTCAAAGAATGATGCTTTGCCTGATATAATTTCTAAGCTAGGTCTCTTTGAAAACACGGTATTTTCAGAGTTTCACAGTGAATTACCAAGAAACAACATAGGAAACCACTGTGAACGGTGAAGTCACATATAGATCCTTTGGTGTGTCAGGTGAAACACACTACCCAAAAGACTCCAGCGTTCCTGAAACCAGTGTTTGCTCTTTAGTCTACTGTATCAACTCGAAAGCTCACTGAAGCATACAATGAAGCAGAACAAAAAAGGCACAGCAAGGGCATAATTCCATCTGTTGAAATCGTTTGATTATCTGTGTATGGTGGTTAGAATTTCTTCTGGTTGAAAACTGTTGCTGGGCGCCTTCGGAACACAGTATTTATGAGTTAACAATAAGTGCAACAACAACTTTTAGAAAGACGTACATGAGAACCAGATAGCATCTCATATCTTCAGTTCAAAGAGCTACATCTGTACTTTCAGTTGTACATGCGTTACTCTGCCCGGAAAAGAAGATATGTCGAGACATCGCTATCTCTGCTTCTGCCTTCAATGGGAATGCCACCCGTCACTATCTCCCACAATGAATGCCATCACCGCCCGGACAGGGAAGAGAAAGCAATAACTTCTGTTATAATTGCTAGAAATTGTGATGTTCTCTCCTGTTTCAAAGAATGATGCTTTGCCTGATATAATTTCTAAGCTAGGTCTCTTTGAAAACACGGTATTTTCAGAGTTTCACAGTGAATTACCAAGAAACAACATTGGAAACCACTGTGAACGGTGAAGTCACATATAGATCCTTTGGTGTGTCAGGTGAAACACACTACCCAAAAGACTCCAGCGTTCCTGAAACCAGTGTTTGCTCTTTAGTCTACTGTATCAACTCGAAAGCTCACTGAAGCATACAATGAAGCAGAACAAAAAAGGCACAGCAAGGGCATAATTCCATCTGTTGAAATCGTTTGATTATCTGTGTATGGTGGTTAGAATTTCTTCTGGTTGAAAACTGTTGCTGGGCGCCTTCGGAACACAGTATTTATGAGTTAACAATAAGTGCAACAACAACTTTTAGAAAGACGTACATGAGAACCAGATAGCATCTCATATCTTCAGTTCAAAGAGCTACATCTGTACTTTCAGTTGTACATGCGTTACTCTGCCCGGAAAACAAGATATGTCGAGACATCGCTATCTCTGCTTCTGCCTTCAATGGGAATGCCACCCGTCACTATCTCCCACAATGAATGCCATCACCGCCCGGACAGGGAAGAGAAAGCAATAACTTCTGTTATAATTGCTAGAAATTGTGATGTTCTCTCCTGTTTCAAAGAATGATGCTTTGCCTGATATAATTTCTAAGCTAGGTCTCTTTGAAAACACGGTATTTTCAGAGTTTCACAGTGAATTACCAAGAAACAACATAGGAAACCACTGGGAACGGTGAAGTCACATATAAATCCTTGCTGTGTCAGGTGAAACACACTACCCAAAAGACTCCAGCGTTCCTGAAACCAGTGTTTGCTCTTTAGTCTACTGTATCAACTCGAAAGCTCACTGAAGCATACAATGAAGCAGAACAAAAAAGGCACAGCAAGGGCATAATTCCATCTGTTGAAATCGTTTGATTATCTGTGTATGGTGGTTAGAATTTCTTCTGGTTGAAAACTGTTGCTGGGCTCCTTCGGAACACAGTATTTATGAGTTAACAATAAGTGCAACAACAACTTTCAGAAAGACATACATGAGAACCAGATAGCATCTAATATCTTCAGTTCAAAGAGCTACATCTGTACTTTCAGTAGTACATGCGTTACTCTGCCCGGAAAACAAGATATGTCGAGACATCGCTATCTCTGATTCTGCCTTCAATGGCAATGCCAGCGGTCACTATCTCCCACAATGAATGTCATCACCGCACGGACAGGGAAGAGAAAGCAATAACTTCTGTTATAATTGCTAGAAATTGTGATGTTCTCTCCTGTTTCAAAGAATGATGCTTTACCTGATATAATTTCTAAGCTAGGTCTCTTTGAAAACACGGTATTTTCAGAGTTTCACAGTGAATTACCAAGAAACAACATAGGAAACCACTGTGAACGGTGAAGTCACATATAAATCCTTTGGTGTGTCAGGTGAAACACACTACCCAAAAGACTCCAGCGTTCCTGAAACCAGTGTTTGCTCTTTAGTCTACTGTATCAACTCGAAAGCTCACTGAAGCATACAATGAAGCAGAACAACAACGGCACAGCAAGGGCATAATTCCATCTGTTGAAATCGTTTGATTATCTGTATATGGTGGTTAGAATTTCATCTGGTTGAAAACTGTTGCTGGCCTGCTTCGGAACACAGTCTTTATGAGTTAAAAATAAAGGCAACATCAACTTTTAGAAAGACATACATGAGAACCAGATAGCATCTAATATCTTCAGTTCAAAGAGCTACATCTGTACTTTCAGTAGTACATGCGTTACTTTGCACGGAAAACAAGATATGTCCAAACATAGTTATCTCTGATTCTGCCTTCAATGGCAATGCCACCAGTCACTATCTCCCACAATGAATGCTATCACCGAACGGACAGGGAAGAGAAAGCAATAACTTCTGTTATAATTGCTAGAAATTGTGATGTTCTCTCCTGTTTCAAAGAATGATGCTTTGCCTGATATAATTTCTAAGCTAGGTCTCTTTGAAAACACGGTATTTTCAGAGTTTCACAGTGAATTACCAAGAAACAACATAGGAAACCACTGGGAACGGTGAAGTCACATATAGATCCTTTGGTGTGTCAGGTGAAGCACACTACCCAAAAGACTCCAGCGTTCTTGAAACCAGTGTTTGCTCTTTAGTCTACTGTATCAACTCGAAAGCTCACTGAAGCATACAATGAAGCAGAACAACAACGGCACAGCAAGGGCATAATTCCATGTGTTGAAATCGTTTGATTATCTGTATATGGTGGTTAGAATTTCATCTGGTTGAAAACTGTTGCTGGCCTCCTTCGGAACACAGTCTTTATGAGTTAACAATAAGTGCAACAACAACTTTTAGAAAGACATACATGAGAACCAGATAGCATCTCATATCTTCAGTTCAAAGAGCTACATCTGTACTTTCAGTACTACATACGTTACTCTGCACGGAAAACAAGATATGTCGAAACATCGCTATCTCTGATTCTGCCTTCAATGGCAATGCCAGCGGTCACTATCTCCCACAATGAATGTCATCACCGCACGGACAGGGAAGAGAAAGCAATAACTTCTGTTATAATTGCTAGAAATTGTGATGTTCTCTCCTGTTTCAAAGAATGATGCTTTGCCTGATATAATTTCTAAGCTAGGTCTCTTTGAAAACACGGTATTTTCAGAGTTTCACAGTGAATTACCAAGAAACAACATAGGAAACCACTGGGAACGGTGAAGTCACATATAGATCCTTTGGTGTGTCAGGTGAAGTACACTACCCAAAAGACTCCAGCGTTCTTGAAACCAGTGTTTGCTCTTTAGTCTACTGTATCAACTCGAAAGCTCACTGAAGCATACAATGAAGCAGAACAACAACGGCACAGCAAGGGCATAATTCCATGTGTTGAAATCGTTTGATTATCTGTATATGGTGGTTAGAATTTCATCTGGTTGAAAACTGTTGCTGGCCTCCTTCGGAACACAGTCTTTATGAGTTAACAATAAGTGCAACAACAACTTTTAGAAAGACATACGTGAGAACCAGATAGCATCTCATATCTTCAGTTCAAAGAGCTACATCTGTACTTTCAGTAGTACATGCGTTACTCTGCACGTAAAACAAGATATGTCGAAACATCGCTATCTCTGATTCTGCCTTCAGTGGCAATGCCACCGGTCACTATCTCCCACAATGAATGCCATCACCGCACGAACAGGGAAGAGAAAGCAATAACTTCTGTTATAATTGCTAGAAATTGTGATGTTCTCTCCTGTTTCAAAGAATGATGCTTTGCCTGATATAATTTCTAAGCTAGGTCTCTTTGAAAACACGGTATTTTCAGAGTTTCACAGTGAATTACCAAGAAACAACATAGGAAACCACTGGGAACGGTGAAGTCACATATAGATCCTTTGGTGTGTCAGGTGAAGCACACTACCCAAAAGACTCCAGCGTTCTTGAAACCAGTGTTTGCTCTTTAGTCAACTGTATCAACTCGAAAGCTCACTGAAGCATACAATGAAGCAGAACAACAACGGCACAGCAAGGGTATAATTCCATCTGTTGAAATCGTTTGATTATCTGTATATGGTGGTTAGAATTTCATCTGGTTGAAAACTGTTGCTGGCCTGCTTCGGAACACAGTCTTTATGAGTTAAAAATAAAGGCAACATCAACTTTTAGAAAGACATACATGAGAACCAGATAGCATCTAATATCTTCAGTTCAAAGAGCTACATTTGTACTTTCAGTAGTACATGCGTTACTCTGCCCGGAAAACAAGATATGTCGAGACATCGCTATCTCTGCTTCTGCCTTCAATGGGAATGCCACCGGTCACTATCTCCCACAATGAATGCCATCACCGCACGGAAAGGGAATAGAAAGCAATAACTTCTGTTATAATTGCTAGAAATTGTGATGTTCTCACCTGTTTCAAAGAATGATGCTTTGCCTGATATAATTTCTAAGCTAGGTCTCTTTGAAAACACGGTATTTTCAGAGTTTCACAGTGAATTACCAAGAAACAACATAGGAAACCACTGTGAACGGTGAAGTCACATATAAATCCTTTGGTGTGTCAGGTGAAACACACTACCCAAAAGACTCCAGCGTTCCTGAAACCAGTGTTTGCTCTTTAGTCTACTGTATCAACGCGAAAGCTCACTGAAGCATACAATGAAGCAGAACAAAAAAGGCACAGCAAGGGCATAATTCCATCTGTTGAAATCGTTTGATTATCTGTATATGGTGGTTAGAATTTCATCTGGTTGAAAACTGTTGCTGGCCTGCTTCGGAACAGAGTCTTTATGAGTTAAAAATAAAGGCAACATCAACTTTTAGAAAGACATACATGAGAACCAGATAGCATCTAATATCTTCAGTTCAAAGAGCTACATTTGTACTTTCAGTAGTACATGCGTTACTCTGCCCGGAAAACAAGATATGTCGAGACATCGCTATCTCTGCTTCTGCCTTCAATGGGAATGCCACCGGTCACTATCTCCCACAATGAATGCCATCACCGCACGGAAAGGGAAGAGAAAGCAATAACTTCTGTTATAATTGCTAGAAATTGTGATGTTCTCTCCTGTTTCAAAGAATGATGCTTTGCCTGATATAATTTCTAAGCTAGGTCTCTTTGAAAACACGGTATTTTCAGAGTTTCACAGTGAATTACCAAGAAACAACATAGGAAACCACTGGGAACGGTGAAGTCACATATAGATCCTTTGGTGTGTCAGGTGAAGTACACTACCCAAAAGACTCCAGCGTTCTTGAAACCAGTGTTTGCTCTTTAGTCTACTGTATCAACTCGAAAGCTCACTGAAGCATACAATGAAGCAGAACAACAACGGCACAGCAAGGGCATAAGTCCATCTGTTGAAATCGTTTGATTATCTGTATATGGTGGTTAGAATTTCATCTGGTTGAAAACTGTTGCTGGCCTCCTTCGGAACACAGTCTTTATGAGTTAACAATAAGTGCAACAACAACTTTTAGAAAGACATACATGAGAACCAGATAGCATCTCATATCTTCAGTTCAAAGAGCTACATCTGTACTTTCAGTAGTACATGCGTTACTCTGCACGGAAAACAAGATATGTCGAAACATCGCTATCTCTGATTCTGCCTTCAATGGCAATGCCAGCGGTCACTATCTCCCACAATGAATGTCATCACCGCACGGACAGGGAAGAGAAAGCAATAACTTCTGTTATAATTGCTAGAAATTGTGATGTTCTCTCCTGTTTCAAAGAATGATGCTTTGCCTGATATAATTTCTAAGCTAGGTCTCTTTGAAAACACGGTATTTTCAGAGTTTCACAGTGAATTACCAAGAAACAACATAGGAAACCACTGGGAACGGTGAAGTCACCTATAGATCCTTTTCTGTGTCAGGTGAAGTACACTACCCAAAAGACTCCAGCGTTCTTGAAACCAGTGTTTGCTCTTTAGTCTACTGTATCAACTCGAAAGCTCACTGAAGCATACAATGAAGCAGAACAACAACGGCACAGCAAGGGCATAATTCCATCTGTTGAAATCGTTTGATTATCTGTATATGGTGGTTAGAATTTCATCTGGTTGAAAACTGTTGCTGGCCTCCTTCGGAACACAGTCTTTATGAGTTAACAATAAGTGCAACAACAACTTTTAGAAAGACATACATGAGAACCAGATAGCATCTAATATCTTCAGTTCAAAGAGCTACATCTGTACTTTCAGTAGTACATGCGTTACTTTGCACGGAAAACAAGATATGTCCAGACATCGTTATCTCTGATTCTGCCTTCAATGGCAATGCCACCGGTCACTATCTCCCACAATGAATGCTATCACCGAACGGACAGGGAAGAGAAAGCAATAACTTCTGTTATAATTGCTAGAAATTGTGATGTTCTCTCCTGTTTCAAAGAATGATGCTTTGCCTGATATATTTTCTAAGCTAGGTCTCTTTGAAAACACGGTATTTTCAGATTTTCACAGTGAATTACCAAGAAACAACATAGGAAACCACTGTGAACGGTGAAGTCACCTATAGATCCTTTGGTGTGTCAGGTGAAGTACACTACCCAAAAGACTCCAGCGTTCTTGAAACCAGTGTTTGCTCTTTAGTCTACTGTATCAACTCGAAAGCTCACTGAAGCATACAATGAAGCAGAACAACAACGGCACAGCAAGGGCATAATTCCATCTGTTGAAATCGTTTGATTATCTGTATATGGTGGTTAGAATTTCTTCTAGTTGAAAACTGTTGCTGGCCTCCTTCGGAACACAGTCTTTATGAGTTAACAATAAGTGCAACAACAACTTTTAGAAAGACATACATGAGAACCAGATAGCATCTCATATCTTCAGTTCAAAGAGCTACATCTGTACTTTCAGTAGTACATGCGTTACTCTGCACGTAAAACAAGATATGTCGAAACATCGCTATCTCTGATTCTGCCTTCAATGGCAATGCCACCGGTCACTATCTCCCACAATGAATGCCATCACCGCACGAACAGGGAAGAGAAAGCAATAACTTCTGTTATAATTGCTAGAAATTGTGATGTTCTCTCCTGTTTCAAAGAATGATGCTTTGCCTGATATAATTTCTAAGCTAGGTCTCTTTGAAAACACGGTATTTTCAGAGTTTCACAGTGAATTACCAAGAAACAACATAGGAAACCACTGTGAACGGTGAAGTCACATATAGATCCTTTGGTGTGTCAGGTGAAGCACACTACCCAAAAGACTCCAGCGTTCTTGAAACCAGTGTTTGCTCTTTAGTCTACTGTATCAACTCGAAAGCTCACTGAAGCATACAATGAAGCAGAACAAAAAAGGCACAGCAAGGGCATAATTCCATCTGTTGAAATCGTTTGATTATCTGTGTATGGTGGTTAGAATTTCTTCTGGTTGAAAACTGTTGCTGGGCTCCTTCGGAACACAGTCTTTATGAGTTAACAATAAGTGCAACAACAACTTTTAGAAAGACATACATGAGAACCAGATAGCATCTAATATCTTCAGTTCAAAGAGCTACATCTGTACTTTCAGTAGTACATGCGTTACTCTGCACGTAAAACAAGATATGTCGAAACATCGCTATCTCTGATTGTGCCTTCAATGGCAATGCCACCGGTCACTATCTCCCACAATGAATGCCATCACCGCACGGACAGGGAAGAGAAAGCAATAACTTCTGTTATAATTGCTAGAAATTGTGATGTTCTCTCCTGTTTCAAAGAATGATGCTTTGCCTGATATAATTTCTAAGCTAGGTCTCTTTGAAAACACGGTATTTTCAGAGTTTCACAGTGAATTACCAAGAAACAACATAGGAAACCACTGTGAACGGTGAAGTCACATATAGATCCTTTGGTGTGTCAGGTGAAACACACTACCCAAAAGACTCCAGCGTTCCTGAAACCAGTGTTTGCTCTTTAGTCTACTGTATCAACTCGAAAGCTCACTGAAGCATACAATGAAGCAGAACAAAAAAGGCACAGCAAGGGCATAATTCCATCTGTTGAAATCGTTTGATTATCTGTGTATGGTGGTTAGAATTTCTTCTGGTTGAAAACTGTTGCTGGGCGCCTTCGGAACACAGTATTTATGAGTTAACAATAAGTGCAACAACAACTTTTAGAAAGACGTACATGAGAACCAGATAGCATCTCATATCTTCAGTTCAAAGAGCTACATCTGTACTTTCAGTTGTACATGCGTTACTCTGCCCGGAAAACAAGATATGTCGAGACATCGCTATCTCTGCTTCTGCCTTCAATGGGAATGCCACCCGTCACTATCTCCCACAATGAATGCCATCACCGCCCGGACAGGGAAGAGAAAGCAATAACTTCTGTTATAATTGCTAGAAATTGTGATGTTCTCTCCTGTTTCAAAGAATGATGCTTTGCCTGATATAATTTCTAAGCTAGGTCTCTTTGAAAACACGGTATTTTCAGAGTTTCACAGTGAATTACCAAGAAACAACATAGGAAACCACTGTGAACGGTGAAGTCACATATAGATCCTTTGGTGTGTCAGGTGAAACACACTACCCAAAAGACTCCAGCGTTCCTGAAACCAGTGTTTGCTCTTTAGTCTACTGTATCAACTCGAAAGCTCACTGAAGCATACAATGAAGCAGAACAAAAAAGGCACAGCAAGGGCATAATTCCATCTGTTGAAATCGTTTGATTATCTGTGTATGGTGGTTAGAATTTCTTCTGGTTGAAAACTGTTGCTGGGCGCCTTCGGAACACAGTATTTATGAGTTAACAATAAGTGCAACAACAACTTTTAGAAAGACGTACATGAGAACCAGATAGCATCTCATATCTTCAGTTCAAAGAGCTACATCTGTACTTTCAGTTGTACATGCGTTACTCTGCCCGGAAAACAAGATATGTCGAGACATCGCTATCTCTGCTTCTGCCTTCAATGGGAATGCCACCCGTCACTATCTCCCACAATGAATGCCATCACCGCCCGGACAGGGAAGAGAAAGCAATAACTTCTGTTATAATTGCTAGAAATTGTGATGTTCTCTCCTGTTTCAAAGAATGATGCTTTGCCTGATATAATTTCTAAGCTAGGTCTCTTTGAAAACACGGTATTTTCAGAGTTTCACAGTGAATTACCAAGAAACAACATAGGAAACCACTGGGAACGGTGAAGTCACATATAAATCCTTGCTGTGTCAGGTGAAACACACTACCCAAAAGACTCCAGCGTTCCTGAAACCAGTGTTTGCTCTTTAGTCTACTGTATCAACTCGAAAGCTCACTGAAGCATACAATGAAGCAGAACAAAAAAGGCACAGCAAGGGCATAATTCCATCTGTTGAAATCGTTTGATTATCTGTGTATGGTGGTTAGAATTTCTTCTGGTTGAAAACTGTTGCTGGGCTCCTTCGGAACACAGTATTTATGAGTTAACAATAAGTGCAACAACAACTTTCAGAAAGACATACATGAGAACCAGATAGCATCTAATATCTTCAGTTCAAAGAGCTACATCTGTACTTTCAGTAGTACATGCGTTACTCTGCCCGGAAAACAAGATATGTCGAGACATCGCTATCTCTGATTCTGCCTTCAATGGCAATGCCAGCGGTCACTATCTCCCACAATGAATGTCATCACCGCACGGACAGGGAAGAGAAAGCAATAACTTCTGTTATAATTGCTAGAAATTGTGATGTTCTCTCCTGTTTCAAAGAATGATGCTTTACCTGATATAATTTCTAAGCTAGGTCTCTTTGAAAACACGGTATTTTCAGAGTTTCACAGTGAATTACCAAGAAACAACATAGGAAACCACTGTGAACGGTGAAGTCACATATAAATCCTTTGGTGTG
Source organism: Furipterus horrens (assembly GCF_987537825.1). Lineage (NCBI taxonomy): Eukaryota > Metazoa > Chordata > Mammalia > Chiroptera > Furipteridae > Furipterus > Furipterus horrens. The sequence continues at coordinate 6,618,994 of NW_028327188.1, forward strand.
TCAGGTGAAACACACTACCCAAAAGACTCCAGCGTTCCTGAAACCAGTGTTTGCTCTTTAGTCTACTGTATCAACTCGAAAGCTCACTGAAGCATACAATGAAGCAGAACAACAACGGCACAGCAAGGGCATAATTCCATCTGTTGAAATCGTTTGATTATCTGTATATGGTGGTTAGAATTTCATCTGGTTGAAAACTGTTGCTGGCCTGCTTCGGAACACAGTCTTTATGAGTTAAAAATAAAGGCAACATCAACTTTTAGAAAGACATACATGAGAACCAGATAGCATCTAATATCTTCAGTTCAAAGAGCTACATCTGTACTTTCAGTAGTACATGCGTTACTTTGCACGGAAAACAAGATATGTCCAAACATAGTTATCTCTGATTCTGCCTTCAATGGCAATGCCACCAGTCACTATCTCCCACAATGAATGCTATCACCGAACGGACAGGGAAGAGAAAGCAATAACTTCTGTTATAATTGCTAGAAATTGTGATGTTCTCTCCTGTTTCAAAGAATGATGCTTTGCCTGATATAATTTCTAAGCTAGGTCTCTTTGAAAACACGGTATTTTCAGAGTTTCACAGTGAATTACCAAGAAACAACATAGGAAACCACTGGGAACGGTGAAGTCACATATAGATCCTTTGGTGTGTCAGGTGAAGCACACTACCCAAAAGACTCCAGCGTTCTTGAAACCAGTGTTTGCTCTTTAGTCTACTGTATCAACTCGAAAGCTCACTGAAGCATACAATGAAGCAGAACAACAACGGCACAGCAAGGGCATAATTCCATGTGTTGAAATCGTTTGATTATCTGTATATGGTGGTTAGAATTTCATCTGGTTGAAAACTGTTGCTGGCCTCCTTCGGAACACAGTCTTTATGAGTTAACAATAAGTGCAACAACAACTTTTAGAAAGACATACATGAGAACCAGATAGCATCTCATATCTTCAGTTCAAAGAGCTACATCTGTACTTTCAGTACTACATACGTTACTCTGCACGGAAAACAAGATATGTCGAAACATCGCTATCTCTGATTCTGCCTTCAATGGCAATGCCAGCGGTCACTATCTCCCACAATGAATGTCATCACCGCACGGACAGGGAAGAGAAAGCAATAACTTCTGTTATAATTGCTAGAAATTGTGATGTTCTCTCCTGTTTCAAAGAATGATGCTTTGCCTGATATAATTTCTAAGCTAGGTCTCTTTGAAAACACGGTATTTTCAGAGTTTCACAGTGAATTACCAAGAAACAACATAGGAAACCACTGGGAACGGTGAAGTCACATATAGATCCTTTGGTGTGTCAGGTGAAGTACACTACCCAAAAGACTCCAGCGTTCTTGAAACCAGTGTTTGCTCTTTAGTCTACTGTATCAACTCGAAAGCTCACTGAAGCATACAATGAAGCAGAACAACAACGGCACAGCAAGGGCATAATTCCATGTGTTGAAATCGTTTGATTATCTGTATATGGTGGTTAGAATTTCATCTGGTTGAAAACTGTTGCTGGCCTCCTTCGGAACACAGTCTTTATGAGTTAACAATAAGTGCAACAACAACTTTTAGAAAGACATACGTGAGAACCAGATAGCATCTCATATCTTCAGTTCAAAGAGCTACATCTGTACTTTCAGTAGTACATGCGTTACTCTGCACGTAAAACAAGATATGTCGAAACATCGCTATCTCTGATTCTGCCTTCAGTGGCAATGCCACCGGTCACTATCTCCCACAATGAATGCCATCACCGCACGAACAGGGAAGAGAAAGCAATAACTTCTGTTATAATTGCTAGAAATTGTGATGTTCTCTCCTGTTTCAAAGAATGATGCTTTGCCTGATATAATTTCTAAGCTAGGTCTCTTTGAAAACACGGTATTTTCAGAGTTTCACAGTGAATTACCAAGAAACAACATAGGAAACCACTGGGAACGGTGAAGTCACATATAGATCCTTTGGTGTGTCAGGTGAAGCACACTACCCAAAAGACTCCAGCGTTCTTGAAACCAGTGTTTGCTCTTTAGTCAACTGTATCAACTCGAAAGCTCACTGAAGCATACAATGAAGCAGAACAACAACGGCACAGCAAGGGTATAATTCCATCTGTTGAAATCGTTTGATTATCTGTATATGGTGGTTAGAATTTCATCTGGTTGAAAACTGTTGCTGGCCTGCTTCGGAACACAGTCTTTATGAGTTAAAAATAAAGGCAACATCAACTTTTAGAAAGACATACATGAGAACCAGATAGCATCTAATATCTTCAGTTCAAAGAGCTACATTTGTACTTTCAGTAGTACATGCGTTACTCTGCCCGGAAAACAAGATATGTCGAGACATCGCTATCTCTGCTTCTGCCTTCAATGGGAATGCCACCGGTCACTATCTCCCACAATGAATGCCATCACCGCACGGAAAGGGAATAGAAAGCAATAACTTCTGTTATAATTGCTAGAAATTGTGATGTTCTCTCCTGTTTCAAAGAATGATGCTTTGCCTGATATAATTTCTAAGCTAGGTCTCTTTGAAAACACGGTATTTTCAGAGTTTCACAGTGAATTACCAAGAAACAACATAGGAAACCACTGTGAACGGTGAAGTCACATATAAATCCTTTGGTGTGTCAGGTGAAACACACTACCCAAAAGACTCCAGCGTTCCTGAAACCAGTGTTTGCTCTTTAGTCTACTGTATCAACGCGAAAGCTCACTGAAGCATACAATGAAGCAGAACAAAAAAGGCACAGCAAGGGCATAATTCCATCTGTTGAAATCGTTTGATTATCTGTATATGGTGGTTAGAATTTCATCTGGTTGAAAACTGTTGCTGGCCTGCTTCGGAACAGAGTCTTTATGAGTTAAAAATAAAGGCAACATCAACTTTTAGAAAGACATACATGAGAACCAGATAGCATCTAATATCTTCAGTTCAAAGAGCTACATTTGTACTTTCAGTAGTACATGCGTTACTCTGCCCGGAAAACAAGATATGTCGAGACATCGCTATCTCTGCTTCTGCCTTCAATGGGAATGCCACCGGTCACTATCTCCCACAATGAATGCCATCACCGCACGGAAAGGGAAGAGAAAGCAATAACTTCTGTTATAATTGCTAGAAATTGTGATGTTCTCTCCTGTTTCAAAGAATGATGCTTTGCCTGATATAATTTCTAAGCTAGGTCTCTTTGAAAACACGGTATTTTCAGAGTTTCACAGTGAATTACCAAGAAACAACATAGGAAACCACTGGGAACGGTGAAGTCACATATAGATCCTTTGGTGTGTCAGGTGAAGTACACTACCCAAAAGACTCCAGCGTTCTTGAAACCAGTGTTTGCTCTTTAGTCTACTGTATCAACTCGAAAGCTCACTGAAGCATACAATGAAGCAGAACAACAACGGCACAGCAAGGGCATAATTCCATCTGTTGAAATCGTTTGATTATCTGTATATGGTGGTTAGAATTTCATCTGGTTGAAAACTGTTGCTGGCCTGCTTCGGAACACAGTCTTTATGAGTTAAAAATAAAGGCAACATCAACTTTTAGAAAGACATACATGAGAACCAGATAGCATCTAATATCTTCAGTTCAAAGAGCTACATTTGTACTTTCAGTAGTACATGCGTTACTCTGCCCGGAAAACAAGATATGTCGAGACATCGCTATCTCTGCTTCTGCCTTCAATGGGAATGCCAACGGTCACTATCTCCCAGAATGAATGCCATCACCGCACGGAAAGGGAAGAGAAAGCAATAACTTCTGTTATAATTGCTAGAAATTGTGATGTTCTCTCCTGTTTCAAAGAATGATGCTTTGCCTGATATAATTTCTAAGCTAGGTCTCTTTGAAAACACGGTATTTTCAGAGTTTCACAGTGAATTACCAAGAAACAACATAGGAAACCACTGGGAACGGTGAAGTCACATATAGATCCTTTGGTGTGTCAGGTGAAGTACACTACCCAAAAGACTCCAGCGTTCTTGAAACCAGTGTTTGCTCTTTAGTCTACTGTATCAACTCGAAAGCTCACTGAAGCATACAATGAAGCAGAACAACAACGGCACAGCAAGGGCATAATTCCATCTGTTGAAATCGTTTGATTATCTGTATATGGTGGTTAGAATTTCATCTGGTTGAAAACTGTTGCTGGCCTGCTTCGGAACACAGTCTTTATGAGTTAAAAATAAAGGCAACATCAACTTTTAGAAAGACATACATGAGAACCAGATAGCATCTAATATCTTCAGTTCAAAGAGCTACATTTGTACTTTCAGTAGTACATGCGTTACTCTGCCCGGAAAACAAGATATGTCGAGACATCGCTATCTCTGCTTCTGCCTTCAATGGGAATGCCACCGGTCACTATCTCCCACAATGAATGCCATCACCGCACGGAAAGGGAAGAGAAAGCAATAACTTCTGTTATAATTGCTAGAAATTGTGATGTTCTCTCCTGTTTCAAAGAATGATGCTTTGCCTGATATAATTTCTAAGCTAGGTCTCTTTGAAAACACGGTATTTTCAGAGTTTTAAAGTGAATTACCAAGAAACAACATAGGAAACCACTGTGAACGGTGAAGTCACATATAAATCCTTTGGTGTGTCAGGTGAAACACACTACCCAAAAGACTCCAGCGTTCCTGAAACCAGTGTTTGCTCTTTAGTCTACTGTATCAACTCGAAAGCTCACTGAAGCATACAATGAAGCAGAACAAAAAAGGCACAGCAAGGGCATAATTCCATCTGTTGAAATCGTTTCATTATCTGTGTATGGTGGTTAGAATTTCTTCTGGTTGAAAACTGTTGCTGGGCGCCTTCGGAACACAGTATTTATGAGTTAACAATAAGTGCAACAACAACTTTTAGAAAGACATACATGAGAACCAGATAGCATCTCATATCTTCAGTTCAAAGAGCTACATCTGTACTTTCAGTAGTACATGCGTTACTCTGCCCGGAAAACAAGATATGTCGAGACATCGCTATCTCTGTTGCTGCCTTCAATGGGAATGCCACCCGTCACTATCTCCCACAATGAATGCCATCACCGCCCGGACAGGGAAGAGAAAGCAATAACTTCTGTTATAATTGCTAGAAATTGTGATGTTCTCTCCTGTTTCAAAGAATGATGCTTTGCCTGATATAATTTCTAAGCTAGGTCTCTTTGAAAACACGGTATTTTCAGAGTTTCTCAGTGAATTACCAAGAAACAACATAGGAAACCACTGGGAACGGTGAAGTCACATATAGATCCTTTGGTGTGTCAGGTGAAGCACACTACCCGAAAGACTCCAGCGTTCTTGAAACCAGTGTTTGCTCTTTAGTCTATTGTATCAACTCGAAAGCTCACTGAAGCATACAATGAAGCAGAACAACAACGGCACAGCAAGGGCATAATTCCATCTGTTGAAATCGTTTGATTATCTGTATATGGTGGTTAGAATTTCATCTGGTTGAAAACTGTTGCTGGCCTCCTTTGGAACACAGTCTTTATGAGTTAACAATAAGTGCAACAACAACTTTTAGAAAGACATACATGAGAACCAGATAGCATCTCATATCTTCAGTTCAAAGAGCTACATCTGTACTTTCAGTACTACATACGTTACTCTGCACGGAAAACAAGATATGTCGAAACATCGCTATCTCTGATTCTGCCTTCAATGGCAATGCCAGCGGTCACTATCTCCCACAATGAATGTCATCACCGCACGGACAGGGAAGAGAAAGCAATAACTTCTGTTATAATTGCTAGAAATTGTGATGTTCTCTCCTGTTTCAAAGAATGATGCTTTGCCTGATATAATTTCTAAGCTAGGTCTCTTTGAAAACACGGTATTTTCAGAGTTTCACAGTGAATTACCAAGAAACAACATAGGAAACCACTGGGAACGGTGAAGTCACATATAGATCCTTTGGTGTGTCAGGTGAAGTACACTACCCAAAAGACTCCAGCGTTCTTGAAACCAGTGTTTGCTCTTTAGTCTACTGTATCAACTCGAAAGCTCACTGAAGCATACAATGAAGCAGAACAACAACGGCACAGCAAGGGCATAATTCCATCTGTTGAAATCGTTTGATTATCTGTATATGGTGGTTAAAATTTCATCTGGTTGAAAACTGTTGCTGGCCTCCTTCGGAACACAGTCTTTATGAGTTAACAATAAGTGCAACAACAACTTTTAGAAAGACATACGTGAGAACCAGATAGCATCTCATATCTTCAGTTCAAAGAGCTACATCTGTACTTTCAGTAGTACATGCGTTACTCTGCACGTAAAACAAGATATGTCGAAACATCGCTATCTCTGATTCTGCCTTCAATGGCAATGCCACCGGTCACTATCTCCCACAATGAATGCCATCACCGCACGAACAGGGAAGAGAAAGCAATAACTTCTGTTATAATTGCTAGAAATTGTGATGTTCTCTCCTGTTTCAAAGAATGATGCTTTGCCTGATATAATTTCTAAGCTAGGTCTCTTTGAAAACACGGTATTTTCAGAGTTTCACAGTGAATTACCAAGAAACAACATAGGAAACCACTGGGAACGGTGAAGTCACATATAGATCCTTTGGTGTGTCAGGTGAAGCACACTACCCAAAAGACTCCAGCGTTCTTGAAACCAGTGTTTGCTCTTTAGTCAACTGTATCAACTCGAAAGCTCACTGAAGCATACAATGAAGCAGAACAACAACGGCACAGCAAGGGCATAATTCCATCTGTTGAAATCGTTTGATTATCTGTATATGGTGGTTAGAATTTCATCTGGTTGAAAACTGTTGCTGGCCTGCTTCGGAACACAGTCTTTATGAGTTAAAAATAAAGGCAACATCAACTTTTAGAAAGACATACATGAGAACCAGATAGCATCTAATATCTTCAGTTCAAAGAGCTACATTTGTACTTTCAGTAGTACATGCGTTACTCTGCCCGGAAAACAAGATATGTCGAGACATCGCTATCTCTGCTTCTGCCTTCAATGGGAATGCCACCGGTCACTATCTCCCACAATGAATGCCATCACCGCACGGAAAGGGAAGAGAAAGCAATAACTTCTGTTATAATTGCTAGAAATTGTGATGTTCTCTCCTGTTTCAAAGAATGATGCTTTGCCTGATATAATTTCTAAGCTAGGTCTCTTTGAAAACACGGTATTTTCAGAGTTTCACAGTGAATTACCAAGAAACAACATAGGAAACCACTGTGAACGGTGAAGTCACATATAAATCCTTTGGTGTGTCAGGTGAAACACACTACCCAAAAGACTCCAGCGTTCCTGAAACCAGTGTTTGCTCTTTAGTCTACTGTATCAACTCGAAAGCTCACTGAAGCATACAATGAAGCAGAACAAAAAAGGCACAGCAAGGGCATAATTCCATCTGTTGAAATCGTTTGATTATCTGTATATGGTGGTTAGAATTTCATCTGGTTGAAAACTGTTGCTGGCCTGCTTCGGAACACAGTCTTTATGAGTTAAAAATAAAGGCAACATCAACTTTTAGAAAGACATACATGAGAACCAGATAGCATCTAATATCTTCAGTTCAAAGAGCTACATTTGTACTTTCAGTAGTACATGCGTTACTCTGCCCGGAAAACAAGATATGTCGAGACATCGCTATCTCTGCTTCTGCCTTCAATGGGAATGCCACCGGTCACTATCTCCCACAATGAATGCCATCACCGCACGGAAAGGGAAGAGAAAGCAATAACTTCTGTTATAATTGCTAGAAATTGTGATGTTCTCTCCTGTTTCAAAGAATGATGCTTTGCCTGATATAATTTCTAAGCTAGGTCTCTTTGAAAACACGGTATTTTCAGAGTTTCACAGTGAATTACCAAGAAACAACATAGGAAACCACTGTGAACGGTGAAGTCACATATAAATCCTTTGGTGTGTCAGGTGAAACACACTACCCAAAAGACTCCAGCGTTCCTGAAACCAGTGTTTGCTCTTTAGTCTACTGTATCAACTCGAAAGCTCACTGAAGCATACAATGAAGCAGAACAAAAAAGGCACAGCAAGGGCATAATTCCATCTGTTGAAATCGTTTCATTATCTGTGTATGGTGGTTAGAATTTCTTCTGGTTGAAAACTGTTGCTGGGCGCCTTCGGAACACAGTATTTATGAGTTAACAATAAGTGCAACAACAACTTTTAGAAAGACATACATGAGAACCAGATAGCATCTCATATCTTCAGTTCAAAGAGCTACATCTGTACTTTCAGTAGTACATGCGTTACTCTGCCCGGAAAACAAGATATGTCGAGACATCGCTATCTCTGTTTCTGCCTTCAATGGGAATGCCACCCGTCACTATCTCCCACAATGAATGCCATCACCGCCCGGACAGGGAAGAGAAAGCAATAACTTCTGTTATAATTGCTAGAAATTGTGATGTTCTCTCCTGTTTAAAAGAATGATCCTTTGCCTGATATAATTTCTAAGCTAGGTCTCTTTGAAAACACGGTATTTTCAGAGTTTCACAGTGAATTACCAAGAAACAACATAGGAAACCACTGTGAACGGTGAAGTCACATATAAATCCTTGCTGTGTCAGGTGAAACACACTACCCAAAAGACTCCAGCGTTCCTGAAACCAGTGTTTGCTCTTTAGTCTAAGGTATCAACTCGAAAGCTCACTGAAGCATACAATGAAGCAGAACAACAACGGCACAGCAAGGGCATAATTCCATCTGTTGAAATCGTTTGATTATCTGTGTATGGTGGTTAGAATTTCTTCTGGTTGAAAACTGTTGCTGGGCTCCTTCGGAACACAGTATTTATGAGTTAACAATAAGTGCAACAACAACTTTTAGAAAGACATACATGAGAACCAGATAGAATCTAATATCTTCAGTTCAAAGAGCTACATCTGTACTTTCAGTAGTACATGCGTTACTCTGCACGTAAAACAAGATATGTCGAAACATCGCTATCTCTGATTGTGCCTTCAATGGCAATGCCACCGGTCACTATCTCCCACAATGACTGTCATCACCGCACGGACAGGGAAGAGAAAGCAATAACTTCTGTTATAATTGCTAGAAATTGTGATGTTCTCTCCTGTTTCAAAGAATGATGCTTTGCCTGATATAATTTCTAAGCTAGGTCTCTTTGAAAACACGGTATTTTCAGAGTTTCACAGTGAATTACCAAGAAACAACATAGGAAACCACTGGGAACGCTGAAGTCACATATAGATCCTTTGGTGTGTCAGGTGAAGCACACTACCCAAAAGACTCCAGCGTTCTTGAAACCAGTGTTTGCTCTTTAGTCTACTGTATCAACTCGAAAGCTCACTGAAGCATACAATGAAGCAGAACAAAAAAGGCACAGCAAGGGCATAATTCCATCTGTTGAAATCGTTTCATTATCTGTGTATGGTGGTTAGAATTTCTTCTGGTTGAAAACTGTTGCTGGGCGCCTTCGGAACACAGTATTTATGAGTTAACAATAAGTGCAACAACAACTTTTAGAAAGACATACATGAGAACCAGATAGCATCTCATATCTTCATTTCAAAGAGCTACATCTGTACTTGTAGTAGTGCATGCGTTACTCTGCACGTAAAACAAGATATGTCGAAACATCGCTATCTCTGATTGTGCCTTCAATGGCAATGCCACCGGTCACTATCTCCCACAATGAATGCCATCACCGCACGGACAGGGAAGAGAAAGCAATAACTTCTGTTATAATTGCTAGAAATTGTGATGTTCTCTCCTGTTTCAAAGAATGATGCTTTGCCTGATATAATTTCTAAGCTAGGTCTCTTTGAAAACACGGTATTTTCAGAGTTTCACAGTGAATTACCAAGAAACAACATAGGAAACCACTGTGAACGGTGAAGTCACATATAGATCCTTTGGTGTGTCAGGTGAAACACACTACCCAAAAGACTCCAGCGTTCCTGAAACCAGTGTTTGCTCTTTAGTCTACTGTATCAACTCGAAAGCTCACTGAAGCATACAATGAAGCAGAACAAAAAAGGCACAGCAAGGGCATAATTCCATCTGTTGAAATCGTTTGATTATCTGTGTATGGTGGTTAGAATTTCTTCTGGTTGAAAACTGTTGCTAGGCGCCTTCGGAACACAGTATTTATGAGTTAACAATAAGTGCAACAACAACTTTTAGAAAGACATACATGAGAACCAGATAGCATCTCATATCTTCAGTTCAAAGAGCTGCATCTGTACTTTCAGTTGTACATGCGTTACTCTGCCCGGAAAACAAGATATGTCGAAACATCGCTATCTCTGATTCTGCCTTCAATGGGAATGCCACCCGTCACTATCTCCCACAATGAATGCCATCACCACACGGACAGGGAAGAGAAAGCAATAACTTCTGTTATAATTGCTAGAAATTGTGATGTTCTCTCCTGTTTCAAAGAATGATGCTTTGCCTGATATAATTTCTAAGCTAGGTCTCTTTGAAAACACGGTATTTTCAGAGTTTCACAGTGAATTACCAAGAAACAACATAGGAAACCACTGTGAACGGTGAAGTCACATATAGATCCTTTGGTGTGTCAGGTGAAACACACTACCCAAAAGACTCCAGCGTTCCTGAAACCAGTGTTTGCTCTTTAGTCTACTGTATCAACTCGAAAGCTCACTGAAGCATACAATGAAGCAGAACAAAAAAGGCACAGCAAGGGCATAATTCCATCTGTTGAAATCGTTTGATTATCTGTGTATGGTGGTTAGAATTTCTTCTGGTTGAAAACTGTTGCTGGGCGCCTTCGGAACACAGTATTTATGAGTTAACAATAAGTGCAACAACAACTTTTAGAAAGACATACATGAGAACCAGATAGCATCTCATATCTTCAGTTCAAAGAGCTACATCTGTACTTTCAGTTGTACATGCGTTACTCTGCCCGGAAAACAAGATATGTCGAGACATCGCTATCTCTGCTTCTGCCTTCAATGGGAATGCCACCCGTCACTATCTCCCACAATGAATGCCATCACCGCCCGGACAGGGAAGAGAAAGCAATAACTTCTGTTATAATTGCTAGAAATTGTGATGTTCTCTCCTGTTTCAAAGAATGATGCTTTGCCTGATATAATTTCTAAGCTAGGTCTCTTTGAAAACACGGTATTTTCAGAGTTTCACAGTGAATTACCAAGAAACAACATAGGAAACCACTGGGAACGGTGAAGTCACATATAAATCCTTTGGTGTGTCAGGTGAAACACACTACCCAAAAGACTCCAGCGTTCCTGAAACCAGTGTTTGCTCTTTAGTCTACTGTATCAACTCGAAAGCTCACTGAAGCATACAATGAAGCAGAACAAAAAAGGCACAGCAAGGGCATAATTCCATCTGTTGAAATCGTTTCATTATCTGTGTATGGTGGTTAGAATTTCTTCTGGTTGAAAACTGTTGCTGGGCGCCTTCGGAACACAGTATTTATGAGTTAACAATAAGTGCAACAACAACTTTTAGAAAGACATACATGAGAACCAGATAGCATCTCATATCTTCAGTTCAAAGAGCTACATCTGTACTTTCAGTAGTACATGCGTTACTCTGCCCGGAAAACAAGATATGTCGAGACATCGCTATCTCTGCTTCTGCCTTCAATGGGAATGCCACCCGTCACTATCTCCCACAATGAATGCCATCACCGCCCGGACAGGGAAGAGAAAGCAATAACTTCTGTTATAATTGCTAGAAATTGTGATGTTCTCTCCTGTTTCAAAGAATGATCCTTTGCCTGATATAATTTCTAAGCTAGGTCTCTTTGAAAACACGGTATTTTCAGAGTTTCACAGTGAATTACCAAGAAACAACATAGGAAACCACTGTGAACGGTGAAGTCACATATAAATCCTTGCTGTGTCAGGTGAAACACACTACCCAAAAGACTCCAGCGTTCCTGAAACCAGTGTTTGCTCTTTAGTCTAAGGTATCAACTCGAAAGCTCACTGAAGCATACAATGAAGCAGAACAACAACGGCACAGCAAGGGCATAATTCCATCTGTTGAAATCGTTTGATTATCTGTATATGGTGGTTAAAATTTCATCTGGTTGAAAACTGTTGCTGGCCTCCTTCGGAACACAGTCTTTATGAGTTAACAATAAGTGCAACAACAACTTTTAGAAAGACATACATGAGAACCAGATAGCATCTCATATCTTCAGTTCAAAGAGCTACATCTGTACTTTCAGTAGTACATACGTTACTCTGCACGGAAAACAAGATATGTCGAAACATCGCTATCTCTGATTCTGCCTTCAATGGCAATGCCAGCGGTCACTATCTCCCACAATGAATGTCATCACCGCACGGACAGGGAAGAGAAAGCAATAACTTCTGTTATAATTGCTAGAAATTGTGATGTTCTCTCCTGTTTCAAAGAATGATGCTTTGCCTGATATAATTTCTAAGCTAGGTCTCTTTGAAAACACGGTATTTTCAGAGTTTCACAGTGAATTACCAAGAAACAACATAGGAAACCACTGTGAACGGTGAAGTCACATATAGATCCTTTGGTGTGTCAGGTGAAGTACACTACCCAAAAGACTCCAGCGTTCTTGAAACCAGTGTTTGCTCTTTAGTCTACTGTATCAACTCGAAAGCTCACTGAAGCATACAATGAAGCAGAACAACAACGGCACAGCAAGGGCATAAGTCCATCTGTTGAAATCGTTTGATTATCTGTATATGGTGGTAAGAATTTCTTCTGGTTGAAAACTGTTGCTGGCCTCCTTCGGAACACAGTCTTTATGAGTTAACAATAAGTGCAACAACAACTTTTAGAAAGACATACATGAGAACCAGATAGCATCTCATATCTTCAGTTCAAAGAGCTACATCTGTACTTTCAGTAGTACATGCGTTACTCTGCACGGAAAACAAGATATGTCGAAACATCGCTATCTCTGATTCTGCCTTCAATGGCAATGCCAGCGGTCACTATCTCCCACAATGAATGTCATCACCGCACGGACAGGGAAGAGAAAGCAATAACTTCTGTTATAATTGCTAGAAATTGTGATGTTCTCTCCTGTTTCAAAGAATGATGCTTTGCCTGATATAATTTCTAAGCTAGGTCTCTTTGAAAACACGGTATTTTCAGAGTTTCACAGTGAATTACCAAGAAACAACATAGGAAACCACTGTGAACGGTGAAGTCACATATAGATCCTTTGGTGTGTCAGGTGAAGCACACTACCCAAAAGACTCCAGCGTTCTTGAAACCAGTGTTTGCTCTTTAGTCTACTGTATCAACTCGAAAGCTCACTGAAGCATACAATGAAGCAGAACAACAACGGCACAGCAAGGGCATAATTCCATCTGTTGAAATCGTTTGATTATCTGTGTATGGTGGTTAGAATTTCTTCTGGTTGAAAACTGTTGCTGGGCTCCTTCGGAACACAGTATTTATGAGTTAACAATAAGTGCAACAACAACTTTCAGAAAGACATACATGAGAACCAGATAGCATCTAATATCTTCAGTTCAAAGAGCTACATCTGTACTTTCAGTAGTACATGCGTTACTCTGCCCGGAAAACAAGATATGTCGAGACATCGCTATCTCTGATTCTGCCTTCAATGGCAATGCCAGCGGTCACTATCTCCCACAATGAATGTCATCACCGCACGGACAGGGAAGAGAAAGCAATAACTTCTGTTATAATTGCTAGAAATTGTGATGTTCTCTCCTGTTTCAAAGAATGATGCTTTGCCTGATATAATTTCTAAGCTAGGTCTCTTTGAAAACACGGTATTTTCAGAGTTTCACAGTGAATTACCAAGAAACAACATAGGAAACCACTGTGAACGGTGAAGTCACATATAAATCCTTTGGTGTGTCAGGTGAAACACACTACCCAAAAGACTCCAGCGTTCCTGAAACCAGTGTTTGCTCTTTAGTCTACTGTATCAACTCGAAAGCTCACTGAAGCATACAATGAAGCAGAACAACAACGGCACAGCAAGGGCATAATTCCATCTGTTGAAATCGTTTGATTATCTGTATATGGTGGTTAGAATTTCACCTGGTTGAAAACTGTTGCTGGCCTGCTTCGGAACACAGTCTTTATGAGTTAAAAATAAAGGCAACATCAACTTTTAGAAAGACATACATGAGAACCAGATAGCATCTAATATCTTCAGTTCAAAGAGCTACATCTGTACTTTCAGTAGTACATGCGTTACTTTGCACGGAAAACAAGATATGTCCAAACATAGTTATCTCTGATTCTGCCTTCAATGGCAATGCCACCAGTCACTATCTCCCACAATGAATGCTATCACCGAACGGACAGGGAAGAGAAAGCAATAACTTCTGTTATAATTGCTAGAAATTGTGATGTTCTCTCCTGTTTCAAAGAATGATGCTTTGCCTGATATAATTTCTAAGCTAGGTCTCTTTGAAAACACGGTATTTTCAGAGTTTCACAGTGAATTACCAAGAAACAACATAGGAAACCACTGGGAACGGTGAAGTCACATATAGATCCTTTGGTGTGTCAGGTGAAGCACACTACCCAAAAGACTCCAGCGTTCTTGAAACCAGTGTTTGCTCTTTACTCTACTGTATCAACTCGAAAGCTCACTGAAGCATACAATGAAGCAGAACAACAACGGCACAGCAAGGGCATAATTCCATGTGTTGAAATCGTTTGATTATCTGTATATGGTGGTTAGAATTTCATCTGGTTGAAAACTGTTGCTGGCCTCCTTCGGAACACAGTCTTTATGAGTTAACAATAAGTGCAACAACAACTTTTAGAAAGACATACATGAGAACCAGATAGCATCTAATATCTTCAGTTCAAAGAGCTACATCTGTACTTTCAGTTGTACATGCGTTACTCTGCCCGGAAAACAAGATATGTCGAAACATCGCTATCTCTGATTCTGCCTTCAATGGGAATGCCACCCGTCACTATCTCCCACAATGAATGCCATCACCACACGGACAGGGAAGAGAAAGCAATAACTTCTGTTATAATTGCTAGAAATTGTGATGTTCTCTCCTGTTTCAAAGAATGATGCTTTGCCTGATATAATTTCTAAGCTAGGTCTCTTTGAAAACACGGTATTTTCAGAGTTTCACAGTGAATTACCAAGAAACAACGTAGGAAACCACTGTGAACGGTGAAGTCACATATAGATCCTTTGGTGTGTCAGGTGAAACACACTACCCAAAAGACTCCAGCGTTCCTGAAACCAGTGTTTGCTCTTTAGTCTACTGTATCAACTCGAAAGCTCACTGAAGCATACAATGAAGCAGAACAAAAAAGGCACAGCAAGGGCATAATTCCATCTGTTGAAATCGTTTGATTATCTGTGTATGGTGGTTAGAATTTCTTCTGGTTGAAAACTGTTGCTGGGCGCCTTCGGAACACAGTATTTATGAGTTAACAATAAGTGCAACAACAACTTTTAGAAAGACATACATGAGAACCAGATAGCATCTCATATCTTCAGTTCAAAGAGCTACATCTGTACTTTCAGTTGTACATGCGTTACTCTGCCCGGAAAACAAGATATGTCGAGACATCGCTATCTCTGTTTCTGCCTTCAATGGGAATGCCACCCGTCTCTATCTCCCACAATGAATGCCATCACCGCACGGACAGGGAAGAGAAAGCAATAACTTCTGTTATAATTGCTAGAAATTGTGATGTTCTCTCCTGTTTCAAAGAATGATGCTTTGCCTGATATAATTTCTAAGCTAGGTCTCTTTGAAAACACGGTATTTTCAGAGTTTCACAGTGAATTACCAAGAAACAACATAGGAAACCACTGGGAACGGTGAAGTCACATATAAATCCTTTGGTGTGTCAGGTGAAACACACTACCCAAAAGACTCCAGCGTTCCTGAAACCAGTGTTTGCTCTTTAGTCTACTGTATCAACTCGAAAGCTCACTGAAGCATACAATGAAGCAGAACAAAAAAGGCACAGCAAGGGCATAATTCCATCTGTTGAAATCGTTTCATTATCTGTGTATGGTGGTTAGAATTTCTTCTGGTTGAAAACTGTTGCTGGGCGCCTTCGGAACACAGTATTTATGAGTTAACAATAAGTGCAACAACAACTTTTAGAAAGACATACATGAGAACCAGATAGCATCTCATATCTTCAGTTCAAAGAGCTACATCTGTACTTTCAGTAGTACATGCGTTACTCTGCCCGGAAAACAAGATATGTCGAGACATCGCTATCTCTGCTTCTGCCTTCAATGGGAATGCCACCCGTCACTATCTCCCACAATGAATGCCATCACCGCCCGGACAGGGAAGAGAAAGCAATAACTTCTGTTATAATTGCTCGAAATTGTGATGTTCTCTCCTGTTTCAAAGAATGATCCTTTGCCTGATATAATTTCTAAGCTAGGTCTCTTTGAAAACACGGTATTTTCAGAGTTTCACAGTGAATTACCAAGAAACAACATAGGAAACCACTGTGAACGGTGAAGTCACATATAAATCCTTGCTGTGTCAGGTGAAACACACTACCCAAAAGACTCCAGCGTTCCTGAAACCAGTGTTTGCTCTTTAGTCTAAGGTATCAACTCGAAAGCTCACTGAAGCATACAATGAAGCAGAACAACAACGGCACAGCAAGGGCATAATTCCATCTGTTGAAATCGTTTGATTATCTGTATATGGTGGTTAAAATTTCATCTGGTTGAAAACTGTTGCTGGCCTCCTTCGGAACACAGTCTTTATGAGTTAACAATAAGTGCAACAACAACTTTTAGAAAGACATACATGAGAACCAGATAGCATCTCATATCTTCAGTTCAAAGAGCTACATCTGTACTTTCAGTAGTACATACGTTACTCTGCACGGAAAACAAGATATGTCGAAACATCGCTATCTCTGATTCTGCCTTCAATGGCAACGCCAGCGGTCACTATCTCCCACAATGAATGTCATCACCGCACGGACAGGGAAGAGAAAGCAATAACTTCTGTTATAATTGCTAGAAATTGTGATGTTCTCTCCTGTTTCAAAGAATGATGCTTTGCCTGATATAATTTCTAAGCTAGGTCTCTTTGAAAACACGGTATTTTCAGAGTTTCACAGTGAATTACCAAGAAACAACATAGGAAACCACTGTGAACGGTGAAGTCACATATAGATCCTTTGGTGTGTCAGGTGAAGTACACTACCCAAAAGACTCCAGCGTTCTTGAAACCAGTGTTTGCTCTTTAGTCTACTGTATCAACTCGAAAGCTCACTGAAGCATACAATGAAGCAGAACAACAACGGCACAGCAAGGGCATAAGTCCATCTGTTGAAATCGTTTGATTATCTGTATATGGTGGTAAGAATTTCTTCTGGTTGAAAACTGTTGCTGGCCTCCTTCGGAACACAGTCTTTATGAGTTAACAATAAGTGCAACAACAACTTTTAGAAAGACATACATGAGAACCAGATAGCATCTAATATCTTCAGTTCAAAGAGCTACATCTGTACTTTCAGTTGTACATGCGTTACTCTGCCCGGAAAACAAGATATGTCGAGACATCGCTATCTCTGCTTCTGCCTTCAATGGGAATGCCACCCGTCACTATCTCCCACAATGAATGCCATCACCGCCCGGACAGGGAAGAGAAAGCAATAACTTCTGTTATAATTGCTAGAAATTGTGATGTTCTCTCCTGTTTCAAAGAATGATGCTTTGCCTGATATAATTTCTAAGCTAGGTCTCTTTGAAAACACGGTATTTTCAGAGTTTCACAGTGAATTACCAAGAAACAACATAGGAAACCACTGGGAACGGTGAAGTCACATATAAATCCTTTGGTGTGTCAGGTGAAACACACTACCCAAAAGACTCCAGCGTTCCTGAAACCAGTGTTTGCTCTTTAGTCTACTGTATCAACTCGAAAGCTCACTGAAGCATACAATGAAGCAGAACAAAAAAGGCACAGCAAGGGCATAATTCCATCTGTTGAAATCGTTTCATTATCTGTGTATGGTGGTTAGAATTTCTTCTGGTTGAAAACTGTTGCTGGGCGCCTTCGGAACACAGTATTTATGAGTTAACAATAAGTGCAACAACAACTTTTAGAAAGACATACATGAGAACCAGATAGCATCTCATATCTTCAGTTCAAAGAGCTACATCTGTACTTTCAGTAGTACATGCGTTACTCTGCCCGGAAAACAAGATATGTCGAGACATCGCTATCTCTGCTTCTGCCTTCAATGGGAATGCCACCCGTCACTATATCCCACAATGAATGCCATCACCGCCCGGACAGGGAAGAGAAAGCAATAACTTCTGTTATAATTGCTAGAAATTGTGATGTTCTCTCCTGTTTCAAAGAATGATCCTTTGCCTGATATATTTTCTAAGCTAGGTCTCTTTGAAAACACGGTATTTTCAGAGTTTCACAGTGAATTACCAAGAAACAACATAGGAAACCACTGTGAACGGTGAAGTCACATATAAATCCTTGCTGTGTCAGGTGAAACACACTACCCAAAAGACTCCAGCGTTCCTGAAACCAGTGTTTGCTCTTTAGTCTAAGGTATCAACTCGAAAGCTCACTGAAGCATACAATGAAGCAGAACAACAACGGCACAGCAAGGGCATAATTCCATCTGTTGAAATCGTTTGATTATCTGTATATGGTGGTTAAAATTTCATCTGGTTGAAAACTGTTGCTGGCCTCCTTCGGAACACAGTCTTTATGAGTTAACAATAAGTGCAACAACAACTTTTAGAAAGACATACATGAGAACCAGATAGCATCTCATATCTTCAGTTCAAAGAGCTACATCTGTACTTTCAGTAGTACATACGTTACTCTGCACGGAAAACAAGATATGTCGAAACATCGCTATCTCTGATTCTGCCTTCAATGGCAACGCCAGCGGTCACTATCTCCCACAATGAATGTCATCACCGCACGGACAGGGAAGAGAAAGCAATAACTTCTGTTATAATTGCTAGAAATTGTGATGTTCTCTCCTGTTTCAAAGAATGATGCTTTGCCTGATATAATTTCTAAGCTAGGTCTCTTTGAAAACACGGTATTTTCAGAGTTTCACAGTGAATTACCAAGAAACAACATAGGAAACCACTGTGAACGGTGAAGTCACATATAGATCCTTTGGTGTGTCAGGTGAAGTACACTACCCAAAAGACTCCAGCGTTCTTGAAACCAGTGTTTGCTCTTTAGTCTACTGTATCAACTCGAAAGCTCACTGAAGCATACAATGAAGCAGAACAACAACGGCACAGCAAGGGCATAAGTCCATCTGTTGAAATCGTTTGATTATCTGTATATGGTGGTAAGAATTTCTTCTGGTTGAAAACTGTTGCTGGCCTCCTTCGGAACACAGTCTTTATGAGTTAACAATAAGTGCAACAACAACTTTTAGAAAGACATACATGAGAACCAGATAGCATCTAATATCTTCAGTTCAAAGAGCTACATCTGTACTTTCAGTTGTACATGCGTTACTCTGCCCGGAAAACAAGATATGTCGAGACATCGCTATCTCTGCTTCTGCCTTCAATGGGAATGCCACCCGTCACTATCTCCCACAATGAATGCCATCACCGCCCGGACAGGGAAGAGAAAGCAATAACTTCTGTTATAATTGCTAGAAATTGTGATGTTCTCTCCTGTTTCAAAGAATGATGCTTTGCCTGATATAATTTCTAAGCTAGGTCTCTTTGAAAACACGGTATTTTCAGAGTTTCACAGTGAATTACCAAGAAACAACATAGGAAACCACTGGGAACGGTGAAGTCACATATAAATCCTTTGGTGTGTCAGGTGAAACACACTACCCAAAAGACTCCAGCGTTCCTGAAACCAGTGTTTGCTCTTTAGTCTACTGTATCAACTCGAAAGCTCACTGAAGCATACAATGAAGCAGAACAAAAAAGGCACAGCAAGGGCATAATTCCATCTGTTGAAATCGTTTCATTATCTGTGTATGGTGGTTAGAATTTCTTCTGGTTGAAAACTGTTGCTGGGCGCCTTCGGAACACAGTATTTATGAGTTAACAATAAGTGCAACAACAACTTTTAGAAAGACATACATGAGAACCAGATAGCATCTCATATCTTCAGTTCAAAGAGCTACATCTGTACTTTCAGTAGTACATGCGTTACTCTGCCCGGAAAACAAGATATGTCGAGACATCGCTATCTCTGCTTCTGCCTTCAATGGGAATGCCACCCGTCACTATCTCCCACAATGAATGCCATCACCGCCCGGACAGGGAAGAGAAAGCAATAACTTCTGTTATAATTGCTAGAAATTGTGATGTTCTCTCCTGTTTCAAAGAATGATCCTTTGCCTGATATAATTTCTAAGCTAGGTCTCTTTGAAAACACGGTATTTTCAGAGTTTCACAGTGAATTACCAAGAAACAACATAGGAAACCACTGTGAACGGTGAAGTCACATATAAATCCTTGCTGTGTCAGGTGAAACACACTACCCAAAAGACTCCAGCGTTCCTGAAACCAGTGTTTGCTCTTTAGTCTACTGTATCAACTCGAAAGCTCACTGAAGCATACAATGAAGCAGAACAAAAAAGGCACAGCAAGGGCATAATTCCATCTGTTGAAATCGTTTCATTATCTGTGTATGGTGGTTAGAATTTCTTCTGGTTGAAAACTGTTGCTGGGCGCCTTCGGAACACAGTATTTATGAGTTAACAATAAGTGCAACAACAACTTTTAGAAAGACATACATGAGAACCAGATAGCATCTCATATCTTCAGTTCAAAGAGCTACATCTGTACTTTCAGTAGTACATGCGTTACTCTGCCCGGAAAACAAGATATGTCGAGACATCGCTATCTCTGCTTCTGCCTTCAATGGGAATGCCACCCGTCACTATCTCCCACAATGAATGCCATCACCGCCCGGACAGGGAAGAGAAAGCAATAACTTCTGTTATAATTGCTAGAAATTGTGATGTTCTCTCCTGTTTCAAAGAATGATCCTTTGCCTGATATAATTTCTAAGCTAGGTCTCTTTGAAAACACGGTATTTTCAGAGTTTCACAGTGAATTACCAAGAAACAACATAGGAAACCACTGTGAACGGTGAAGTCACATATAGATCCTTTGGTGTGTCAGGTGAAGTACACTACCCAAAAGACTCCAGCGTTCTTGAAACCAGTGTTTGCTCTTTAGTCTACTGTATCAACTCGAAAGCTCACTGAAGCATACAATGAAGCAGAACAACAACGGCACAGCAAGGGCATAAGTCCATCTGTTGAAATCGTTTGATTATCTGTATATGGTGGTAAGAATTTCTTCTGGTTGAAAACTGTTGCTGGCCTCCTTCGGAACACAGTCTTTATGAGTTAACAATAAGTGCAACAACAACTTTTAGAAAGACATACATGAGAACCAGATAGCATCTCATATCTTCAGTTCAAAGAGCTACATCTGTACTTTCAGTAGTACATGCGTTACTCTGCACGGAAAACAAGATATGTCGAAACATCGCTATCTCTGATTCTGCCTTCAATGGCAATGCCAGCGGTCACTATCTCCCACAATGAATGTCATCACCGCACGGACAGGGAAGAGAAAGCAATAACTTCTGTTATAATTGCTAGAAATTGTGATGTTCTCTCCTGTTTCAAAGAATGATGCTTTGCCTGATATAATTTCTAAGCTAGGTCTCTTTGAAAACACGGTATTTTCAGAGTTTCACAGTGAATTACCAAGAAACAACATAGGAAACCACTGTGAACGGTGAAGTCACATATAGATCCTTTGGTGTGTCAGGTGAAGTACACTACCCAAAAGACTCCAGCGTTCTTGAAACCAGTGTTTGCTCTTTAGTCTACTGTATCAACTCGAAAGCTCACTGAAGCATACAATGAAGCAGAACAACAACGGCACAGCAAGGGCATAAGTCCATCTGTTGAAATCGTTTGATTATCTGTATATGGTGGTAAGAATTTCTTCTGGTTGAAAACTGTTGCTGGCCTCCTTCGGAACACAGTCTTTATGAGTTAACAATAAGTGCAACAACAACTTTTAGAAAGACATACATGAGAACCAGATAGCATCTAATATCTTCAGTTCAAAGAGCTACATCTGTACTTTCAGTTGTACATGCGTTACTCTGCCCGGAAAACAAGATATGTCGAGACATCGCTATCTCTGCTTCTGCCTTCAATGGGAATGCCACCCGTCACTATCTCCCACAATGAATGCCATCACCGCCCGGACAGGGAAGAGAAAGCAATAACTTCTGTTATAATTGCTAGAAATTGTGATGTTCTCTCCTGTTTCAAAGAATGATGCTTTGCCTGATATAATTTCTAAGCTAGGTCT
This sequence comes from Furipterus horrens, assembly GCF_987537825.1. Taxonomy (NCBI): domain Eukaryota; kingdom Metazoa; phylum Chordata; class Mammalia; order Chiroptera; family Furipteridae; genus Furipterus; species Furipterus horrens. The sequence goes on from NW_028327188.1 coordinate 6,641,328, forward strand.
CTTTGAAAACACGGTATTTTCAGAGTTTCACAGTGAATTACCAAGAAACAACATAGGAAACCACTGGGAACGGTGAAGTCACATATAAATCCTTTGGTGTGTCAGGTGAAACACACTACCCAAAAGACTCCAGCGTTCCTGAAACCAGTGTTTGCTCTTTAGTCTACTGTATCAACTCGAAAGCTCACTGAAGCATACAATGAAGCAGAACAAAAAAGGCACAGCAAGGGCATAATTCCATCTGTTGAAATCGTTTCATTATCTGTGTATGGTGGTTAGAATTTCTTCTGGTTGAAAACTGTTGCTGGGCGCCTTCGGAACACAGTATTTATGAGTTAACAATAAGTGCAACAACAACTTTTAGAAAGACATACATGAGAACCAGATAGCATCTCATATCTTCAGTTCAAAGAGCTACATCTGTACTTTCAGTAGTACATGCGTTACTCTGCCCGGAAAACAAGATATGTCGAGACATCGCTATCTCTGCTTCTGCCTTCAATGGGAATGCCACCCGTCACTATATCCCACAATGAATGCCATCACCGCCCGGACAGGGAAGAGAAAGCAATAACTTCTGTTATAATTGCTAGAAATTGTGATGTTCTCTCCTGTTTCAAAGAATGATCCTTTGCCTGATATATTTTCTAAGCTAGGTCTCTTTGAAAACACGGTATTTTCAGAGTTTCACAGTGAATTACCAAGAAACAACATAGGAAACCACTGTGAACGGTGAAGTCACATATAAATCCTTGCTGTGTCAGGTGAAACACACTACCCAAAAGACTCCAGCGTTCCTGAAACCAGTGTTTGCTCTTTAGTCTAAGGTATCAACTCGAAAGCTCACTGAAGCATACAATGAAGCAGAACAACAACGGCACAGCAAGGGCATAATTCCATCTGTTGAAATCGTTTGATTATCTGTATATGGTGGTTAAAATTTCATCTGGTTGAAAACTGTTGCTGGCCTCCTTCGGAACACAGTCTTTATGAGTTAACAATAAGTGCAACAACAACTTTTAGAAAGACATACATGAGAACCAGATAGCATCTCATATCTTCAGTTCAAAGAGCTACATCTGTACTTTCAGTAGTACATACGTTACTCTGCACGGAAAACAAGATATGTCGAAACATCGCTATCTCTGATTCTGCCTTCAATGGCAACGCCAGCGGTCACTATCTCCCACAATGAATGTCATCACCGCACGGACAGGGAAGAGAAAGCAATAACTTCTGTTATAATTGCTAGAAATTGTGATGTTCTCTCCTGTTTCAAAGAATGATGCTTTGCCTGATATAATTTCTAAGCTAGGTCTCTTTGAAAACACGGTATTTTCAGAGTTTCACAGTGAATTACCAAGAAACAACATAGGAAACCACTGTGAACGGTGAAGTCACATATAGATCCTTTGGTGTGTCAGGTGAAGTACACTACCCAAAAGACTCCAGCGTTCTTGAAACCAGTGTTTGCTCTTTAGTCTACTGTATCAACTCGAAAGCTCACTGAAGCATACAATGAAGCAGAACAACAACGGCACAGCAAGGGCATAAGTCCATCTGTTGAAATCGTTTGATTATCTGTATATGGTGGTAAGAATTTCTTCTGGTTGAAAACTGTTGCTGGCCTCCTTCGGAACACAGTCTTTATGAGTTAACAATAAGTGCAACAACAACTTTTAGAAAGACATACATGAGAACCAGATAGCATCTAATATCTTCAGTTCAAAGAGCTACATCTGTACTTTCAGTTGTACATGCGTTACTCTGCCCGGAAAACAAGATATGTCGAGACATCGCTATCTCTGCTTCTGCCTTCAATGGGAATGCCACCCGTCACTATCTCCCACAATGAATGCCATCACCGCCCGGACAGGGAAGAGAAAGCAATAACTTCTGTTATAATTGCTAGAAATTGTGATGTTCTCTCCTGTTTCAAAGAATGATGCTTTGCCTGATATAATTTCTAAGCTAGGTCTCTTTGAAAACACGGTATTTTCAGAGTTTCACAGTGAATTACCAAGAAACAACATAGGAAACCACTGGGAACGGTGAAGTCACATATAAATCCTTTGGTGTGTCAGGTGAAACACACTACCCAAAAGACTCCAGCGTTCCTGAAACCAGTGTTTGCTCTTTAGTCTACTGTATCAACTCGAAAGCTCACTGAAGCATACAATGAAGCAGAACAAAAAAGGCACAGCAAGGGCATAATTCCATCTGTTGAAATCGTTTCATTATCTGTGTATGGTGGTTAGAATTTCTTCTGGTTGAAAACTGTTGCTGGGCGCCTTCGGAACACAGTATTTATGAGTTAACAATAAGTGCAACAACAACTTTTAGAAAGACATACATGAGAACCAGATAGCATCTCATATCTTCAGTTCAAAGAGCTACATCTGTACTTTCAGTAGTACATGCGTTACTCTGCCCGGAAAACAAGATATGTCGAGACATCGCTATCTCTGCTTCTGCCTTCAATGGGAATGCCACCCGTCACTATCTCCCACAATGAATGCCATCACCGCCCGGACAGGGAAGAGAAAGCAATAACTTCTGTTATAATTGCTAGAAATTGTGATGTTCTCTCCAGTTTCAAAGAATGATCCTTTGCCTGATATAATTTCTAAGCTAGGTCTCTTTGAAAACACGGTATTTTCAGAGTTTCACAGTGAATTACCAAGAAACAACATAGGAAACCACTGTGAACGGTGAAGTCACATATAAATCCTTGCTGTGTCAGGTGAAACACACTACCCAAAAGACTCCAGCGTTCCTGAAACCAGTGTTTGCTCTTTAGTCTACTGTATCAACTCGAAAGCTCACTGAAGCATACAATGAAGCAGAACAAAAAAGGCACAGCAAGGGCATAATTCCATCTGTTGAAATCGTTTCATTATCTGTGTATGGTGGTTAGAATTTCTTCTGGTTGAAAACTGTTGCTGGGCGCCTTCGGAACACAGTATTTATGAGTTAACAATAAGTGCAACAACAACTTTTAGAAAGACATACATGAGAACCAGATAGCATCTCATATCTTCAGTTCAAAGAGCTACATCTGTACTTTCAGTAGTACATGCGTTACTCTGCCCGGAAAACAAGATATGTCGAGACATCGCTATCTCTGCTTCTGCCTTCAATGGGAATGCCACCCGTCACTATCTCCCACAATGAATGCCATCACCGCCCGGACAGGGAAGAGAAAGCAATAACTTCTGTTATAATTGCTAGAAATTGTGATGTTCTCTCCTGTTTCAAAGAATGATCCTTTGCCTGATATAATTTCTAAGCTAGGTCTCTTTGAAAACACGGTATTTTCAGAGTTTCACAGTGAATTACCAAGAAACAACATAGGAAACCACTGTGAACGGTGAAGTCACATATAGATCCTTTGGTGTGTCAGGTGAAGTACACTACCCAAAAGACTCCAGCGTTCTTGAAACCAGTGTTTGCTCTTTAGTCTACTGTATCAACTCGAAAGCTCACTGAAGCATACAATGAAGCAGAACAACAACGGCACAGCAAGAGCATAAGTCCATCTGTTGAAATCGTTTGATTATCTGTATATGGTGGTAAGAATTTCTTCTGGTTGAAAACTGTTGCTGGCCTCCTTCGGAACACAGTCTTTATGAGTTAACAATAAGTGCAACAACAACTTTTAGAAAGACATACATGAGAACCAGATAGCATCTCATATCTTCAGTTCAAAGAGCTACATCTGTACTTTCAGTAGTACATGCGTTACTCTGCACGGAAAACAAGATATGTCGAAACATCGCTATCTCTGATTCTGCCTTCAATGGCAATGCCAGCGGTCACTATCTCCCACAATGAATGTCATCACCGCACGGACAGGGAAGAGAAAGCAATAACTTCTGTTATAATTGCTAGAAATTGTGATGTTCTCTCCTGTTTCAAAGAATGATGCTTTGCCTGATATAATTTCTAAGCTAGGTCTCTTTGAAAACACGGTATTTTCAGAGTTTCACAGTGAATTACCAAGAAACAACATAGGAAACCACTGTGAACGGTGAAGTCACATATAGATCCTTTGGTGTGTCAGGTGAAGTACACTACCCAAAAGACTCCAGCGTTCTTGAAACCAGTGTTTGCTCTTTAGTCTACTGTATCAACTCGAAAGCTCACTGAAGCATACAATGAAGCAGAACAACAACGGCACAGCAAGGGCATAAGTCCATCTGTTGAAATCGTTTGATTATCTGTATATGGTGGTAAGAATTTCTTCTGGTTGAAAACTGTTGCTGGCCTCCTTCGGAACACAGTCTTTATGAGTTAACAATAAGTGCAACAACAACTTTTAGAAAGACATACATGAGAACCAGATAGCATCTCATATCTTCAGTTCAAAGAGCTACATCTGTACTTTCAGTAGTACATGCGTTACTTTGCACGGAAAACAAGATATGTCCAAACATAGTTATCTCTGATTCTGCCTTCAATGGCAATGCCACCAGTCACTATCTCCCACAATGAATGCTATCACCGAACGGACAGGGAAGAGAAAGCAATAACTTCTGTTATAATTGCTAGAAATTGTGATGTTCTCTCCTGTTTCAAAGAATGATGCTTTGCCTGATATAATTTCTAAGCTAGGTCTCTTTGAAAACACGGTATTTTCAGAGTTTCACAGTGAATTACCAAGAAACAACATAGGAAACCACTGGGAACGGTGAAGTCACATATAGATCCTTTGGTGTGTCAGGTGAAGCACACTACCCAAAAGACTCCAGCGTTCTTGAAACCAGTGTTTGCTCTTTAGTCTACTGTATCAACTCGAAAGCTCACTGAAGCATACAATGAAGCAGAACAACAACGGCACAGCAAGGGCATAATTCCATGTGTTGAAATCGTTTGATTATCTGTATATGGTGGTTAGAATTTCATCTGGTTGAAAACTGTTGCTGGCCTATTTCGGAACACAGTCTTTATGAGTTAACAATAAGTGCAACAACAACTTTTAGAAAGACATACATGAGAACCAGATAGCATCTAATATCTTCAGTTCAAAGAGCTACATCTGTACTTTCAGTTGTACATGCGTTACTCTGCCCGGAAAACAAGATATGTCGAAACATCGCTATCTCTGATTCTGCCTTCAATGGGAATGCCACCCGTCACTATCTCCCACAATGAATGCCATCACCACACGGACAGGGAAGAGAAAGCAATAACTTCTGTTATAATTGCTAGAAATTGTGATGTTCTCTCCTGTTTCAAAGAATGATGCTTTGCCTGATATAATTTCTAAGCTAGGTCTCTTTGAAAACACGGTATTTTCAGAGTTTCACAATGAATTACCAAGAAACAACATAGGAAACCACTGTGAACGGTGAAGTCACATATAGATCCTTTGGTGTGTCAGGTGAAACACACTACCCAAAAGACTCCAGCGTTCCTGAAACCAGTGTTTGCTCTTTAGTCTACTGTATCAACTCGAAAGCTCACTGAAGCATACAATGAAGCAGAACAAAAAAGGCACAGCAAGGGCATAATTCCATCTGTTGAAATCGTTTGATTATCTGTGTATGGTGGTTAGAATTTCTTCTGGTTGAAAACTGTTGCTGGGCGCCTTCGGAACACAGTATTTATGAGTTAACAATAAGTGCAACAACAACTTTTAGAAAGACATACATGAGAACCAGATAGCATCTCATATCTTCAGTTCAAAGAGCTACATCTGTACTTTCAGTTGTACATGCGTTACTCTGCCCGGAAACCAAGATATGTCGAGACATCGCTATCTCTGCTTCTGCCTTCAATGGGAATGCCACCCGTCACTATCTCCCACAATGAATGCCATCACCGCCCGGACAGGGAAGAGAAAGCAATAACTTCTGTTATAATTGCTAGAAATTGTGATGTTCTCTCCTGTTTCAAAGAATGATGCTTTGCCTGATATAATTTCTAAGCTAGGTCTCTTTGAAAACACGGTATTTTCAGAGTTTCACAGTGAATTACCAAGAAACAACATAGGAAACCACTGTGAACGGTGAAGTCACATATAAATCCTTTGGTGTGTCAGGTGAAACACACTACCCAAAAGACTCCAGCGTTCCTGAAACCAGTGTTTGCTCTTTAGTCTACTGTATCAACTCGAAAGCTCACTGAAGCATACAATGAAGCAGAACAAAAAAGGCACAGCAAGGGCATAATTCCATCTGTTGAAATCGTTTCATTATCTGTGTATGGTGGTTAGAATTTCTTCTGGTTGAAAACTGTTGCTGGGCGCCTTCGGAACACAGTATTTATGAGTTAACAATAAGTGCAACAACAACTTTTAGAAAGACATACATGAGAACCAGATAGCATCTCATATCTTCAGTTCAAAGAGCTACATCTGTACTTTCAGTTGTACATGCGTTACTCTGCCCGGAAAACAAGATATGTCGAGACATCGCTATCTCTGCTTCTGCCTTCAATGGGAATGCCACCCGTCACTATCTCCCACAATGAATGCCATCACCGCCCGGACAGGGAAGAGAAAGCAATAACTTCTGTTATAATTGCTAGAAATTGTGATGTTCTCTCCTGTTTCAAAGAATGATGCTTTGCCTGATATAATTTCTAAGCTAGGTCTCTTTGAAAACACGGTATTTTCAGAGTTTCACAGTGAATTACCAAGAAACAACATAGGAAACCACTGGGAACGGTGAAGTCACATATAAATCCTTTGGTGTGTCAGGTGAAACACACTACCCAAAAGACTCCAGCGTTCCTGAAACCAGTGTTTGCTCTTTAGTCTACTGTATCAACTCGAAAGCTCACTGAAGCATACAATGAAGCAGAACAAAAAAGGCACAGCAAGGGCATAATTCCATCTGTTGAAATCGTTTCATTATCTGTGTATGGTGGTTAGAATTTCTTCTGGTTGAAAACTGTTGCTGGGCGCCTTCGGAACACAGTATTTATGAGTTAACAATAAGTGCAACAACAACTTTTAGAAAGACATACATGAGAACCAGATAGCATCTCATATCTTCAGTTCAAAGAGCTACATCTGTACTTTCAGTAGTACATGCGTTACTCTGCCCGGAAAACAAGATATGTCGAGACATCGCTATCTCTGCTTCTGCCTTCAATGGGAATGCCACCCGTCACTATCTCCCACAATGAATGCCATCACCGCCCGGACAGGGAAGAGAAAGCAATAACTTCTGTTATAATTGCTAGAAATTGTGATGTTCTCTCCTGTTTCAAAGAATGATCCTTTGCCTGATATAATTTCTAAGCTAGGTCTCTTTGAAAACACGGTATTTTCAGAGTTTCACAGTGAATTACCAAGAAACAACATAGGAAACCACTGTGAACGGTGAAGTCACATATAAATCCTTGCTGTGTCAGGTGAAACACACTACCCAAAAGACTCCAGCGTTCCTGAAACCAGTGTTTGCTCTTTAGTCTACTGTATCAACTCGAAAGCTCACTGAAGCATACAATGAAGCAGAACAACAACGGCACAGCAAGGGCATAATTCCATCTGTTGAAATCGTTTGATTATCTGTATATGGTGGTTAAAATTTCATCTGGTTGAAAACTGTTGCTGGCCTCCTTCGGAACACAGTCTTTATGAGTTAACAATAAGTGCAACAACAACTTTTAGAAAGACATACATGAGAACCAGATAGCATCTCATATCTTCAGTTCAAAGAGCTACATCTGTACTTTCAGTAGTACATACGTTACTCTGCACGGAAAACAAGATATGTCGAAACATCGCTATCTCTGATTCTGCCTTCAATGGCAATGCCAGCGGTCACTATCTCCCACAATGAATGTCATCACCGCACGGACAGGGAAGAGAAAGCAATAACTTCTGTTATAATTGCTAGAAATTGTGATGTTCTCTCCTGTTTCAAAGAATGATGCTTTGCCTGATATAATTTCTAAGCTAGGTCTCTTTGAAAACACGGTATTTTCAGAGTTTCACAGTGAATTACCAAGAAACAACATAGGAAACCACTGTGAACGGTGAAGTCACATATAGATCCTTTGGTGTGTCAGGTGAAGTACACTACCCAAAAGACTCCAGCGTTCTTGAAACCAGTGTTTGCTCTTTAGTCTACTGTATCAACTCGAAAGCTCACTGAAGCATACAATGAAGCAGAACAACAACGGCACAGCAAGGGCATAAGTCCATCTGTTGAAATCGTTTGATTATCTGTATATGGTGGTAAGAATTTCTTCTGGTTGAAAACTGTTGCTGGCCTCCTTCGGAACACAGTCTTTATGAGTTAACAATAAGTGCAACAACAACTTTTAGAAAGACATACATGAGAACCAGATAGCATCTCATATCTTCAGTTCAAAGAGCTACATCTGTACTTTCAGTTGTACATGCGTTACTCTGCCCGGAAAACAAGATATGTCGAGACATCGCTATCTCTGCTTCTGCCTTCAATGGGAATGCCACCCGTCACTATCTCCCACAATGAATGCCATCACCGCCCGGACAGGGAAGAGAAAGCAATAACTTCTGTTATAATTGCTAGAAATTGTGATGTTCTCTCCTGTTTCAAAGAATGATGCTTTGCCTGATATAATTTCTAAGCTAGGTCTCTTTGAAAACACGGTATTTTCAGAGTTTCACAGTGAATTACCAAGAAACAACATAGGAAACCACTGGGAACGGTGAAGTCACATATAAATCCTTTGGTGTGTCAGGTGAAACACACTACCCAAAAGACTCCAGCGTTCCTGAAACCAGTGTTTGCTCTTTAGTCTACTGTATCAACTCGAAAGCTCACTGAAGCATACAATGAAGCAGAACAAAAAAGGCACAGCAAGGGCATAATTCCATCTGTTGAAATCGTTTCATTATCTGTGTATGGTGGTTAGAATTTCTTCTGGTTGAAAACTGTTGCTGGGCGCCTTCGGAACACAGTATTTATGAGTTAACAATAAGTGCAACAACAACTTTTAGAAAGACATACATGAGAACCAGATAGCATCTCATATCTTCAGTTCAAAGAGCTACATCTGTACTTTCAGTAGTACATGCGTTACTCTGCCCGGAAAACAAGATATGTCGAGACATCGCTATCTCTGCTTCTGCCTTCAATGGGAATGCCACCCGTCACTATCTCCCACAATGAATGCCATCACCGCCCGGACAGGGAAGAGAAAGCAATAACTTCTGTTATAATTGCTAGAAATTGTGATGTTCTCTCCTGTTTCAAAGAATGATCCTTTGCCTGATATAATTTCTAAGCTAGGTCTCTTTGAAAACACGGTATTTTCAGAGTTTCACAGTGAATTACCAAGAAACAACATAGGAAACCACTGTGAACGGTGAAGTCACATATAAATCCTTGCTGTGTCAGGTGAAACACACTACCCAAAAGACTCCAGCGTTCCTGAAACCAGTGTTTGCTCTTTAGTCTAAGGTATCAACTCGAAAGCTCACTGAAGCATACAATGAAGCAGAACAACAACGGCACAGCAAGGGCATAATTCCATCTGTTGAAATCGTTTGATTATCTGTATATGGTGGTTAAAATTTCATCTGGTTGAAAACTGTTGCTGGCCTCCTTCGGAACACAGTCTTTATGAGTTAACAATAAGTGCAACAACAACTTTTAGAAAGACATACATGAGAACCAGATAGCATCTCATATCTTCAGTTCAAAGAGCTACATCTGTACTTTCAGTAGTACATACGTTACTCTGCACGGAAAACAAGATATGTCGAAACATCGCTATCTCTGATTCTGCCTTCAATGGCAATGCCAGCGGTCACTATCTCCCACAATGAATGTCATCACCGCACGGACAGGGAAGAGAAAGCAATAACTTCTGTTATAATTGCTAGAAATTGTGATGTTCTCTCCTGTTTCAAAGAATGATGCTTTGCCTGATATAATTTCTAAGCTAGGTCTCTTTGAAAACACGGTATTTTCAGAGTTTCACAGTGAATTACCAAGAAACAACATAGGAAACCACTGTGAACGGTGAAGTCACATATAGATCCTTTGGTGTGTCAGGTGAAGTACACTACCCAAAAGACTCCAGCGTTCTTGAAACCAGTGTTTGCTCTTTAGTCTACTGTATCAACTCGAAAGCTCACTGAAGCATACAATGAAGCAGAACAACAACGGCACAGCAAGGGCATAAGTCCATCTGTTGAAATCGTTTGATTATCTGTATATGGTGGTAAGAATTTCTTCTGGTTGAAAACTGTTGCTGGCCTCCTTCGGAACACAGTCTTTATGAGTTAACAATAAGTGCAACAACAACTTTTAGAAAGACATACATGAGAACCAGATAGCATCTCATATCTTCAGTTCAAAGAGCTACATCTGTACTTTCAGTAGTACATGCGTTACTCTGCACGGAAAACAAATATGTCGAAACATCGCTATCTCTGATTCTGCCTTCAATGGCAATGCCAGCGGTCACTATCTCCCACAATGAATGTCATCACTGCACGGACAGGGAAGAGAAAGCAATAACTTCTGTTATAATTGCTAGAAATTGTGATGTTCTCTCCTGTTTCAAAGAATGATGCTTTGCCTGATATAATTTCTAAGCTAGGTCTCTTTGAAAACACGGTATTTTCAGAGTTTCACAGTGAATTACCAAGAAACAACATAGGAAACCACTGTGAACGGTGAAGTCACATATAGATCCTTTGGTGTGTCAGGTGAAGCACACTACCCAAAAGACTCCAGCGTTCTTGAAACCAGTGTTTGCTCTTTAGTCTACTGTATCAACTCGAAAGCTCACTGAAGCATACAATGAAGCAGAACAACAACGGCACAGCAAGGGCATAATTCCATCTGTTGAAATCGTTTGATTATCTGTGTATGGTGGTTAGAATTTCTTCTGGTTGAAAACTGTTGCTGGCCTGCTTCGGAACACAGTATTTATGAGTTAACAATAAGTGCAACAACAACTTTCAGAAAGACATACATGAGAACCAGATAGCATCTAATATCTTCAGTTCAAAGAGCTACATCTGTACTTTCAGTAGTACATGCGTTACTCTGCCCGGAAAACAAGATATGTCGAGACATCGCTATCTCTGATTCTGCCTTCAATGGCAATGCCAGCGGTCACTATCTCCCACAATGAATGTCATCACCGCACGGACAGGGAAGAGAAAGCAATAACTTCTGTTATAATTGCTAGAAATTGTGATGTTCTCTCCTGTTTCAAAGAATGATGCTTTGCCTGATATAATTTCTAAGCTAGGTCTCTTTGAAAACACGGTATTTTCAGAGTTTCACAGTGAATTACCAAGAAACAACATAGGAAACCACTGTGAACAGTGAAGTCACATATAAATCCTTTGGTGTGTCAGGTGAAACACACTACCCAAAAGACTCCAGCGTTCCTGAAACCAGTGTTTGCTCTTTAGTCTACTGTATCAACTCGAAAGCTCACTGAAGCATACAATGAAGCAGAACAACGACGGCACAGCAAGGGCATAATTCCATCTGTTGAAATCGTTTGATTATCTGTATATGGTGGTTAGAATTTCACCTGGTTGAAAACTGTTGCTGGCCTGCTTCGGAACACAGTCTTTATGAGTTAAAAATAAAGGCAACATCAACTTTTAGAAAGACATACATGAGAACCAGATAGCATCTAATATCTACAGTTCAAAGAGCTACATCTGTACTTTCAGTAGTACATGCGTTACTTTGCACGGAAAACAAGATATGTCCAAACATAGTTATCTCTGATTCTGCCTTCAATGGCAATGCCACCAGTCACTATCTCCCACAATGAATGCTATCACCGAACGGACAGGGAAGAGAAAGCAATAACTTCTGTTATAATTGCTAGAAATTGTGATGTTCTCTCCTGTTTCAAAGAATGATGCTTTGCCTGATATAATTTCTAAGCTAGGTCTCTTTGAAAACACGGTATTTTCAGAGTTTCACAGTGAATTACCAAGAAACAACATAGGAAACCACTGGGAACGGTGAAGTCACATATAGATCCTTTGGTGTGTCAGGTGAAGCACACTACCCAAAAGACTCCAGCGTTCTTGAAACCAGTGTTTGCTCTTTAGTCTACTGTATCAACTCGAAAGCTCACTGAAGCATACAATGAAGCAGAACAACAACGGCACAGCAAGGGCATAATTCCATGTGTTGAAATCGTTTGATTATCTGTATATGGTGGTTAGAATTTCATCTGGTTGAAAACTGTTGCTGGCCTCCTTCGGAACACAGTCTTTATGAGTTAACAATAAGTGCAACAACAACTTTTAGAAAGACATACATGAGAACCAGATAGCATCTCATATCTTCAGTTCAAAGAGCTACATCTGTACTTTCAGTACTACATACGTTACTCTGCACGGAAAACAAGATATGTCGAAACATCGCTATCTCTGATTCTGCCTTCAATGGCAATGCCAGCGGTCACTATCTCCCACAATGAATGTCATCACCGCACGGACAGGGAAGAGAAAGCAATAACTTCTGTTATAATTGCTAGAAATTGTGATGTTCTCTCCTGTTTCAAAGAATGATGCTTTGCCTGATATAATTTCTAAGCTAGGTCTCTTTGAAAACACGGTATTTTCAGAGTTTCACAGTGAATTACCAAGAAACAACATAGGAAACCACTGTGAACGGTGAAGTCACATATAGATCCTTTGATGTGTCAGGTGAAGCACACTACCGAAAAGACTCCAGCGTTCTTGAAACCAGTGTTTGCTCTTTAGTCTACTGTATCAACTCGAAAGCTCACTGAAGCATACAATGAAGCAGAACAACAACGGCACAGAAGGGCATAATTCCATCTGTTGAAATCGTTTGATTATCTGTATATGGTGGTTAGAATTTCATCTGGTTGAAAACTGTTGCTGGCCTCCTTCGGAACACAGTCTTTATGAGTTAACAATAAGTGCAACAACAACTTTTAGAAAGACATACATGAGAACCAGATAGCATCTCATATCTTCAGTTCAAAGAGCTACATCTGTACTTTCAGTAGTACATGCGTTACTCTGCACGTAAAACAAGATATGTCGAAACATCGCTATCTCTGATTCTGCCTTCAATGGCAATGCCACCGGTCACTATCTCCCACAATGTATGCCATCACCGCACGGACAGGGAAGAGAAAGCAATAACTTCTGTTATAATTGCTAGAAATTGTGATGTTCTCTCCTGTTTCAAATAATGATGCTTTGCCTGATATAATTTCTAAGCTAGGTCTCTTTGAAAACACGGTATTTTCAGAGTTTCACAGTGAATTACCAAGAAACAACATAGGAAACCACTGTGAACGGTGAAGTCACATATAAATCCTTTGGTGTGTCAGGTGAAACACACTACCCAAAAGACTCCAGCGTTCCTGAAACCAGTGTTTGCTCTTTAGTCTACTGTATCAACTCGAAAGCTCACTGAAGCATACAATGAAGCAGAACAACAAAGGCACAGCAAGGGCATAATTCCATCTGTTGAAATCGTTTGATTATCTGTATATGGTGGTTAGAATTTCATCTGGTTGAAAACTGTTGCTGGCCTGCTTCGGAACACAGTCTTTATGAGTTAAAAATAAAGGCAACATCAACTTTTAGAAAGACATACATGAGAACCAGATAGCATCTAATATCTTCAGTTCAAAGAGCTACATCTGTACTTTCAGTAGTACATGCGTTACTTTGCACGGAAAACAAGATATGTCCAGACATCGTTATCTCTGATTCTGCCTTCAATGGCAATGCCACCGGTCACTATCTCCCACAATGAATGCTATCACCGAACGGACAGGGAAGAGAAAGCAATAACTTCTGTTATAATTGCTAGAAATTGTGATGTTCTCTCCTGTTTCAAAGAATGATGCTTTGCCTGATATATTTTCTAAGCTAGGTCTCTTTGAAAACACGGTATTTTCAGATTTTCACAGTGAATTACCAAGAAACAACATAGGAAACCACTGTGAACGGTGAAGTCACCTATAGATCCTTTTGTGTGTCAGGTGAAGTACACTACCCAAAAGACACCAGCGTTCTTGAAACCAGTGTTTGCTCTTTAGTCTACTGTATCAACTCGAAATCTCACTGAAGCATACAATGAAGCAGAACAACAACGGCACAGCAAGGGCATAATTCCATGTGTTGAAATCGTTTGATTATCTGTATATGGTGGTTAGAATTTCTTCTGGTTGAAAACTGTTGCTGGCCTCCTTCGGAACACAGTCTTTATGAGTTAACAATAAGTGCAACAACAACTTTTAGAAAGACATACATGAGAACCAGATAGCATCTCATATCTTCAGTTCAAAGAGCTACATCTGTACTTTCAGTACTACATACGTTACTCTGCACGGAAAACAAGATATGTCGAAACATCGCTATCTCTGATTCTGCCTTCAATGGCAATGCCAGCGGTCACTATCTCCCACAATGAATGTCATCACCGCACGGACAGGGAAGAGAAAGCAATAACTTCTGTTATAATTGCTAGAAATTGTGATGTTCTCTCCTGTTTCAAAGAATGATGCTTTGCCTGATATAATTTCTAAGCTAGGTCTCTTTGAAAACACGGTATTTTCAGAGTTTCACAGTGAATTACCAAGAAACAACATAGGAAACCACTGTGAACGGTGAAGTCACATATAGATCCTTTGATGTGTCAGGTGAAGCACACTACCCAAAAGACTCCAGCGTTCTTGAAACCAGTGTTTGCTCTTTAGTCTACTGTATCAACTCGAAAGCTCACTGAAGCATACAATGAAGCAGAACAACAACGGCACAGCAAGGGCATAATTCCATCTGTTGAAATCGTTTGATTATCTGTATATGGTGGTTAGAATTTCATCTGGTTGAAAACTGTTGCTGGCCTCCTTCGGAACACAGTCTTTATGAGTTAACAATAAGTGCAACAACAACTTTTAGAAAGACATACATGAGAACCAGATAGCATCTCATATCTTCAGTTAAAAGAGCTACATCTGTACTTTCAGTAGTACATGCGTTACTCTGCACGTAAAACAAGATATGTCGAAACATCGCTATCTCTGATTCTGCCTTCAATGGCAATGCCACCGGTCACTATCTCCCACAATGTATGCCATCACCGCACGGACAGGGAAGAGAAAGCAATAACTTCTGTTATAATTGCTAGAAATTGTGATGTTCTCTCCTGTTTCAAATAATGATGCTTTGCCTGATATAATTTCTAAGCTAGGTCTTTTTGAAAACACGGTATTTTCAGAGTTTCACAGTGAATTACCAAGAAACAACATAGGAAACCACTGTGAACGGTGAAGTCACATATAAATCCTTTGGTGTGTCAGGTGAAACACACTACCCAAAAGACTCCAGCGTTCCTGAAACCAGTGTTTGCTCTTTAGTCTACTGTATCAACTCGAAAGCTCACTGAAGCATACAATGAAGCAGAACAACAAAGGCACAGCAAGGGCATAATTCCATCTGTTGAAATCGTTTGATTATCTGTATATGGTGGTTAGAATTTCATCTGGTTGAAAACTGTTGCTGGCCTGCTTCGGAACACAGTCTTTATGAGTTAAAAATAAAGGCAACATCAACTTTTAGAAAGACATACATGAGAACCAGATAGCATCTAATATCTTCAGTTCAAAGAGCTACATCTGTACTTTCAGTAGTACATGCGTTACTTTGCACGGAAAACAAGATATGTCCAGACATCGTTATCTCTGATTCTGCCTTCAATGGCAATGCCACCAGTCACTATCTCCCACAATGAATGCTATCACCGAACGGACAGGGAAGAGAAAGCAATAACTTCTGTTATAATTGCTAGAAATTGTGATGTTCTCTCCTGTTTCAAAGAATGATGCTTTGCCTGATATATTTTCTAAGCTAGGTCTCTTTGAAAACACGGTATTTTCAGATTTTCACAGTGAATTACCAAGAAACAACATAGGAAACCACTGTGAACGGTGAAGTCACATATAGATCCTTTGGTGTGTCAGGTGAAGTACACTACCCAAAAGACTCCAGCGTTCTTGAAACCAGTGTTTGCTCTTTAGTCTACTGTATCAACTCGAAAGCTCACTGAAGCATACAATGAAGCAGAACAACAACGGCACAGCAAGGGCATAAGTCCATCTGTTGAAATCGTTTGATTATCTGTATATGGTGGTAAGAATTTCTTCTGGTTGAAAACTGTTGCTGGCCTCCTTCGGAACACAGTCTTTATGAGTTAACAATAAGTGCAACAACAACTTTTAGAAAGACATACATGAGAACCAGATAGCATCTCATATCTTCAGTTCAAAGAGCTACATCTGTACTTTCAGTAGTACATGCGTTACTCTGCACGGAAAACAAGATATGTCGAAACATCGCTATCTCTGATTCTGCCTTCAATGGCAATGCCAGCGGTCACTATCTCCCACAATGAATGTCATCACCGCACGGACAGGGAAGAGAAAGCAATAACTTCTGTTATAATTGCTAGAAATTGTGATGTTCTCTCCTGTTTCAAAGAATGATGCTTTGCCTGATATAATTTCTAAGCTAGGTCTCTTTGAAAACACGGTATTTTCAGAGTTTCACAGTGAATTACCAAGAAACAACATAGGAAACCACTGTGAACGGTGAAGTCACATATAGATCCTTTGGTGTGTCAGGTGAAGCACACTACCCAAAAGACTCCAGCGTTCTTGAAACCAGTGTTTGCTCTTTAGTCTACTGTATCAACTCGAAAGCTCACTGAAGCATACAATGAAGCAGAACAACAACGGCACAGCAAGGGCATAATTCCATCTGTTGAAATCGTTTGATTATCTGTGTATGGTGGTTAGAATTTCTTCTGGTTGAAAACTGTTGCTGGCCTGCTTCGGAACACAGTATTTATGAGTTAACAATAAGTGCAACAACAACTTTCAGAAAGACATACATGAGAACCAGATAGCATCTAATATCTTCAGTTCAAAGAGCTACATCTGTACTTTCAGTAGTACATGCGTTACTCTGCCCGGAAAACAAGATATGTCGAGACATCGCTATCTCTGATTCTGCCTTCAATGGCAATGCCAGCGGTCACTATCTCCCACAATGAATGTCATCACCGCACGGACAGGGAAGAGAAAGCAATAACTTCTGTTATAATTGCTAGAAATTGTGATGTTCTCTCCTGTTTCAAAGAATGATGCTTTGCCTGATATAATTTCTAAGCTAGGTCTCTTTGAAAACACGGTATTTTCAGAGTTTCACAGTGAATTACCAAGAAACAACATAGGAAACCACTGTGAACAGTGAAGTCACATATAAATCCTTTGGTGTGTCAGGTGAAACACACTACCCAAAAGACTCCAGCGTTCCTGAAACCAGTGTTTGCTCTTTAGTCTACTGTATCAACTCGAAAGCTCACTGAAGCATACAATGAAGCAGAACAACAACGGCACAGCAAGGGCATAATTCCATCTGTTGAAATCGTTTGATTATCTGTATATGGTGGTTAGAATTTCATCTGGTTGAAAACTGTTGCTGGCCTCCTTCGGAACACAGTCTTTATGAGTTAACAATAAGTGCAACAACAACTTTTAGAAAGACATACATGAGAACCAGATAGCATCTCATATCTTCAGTTCAAAGAGCTACATCTGTACTTTCAGTACTACATACGTTACTCTGCACGGAAAACAAGATATGTCGAAACATCGCTATCTCTGATTCTGCCTTCAATGGCAATGCCAGCGGTCACTATCTCCCACAATGAATGTCATCACCGCACGGACAGGGAAGAGAAAGCAATAACTTCTGTTATAATTGCTAGAAATTGTGATGTTCTCTCCTGTTTCAAAGAATGATGCTTTGCCTGATATAATTTCTAAGCTAGGTCTCTTTGAAAACACGGTATTTTCAGAGTTTCACAGTGAATTACCAAGAAACAACATAGGAAACCACTGTGAACGGTGAAGTCACATATAGATCCTTTGATGTGTCAGGTGAAGCACACTACCGAAAAGACTCCAGCGTTCTTGAAACCAGTGTTTGCTCTTTAGTCTACTGTATCAACTCGAAAGCTCACTGAAGCATACAATGAAGCAGAACAACAACGGCACAGCAAGGGCATAATTCCATCTGTTGAAATCGTTTGATTATCTGTATATGGTGGTTAGAATTTCATCTGGTTGAAAACTGTTGCTGGCCTCCTTCGGAACACAGTCTTTATGAGTTAACAATAAGTGCAACAACAACTTTTAGAAAGACATACATGAGAACCAGATAGCATCTCATATCTTCAGTTAAAAGAGCTACATCTGTACTTTCAGTAGTACATGCGTTACTCTGCACGTAAAACAAGATATGTCGAAACATCGCTATCTCTGATTCTGCCTTCAATGGCAATGCCACCGGTCACTATCTCCCACAATGTATGCCATCACCGCACGGACAGGGAAGAGAAAGCAATAACTTCTGTTATAATTGCTAGAAATTGTGATGTTCTCTCCTGTTTCAAATAATGATGCTTTGCCTGATATAATTTCTAAGCTAGGTCTCTTTGAAAACACGGTATTTTCAGAGTTTCACAGTGAATTACCAAGAAACAACATAGGAAACCACTGTGAACGGTGAAGTCACATATAAATCCTTTGGTGTGTCAGGTGAAACACACTACCCAAAAGACTCCAGCGTTCCTGAAACCAGTGTTTGCTCTTTAGTCTACTGTATCAACTCGAAAGCTCACTGAAGCATACAATGAAGCAGAACAACAAAGGCACAGCAAGGGCATAATTCCATCTGTTGAAATCGTTTGATTATCTGTATATGGTGGTTAGAATTTCATCTGGTTGAAAACTGTTGCTGGCCTGCTTCGGAACACAGTCTTTATGAGTTAAAAATAAAGGCAACATCAACTTTTAGAAAGACATACATGAGAACCAGATAGCATCTAATATCTTCAGTTCAAAGAGCTACATCTGTACTTTCAGTAGTACATGCGTTACTTTGCACGGAAAACAAGATATGTCCAGACATCGTTATCTCTGATTCTGCCTTCAATGGCAATGCCACCAGTCACTATCTCCCACAATGAATGCTATCACCGAACGGACAGGGAAGAGAAAGCAATAACTTCTGTTATAATTGCTAGAAATTGTGATGTTCTCTCCTGTTTCAAAGAATGATGCTTTGCCTGATATATTTTCTAAGCTAGGTCTCTTTGAAAACACGGTATTTTCAGATTTTCACAGTGAATTACCAAGAAACAACATAGGAAACCACTGTGAACGGTGAAGTCACCTATAGATCCTTTTGTGTGTCAGGTGAAGTACACTACCCAAAAGACTCCAGCGTTCTTGAAACCAGTGTTTGCTCTTTAGTCTACTGTATCAACTCGAAAGCTCACTGAAGCATACAATGAAGCAGAACAACAACGGCACAGCAAGGGCATAATTCCATCTGTTGAAATCGTTTGATTATCTGTATATGGTGGTTAGAATTTCTTCTGGTTGAAAACTGTTGCTGGCCTCCTTCGGAACACAGTCTTTATGAGTTAACAATAAGTGCAACAACAACTTTTAGAAAGACATACATGAGAACCAGATAGCATCTCATATCTTCAGTTCAAAGAGCTACATCTGTACTTTCAGTACTACATACGTTACTCTGCACGGAAAACAAGATATGTCGAAACATCGCTATCTCTGATTCTGCCTTCAATGGCAATGCCAGCGGTCACTATCTCCCACAATGAATGTCATCACCGCACGGACAGGGAAGAGAAAGCAATAACTTCTGTTATAATTGCTAGAAATTGTGATGTTCTCTCCTGTTTCAAAGAATGATGCTTTGCCTGATATAATTTCTAAGCTAGGTCTCTTTGAAAACACGGTATTTTCAGAGTTTCACAGTGAATTACCAAGAAACAACATAGGAAACCACTGTGAACAGTGAAGTCACATATAAATCCTTTGGTGTGTCAGGTGAAACACACTACCCAAAAGACTCCAGCGTTCCTGAAACCAGTGTTTGCTCTTTAGTCTACTGTATCAACTCGAAAGCTCACTGAAGCATACAATGAAGCAGAACAACAACGGCACAGCAAGGGCATAATTCCATCTGTTGAAATCGTTTGATTATCTGTATATGGTGGTTAGAATTTCACCTGGTTGAAAACTGTTGCTGGCCTGCTTCGGAACACAGTCTTTATGAGTTAAAAATAAAGGCAACATCAACTTTTAGAAAGACATACATGAGAACCAGATAGCATCTAATATCTTCAGTTCAAAGAGCTACATCTGTACTTTCAGTAGTACATGCGTTACTTTGCACGGAAAACAAGATATGTCCAAACATAGTTATCTCTGATTCTGCCTTCAATGGCAATGCCACCAGTCACTATCTCCCACAATGAATGCTATCACCGAACGGACAGGGAAGAGAAAGCAATAACTTCTGTTATAATTGCTAGAAATTGTGATGTTCTCTCCTGTTTCAAAGAATGATGCTTTGCCTGATATAATTTCTAAGCTAGGTCTCTTTGAAAACACGGTATTTTCAGAGTTTCACAGTGAATTACCAAGAAACAACATAGGAAACCACTGGGAACGGTGAAGTCACATATAGATCCTTTGGTGTGTCAGGTGAAGCACACTACCCAAAAGACTCCAGCGTTCTTGAAACCAGTGTTTGCTCTTTAGTCTACTGTATCAACTCGAAAGCTCACTGAAGCATACAATGAAGCAGAACAACAACGGCACAGCAAGGGCATAATTCCATGTGTTGAAATCGTTTGATTATCTGTATATGGTGGTTAGAATTTCTTCTGGTTGAAAACTGTTGCTGGCCTCCTTCGGAACACAGTCTTTATGAGTTAACAATAAGTGCAACAACAACTTTTAGAAAGACATACATGAGAACCAGATAGCATCTCATATCTTCAGTTCAAAGAGCTACATCTGTACTTTCAGTACTACATACGTTACTCTGCACGGAAAACAAGATATGTCGAAACATCGCTATCTCTGATTCTGCCTTCAATGGCAATGCCAGCGGTCACTATCTCCCACAATGAATGTCATCACCGCACGGACAGGGAAGAGAAAGCAATAACTTCTGTTATAATTGCTAGAAATTGTGATGTTCTCTCCTGTTTCAAAGAATGATGCTTTGCCTGATATAATTTCTAAGCTAGGTCTCTTTGAAAACACGGTATTTTCAGAGTTTCACAGTGAATTACCAAGAAACAACATAGGAAACCACTGTGAACGGTGAAGTCACATATAGATCCTTTGATGTGTCAGGTGAAGCACACTACCGAAAAGACTCCAGCGTTCTTGAAACCAGTGTTTGCTCTTTAGTCTACTGTATCAACTCGAAAGCTCACTGAAGCATACAATGAAGCAGAACAACAACGGCACAGCAAGGGCATAATTCCATCTGTTGAAATCGTTTGATTATCTGTATATGGTGGTTAGAATTTCATCTGGTTGAAAACTGTTGCTGGCCTCCTTCGGAACACAGTCTTTATGAGTTAACAATAAGTGCAACAACAACTTTTAGAAAGACATACATGAGAACCAGATAGCATCTCATATCTTCAGTTAAAAGAGCTACATCTGTACTTTCAGTAGTACATGCGTTACTCTGCACGTAAAACAAGATATGTCGAAACATCGCTATCTCTGATTCTGCCTTCAATGGCAATGCCACCGGTCACTATCTCCCACAATGTATGCCATCACCGCACGGACAGGGAAGAGAAAGCAATAACTTCTGTTATAATTGCTAGAAATTGTGATGTTCTCTCCTGTTTCAAATAATGATGCTTTGCCTGATATAATTTCTAAGCTAGGTCTCTTTGAAAACACGGTATTTTCAGAGTTTCACAGTGAATTACCAAGAAACAACATAGGAAACCACTGTGAACGGTGAAGTCACATATAAATCCTTTGGTGTGTCAGGTGAAACACACTACCCAAAAGACTCCAGCGTTCCTGAAACCAGTGTTTGCTCTTTAGTCTACTGTATCAACTCGAAAGCTCACTGAAGCATACAATGAAGCAGAACAACAAAGGCACAGCAAGGGCATAATTCCATCTGTTGAAATCGTTTGATTATCTGTATATGGTGGTTAGAATTTCATCTGGTTGAAAACTGTTGCTGGCCTGCTTCGGAACACAGTCTTTATGAGTTAAAAATAAAGGCAACATCAACTTTTAGAAAGACATACATGAGAACCAGATAGCATCTAATATCTTCAGTTCAAAGAGCTACATCTGTACTTTCAGTAGTACATGCGTTACTTTGCACGGAAAACAAGATATGTCCAGACATCGTTATCTCTGATTCTGCCTTCAATGGCAATGCCACCAGTCACTATCTCCCACAATGAATGCTATCACCGAACGGACAGGGAAGAGAAAGCAATAACTTCTGTTATAATTGCTAGAAATTGTGATGTTCTCTCCTGTTTCAAAGAATGATGCTTTGCCTGATATATTTTCTAAGCTAGGTCTCTTTGAAAACACGGTATTTTCAGATTTTCACAGTGAATTACCAAGAAACAACATAGGAAACCACTGTGAACGGTGAAGTCACCTATAGATCCTTTTGTGTGTCAGGTGAAGTACACTACCCAAAAGACTCCAGCGTTCTTGAAACCAGTGTTTGCTCTTTAGTCTACTGTATCAACTCGAAAGCTCACTGAAGCATACAATGAAGCAGAACAACAACGGCACAGCAAGGGCATAATTCCATCTGTTGAAATCGTTTGATTATCTGTATATGGTGGTTAGAATTTCTTCTGGTTGAAAACTGTTGCTGGCCTCCTTCGGAACACAGTCTTTATGAGTTAACAATAAGTGCAACAACAACTTTTAGAAAGACATACATGAGAACCAGATAGCATCTCATATCTTCAGTTCAAAGAGCTACATCTGTACTTTCAGTACTACATACGTTACTCTGCACGGAAAACAAGATATGTCGAAACATCGCTATCTCTGATTCTGCCTTCAATGGCAATGCCAGCGGTCACTATCTCCCACAATGAATGTCATCACCGCACGGACAGGGAAGAGAAAGCAATAACTTCTGTTATAATTGCTAGAAATTGTGATGTTCTCTCCTGTTTCAAAGAATGATGCTTTGCCTGATATAATTTCTAAGCTAGGTCTCTTTGAAAACACGGTATTTTCAGAGTTTCACAGTGAATTACCAAGAAACAACATAGGAAACCACTGTGAACGGTGAAGTCACATATAGATCCTTTGATGTGTCAGGTGAAGCACACTACCGAAAAGACTCCAGCGTTCTTGAAACCAGTGTTTGCTCTTTAGTCTACTGTATCAACTCGAAAGCTCACTGAAGCATACAATGAAGCAGAACAACAACGGCACAGCAAGGGCATAATTCCATCTGTTGAAATCGTTTGATTATCTGTATATGGTGGTTAGAATTTCATCTGGTTGAAAACTGTTGCTGGCCTCCTTCGGAACACAGTCTTTATGAGTTAACAATAAGTGCAACAACAACTTTTAGAAAGACATACATGAGAACCAGATAGCATCTCATATCTTCAGTTAAAAGAGCTACATCTGTACTTTCAGTAGTACATGCGTTACTCTGCACGTAAAACAAGATATGTCGAAACATCGCTATCTCTGATTCTGCCTTCAATGGCAATGCCACCGGTCACTATCTCCCACAATGTATGCCATCACCGCACGGACAGGGAAGAGAAAGCAATAACTTCTGTTATAATTGCTAGAAATTGTGATGTTCTCTCCTGTTTCAAATAATGATGCTTTGCCTGATATAATTTCTAAGCTAGGTCTCTTTGAAAACACGGTATTTTCAGAGTTTCACAGTGAATTACCAAGAAACAACATAGGAAACCACTGTGAACGGTGAAGTCACATATAAATCCTTTGGTGTGTCAGGTGAAACACACTACCCAAAAGACTCCAGCGTTCCTGAAACCAGTGTTTGCTCTTTAGTCTACTGTATCAACTCGAAAGCTCACTGAAGCATACAATGAAGCAGAACAACAAAGGCACAGCAAGGGCATAATTCCATCTGTTGAAATCGTTTGATTATCTGTATATGGTGGTTAGAATTTCATCTGGTTGAAAACTGTTGCTGGCCTGCTTCGGAACACAGTCTTTATGAGTTAAAAATAAAGGCAACATCAACTTTTAGAAAGACATACATGAGAACCAGATAGCATCTAATATCTTCAGTTC
The DNA here is from genome assembly GCF_987537825.1 of Furipterus horrens. Classification (NCBI taxonomy): domain Eukaryota; kingdom Metazoa; phylum Chordata; class Mammalia; order Chiroptera; family Furipteridae; genus Furipterus; species Furipterus horrens. Next base: position 6,665,490 of record NW_028327188.1, read on the forward strand.
AAAGAGCTACATCTGTACTTTCAGTAGTACATGCGTTACTTTGCACGGAAAACAAGATATGTCCAGACATCGTTATCTCTGATTCTGCCTTCAATGGCAATGCCACCAGTCCCTATCTCCCACAATGAATGCTATCACCGAACGGACAGGGAAGAGAAAGCAATAACTTCTGTTATAATTGCTAGAAATTGTGATGTTCTCTCCTGTTTCAAAGAATGATGCTTTGCCTGATATATTTTCTAAGCTAGGTCTCTTTGAAAACACGGTATTTTCAGATTTTCACAGTGAATTACCAAGAAACAACATAGGAAACCACTGTGAACGGTGAAGTCACATATAGATCCTTTGGTGTGTCAGGTGAAGTACACTACCCAAAAGACTCCAGCGTTCTTGAAACCAGTGTTTGCTCTTTAGTCTACTGTATCAACTCGAAAGCTCACTGAAGCATACAATGAAGCAGAACAACAACGGCACAGCAAGGGCATAAGTCCATCTGTTGAAATCGTTTGATTATCTGTATATGGTGGTAAGAATTTCTTCTGGTTGAAAACTGTTGCTGGCCTCCTTCGGAACACAGTCTTTATGAGTTAACAATAAGTGCAACAACAACTTTTAGAAAGACATACATGAGAACCAGATAGCATCTCATATCTTCAGTTCAAAGAGCTACATCTGTACTTTCAGTAGTACATGCGTTACTCTGCACGGAAAACAAGATATGTCGAAACATCGCTATCTCTGATTCTGCCTTCAATGGCAATGCCAGCGGTCACTATCTCCCACAATGAATGTCATCACCGCACGGACAGGGAAGAGAAAGCAATAACTTCTGTTATAATTGCTAGAAATTGTGATGTTCTCTCCTGTTTCAAAGAATGATGCTTTGCCTGATATAATTTCTAAGCTAGGTCTCTTTGAAAACACGGTATTTTCAGAGTTTCACAGTGAATTACCAAGAAACAACATAGGAAACCACTGGGAACGGTGAAGTCACATATAGATCCTTTGGTGTGTCAGGTGAAGCACACTACCCAAAAGACTCCAGCGTTCTTGAAACCAGTGTTTGCTCTTTAGTCTACTGTATCAACTCGAAAGCTCACTGAAGCATACAATGAAGCAGAACAACAACGGCACAGCAAGGGCATAATTCCATCTGTTGAAATCGTTTGATTATCTGTGTATGGTGGTTAGAATTTCTTCTGGTTGAAAACTGTTGCTGGCCTGCTTCGGAACACAGTATTTATGAGTTAACAATAAGTGCAACAACAACTTTCAGAAAGACATACATGAGAACCAGATAGCATCTAATATCTTCAGTTCAAAGAGCTACATCTGTACTTTCAGTAGTACATGCGTTACTCTGCCCGGAAAACAAGATATGTCGAGACATCGCTATCTCTGATTCTGCCTTCAATGGCAATGCCAGCGGTCACTATCTCCCACAATGAATGTCATCACCGCACGGACAGGGAAGAGAAAGCAATAACTTCTGTTATAATTGCTAGAAATTGTGATGTTCTCTCCTGTTTCAAAGAATGATGCTTTGCCTGATATAATTTCTAAGCTAGGTCTCTTTGAAAACACGGTATTTTCAGAGTTTCACAGTGAATTACCAAGAAACAACATAGGAAACCACTGTGAACAGTGAAGTCACATATAAATCCTTTGGTGTGTCAGGTGAAACACACTACCCAAAAGACTCCAGCGTTCCTGAAACCAGTGTTTGCTCTTTAGTCTACTGTATCAACTCGAAAGCTCACTGAAGCATACAATGAAGCAGAACAACAACGGCACAGCAAGGGCATAATTCCATCTGTTGAAATCGTTTGATTATCTGTATATGGTGGTTAGAATTTCACCTGGTTGAAAACTGTTGCTGGCCTGCTTCGGAACACAGTCTTTATGAGTTAAAAATAAAGGCAACATCAACTTTTAGAAAGACATACATGAGAACCAGATAGCATCTAATATCTTCAGTTCAAAGAGCTACATCTGTACTTTCAGTAGTACATGCGTTACTTTGCACGGAAAACAAGATATGTCCAAACATAGTTATCTCTGATTCTGCCTTCAATGGCAATGCCACCAGTCACTATCTCCCACAATGAATGCTATCACCGAACGGACAGGGAAGAGAAAGCAATAACTTCTGTTATAATTGCTAGAAATTGTGATGTTCTCTCCTGTTTCAAAGAATGATGCTTTGCCTGATATAATTTCTAAGCTAGGTCTCTTTGAAAACACGGTATTTTCAGAGTTTCACAGTGAATTACCAAGAAACAACATAGGAAACCACTGGGAACGGTGAAGTCTCATATAGATCCTTTGGTGTGTCAGGTGAAGCACACTACCCAAAAGACTCCAGCGTTCTTGAAACCAGTGTTTGCTCTTTAGTCTACTGTATCAACTCGAAAGCTCACTGAAGCATACAATGAAGCAGAACAACAACGGCACAGCAAGGGCATAATTCCATGTGTTGAAATCGTTTGATTATCTGTATATGGTGGTTAGAATTTCATCTGGTTGAAAACTGTTGCTGGCCTCCTTCGGAACACAGTCTTTATGAGTTAACAATAAGTGCAACAACAACTTTTAGAAAGACATACATGAGAACCAGATAGCATCTCATATCTTCAGTTCAAAGAGCTACATCTGTACTTTCAGTACTACATACGTTACTCTGCACGGAAAACAAGATATGTCGAAACATCGCTATCTCTGATTCTGCCTTCAATGGCAATGCCAGCGGTCACTATCTCCCACAATGAATGTCATCACCGCACGGACAGGGAAGAGAAAGCAATAACTTCTGTTATAATTGCTAGAAATTGTGATGTTCTCTCCTGTTTCAAAGAATGATGCTTTGCCTGATATAATTTCTAAGCTAGGTCTCTTTGAAAACACGGTATTTTCAGAGTTTCACAGTGAATTACCAAGAAACAACATAGGAAACCACTGTGAACGGTGAAGTCACATATAGATCCTTTGATGTGTCAGGTGAAGCACACTACCGAAAAGACTCCAGCGTTCTTGAAACCAGTGTTTGCTCTTTAGTCTACTGTATCAACTCGAAAGCTCACTGAAGCATACAATGAAGCAGAACAACAACGGCACAGCAAGGGCATAATTCCATCTGTTGAAATCGTTTGATTATCTGTATATGGTGGTTAGAATTTCATCTGGTTGAAAACTGTTGCTGGCCTCCTTCGGAACACAGTCTTTATGAGTTAACAATAAGTACAACAACAACTTTTAGAAAGACATACATGAGAACCAGATAGCATCTCATATCTTCAGTTCAAAGAGCTACATCTGTACTTTCAGTAGTACATGCGTTACTCTGCACGTAAAACAAGATATGTCGAAACATCGCTATCTCTGATTCTGCCTTCAATGGCAATGCCACCGGTCACTATCTCCCACAATGTATGCCATCACCGCACGGACAGGGAAGAGAAAGCAATAACTTCTGTTATAATTGCTAGAAATTGTGATGTTCTCTCCTGTTTCAAATAATGATGCTTTGCCTGATATAATTTCTAAGCTAGGTCTCTTTGAAAACACGGTATTTTCAGAGTTTCACAGTGAATTACCAAGAAACAACATAGGAAACCACTGTGAACGGTGAAGTCACATATAAATCCTTTGGTGTGTCAGGTGAAACACACTACCCAAAAGACTCCAGCGTTCCTGAAACCAGTGTTTGCTCTTTAGTCTACTGTATCAACTCGAAAGCTCACTGAAGCATACAATGAAGCAGAACAACAAAGGCACAGCAAGGGCATAATTCCATCTGTTGAAATCGTTTGATTATCTGTATATGGTGGTTAGAATTTCATCTGGTTGAAAACTGTTGCTGGCCTGCTTCGGAACACAGTCTTTATGAGTTAAAAATAAAGGCAACATCAACTTTTAGAAAGACATACATGAGAACCAGATAGCATCTAATATCTTCAGTTCAAAGAGCTACATCTGTACTTTCAGTAGTACATGCGTTACTTTGCACGGAAAACAAGATATGTCCAGACATCGTTATCTCTGATTCTGCCTTCAATGGCAATGCCACCAGTCACTATCTCCCACAATGAATGCTATCACCGAACGGACAGGGAAGAGAAAGCAATAACTTCTGTTATAATTGCTAGAAATTGTGATGTTCTCTCCTGTTTCAAAGAATGATGCTTTGCCTGATATATTTTCTAAGCTAGGTCTCTTTGAAAACACGGTATTTTCAGATTTTCACAGTGAATTACCAAGAAACAACATAGGAAACCACTGTGAACGGTGAAGTCACCTATAGATCCTTTTGTGTGTCAGGTGAAGTACACTACCCAAAAGACTCCAGCGTTCTTGAAACCAGTGTTTGCTCTTTAGTCTACTGTATCAACTCGAAAGCTCACTGAAGCATACAATGAAGCAGAACAACAACGGCACAGCAAGGGCATAATTCCATCTGTTGAAATCGTTTGATTATCTGTATATGGTGGTTAGAATTTCTTCTGGTTGAAAACTGTTGCTGGCCTCCTTCGGAACACAGTCTTTATGAGTTAACAATAAGTGCAACAACAACTTTTAGAAAGACATACATGAGAACCAGATAGCATCTCATATCTTCAGTTCAAAGAGCTACATCTGTACTTTCAGTACTACATACGTTACTCTGCACGGAAAACAAGATATGTCGAAACATCGCTATCTCTGATTCTGCCTTCAATGGCAATGCCAGCGGTCACTATCTCCCACAATGAATGTCATCACCGCACGGACAGGGAAGAGAAAGCAATAACTTCTGTTATAATTGCTAGAAATTGTGATGTTCTCTCCTGTTTCAAAGAATGATGCTTTGCCTGATATAATTTCTAAGCTAGGTCTCTTTGAAAACACGGTATTTTCAGAGTTTCACAGTGAATTACCAAGAAACAACATAGGAAACCACTGGGAACGGTGAAGTCACATATAGATCCTTTGGTGTGTCAGGTGAAGCACACTACCCAAAAGACTCCAGCGTTCTTGAAACCAGTGTTTGCTCTTTAGTCTACTGTATCAACTCGAAAGCTCACTGAAGCATACAATGAAGCAGAACAACAACGGCACAGCAAGGGCATAATTCCATGTGTTGAAATCGTTTGATTATCTGTATATGGTGGTTAGAATTTCACCTGGTTGAAAACTGTTGCTGGCCTCCTTCGGAACACAGTCTTTATGAGTTAACAATAAGTGCAACAACAACTTTTAGAAAGACATACATGAGAACCAGATAGCATCTCATATCTTCAGTTCAAAGAGCTACATCTGTACTTTCAGTACTACATACGTTACTCTGCACGGAAAACAAGATATGTCGAAACATCGCTATCTCTGATTCTGCCTTCAATGGCAATGCCAGCGGTCACTATCTCCCACAATGAATGTCATCACCGCACGGACAGGGAAGAGAAAGCAATAACTTCTGTTATAATTGCTAGAAATTGTGATGTTCTCTCCTGTTTCAAAGAATGATGCTTTGCCTGATATAATTTCTAAGCTAGGTCTCTTTGAAAACACGGTATTTTCAGAGTTTCACAGTGAATTACCAAGAAACAACATAGGAAACCACTGTGAACGGTGAAGTCACATATAGATCCTTTGATGTGTCAGGTGAAGCACACTACCGAAAAGACTCCAGCGTTCTTGAAACCAGTGTTTGCTCTTTAGTCTACTGTATCAACTCGAAAGCTCACTGAAGCATACAATGAAGCAGAACAACAACGGCACAGCAAGGGCATAAGTCCATCTGTTGAAATCGTTTGATTATCTGTATATGGTGGTAAGAATTTCTTCTGGTTGAAAACTGTTGCTGGCCTCCTTCGGAACACAGTCTTTATGAGTTAACAATAAGTGCAACAACAACTTTTAGAAAGACATACATGAGAACCAGATAGCATCTCATATCTTCAGTTCAAAGAGCTACATCTGTACTTTCAGTTGTACATGCGTTACTCTGCCCGGAAAACAAGATATGTCGAGACATCGCTATCTCTGCTTCTGCCTTCAATGGGAATGCCACCCGTCACTATCTCCCACAATGAATGCCATCACCGCCCGGACAGGGAAGAGAAAGCAATAACTTCTGTTATAATTGCTAGAAATTGTGATGTTCTCTCCTGTTTCAAAGAATGATGCTTTGCCTGATATAATTTCTAAGCTAGGTCTCTTTGAAAACACGGTATTTTCAGAGTTTCACAGTGAATTACCAAGAAACAACATAGGAAACCACTGGGAACGGTGAAGTCACATATAAATCCTTTGGTGTGTCAGGTGAAACACACTACCCAAAAGACTCCAGCGTTCCTGAAACCAGTGTTTGCTCTTTAGTCTACTGTATCAACTCGAAAGCTCACTGAAGCATACAATGAAGCAGAACAAAAAAGGCACAGCAAGGGCATAATTCCATCTGTTGAAATCGTTTCATTATCTGTGTATGGTGGTTAGAATTTCTTCTGGTTGAAAACTGTTGCTGGGCGCCTTCGGAACACAGTATTTATGAGTTAACAATAAGTGCAACAACAACTTTTAGAAAGACATACATGAGAACCAGATAGCATCTCATATCTTCAGTTCAAAGAGCTACATCTGTACTTTCAGTAGTACATGCGTTACTCTGCCCGGAAAACAAGATATGTCGAGACATCGCTATCTCTGCTTCTGCCTTCAATGGGAATGCCACCCGTCACTATCTCCCACAATGAATGCCATCACCGCCCGGACAGGGAAGAGAAAGCAATAACTTCTGTTATAATTGCTAGAAATTGTGATGTTCTCTCCTGTTTCAAAGAATGATCCTTTGCCTGATATAATTTCTAAGCTAGGTCTCTTTGAAAACACGGTATTTTCAGAGTTTCACAGTGAATTACCAAGAAACAACATAGGAAACCACTGTGAACGGTGAAGTCACATATAAATCCTTGCTGTGTCAGGTGAAACACACTACCCAAAAGACTCCAGCGTTCCTGAAACCAGTGTTTGCTCTTTAGTCTAAGGTATCAACTCGAAAGCTCACTGAAGCATACAATGAAGCAGAACAACAACGGCACAGCAAGGGCATAATTCCATCTGTTGAAATCGTTTGATTATCTGTATATGGTGGTTAAAATTTCATCTGGTTGAAAACTGTTGCTGGCCTCCTTCGGAACACAGTCTTTATGAGTTAACAATAAGTGCAACAACAACTTTTAGAAAGACATACATGAGAACCAGATAGCATCTCATATCTTCAGTTCAAAGAGCTACATCTGTACTTTCAGTAGTACATACGTTACTCTGCACGGAAAACAAGATATGTCGAAACATCGCTATCTCTGATTCTGCCTTCAATGGCAATGCCAGCGGTCACTATCTCCCACAATGAATGTCATCACCGCACGGACAGGGAAGAGAAAGCAATAACTTCTGTTATAATTGCTAGAAATTGTGATGTTCTCTCCTGTTTCAAAGAATGATGCTTTGCCTGATATAATTTCTAAGCTAGGTCTCTTTGAAAACACGGTATTTTCAGAGTTTCACAGTGAATTACCAAGAAACAACATAGGAAACCACTGTGAACGGTGAAGTCACATATAGATCCTTTGGTGTGTCAGGTGAAGTACACTACCCAAAAGACTCCAGCGTTCTTGAAACCAGTGTTTGCTCTTTAGTCTACTGTATCAACTCGAAAGCTCACTGAAGCATACAATGAAGCAGAACAACAACGGCACAGCAAGGGCATAAGTCCATCTGTTGAAATCGTTTGATTATCTGTATATGGTGGTAAGAATTTCTTCTGGTTGAAAACTGTTGCTGGCCTCCTTCGGAACACAGTCTTTATGAGTTAACAATAAGTGCAACAACAACTTTTAGAAAGACATACATGAGAACCAGATAGCATCTCATATCTTCAGTTCAAAGAGCTACATCTGTACTTTCAGTAGTACATGCGTTACTCTGCACGGAAAACAAATATGTCGAAACATCGCTATCTCTGATTCTGCCTTCAATGGCAATGCCAGCGGTCACTATCTCCCACAATGAATGTCATCACTGCACGGACAGGGAAGAGAAAGCAATAACTTCTGTTATAATTGCTAGAAATTGTGATGTTCTCTCCTGTTTCAAAGAATGATGCTTTGCCTGATATAATTTCTAAGCTAGGTCTCTTTGAAAACACGGTATTTTCAGAGTTTCACAGTGAATTACCAAGAAACAACATAGGAAACCACTGTGAACGGTGAAGTCACATATAGATCCTTTGGTGTGTCAGGTGAAGCACACTACCCAAAAGACTCCAGCGTTCTTGAAACCAGTGTTTGCTCTTTAGTCTACTGTATCAACTCGAAAGCTCACTGAAGCATACAATGAAGCAGAACAACAACGGCACAGCAAGGGCATAATTCCATCTGTTGAAATCGTTTGATTATCTGTGTATGGTGGTTAGAATTTCTTCTGGTTGAAAACTGTTGCTGGCCTGCTTCGGAACACAGTATTTATGAGTTAACAATAAGTGCAACAACAACTTTCAGAAAGACATACATGAGAACCAGATAGCATCTAATATCTTCAGTTCAAAGAGCTACATCTGTACTTTCAGTAGTACATGCGTTACTCTGCCCGGAAAACAAGATATGTCGAGACATCGCTATCTCTGATTCTGCCTTCAATGGCAATGCCAGCGGTCACTATCTCCCACAATGAATGTCATCACCGCACGGACAGGGAAGAGAAAGCAATAACTTCTGTTATAATTGCTAGAAATTGTGATGTTCTCTCCTGTTTCAAAGAATGATGCTTTGCCTGATATAATTTCTAAGCTAGGTCTCTTTGAAAACACGGTATTTTCAGAGTTTCACAGTGAATTACCAAGAAACAACATAGGAAACCACTGTGAACAGTGAAGTCACATATAAATCCTTTGGTGTGTCAGGTGAAACACACTACCCAAAAGACTCCAGCGTTCCTGAAACCAGTGTTTGCTCTTTAGTCTACTGTATCAACTCGAAAGCTCACTGAAGCATACAATGAAGCAGAACAACGACGGCACAGCAAGGGCATAATTCCATCTGTTGAAATCGTTTGATTATCTGTATATGGTGGTTAGAATTTCACCTGGTTGAAAACTGTTGCTGGCCTGCTTCGGAACACAGTCTTTATGAGTTAAAAATAAAGGCAACATCAACTTTTAGAAAGACATACATGAGAACCAGATAGCATCTAATATCTACAGTTCAAAGAGCTACATCTGTACTTTCAGTAGTACATGCGTTACTTTGCACGGAAAACAAGATATGTCCAAACATAGTTATCTCTGATTCTGCCTTCAATGGCAATGCCACCAGTCACTATCTCCCACAATGAATGCTATCACCGAACGGACAGGGAAGAGAAAGCAATAACTTCTGTTATAATTGCTAGAAATTGTGATGTTCTCTCCTGTTTCAAAGAATGATGCTTTGCCTGATATAATTTCTAAGCTAGGTCTCTTTGAAAACACGGTATTTTCAGAGTTTCACAGTGAATTACCAAGAAACAACATAGGAAACCACTGGGAACGGTGAAGTCACATATAGATCCTTTGGTGTGTCAGGTGAAGCACACTACCCAAAAGACTCCAGCGTTCTTGAAACCAGTGTTTGCTCTTTAGTCTACTGTATCAACTCGAAAGCTCACTGAAGCATACAATGAAGCAGAACAACAACGGCACAGCAAGGGCATAATTCCATGTGTTGAAATCGTTTGATTATCTGTATATGGTGGTTAGAATTTCATCTGGTTGAAAACTGTTGCTGGCCTCCTTCGGAACACAGTCTTTATGAGTTAACAATAAGTGCAACAACAACTTTTAGAAAGACATACATGAGAACCAGATAGCATCTCATATCTTCAGTTCAAAGAGCTACATCTGTACTTTCAGTACTACATACGTTACTCTGCACGGAAAACAAGATATGTCGAAACATCGCTATCTCTGATTCTGCCTTCAATGGCAATGCCAGCGGTCACTATCTCCCACAATGAATGTCATCACCGCACGGACAGGGAAGAGAAAGCAATAACTTCTGTTATAATTGCTAGAAATTGTGATGTTCTCTCCTGTTTCAAAGAATGATGCTTTGCCTGATATAATTTCTAAGCTAGGTCTCTTTGAAAACACGGTATTTTCAGAGTTTCACAGTGAATTACCAAGAAACAACATAGGAAACCACTGTGAACGGTGAAGTCACATATAGATCCTTTGATGTGTCAGGTGAAGCACACTACCGAAAAGACTCCAGCGTTCTTGAAACCAGTGTTTGCTCTTTAGTCTACTGTATCAACTCGAAAGCTCACTGAAGCATACAATGAAGCAGAACAACAACGGCACAGAAGGGCATAATTCCATCTGTTGAAATCGTTTGATTATCTGTATATGGTGGTTAGAATTTCATCTGGTTGAAAACTGTTGCTGGCCTCCTTCGGAACACAGTCTTTATGAGTTAACAATAAGTGCAACAACAACTTTTAGAAAGACATACATGAGAACCAGATAGCATCTCATATCTTCAGTTCAAAGAGCTACATCTGTACTTTCAGTAGTACATGCGTTACTCTGCACGTAAAACAAGATATGTCGAAACATCGCTATCTCTGATTCTGCCTTCAATGGCAATGCCACCGGTCACTATCTCCCACAATGTATGCCATCACCGCACGGACAGGGAAGAGAAAGCAATAACTTCTGTTATAATTGCTAGAAATTGTGATGTTCTCTCCTGTTTCAAATAATGATGCTTTGCCTGATATAATTTCTAAGCTAGGTCTCTTTGAAAACACGGTATTTTCAGAGTTTCACAGTGAATTACCAAGAAACAACATAGGAAACCACTGTGAACGGTGAAGTCACATATAAATCCTTTGGTGTGTCAGGTGAAACACACTACCCAAAAGACTCCAGCGTTCCTGAAACCAGTGTTTGCTCTTTAGTCTACTGTATCAACTCGAAAGCTCACTGAAGCATACAATGAAGCAGAACAACAAAGGCACAGCAAGGGCATAATTCCATCTGTTGAAATCGTTTGATTATCTGTATATGGTGGTTAGAATTTCATCTGGTTGAAAACTGTTGCTGGCCTGCTTCGGAACACAGTCTTTATGAGTTAAAAATAAAGGCAACATCAACTTTTAGAAAGACATACATGAGAACCAGATAGCATCTAATATCTTCAGTTCAAAGAGCTACATCTGTACTTTCAGTAGTACATGCGTTACTTTGCACGGAAAACAAGATATGTCCAGACATCGTTATCTCTGATTCTGCCTTCAATGGCAATGCCACCGGTCACTATCTCCCACAATGAATGCTATCACCGAACGGACAGGGAAGAGAAAGCAATAACTTCTGTTATAATTGCTAGAAATTGTGATGTTCTCTCCTGTTTCAAAGAATGATGCTTTGCCTGATATATTTTCTAAGCTAGGTCTCTTTGAAAACACGGTATTTTCAGATTTTCACAGTGAATTACCAAGAAACAACATAGGAAACCACTGTGAACGGTGAAGTCACCTATAGATCCTTTTGTGTGTCAGGTGAAGTACACTACCCAAAAGACACCAGCGTTCTTGAAACCAGTGTTTGCTCTTTAGTCTACTGTATCAACTCGAAATCTCACTGAAGCATACAATGAAGCAGAACAACAACGGCACAGCAAGGGCATAATTCCATGTGTTGAAATCGTTTGATTATCTGTATATGGTGGTTAGAATTTCTTCTGGTTGAAAACTGTTGCTGGCCTCCTTCGGAACACAGTCTTTATGAGTTAACAATAAGTGCAACAACAACTTTTAGAAAGACATACATGAGAACCAGATAGCATCTCATATCTTCAGTTCAAAGAGCTACATCTGTACTTTCAGTACTACATACGTTACTCTGCACGGAAAACAAGATATGTCGAAACATCGCTATCTCTGATTCTGCCTTCAATGGCAATGCCAGCGGTCACTATCTCCCACAATGAATGTCATCACCGCACGGACAGGGAAGAGAAAGCAATAACTTCTGTTATAATTGCTAGAAATTGTGATGTTCTCTCCTGTTTCAAAGAATGATGCTTTGCCTGATATAATTTCTAAGCTAGGTCTCTTTGAAAACACGGTATTTTCAGAGTTTCACAGTGAATTACCAAGAAACAACATAGGAAACCACTGTGAACGGTGAAGTCACATATAGATCCTTTGATGTGTCAGGTGAAGCACACTACCCAAAAGACTCCAGCGTTCTTGAAACCAGTGTTTGCTCTTTAGTCTACTGTATCAACTCGAAAGCTCACTGAAGCATACAATGAAGCAGAACAACAACGGCACAGCAAGGGCATAATTCCATCTGTTGAAATCGTTTGATTATCTGTATATGGTGGTTAGAATTTCATCTGGTTGAAAACTGTTGCTGGCCTCCTTCGGAACACAGTCTTTATGAGTTAACAATAAGTGCAACAACAACTTTTAGAAAGACATACATGAGAACCAGATAGCATCTCATATCTTCAGTTAAAAGAGCTACATCTGTACTTTCAGTAGTACATGCGTTACTCTGCACGTAAAACAAGATATGTCGAAACATCGCTATCTCTGATTCTGCCTTCAATGGCAATGCCACCGGTCACTATCTCCCACAATGTATGCCATCACCGCACGGACAGGGAAGAGAAAGCAATAACTTCTGTTATAATTGCTAGAAATTGTGATGTTCTCTCCTGTTTCAAATAATGATGCTTTGCCTGATATAATTTCTAAGCTAGGTCTTTTTGAAAACACGGTATTTTCAGAGTTTCACAGTGAATTACCAAGAAACAACATAGGAAACCACTGTGAACGGTGAAGTCACATATAAATCCTTTGGTGTGTCAGGTGAAACACACTACCCAAAAGACTCCAGCGTTCCTGAAACCAGTGTTTGCTCTTTAGTCTACTGTATCAACTCGAAAGCTCACTGAAGCATACAATGAAGCAGAACAACAAAGGCACAGCAAGGGCATAATTCCATCTGTTGAAATCGTTTGATTATCTGTATATGGTGGTTAGAATTTCATCTGGTTGAAAACTGTTGCTGGCCTGCTTCGGAACACAGTCTTTATGAGTTAAAAATAAAGGCAACATCAACTTTTAGAAAGACATACATGAGAACCAGATAGCATCTAATATCTTCAGTTCAAAGAGCTACATCTGTACTTTCAGTAGTACATGCGTTACTTTGCACGGAAAACAAGATATGTCCAGACATCGTTATCTCTGATTCTGCCTTCAATGGCAATGCCACCAGTCACTATCTCCCACAATGAATGCTATCACCGAACGGACAGGGAAGAGAAAGCAATAACTTCTGTTATAATTGCTAGAAATTGTGATGTTCTCTCCTGTTTCAAAGAATGATGCTTTGCCTGATATATTTTCTAAGCTAGGTCTCTTTGAAAACACGGTATTTTCAGATTTTCACAGTGAATTACCAAGAAACAACATAGGAAACCACTGTGAACGGTGAAGTCACATATAGATCCTTTGGTGTGTCAGGTGAAGTACACTACCCAAAAGACTCCAGCGTTCTTGAAACCAGTGTTTGCTCTTTAGTCTACTGTATCAACTCGAAAGCTCACTGAAGCATACAATGAAGCAGAACAACAACGGCACAGCAAGGGCATAAGTCCATCTGTTGAAATCGTTTGATTATCTGTATATGGTGGTAAGAATTTCTTCTGGTTGAAAACTGTTGCTGGCCTCCTTCGGAACACAGTCTTTATGAGTTAACAATAAGTGCAACAACAACTTTTAGAAAGACATACATGAGAACCAGATAGCATCTCATATCTTCAGTTCAAAGAGCTACATCTGTACTTTCAGTAGTACATGCGTTACTCTGCACGGAAAACAAGATATGTCGAAACATCGCTATCTCTGATTCTGCCTTCAATGGCAATGCCAGCGGTCACTATCTCCCACAATGAATGTCATCACCGCACGGACAGGGAAGAGAAAGCAATAACTTCTGTTATAATTGCTAGAAATTGTGATGTTCTCTCCTGTTTCAAAGAATGATGCTTTGCCTGATATAATTTCTAAGCTAGGTCTCTTTGAAAACACGGTATTTTCAGAGTTTCACAGTGAATTACCAAGAAACAACATAGGAAACCACTGTGAACGGTGAAGTCACATATAGATCCTTTGGTGTGTCAGGTGAAGCACACTACCCAAAAGACTCCAGCGTTCTTGAAACCAGTGTTTGCTCTTTAGTCTACTGTATCAACTCGAAAGCTCACTGAAGCATACAATGAAGCAGAACAACAACGGCACAGCAAGGGCATAATTCCATCTGTTGAAATCGTTTGATTATCTGTGTATGGTGGTTAGAATTTCTTCTGGTTGAAAACTGTTGCTGGCCTGCTTCGGAACACAGTATTTATGAGTTAACAATAAGTGCAACAACAACTTTCAGAAAGACATACATGAGAACCAGATAGCATCTAATATCTTCAGTTCAAAGAGCTACATCTGTACTTTCAGTAGTACATGCGTTACTCTGCCCGGAAAACAAGATATGTCGAGACATCGCTATCTCTGATTCTGCCTTCAATGGCAATGCCAGCGGTCACTATCTCCCACAATGAATGTCATCACCGCACGGACAGGGAAGAGAAAGCAATAACTTCTGTTATAATTGCTAGAAATTGTGATGTTCTCTCCTGTTTCAAAGAATGATGCTTTGCCTGATATAATTTCTAAGCTAGGTCTCTTTGAAAACACGGTATTTTCAGAGTTTCACAGTGAATTACCAAGAAACAACATAGGAAACCACTGTGAACAGTGAAGTCACATATAAATCCTTTGGTGTGTCAGGTGAAACACACTACCCAAAAGACTCCAGCGTTCCTGAAACCAGTGTTTGCTCTTTAGTCTACTGTATCAACTCGAAAGCTCACTGAAGCATACAATGAAGCAGAACAACAACGGCACAGCAAGGGCATAATTCCATCTGTTGAAATCGTTTGATTATCTGTATATGGTGGTTAGAATTTCATCTGGTTGAAAACTGTTGCTGGCCTCCTTCGGAACACAGTCTTTATGAGTTAACAATAAGTGCAACAACAACTTTTAGAAAGACATACATGAGAACCAGATAGCATCTCATATCTTCAGTTCAAAGAGCTACATCTGTACTTTCAGTACTACATACGTTACTCTGCACGGAAAACAAGATATGTCGAAACATCGCTATCTCTGATTCTGCCTTCAATGGCAATGCCAGCGGTCACTATCTCCCACAATGAATGTCATCACCGCACGGACAGGGAAGAGAAAGCAATAACTTCTGTTATAATTGCTAGAAATTGTGATGTTCTCTCCTGTTTCAAAGAATGATGCTTTGCCTGATATAATTTCTAAGCTAGGTCTCTTTGAAAACACGGTATTTTCAGAGTTTCACAGTGAATTACCAAGAAACAACATAGGAAACCACTGTGAACGGTGAAGTCACATATAGATCCTTTGATGTGTCAGGTGAAGCACACTACCGAAAAGACTCCAGCGTTCTTGAAACCAGTGTTTGCTCTTTAGTCTACTGTATCAACTCGAAAGCTCACTGAAGCATACAATGAAGCAGAACAACAACGGCACAGCAAGGGCATAATTCCATCTGTTGAAATCGTTTGATTATCTGTATATGGTGGTTAGAATTTCATCTGGTTGAAAACTGTTGCTGGCCTCCTTCGGAACACAGTCTTTATGAGTTAACAATAAGTGCAACAACAACTTTTAGAAAGACATACATGAGAACCAGATAGCATCTCATATCTTCAGTTAAAAGAGCTACATCTGTACTTTCAGTAGTACATGCGTTACTCTGCACGTAAAACAAGATATGTCGAAACATCGCTATCTCTGATTCTGCCTTCAATGGCAATGCCACCGGTCACTATCTCCCACAATGTATGCCATCACCGCACGGACAGGGAAGAGAAAGCAATAACTTCTGTTATAATTGCTAGAAATTGTGATGTTCTCTCCTGTTTCAAATAATGATGCTTTGCCTGATATAATTTCTAAGCTAGGTCTCTTTGAAAACACGGTATTTTCAGAGTTTCACAGTGAATTACCAAGAAACAACATAGGAAACCACTGTGAACGGTGAAGTCACATATAAATCCTTTGGTGTGTCAGGTGAAACACACTACCCAAAAGACTCCAGCGTTCCTGAAACCAGTGTTTGCTCTTTAGTCTACTGTATCAACTCGAAAGCTCACTGAAGCATACAATGAAGCAGAACAACAAAGGCACAGCAAGGGCATAATTCCATCTGTTGAAATCGTTTGATTATCTGTATATGGTGGTTAGAATTTCATCTGGTTGAAAACTGTTGCTGGCCTGCTTCGGAACACAGTCTTTATGAGTTAAAAATAAAGGCAACATCAACTTTTAGAAAGACATACATGAGAACCAGATAGCATCTAATATCTTCAGTTCAAAGAGCTACATCTGTACTTTCAGTAGTACATGCGTTACTTTGCACGGAAAACAAGATATGTCCAGACATCGTTATCTCTGATTCTGCCTTCAATGGCAATGCCACCAGTCACTATCTCCCACAATGAATGCTATCACCGAACGGACAGGGAAGAGAAAGCAATAACTTCTGTTATAATTGCTAGAAATTGTGATGTTCTCTCCTGTTTCAAAGAATGATGCTTTGCCTGATATATTTTCTAAGCTAGGTCTCTTTGAAAACACGGTATTTTCAGATTTTCACAGTGAATTACCAAGAAACAACATAGGAAACCACTGTGAACGGTGAAGTCACCTATAGATCCTTTTGTGTGTCAGGTGAAGTACACTACCCAAAAGACTCCAGCGTTCTTGAAACCAGTGTTTGCTCTTTAGTCTACTGTATCAACTCGAAAGCTCACTGAAGCATACAATGAAGCAGAACAACAACGGCACAGCAAGGGCATAATTCCATCTGTTGAAATCGTTTGATTATCTGTATATGGTGGTTAGAATTTCTTCTGGTTGAAAACTGTTGCTGGCCTCCTTCGGAACACAGTCTTTATGAGTTAACAATAAGTGCAACAACAACTTTTAGAAAGACATACATGAGAACCAGATAGCATCTCATATCTTCAGTTCAAAGAGCTACATCTGTACTTTCAGTACTACATACGTTACTCTGCACGGAAAACAAGATATGTCGAAACATCGCTATCTCTGATTCTGCCTTCAATGGCAATGCCAGCGGTCACTATCTCCCACAATGAATGTCATCACCGCACGGACAGGGAAGAGAAAGCAATAACTTCTGTTATAATTGCTAGAAATTGTGATGTTCTCTCCTGTTTCAAAGAATGATGCTTTGCCTGATATAATTTCTAAGCTAGGTCTCTTTGAAAACACGGTATTTTCAGAGTTTCACAGTGAATTACCAAGAAACAACATAGGAAACCACTGTGAACAGTGAAGTCACATATAAATCCTTTGGTGTGTCAGGTGAAACACACTACCCAAAAGACTCCAGCGTTCCTGAAACCAGTGTTTGCTCTTTAGTCTACTGTATCAACTCGAAAGCTCACTGAAGCATACAATGAAGCAGAACAACAACGGCACAGCAAGGGCATAATTCCATCTGTTGAAATCGTTTGATTATCTGTATATGGTGGTTAGAATTTCACCTGGTTGAAAACTGTTGCTGGCCTGCTTCGGAACACAGTCTTTATGAGTTAAAAATAAAGGCAACATCAACTTTTAGAAAGACATACATGAGAACCAGATAGCATCTAATATCTTCAGTTCAAAGAGCTACATCTGTACTTTCAGTAGTACATGCGTTACTTTGCACGGAAAACAAGATATGTCCAAACATAGTTATCTCTGATTCTGCCTTCAATGGCAATGCCACCAGTCACTATCTCCCACAATGAATGCTATCACCGAACGGACAGGGAAGAGAAAGCAATAACTTCTGTTATAATTGCTAGAAATTGTGATGTTCTCTCCTGTTTCAAAGAATGATGCTTTGCCTGATATAATTTCTAAGCTAGGTCTCTTTGAAAACACGGTATTTTCAGAGTTTCACAGTGAATTACCAAGAAACAACATAGGAAACCACTGGGAACGGTGAAGTCACATATAGATCCTTTGGTGTGTCAGGTGAAGCACACTACCCAAAAGACTCCAGCGTTCTTGAAACCAGTGTTTGCTCTTTAGTCTACTGTATCAACTCGAAAGCTCACTGAAGCATACAATGAAGCAGAACAACAACGGCACAGCAAGGGCATAATTCCATGTGTTGAAATCGTTTGATTATCTGTATATGGTGGTTAGAATTTCTTCTGGTTGAAAACTGTTGCTGGCCTCCTTCGGAACACAGTCTTTATGAGTTAACAATAAGTGCAACAACAACTTTTAGAAAGACATACATGAGAACCAGATAGCATCTCATATCTTCAGTTCAAAGAGCTACATCTGTACTTTCAGTACTACATACGTTACTCTGCACGGAAAACAAGATATGTCGAAACATCGCTATCTCTGATTCTGCCTTCAATGGCAATGCCAGCGGTCACTATCTCCCACAATGAATGTCATCACCGCACGGACAGGGAAGAGAAAGCAATAACTTCTGTTATAATTGCTAGAAATTGTGATGTTCTCTCCTGTTTCAAAGAATGATGCTTTGCCTGATATAATTTCTAAGCTAGGTCTCTTTGAAAACACGGTATTTTCAGAGTTTCACAGTGAATTACCAAGAAACAACATAGGAAACCACTGTGAACGGTGAAGTCACATATAGATCCTTTGATGTGTCAGGTGAAGCACACTACCGAAAAGACTCCAGCGTTCTTGAAACCAGTGTTTGCTCTTTAGTCTACTGTATCAACTCGAAAGCTCACTGAAGCATACAATGAAGCAGAACAACAACGGCACAGCAAGGGCATAATTCCATCTGTTGAAATCGTTTGATTATCTGTATATGGTGGTTAGAATTTCATCTGGTTGAAAACTGTTGCTGGCCTCCTTCGGAACACAGTCTTTATGAGTTAACAATAAGTGCAACAACAACTTTTAGAAAGACATACATGAGAACCAGATAGCATCTCATATCTTCAGTTAAAAGAGCTACATCTGTACTTTCAGTAGTACATGCGTTACTCTGCACGTAAAACAAGATATGTCGAAACATCGCTATCTCTGATTCTGCCTTCAATGGCAATGCCACCGGTCACTATCTCCCACAATGTATGCCATCACCGCACGGACAGGGAAGAGAAAGCAATAACTTCTGTTATAATTGCTAGAAATTGTGATGTTCTCTCCTGTTTCAAATAATGATGCTTTGCCTGATATAATTTCTAAGCTAGGTCTCTTTGAAAACACGGTATTTTCAGAGTTTCACAGTGAATTACCAAGAAACAACATAGGAAACCACTGTGAACGGTGAAGTCACATATAAATCCTTTGGTGTGTCAGGTGAAACACACTACCCAAAAGACTCCAGCGTTCCTGAAACCAGTGTTTGCTCTTTAGTCTACTGTATCAACTCGAAAGCTCACTGAAGCATACAATGAAGCAGAACAACAAAGGCACAGCAAGGGCATAATTCCATCTGTTGAAATCGTTTGATTATCTGTATATGGTGGTTAGAATTTCATCTGGTTGAAAACTGTTGCTGGCCTGCTTCGGAACACAGTCTTTATGAGTTAAAAATAAAGGCAACATCAACTTTTAGAAAGACATACATGAGAACCAGATAGCATCTAATATCTTCAGTTCAAAGAGCTACATCTGTACTTTCAGTAGTACATGCGTTACTTTGCACGGAAAACAAGATATGTCCAGACATCGTTATCTCTGATTCTGCCTTCAATGGCAATGCCACCAGTCACTATCTCCCACAATGAATGCTATCACCGAACGGACAGGGAAGAGAAAGCAATAACTTCTGTTATAATTGCTAGAAATTGTGATGTTCTCTCCTGTTTCAAAGAATGATGCTTTGCCTGATATATTTTCTAAGCTAGGTCTCTTTGAAAACACGGTATTTTCAGATTTTCACAGTGAATTACCAAGAAACAACATAGGAAACCACTGTGAACGGTGAAGTCACCTATAGATCCTTTTGTGTGTCAGGTGAAGTACACTACCCAAAAGACTCCAGCGTTCTTGAAACCAGTGTTTGCTCTTTAGTCTACTGTATCAACTCGAAAGCTCACTGAAGCATACAATGAAGCAGAACAACAACGGCACAGCAAGGGCATAATTCCAT
This sequence comes from Furipterus horrens, assembly GCF_987537825.1. Taxonomy (NCBI): domain Eukaryota; kingdom Metazoa; phylum Chordata; class Mammalia; order Chiroptera; family Furipteridae; genus Furipterus; species Furipterus horrens. The sequence continues at coordinate 6,685,780 of NW_028327188.1, forward strand.
CTGTTGAAATCGTTTGATTATCTGTATATGGTGGTTAGAATTTCTTCTGGTTGAAAACTGTTGCTGGCCTCCTTCGGAACACAGTCTTTATGAGTTAACAATAAGTGCAACAACAACTTTTAGAAAGACATACATGAGAACCAGATAGCATCTCATATCTTCAGTTCAAAGAGCTACATCTGTACTTTCAGTACTACATACGTTACTCTGCACGGAAAACAAGATATGTCGAAACATCGCTATCTCTGATTCTGCCTTCAATGGCAATGCCAGCGGTCACTATCTCCCACAATGAATGTCATCACCGCACGGACAGGGAAGAGAAAGCAATAACTTCTGTTATAATTGCTAGAAATTGTGATGTTCTCTCCTGTTTCAAAGAATGATGCTTTGCCTGATATAATTTCTAAGCTAGGTCTCTTTGAAAACACGGTATTTTCAGAGTTTCACAGTGAATTACCAAGAAACAACATAGGAAACCACTGTGAACGGTGAAGTCACATATAGATCCTTTGATGTGTCAGGTGAAGCACACTACCGAAAAGACTCCAGCGTTCTTGAAACCAGTGTTTGCTCTTTAGTCTACTGTATCAACTCGAAAGCTCACTGAAGCATACAATGAAGCAGAACAACAACGGCACAGCAAGGGCATAATTCCATCTGTTGAAATCGTTTGATTATCTGTATATGGTGGTTAGAATTTCATCTGGTTGAAAACTGTTGCTGGCCTCCTTCGGAACACAGTCTTTATGAGTTAACAATAAGTGCAACAACAACTTTTAGAAAGACATACATGAGAACCAGATAGCATCTCATATCTTCAGTTAAAAGAGCTACATCTGTACTTTCAGTAGTACATGCGTTACTCTGCACGTAAAACAAGATATGTCGAAACATCGCTATCTCTGATTCTGCCTTCAATGGCAATGCCACCGGTCACTATCTCCCACAATGTATGCCATCACCGCACGGACAGGGAAGAGAAAGCAATAACTTCTGTTATAATTGCTAGAAATTGTGATGTTCTCTCCTGTTTCAAATAATGATGCTTTGCCTGATATAATTTCTAAGCTAGGTCTCTTTGAAAACACGGTATTTTCAGAGTTTCACAGTGAATTACCAAGAAACAACATAGGAAACCACTGTGAACGGTGAAGTCACATATAAATCCTTTGGTGTGTCAGGTGAAACACACTACCCAAAAGACTCCAGCGTTCCTGAAACCAGTGTTTGCTCTTTAGTCTACTGTATCAACTCGAAAGCTCACTGAAGCATACAATGAAGCAGAACAACAAAGGCACAGCAAGGGCATAATTCCATCTGTTGAAATCGTTTGATTATCTGTATATGGTGGTTAGAATTTCATCTGGTTGAAAACTGTTGCTGGCCTGCTTCGGAACACAGTCTTTATGAGTTAAAAATAAAGGCAACATCAACTTTTAGAAAGACATACATGAGAACCAGATAGCATCTAATATCTTCAGTTCAAAGAGCTACATCTGTACTTTCAGTAGTACATGCGTTACTTTGCACGGAAAACAAGATATGTCCAGACATCGTTATCTCTGATTCTGCCTTCAATGGCAATGCCACCAGTCCCTATCTCCCACAATGAATGCTATCACCGAACGGACAGGGAAGAGAAAGCAATAACTTCTGTTATAATTGCTAGAAATTGTGATGTTCTCTCCTGTTTCAAAGAATGATGCTTTGCCTGATATATTTTCTAAGCTAGGTCTCTTTGAAAACACGGTATTTTCAGATTTTCACAGTGAATTACCAAGAAACAACATAGGAAACCACTGTGAACGGTGAAGTCACATATAGATCCTTTGGTGTGTCAGGTGAAGTACACTACCCAAAAGACTCCAGCGTTCTTGAAACCAGTGTTTGCTCTTTAGTCTACTGTATCAACTCGAAAGCTCACTGAAGCATACAATGAAGCAGAACAACAACGGCACAGCAAGGGCATAAGTCCATCTGTTGAAATCGTTTGATTATCTGTATATGGTGGTAAGAATTTCTTCTGGTTGAAAACTGTTGCTGGCCTCCTTCGGAACACAGTCTTTATGAGTTAACAATAAGTGCAACAACAACTTTTAGAAAGACATACATGAGAACCAGATAGCATCTCATATCTTCAGTTCAAAGAGCTACATCTGTACTTTCAGTAGTACATGCGTTACTCTGCACGGAAAACAAGATATGTCGAAACATCGCTATCTCTGATTCTGCCTTCAATGGCAATGCCAGCGGTCACTATCTCCCACAATGAATGTCATCACCGCACGGACAGGGAAGAGAAAGCAATAACTTCTGTTATAATTGCTAGAAATTGTGATGTTCTCTCCTGTTTCAAAGAATGATGCTTTGCCTGATATAATTTCTAAGCTAGGTCTCTTTGAAAACACGGTATTTTCAGAGTTTCACAGTGAATTACCAAGAAACAACATAGGAAACCACTGGGAACGGTGAAGTCACATATAGATCCTTTGGTGTGTCAGGTGAAGCACACTACCCAAAAGACTCCAGCGTTCTTGAAACCAGTGTTTGCTCTTTAGTCTACTGTATCAACTCGAAAGCTCACTGAAGCATACAATGAAGCAGAACAACAACGGCACAGCAAGGGCATAATTCCATCTGTTGAAATCGTTTGATTATCTGTGTATGGTGGTTAGAATTTCTTCTGGTTGAAAACTGTTGCTGGCCTGCTTCGGAACACAGTATTTATGAGTTAACAATAAGTGCAACAACAACTTTCAGAAAGACATACATGAGAACCAGATAGCATCTAATATCTTCAGTTCAAAGAGCTACATCTGTACTTTCAGTAGTACATGCGTTACTCTGCCCGGAAAACAAGATATGTCGAGACATCGCTATCTCTGATTCTGCCTTCAATGGCAATGCCAGCGGTCACTATCTCCCACAATGAATGTCATCACCGCACGGACAGGGAAGAGAAAGCAATAACTTCTGTTATAATTGCTAGAAATTGTGATGTTCTCTCCTGTTTCAAAGAATGATGCTTTGCCTGATATAATTTCTAAGCTAGGTCTCTTTGAAAACACGGTATTTTCAGAGTTTCACAGTGAATTACCAAGAAACAACATAGGAAACCACTGTGAACAGTGAAGTCACATATAAATCCTTTGGTGTGTCAGGTGAAACACACTACCCAAAAGACTCCAGCGTTCCTGAAACCAGTGTTTGCTCTTTAGTCTACTGTATCAACTCGAAAGCTCACTGAAGCATACAATGAAGCAGAACAACAACGGCACAGCAAGGGCATAATTCCATCTGTTGAAATCGTTTGATTATCTGTATATGGTGGTTAGAATTTCACCTGGTTGAAAACTGTTGCTGGCCTGCTTCGGAACACAGTCTTTATGAGTTAAAAATAAAGGCAACATCAACTTTTAGAAAGACATACATGAGAACCAGATAGCATCTAATATCTTCAGTTCAAAGAGCTACATCTGTACTTTCAGTAGTACATGCGTTACTTTGCACGGAAAACAAGATATGTCCAAACATAGTTATCTCTGATTCTGCCTTCAATGGCAATGCCACCAGTCACTATCTCCCACAATGAATGCTATCACCGAACGGACAGGGAAGAGAAAGCAATAACTTCTGTTATAATTGCTAGAAATTGTGATGTTCTCTCCTGTTTCAAAGAATGATGCTTTGCCTGATATAATTTCTAAGCTAGGTCTCTTTGAAAACACGGTATTTTCAGAGTTTCACAGTGAATTACCAAGAAACAACATAGGAAACCACTGGGAACGGTGAAGTCTCATATAGATCCTTTGGTGTGTCAGGTGAAGCACACTACCCAAAAGACTCCAGCGTTCTTGAAACCAGTGTTTGCTCTTTAGTCTACTGTATCAACTCGAAAGCTCACTGAAGCATACAATGAAGCAGAACAACAACGGCACAGCAAGGGCATAATTCCATGTGTTGAAATCGTTTGATTATCTGTATATGGTGGTTAGAATTTCATCTGGTTGAAAACTGTTGCTGGCCTCCTTCGGAACACAGTCTTTATGAGTTAACAATAAGTGCAACAACAACTTTTAGAAAGACATACATGAGAACCAGATAGCATCTCATATCTTCAGTTCAAAGAGCTACATCTGTACTTTCAGTACTACATACGTTACTCTGCACGGAAAACAAGATATGTCGAAACATCGCTATCTCTGATTCTGCCTTCAATGGCAATGCCAGCGGTCACTATCTCCCACAATGAATGTCATCACCGCACGGACAGGGAAGAGAAAGCAATAACTTCTGTTATAATTGCTAGAAATTGTGATGTTCTCTCCTGTTTCAAAGAATGATGCTTTGCCTGATATAATTTCTAAGCTAGGTCTCTTTGAAAACACGGTATTTTCAGAGTTTCACAGTGAATTACCAAGAAACAACATAGGAAACCACTGTGAACGGTGAAGTCACATATAGATCCTTTGATGTGTCAGGTGAAGCACACTACCGAAAAGACTCCAGCGTTCTTGAAACCAGTGTTTGCTCTTTAGTCTACTGTATCAACTCGAAAGCTCACTGAAGCATACAATGAAGCAGAACAACAACGGCACAGCAAGGGCATAATTCCATCTGTTGAAATCGTTTGATTATCTGTATATGGTGGTTAGAATTTCATCTGGTTGAAAACTGTTGCTGGCCTCCTTCGGAACACAGTCTTTATGAGTTAACAATAAGTACAACAACAACTTTTAGAAAGACATACATGAGAACCAGATAGCATCTCATATCTTCAGTTCAAAGAGCTACATCTGTACTTTCAGTAGTACATGCGTTACTCTGCACGTAAAACAAGATATGTCGAAACATCGCTATCTCTGATTCTGCCTTCAATGGCAATGCCACCGGTCACTATCTCCCACAATGTATGCCATCACCGCACGGACAGGGAAGAGAAAGCAATAACTTCTGTTATAATTGCTAGAAATTGTGATGTTCTCTCCTGTTTCAAATAATGATGCTTTGCCTGATATAATTTCTAAGCTAGGTCTCTTTGAAAACACGGTATTTTCAGAGTTTCACAGTGAATTACCAAGAAACAACATAGGAAACCACTGTGAACGGTGAAGTCACATATAAATCCTTTGGTGTGTCAGGTGAAACACACTACCCAAAAGACTCCAGCGTTCCTGAAACCAGTGTTTGCTCTTTAGTCTACTGTATCAACTCGAAAGCTCACTGAAGCATACAATGAAGCAGAACAACAAAGGCACAGCAAGGGCATAATTCCATCTGTTGAAATCGTTTGATTATCTGTATATGGTGGTTAGAATTTCATCTGGTTGAAAACTGTTGCTGGCCTGCTTCGGAACACAGTCTTTATGAGTTAAAAATAAAGGCAACATCAACTTTTAGAAAGACATACATGAGAACCAGATAGCATCTAATATCTTCAGTTCAAAGAGCTACATCTGTACTTTCAGTAGTACATGCGTTACTTTGCACGGAAAACAAGATATGTCCAGACATCGTTATCTCTGATTCTGCCTTCAATGGCAATGCCACCAGTCACTATCTCCCACAATGAATGCTATCACCGAACGGACAGGGAAGAGAAAGCAATAACTTCTGTTATAATTGCTAGAAATTGTGATGTTCTCTCCTGTTTCAAAGAATGATGCTTTGCCTGATATATTTTCTAAGCTAGGTCTCTTTGAAAACACGGTATTTTCAGATTTTCACAGTGAATTACCAAGAAACAACATAGGAAACCACTGTGAACGGTGAAGTCACCTATAGATCCTTTTGTGTGTCAGGTGAAGTACACTACCCAAAAGACTCCAGCGTTCTTGAAACCAGTGTTTGCTCTTTAGTCTACTGTATCAACTCGAAAGCTCACTGAAGCATACAATGAAGCAGAACAACAACGGCACAGCAAGGGCATAATTCCATCTGTTGAAATCGTTTGATTATCTGTATATGGTGGTTAGAATTTCTTCTGGTTGAAAACTGTTGCTGGCCTCCTTCGGAACACAGTCTTTATGAGTTAACAATAAGTGCAACAACAACTTTTAGAAAGACATACATGAGAACCAGATAGCATCTCATATCTTCAGTTCAAAGAGCTACATCTGTACTTTCAGTACTACATACGTTACTCTGCACGGAAAACAAGATATGTCGAAACATCGCTATCTCTGATTCTGCCTTCAATGGCAATGCCAGCGGTCACTATCTCCCACAATGAATGTCATCACCGCACGGACAGGGAAGAGAAAGCAATAACTTCTGTTATAATTGCTAGAAATTGTGATGTTCTCTCCTGTTTCAAAGAATGATGCTTTGCCTGATATAATTTCTAAGCTAGGTCTCTTTGAAAACACGGTATTTTCAGAGTTTCACAGTGAATTACCAAGAAACAACATAGGAAACCACTGGGAACGGTGAAGTCACATATAGATCCTTTGGTGTGTCAGGTGAAGCACACTACCCAAAAGACTCCAGCGTTCTTGAAACCAGTGTTTGCTCTTTAGTCTACTGTATCAACTCGAAAGCTCACTGAAGCATACAATGAAGCAGAACAACAACGGCACAGCAAGGGCATAATTCCATGTGTTGAAATCGTTTGATTATCTGTATATGGTGGTTAGAATTTCACCTGGTTGAAAACTGTTGCTGGCCTCCTTCGGAACACAGTCTTTATGAGTTAACAATAAGTGCAACAACAACTTTTAGAAAGACATACATGAGAACCAGATAGCATCTCATATCTTCAGTTCAAAGAGCTACATCTGTACTTTCAGTACTACATACGTTACTCTGCACGGAAAACAAGATATGTCGAAACATCGCTATCTCTGATTCTGCCTTCAATGGCAATGCCAGCGGTCACTATCTCCCACAATGAATGTCATCACCGCACGGACAGGGAAGAGAAAGCAATAACTTCTGTTATAATTGCTAGAAATTGTGATGTTCTCTCCTGTTTCAAAGAATGATGCTTTGCCTGATATAATTTCTAAGCTAGGTCTCTTTGAAAACACGGTATTTTCAGAGTTTCACAGTGAATTACCAAGAAACAACATAGGAAACCACTGTGAACGGTGAAGTCACATATAGATCCTTTGATGTGTCAGGTGAAGCACACTACCGAAAAGACTCCAGCGTTCTTGAAACCAGTGTTTGCTCTTTAGTCTACTGTATCAACTCGAAAGCTCACTGAAGCATACAATGAAGCAGAACAACAACGGCACAGCAAGGGCATAATTCCATCTGTTGAAATCGTTTGATTATCTGTATATGGTGGTTAGAATTTCATCTGGTTGAAAACTGTTGCTGGCCTCCTTCGGAACACAGTCTTTATGAGTTAACAATAAGTGCAACAACAACTTTTAGAAAGACATACATGAGAACCAGATAGCATCTCATATCTTCAGTTCAAAGAGCTACATCTGTACTTTCAGTAGTACATGCGTTACTCTGCACGTAAAACAAGATATGTCGAAACATCGCTATCTCTGATTCTGCCTTCAATGGCAATGCCACCGGTCACTATCTCCCACAATGTATGCCATCACCGCACGGAAAGGGAAGAGAAAGCAATAACTTCTGTTATAATTGCTAGAAATTGTGATGTTCTCTCCTGTTTCAAATAATGATGCTTTGCCTGATATAATTTCTAAGCTAGGTCTCTTTGAAAACACGGTATTTTCAGAGTTTCACAGTGAATTACCAAGAAACAACATAGGAAACCACTGTGAACGGTGAAGTCACATATAGATCCTTTGGTGTGTCAGGTGAAGTACACTACCCAAAAGACTCCAGCGTTCTTGAAACCAGTGTTTGCTCTTTAGTCTACTGTATCAACTCGAAAGCTCACTGAAGCATACAATGAAGCAGAACAACAACGGCACAGCAAGGGCATAAGTCCATCTGTTGAAATCGTTTGATTATCTGTATATGGTGGTAAGAATTTCTTCTGGTTGAAAACTGTTGCTGGCCTCCTTCGGAACACAGTCTTTATGAGTTAACAATAAGTGCAACAACAACTTTTAGAAAGACATACATGAGAACCAGATAGCATCTCATATCTTCAGTTCAAAGAGCTACATCTGTACTTTCAGTACTACATACGTTACTCTGCACGGAAAACAAGATATGTCGAAACATCGCTATCTCTGATTCTGCCTTCAATGGCAATGCCAGCGGTCACTATCTCCCACAATGAATGTCATCACCGCACGGACAGGGAAGAGAAAGCAATAACTTCTGTTATAATTGCTAGAAATTGTGATGTTCTCTCCTGTTTCAAAGAATGATGCTTTGCCTGATATAATTTCTAAGCTAGGTCTCTTTGAAAACACGGTATTTTCAGAGTTTCACAGTGAATTACCAAGAAACAACATAGGAAACCACTGTGAACGGTGAAGTCACATATAGATCCTTTGATGTGTCAGGTGAAGCACACTACCGAAAAGACTCCAGCGTTCTTGAAACCAGTGTTTGCTCTTTAGTCTACTGTATCAACTCGAAAGCTCACTGAAGCATACAATGAAGCAGAACAACAACGGCACAGCAAGGGCATAATTCCATCTGTTGAAATCGTTTGATTATCTGTATATGGTGGTTAGAATTTCATCTGGTTGAAAACTGTTGCTGGCCTCCTTCGGAACACAGTCTTTATGAGTTAACAATAAGTGCAACAACAACTTTCAGAAAGACATACATGAGAACCAGATAGCATCTCATATCTTCAGTTCAAAGAGCTACATCTGTACTTTCAGTAGTACATGCGTTACTCTGCACGTAAAACAAGATATGTCGAAACATCGCTATCTCTGATTCTGCCTTCAATGGCAATGCCACCGGTCACTATCTCCCACAATGTATGCCATCACCGCACGGAAAGGGAAGAGAAAGCAATAACTTCTGTTATAATTGCTAGAAATTGTGATGTTCTCTCCTGTTTCAAATAATGATGCTTTGCCTGATATAATTTCTAAGCTAGGTCTCTTTGAAAACACGGTATTTTCAGAGTTTCACAGTGAATTACCAAGAAACAACATAGGAAACCACTGTGAACGGTGAAGTCACATATAGATCCTTTGGTGTGTCAGGTGAAGTACACTACCCAAAAGACTCCAGCGTTCTTGAAACCAGTGTTTGCTCTTTAGTCTACTGTATCAACTCGAAAGCTCACTGAAGCATACAATGAAGCAGAACAACAACGGCACAGCAAGGGCATAAGTCCATCTGTTGAAATCGTTTGATTATCTGTATATGGTGGTAAGAATTTCTTCTGGTTGAAAACTGTTGCTGGCCTCCTTCGGAACACAGTCTTTATGAGTTAACAATAAGTGCAACAACAACTTTTAGAAAGACATACATGAGAACCAGATAGCATCTCATATCTTCAGTTCAAAGAGCTACATCTGTACTTTCAGTAGTACATGCGTTACTCTGCACGGAAAACAAGATATGTCGAAACATCGCTATCTCTGATTCTGCCTTCAATGGCAATGCCAGCGGTCACTATCTCCCACAATGAATGTCATCACCGCACGGACAGGGAAGAGAAAGCAATAACTTCTGTTATAATTGCTAGAAATTGTGATGTTCTCTCCTGTTTCAAAGAATGATGCTTTGCCTGATATAATTTCTAAGCTAGGTCTCTTTGAAAACACGGTATTTTCAGAGTTTCACAGTGAATTACCAAGAAACAACATAGGAAACCACTGTGAACGGTGAAGTCACATATAGATCCTTTGGTGTGTCAGGTGAAGCACACTACCCAAAAGACTCCAGCGTTCTTGAAACCAGTGTTTGCTCTTTAGTCTACTGTATCAACTCGAAAGCTCACTGAAGCATACAATGAAGCAGAACAACAACGGCACAGCAAGGGCATAATTCCATCTGTTGAAATCGTTTGATTATCTGTGTATGGTGGTTAGAATTTCTTCTGGTTGAAAACTGTTGCTGGCCTGCTTCGGAACACAGTATTTATGAGTTAACAATAAGTGCAACAACAACTTTCAGAAAGACATACATGAGAACCAGATAGCATCTAATATCTTCAGTTCAAAGAGCTACATCTGTACTTTCAGTAGTACATGCGTTACTCTGCCCGGAAAACAAGATATGTCGAGACATCGCTATCTCTGATTCTGCCTTCAATGGCAATGCCAGCGGTCACTATCTCCCACAATGAATGTCATCACCGCACGGACAGGGAAGAGAAAGCAATAACTTCTGTTATAATTGCTAGAAATTGTGATGTTCTCTCCTGTTTCAAAGAATGATGCTTTGCCTGATATAATTTCTAAGCTAGGTCTCTTTGAAAACACGGTATTTTCAGAGTTTCACAGTGAATTACCAAGAAACAACATAGGAAACCACTGTGAACGGTGAAGTCACATATAGATCCTTTGATGTGTCAGGTGAAGCACACTACCGAAAAGACTCCAGCGTTCTTGAAACCAGTGTTTGCTCTTTAGTCTACTGTATCAACTCGAAAGCTCACTGAAGCATACAATGAAGCAGAACAACAACGGCACAGCAAGGGCATAATTCCATCTGTTGAAATCGTTTGATTATCTGTATATGGTGGTTAGAATTTCATCTGGTTGAAAACTGTTGCTGGCCTCCTTCGGAACACAGTCTTTATGAGTTAACAATAAGTGCAACAACAACTTTCAGAAAGACATACATGAGAACCAGATAGCATCTCATATCTTCAGTTCAAAGAGCTACATCTGTACTTTCAGTAGTACATGCGTTACTCTGCACGTAAAACAAGATATGTCGAAACATCGCTATCTCTGATTCTGCCTTCAATGGCAATGCCACCGGTCACTATCTCCCACAATGTATGCCATCACCGCACGGAAAGGGAAGAGAAAGCAATAACTTCTGTTATAATTGCTAGAAATTGTGATGTTCTCTCCTGTTTCAAATAATGATGCTTTGCCTGATATAATTTCTAAGCTAGGTCTCTTTGAAAACACGGTATTTTCAGAGTTTCACAGTGAATTACCAAGAAACAACATAGGAAACCACTGTGAACGGTGAAGTCACATATAGATCCTTTGGTGTGTCAGGTGAAGTACACTACCCAAAAGACTCCAGCGTTCTTGAAACCAGTGTTTGCTCTTTAGTCTACTGTATCAACTCGAAAGCTCACTGAAGCATACAATGAAGCAGAACAACAACGGCACAGCAAGGGCATAAGTCCATCTGTTGAAATCGTTTGATTATCTGTATATGGTGGTAAGAATTTCTTCTGGTTGAAAACTGTTGCTGGCCTCCTTCGGAACACAGTCTTTATGAGTTAACAATAAGTGCAACAACAACTTTTAGAAAGACATACATGAGAACCAGATAGCATCTCATATCTTCAGTTCAAAGAGCTACATCTGTACTTTCAGTAGTACATGCGTTACTCTGCACGGAAAACAAGATATGTCGAAACATCGCTATCTCTGATTCTGCCTTCAATGGCAATGCCAGCGGTCACTATCTCCCACAATGAATGTCATCACCGCACGGACAGGGAAGAGAAAGCAATAACTTCTGTTATAATTGCTAGAAATTGTGATGTTCTCTCCTGTTTCAAAGAATGATGCTTTGCCTGATATAATTTCTAAGCTAGGTCTCTTTGAAAACACGGTATTTTCAGAGTTTCACAGTGAATTACCAAGAAACAACATAGGAAACCACTGTGAACGGTGAAGTCACATATAGATCCTTTGGTGTGTCAGGTGAAGCACACTACCCAAAAGACTCCAGCGTTCTTGAAACCAGTGTTTGCTCTTTAGTCTACTGTATCAACTCGAAAGCTCACTGAAGCATACAATGAAGCAGAACAACAACGGCACAGCAAGGGCATAATTCCATCTGTTGAAATCGTTTGATTATCTGTGTATGGTGGTTAGAATTTCTTCTGGTTGAAAACTGTTGCTGGCCTGCTTCGGAACACAGTATTTATGAGTTAACAATAAGTGCAACAACAACTTTCAGAAAGACATACATGAGAACCAGATAGCATCTAATATCTTCAGTTCAAAGAGCTACATCTGTACTTTCAGTAGTACATGCGTTACTCTGCCCGGAAAACAAGATATGTCGAGACATCGCTATCTCTGATTCTGCCTTCAATGGCAATGCCAGCGGTCACTATCTCCCACAATGAATGTCATCACCGCACGGACAGGGAAGAGAAAGCAATAACTTCTGTTATAATTGCTAGAAATTGTGATGTTCTCTCCTGTTTCAAAGAATGATGCTTTGCCTGATATAATTTCTAAGCTAGGTCTCTTTGAAAACACGGTATTTTCAGAGTTTCACAGTGAATTACCAAGAAACAACATAGGAAACCACTGTGAACAGTGAAGTCACATATAAATCCTTTGGTGTGTCAGGTGAAACACACTACCCAAAAGACTCCAGCGTTCCTGAAACCAGTGTTTGCTCTTTAGTCTACTGTATCAACTCGAAAGCTCACTGAAGCATACAATGAAGCAGAACAACAACGGCACAGCAAGGGCATAATTCCATGTGTTGAAATCGTTTGATTATCTGTATATGGTGGTTAGAATTTCACCTGGTTGAAAACTGTTGCTGGCCTGCTTCGGAACACAGTCTTTATGAGTTAAAAATAAAGGCAACATCAACTTTTAGAAAGACATACATGAGAACCAGATAGCATCTAATATCTTCAGTTCAAAGAGCTACATCTGTACTTTCAGTAGTACATGCGTTACTTTGCACGGAAAACAAGATATGTCCAAACATAGTTATCTCTGATTCTGCCTTCAATGGCAATGCCACCAGTCACTATCTCCCACAATGAATGCTATCACCGAACGGACAGGGAAGAGAAAGCAATAACTTCTGTTATAATTGCTAGAAATTGTGATGTTCTCTCCTGTTTCAAAGAATGATGCTTTGCCTGATATAATTTCTAAGCTAGGTCTCTTTGAAAACACGGTATTTTCAGAGTTTCACAGTGAATTACCAAGAAACAACATAGGAAACCACTGGGAACGGTGAAGTCACATATAGATCCTTTGGTGTGTCAGGTGAAGCACACTACCCAAAAGACTCCAGCGTTCTTGAAACCAGTGTTTGCTCTTTAGTCTACTGTATCAACTCGAAAGCTCACTGAAGCATACAATGAAGCAGAACAACAACGGCACAGCAAGGGCATAATTCCATGTGTTGAAATCGTTTGATTATCTGTATATGGTGGTTAGAATTTCATCTGGTTGAAAACTGTTGCTGGCCTCCTTCGGAACACAGTCTTTATGAGTTAACAATAAGTGCAACAACAACTTTTAGAAAGACATACATGAGAACCAGATAGCATCTCATATCTTCAGTTCAAAGAGCTACATCTGTACTTTCAGTACTACATACGTTACTCTGCACGGAAAACAAGATATGTCGAAACATCGCTATCTCTGATTCTGCCTTCAATGGCAATGCCAGCGGTCACTATCTCCCACAATGAATGTCATCACCGCACGGACAGGGAAGAGAAAGCAATAACTTCTGTTATAATTGCTAGAAATTGTGATGTTCTCTCCTGTTTCAAAGAATGATGCTTTGCCTGATATAATTTCTAAGCTAGGTCTCTTTGAAAACACGGTATTTTCAGAGTTTCACAGTGAATTACCAAGAAACAACATAGGAAACCACTGTGAACGGTGAAGTCACATATAGATCCTTTGATGTGTCAGGTGAAGCACACTACCGAAAAGACTCCAGCGTTCTTGAAACCAGTGTTTGCTCTTTAGTCTACTGTATCAACTCGAAAGCTCACTGAAGCATACAATGAAGCAGAACAACAACGGCACAGCAAGGGCATAATTCCATCTGTTGAAATCGTTTGATTATCTGTATATGGTGGTTAGAATTTCATCTGGTTGAAAACTGTTGCTGGCCTCCTTCGGAACACAGTCTTTATGAGTTAACAGTAAGTGCAACAACAACTTTTAGAAAGACATACATGAGAACCAGATAGCATCTCATATCTTCAGTTCAAAGAGCTACATCTGTACTTTCAGTAGTACATGCGTTACTCTGCACGTAAAACAAGATATGTCGAAACATCGCTATCTCTGATTCTGCCTTCAATGGCAATGCCACCGGTCACTATCTCCCACAATGTATGCCATCACCGCACGGACAGGGAAGAGAAAGCAATAACTTCTGTTATAATTGCTAGAAATTGTGATGTTCTCTCCTGTTTCAAATAATGATGCTTTGCCTGATATAATTTCTAAGCTAGGTCTCTTTGAAAACACGGTATTTTCAGAGTTTCACAGTGAATTACCAAGAAACAACATAGGAAACCACTGTGAACGGTGAAGTCACATATAAATCCTTTGGTGTGTCAGGTGAAACACACTACCCAAAAGACTCCAGCGTTCCTGAAACCAGTGTTTGCTCTTTAGTCTACTGTATCAACTCGAAAGCTCACTGAAGCATACAATGAAGCAGAACAACAAAGGCACAGCAAGGGCATAATTCCATCTGTTGAAATCGTTTGATTATCTGTATATGGTGGTTAGAATTTCATCTGGTTGAAAACTGTTGCTGGCCTGCTTCGGAACACAGTCTTTATGAGTTAAAAATAAAGGCAACATCAACTTTTAGAAAGACATACATGAGAACCAGATAGCATCTAATATCTTCAGTTCAAAGAGCTACATCTGTACTTTCAGTAGTACATGCGTTACTTTGCACGGAAAACAAGATATGTCCAGACATCGTTATCTCTGATTCTGCCTTCAATGGCAATGCCACCAGTCACTATCTCCCACAATGAATGCTATCACCGAACGGACAGGGAAGAGAAAGCAATAACTTCTGTTATAATTGCTAGAAATTGTGATGTTCTCTCCTGTTTCAAAGAATGATGCTTTGCCTGATATATTTTCTAAGCTAGGTCTCTTTGAAAACACGGTATTTTCAGATTTTCACAGTGAATTACCAAGAAACAACATAGGAAACCACTGTGAACGGTGAAGTCACCTATAGATCCTTTTGTGTGTCAGGTGAAGTACACTACCCAAAAGACTCCAGCGTTCTTGAAACCAGTGTTTGCTCTTTAGTCTACTGTATCAACTCGAAAGCTCACTGAAGCATACAATGAAGCAGAACAACAACGGCACAGCAAGGGCATAATTCCATCTGTTGAAATCGTTTGATTATCTGTATATGGTGGTTAGAATTTCTTCTGGTTGAAAACTGTTGCTGGCCTCCTTCGGAACACAGTCTTTATGAGTTAACAATAAGTGCAACAACAACTTTTAGAAAGACATACATGAGAACCAGATAGCATCTCATATCTTCAGTTCAAAGAGCTACATCTGTACTTTCAGTACTACATACGTTACTCTGCACGGAAAACAAGATATGTCGAAACATCGCTATCTCTGATTCTGCCTTCAATGGCAATGCCAGCGGTCACTATCTCCCACAATGAATGTCATCACCGCACGGACAGGGAAGAGAAAGCAATAACTTCTGTTATAATTGCTAGAAATTGTGATGTTCTCTCCTGTTTCAAAGAATGATGCTTTGCCTGATATAATTTCTAAGCTAGGTCTCTTTGAAAACACGGTATTTTCAGAGTTTCACAGTGAATTACCAAGAAACAACATAGGAAACCACTGTGAACGGTGAAGTCACATATAGATCCTTTGATGTGTCAGGTGAAGCACACTACCCAAAAGACTCCAGCGTTCTTGAAACCAGTGTTTGCTCTTTAGTCTACTGTATCAACTCGAAAGCTCACTGAAGCATACAATGAAGCAGAACAACAACGGCACAGCAAGGGCATAATTCCATCTGTTGAAATCCTTTGATTATCTGTATATCGTGGTTAGAATTTCATCTGGTTGAAAACTGTTGCTGGCCTCCTTCGGAACACAGTCTTTATGAGTTAACAATAAGTGCAACAACAACTTTTAGAAAGACATACATGAGAACCAGATAGCATCTCATATCTTCAGTTCAAAGAGCTACATCTGTACTTTCAGTAGTACATGCGTTACTCTGCACGTAAAACAAGATATGTCGAAACATCGCTATCTCTGATTCTGCCTTCAATGGCAATGCCACCGGTCACTATCTCCCACAATGTATGCCATCACCGCACGGACAGGGAAGAGAAAGCAATAACTTCTGTTATAATTGCTAGAAATTGTGATGTTCTCTCCTGTTTCAAATAATGATGCTTTGCCTGATATAATTTCTAAGCTAGGTCTCTTTGAAAACACGGTATTTTCAGAGTTTCACAGTGAATTACCAAGAAACAACATAGGAAACCACTGTGAACGGTGAAGTCACATATAAATCCTTTGGTGTGTCAGGTGAAACACACTACCCAAAAGACTCCAGCGTTCCTGAAACCAGTGTTTGCTCTTTAGTCTACTGTATCAACTCGAAAGCTCACTGAAGCATACAATGAAGCAGAACAACAACGGCACAGCAAGGGCATAAGTCCATCTGTTGAAATCGTTTGATTATCTGTATATGGTGGTAAGAATTTCTTCTGGTTGAAAACTGTTGCTGGCCTCCTTCGGAACACAGTCTTTATGAGTTAACAATAAGTGCAACAACAACTTTTAGAAAGACATACATGAGAACCAGATAGCATCTCATATCTTCAGTTCAAAGAGCTACATCTGTACTTTCAGTACTACATACGTTACTCTGCACGGAAAACAAGATATGTCGAAACATCGCTATCTCTGATTCTGCCTTCAATGGCAATGCCAGCGGTCACTATCTCCCACAATGAATGTCATCACCGCACGGACAGGGAAGAGAAAGCAATAACTTCTGTTATAATTGCTAGAAATTGTGATGTTCTCTCCTGTTTCAAAGAATGATGCTTTGCCTGATATAATTTCTAAGCTAGGTCTCTTTGAAAACACGGTATTTTCAGAGTTTCACAGTGAATTACCAAGAAACAACATAGGAAACCACTGTGAACGGTGAAGTCACATATAGATCCTTTGATGTGTCAGGTGAAGCACACTACCGAAAAGACTCCAGCGTTCTTGAAACCAGTGTTTGCTCTTTAGTCTACTGTATCAACTCGAAAGCTCACTGAAGCATACAATGAAGCAGAACAACAACGGCACAGCAAGGGCATAATTCCATCTGTTGAAATCGTTTGATTATCTGTATATGGTGGTTAGAATTTCATCTGGTTGAAAACTGTTGCTGGCCTCCTTCGGAACACAGTCTTTATGAGTTAACAATAAGTGCAACAACAACTTTTAGAAAGACATACATGAGAACCAGATAGCATCTCATATCTTCAGTTCAAAGAGCTACATCTGTACTTTCAGTAGTACATGCGTTACTCTGCACGTAAAACAAGATATGTCGAAACATCGCTATCTCTGATTCTGCCTTCAATGGCAATGCCACCGGTCACTATCTCCCACAATGTATGCCATCACCGCACGGACAGGGAAGAGAAAGCAATAACTTCTGTTATAATTGCTAGAAATTGTGATGTTCTCTCCTGTTTCAAATAATGATGCTTTGCCTGATATAATTTCTAAGCTAGGTCTCTTTGAAAACACGGTATTTTCAGAGTTTCACAGTGAATTACCAAGAAACAACATAGGAAACCACTGTGAACGGTGAAGTCACATATAAATCCTTTGGTGTGTCAGGTGAAACACACTACCCAAAAGACTCCAGCGTTCCTGAAACCAGTGTTTGCTCTTTAGTCTACTGTATCAACTCGAAAGCTCACTGAAGCATACAATGAAGCAGAACAACAAAGGCACAGCAAGGGCATAATTCCATCTGTTGAAATCGTTTGATTATCTGTATATGGTGGTTAGAATTTCATCTGGTTGAAAACTGTTGCTGGCCTGCTTCGGAACACAGTCTTTATGAGTTAAAAATAAAGGCAACATCAACTTTTAGAAAGACATACATGAGAACCAGATAGCATCTAATATCTTCAGTTCAAAGAGCTACATCTGTACTTTCAGTAGTACATGCGTTACTTTGCACGGAAAACAAGATATGTCCAGACATCGTTATCTCTGATTCTGCCTTCAATGGCAATGCCACCAGTCACTATCTCCCACAATGAATGCTATCACCGAACGGACAGGGAAGAGAAAGCAATAACTTCTGTTATAATTGCTAGAAATTGTGATGTTCTCTCCTGTTTCAAAGAATGATGTTTTGCCTGATATATTTTCTAAGCTAGGTCTCTTTGAAAACACGGTATTTTCAGATTTTCACAGTGAATTACCAAGAAACAACATAGGAAACCACTGTGAACGGTGAAGTCACCTATAGATCCTTTTGTGTGTCAGGTGAAGTACACTACCCAAAAGACTCCAGCGTTCTTGAAACCAGTGTTTGCTCTTTAGTCTACTGTATCAACTCGAAAGCTCACTGAAGCATACAATGAAGCAGAACAACAACGGCACAGCAAGGGCATAATTCCATCTGTTGAAATCGTTTGATTATCTGTATATGGTGGTTAGAATTTCTTCTGGTTGAAAACTGTTGCTGGCCTCCTTCGGAACACAGTCTTTATGAGTTAACAATAAGTGCAACAACAACTTTTAGAAAGACATACATGAGAACCAGATAGCATCTCATATCTTCAGTTCAAAGAGCTACATCTGTACTTTCAGTACTACATACGTTACTCTGCACGGAAAACAAGATATGTCGAAACATCGCTATCTCTGATTCTGCCTTCAATGGCAATGCCAGCGGTCACTATCTCCCACAATGAATGTCATCACCGCACGGACAGGGAAGAGAAAGCAATAACTTCTGTTATAATTGCTAGAAATTGTGATGTTCTCTCCTGTTTCAAAGAATGATGCTTTGCCTGATATAATTTCTAAGCTAGGTCTCTTTGAAAACACGGTATTTTCAGAGTTTCACAGTGAATTACCAAGAAACAACATAGGAAACCACTGTGAACGGTGAAGTCACATATAGATCCTTTGATGTGTCAGGTGAAGCACACTACCCAAAAGACTCCAGCGTTCTTGAAACCAGTGTTTGCTCTTTAGTCTACTGTATCAACTCGAAAGCTCACTGAAGCATACAATGAAGCAGAACAACAACGGCACAGCAAGGGCATAATTCCATCTGTTGAAATCGTTTGATTATCTGTATATGGTGGTTAGAATTTCATCTGGTTGAAAACTGTTGCTGGCCTCCTTCGGAACACAGTCTTTATGAGTTAACAATAAGTGCAACAACAACTTTTAGAAAGACATACATGAGAACCAGATAGCATCTCATATCTTCAGTTCAAAGAGCTACATCTGTACTTTCAGTAGTACATGCGTTACTCTGCACGTAAAACAAGATATGTCGAAACATCGCTATCTCTGATTCTGCCTTCAATGGCAATGCCACCGGTCACTATCTCCCACAATGTATGCCATCACGGCACGGACAGGGAAGAGAAAGCAATAACTTCTGTTATAATTGCTAGAAATTGTGATGTTCTCTCCTGTTTCAAAGAATGATGCTTTGCCTGATATAATTTCTAAGCTAGGTCTCTTTGAAAACACGGTATTTTCAGAGTTTCACAGTGAATTACCAAGAAACAACATAGGAAACCACTGTGAACGGTGAAGTCACATATAAATCCTTTGGTGTGTCAGGTGAAACACACTACCCAAAAGACTCCAGCGTTCCTGAAACCAGTGTTTGCTCTTTAGTCTACTGTATCAACTCGAAAGCTCACTGAAGCATACAATGAAGCAGAACAACAACGGCACAGCAAGGGCATAAGTCCATCTGTTGAAATCGTTTGATTATCTGTATATGGTGGTAAGAATTTCTTCTGGTTGAAAACTGTTGCTGGCCTCCTTCGGAACACAGTCTTTATGAGTTAACAATAAGTGCAACAACAACTTTTAGAAAGACATACATGAGAACCAGATAGCATCTCATATCTTCAGTTCAAAGAGCTACATCTGTACTTTCAGTAGTACATGCGTTACTCTGCACGGAAAACAAGATATGTCGAAACATCGCTATCTCTGATTCTGCCTTCAATGGCAATGCCAGCGGTCACTATCTCCCACAATGAATGTCATCACCGCACGGACAGGGAAGAGAAAGCAATAACTTCTGTTATAATTGCTAGAAATTGTGATGTTCTCTCCTGTTTCAAAGAATGATGCTTTGCCTGATATAATTTCTAAGCTAGGTCTCTTTGAAAACACGGTATTTTCAGAGTTTCACAGTGAATTACCAAGAAACAACATAGGAAACCACTGTGAACGGTGAAGTCATATATAGATCCTTTGGTGTGTCAGGTGAAGCACACTACCCAAAAGACTCCAGCGTTCTTGAAACCAGTGTTTGCTCTTTAGTCTACTGTATCAACTCGAAAGCTCACTGAAGCATACAATGAAGCAGAACAACAACGGCACAGCAAGGGCATAATTCCATCTGTTGAAATCGTTTGATTATCTGTGTATGGTGGTTAGAATTTCTTCTGGTTGAAAACTGTTGCTGGCCTGCTTCGGAACACAGTATTTATGAGTTAACAATAAGTGCAACAACAACTTTCAGAAAGACATACATGAGAACCAGATAGCATCTAATATCTTCAGTTCAAAGAGCTACATCTGTACTTTCAGTAGTACATGCGTTACTCTGCCCGGAAAACAAGATATGTCGAGACATCGCTATCTCTGATTCTGCCTTCAATGGCAATGCCAGCGGTCACTATCTCCCACAATGAATGTCATCACCGCACGGACAGGGAAGAGAAAGCAATAACTTCTGTTATAATTGCTAGAAATTGTGATGTTCTCTCCTGTTTCAAAGAATGATGCTTTGCCTGATATAATTTCTAAGCTAGGTCTCTTTGAAAACACGGTATTTTCAGAGTTTCACAGTGAATTACCAAGAAACAACATAGGAAACCACTGTGAACGGTGAAGTCACATATAAATCCTTTGGTGTGTCAGGTGAAACACACTACCCAAAAGACTACAGCGTTCCTGAAACCAGTGTTTGCTCTTTAGTCTACTGTATCAACTCGAAAGCTCACTGAAGCATACAATGAAGCAGAACAACAACGGCACAGCAAGGGCATAATTCCATCTGTTGAAATCGTTTGATTATCTGTATATGGTGGTTAGAATTTCACCTGGTTGAAAACTGTTGCTGGCCTGCTTCGGAACACAGTATTTATGAGTTAAAAATAAAGGCAACATCAACTTTTAGAAAGACATACATGAGAACCAGATAGCATCTAATATCTTCAGTTCAAAGAGCTACATCTGTACTTTCAGTAGTACATGCGTTACTTTGCACGGAAAACAAGATATGTCCAAACATAGTTATCTCTGATTCTGCCTTCAATGGCAATGCCACCAGTCACTATCTCCCACAATGAATGCTATCACCGAACGGACAGGGAAGAGAAAGCAATAACTTCTGTTATAATTGCTAGAAATTGTGATGTTCTCTCCTGTTTCAAAGAATGATGCTTTGCCTGATATAATTTCTAAGCTAGGTCTCTTTGAAAACACGGTATTTTCAGAGTTTCACAGTGAATTACCAAGAAACAACATAGGAAACCACTGGGAACGGTGAAGTCACATATAGATCCTTTGGTGTGTCAGGTGAAGCACACTACCCAAAAGACTCCAGCGTTCTTGAAACCAGTGTTTGCTCTTTAGTCTACTGTATCAACTCGAAAGCTCACTGAAGCATACAATGAAGCAGAACAACAACGGCACAGCAAGGGCATAATTCCATGTGTTGAAATCGTTTGATTATCTGTATATGGTGGTTAGAATTTCATCTGGTTGAAAACTGTTGCTGGCCTCCTTCGGAACACAGTCTTTATGAGTTAACAATAAGTGCAACAACAACTTTTAGAAAGACATACATGAGAACCAGATAGCATCTCATATCTTCAGTTCAAAGAGCTACATCTGTACTTTCAGTACTACATACGTTACTCTGCACGGAAAACAAGATATGTCGAAACATCGCTATCTCTGATTCTGCCTTCAATGGCAATGCCAGCGGTCACTATCTCCCACAATGAATGTCATCACCGCACGGACAGGGAAGAGAAAGCAATAACTTCTGTTATAATTGCTAGAAATTGTGATGTTCTCTCCTGTTTCAAAGAATGATGCTTTGCCTGATATAATTTCTAAGCTAGGTCTCTTTGAAAACACGGTATTTTCAGAGTTTCACAGTGAATTACCAAGAAACAACATAGGAAACCACTGTGAACGGTGAAGTCACATATAGATCCTTTGATGTGTCAGGTGAAGCACACTACCGAAAAGACTCCAGCGTTCTTGAAACCAGTGTTTGCTCTTTAGTCTACTGTATCAACTCGAAAGCTCACTGAAGCATACAATGAAGCAGAACAACAACGGCACAGCAAGGGCATAATTCCATCTGTTGAAATCGTTTGATTATCTGTATATGGTGGTTAGAATTTCATCTGGTTGAAAACTGTTGCTGGCCTCCTTCGGAACACAGTCTTTATGAGTTAACAGTAAGTGCAACAACAACTTTTAGAAAGACATACATGAGAACCAGATAGCATCTCATATCTTCAGTTCAAAGAGCTACATCTGTACTTTCAGTAGTACATGCGTTACTCTGCACGTAAAACAAGATATGTCGAAACATCGCTATCTCTGATTCTGCCTTCAATGGCAATGCCACCGGTCACTATCTCCCACAATGTATGCCATCACCGCACGGACAGGGAAGAGAAAGCAATAACTTCTGTTATAATTGCTAGAAATTGTGATGTTCTCTCCTGTTTCAAATAATGATGCTTTGCCTGATATAATTTCTAAGCTAGGTCTCTTTGAAAACACGGTATTTTCAGAGTTTCACAGTGAATTACCAAGAAACAACATAGGAAACCACTGTGAACGGTGAAGTCACATATAAATCCTTTGGTGTGTCAGGTGAAACACACTACCCAAAAGACTCCAGCGTTCCTGAAACCAGTGTTTGCTCTTTAGTCTACTGTATCAACTCGAAAGCTCACTGAAGCATACAATGAAGCAGAACAACAAAGGCACAGCAAGGGCATAATTCCATCTGTTGAAATCGTTTGATTATCTGTGTATGGTGGTTAGAATTTCTTCTGGTTGAAAACTGTTGCTGGCCTGCTTCGGAACACAGTATTTATGAGTTAACAATAAGTGCAACAACAACTTTCAGAAAGACATACATGAGAACCAGATAGCATCTAATATCTTCAGTTCAAAGAGCTACATCTGTACTTTCAGTAGTACATGCGTTACTCTGCCCGGAAAACAAGATATGTCGAGACATCGCTATCTCTGATTCTGCCTTCAATGGCAATGCCAGCGGTCACTATCTCCCACAATGAATGTCATCACCGCACGGACAGGGAAGAGAAAGCAATAACTTCTGTTATAATTGCTAGAAATTGTGATGTTCTCTCCTGTTTCAAAGAATGATGCTTTGCCTGATATAATTTCTAAGCTAGGTCTCTTTGAAAACACGGTATTTTCAGAGTTTCACAGTGAATTACCAAGAAACAACATAGGAAACCACTGTGAACGGTGAAGTCACATATAAATCCTTTGGTGTGTCAGGTGAAACACACTACCCAAAAGACTACAGCGTTCCTGAAACCAGTGTTTGCTCTTTAGTCTACTGTATCAACTCGAAAGCTCACTGAAGCATACAATGAAGCAGAACAACAACGGCACAGCAAGGGCATAATTCCATCTGTTGAAATCGTTTGATTATCTGTATATGGTGGTTAGAATTTCACCTGGTTGAAAACTGTTGCTGGCCTGCTTCGGAACACAGTATTTATGAGTTAAAAATAAAGGCAACATCAACTTTTAGAAAGACATACATGAGAACCAGATAGCATCTAATATCTTCAGTTCAAAGAGCTACATCTGTACTTTCAGTAGTACATGCGTTACTTTGCACGGAAAACAAGATATGTCCAAACATAGTTATCTCTGATTCTGCCTTCAATGGCAATGCCACCAGTCACTATCTCCCACAATGAATGCTATCACCGAACGGACAGGGAAGAGAAAGCAATAACTTCTGTTATAATTGCTAGAAATTGTGATGTTCTCTCCTGTTTCAAAGAATGATGCTTTGCCTGATATAATTTCTAAGCTAGGTCTCTTTGAAAACACGGTATTTTCAGAGTTTCACAGTGAATTACCAAGAAACAACATAGGAAACCACTGGGAACGGTGAAGTCACATATAGATCCTTTGGTGTGTCAGGTGAAGCACACTACCCAAAAGACTCCAGCGTTCTTGAAACCAGTGTTTGCTCTTTAGTCTACTGTATCAACTCGAAAGCTCACTGAAGCATACAATGAAGCAGAACAACAACGGCACAGCAAGGGCATAATTCCATGTGTTGAAATCGTTTGATTATCTGTATATGGTGGTTAGAATTTCATCTGGTTGAAAACTGTTGCTGGCCTCCTTCGGAACACAGTCTTTATGAGTTAACAATAAGTGCAACAACAACTTTTAGAAAGACATACATGAGAACCAGATAGCATCTCATATCTTCAGTTCAAAGAGCTACATCTGTACTTTCAGTACTACATACGTTACTCTGCACGGAAAACAAGATATGTCGAAACATCGCTATCTCTGATTCTGCCTTCAATGGCAATGCCAGCGGTCACTATCTCCCACAATGAATGTCATCACCGCACGGACAGGGAAGAGAAAGCAATAACTTCTGTTATAATTGCTAGAAATTGTGATGTTCTCTCCTGTTTCAAAGAATGATGCTTTGCCTAATATAATTTCTAAGCTAGGTCTCTTTGAAAACACGGTATTTTCAGAGTTTCACAGTGAATTACCAAGAAACAACATAGGAAACCACTGTGAACGGTGAAGTCACATATAGATCCTTTGATGTGTCAGGTGAAGCACACTACCGAAAAGACTCCAGCGTTCTTGAAACCAGTGTTTGCTCTTTAGTCTACTGTATCAACTCGAAAGCTCACTGAAGCATACAATGAAGCAGAACAACAACGGCACAGCAAGGGCATAATTCCATCTGTTGAAATCGTTTGATTATCTGTATATGGTGGTTAGAATTTCATCTGGTTGAAAACTGTTGCTGGCCTCCTTCGGAACACAGTCTTTATGAGTTAACAGTAAGTGCAACAACAACTTTTAGAAAGACATACATGAGAACCAGATAGCATCTCATATCTTCAGTTCAAAGAGCTACATCTGTACTTTCAGTAGTACATGCGTTACTCTGCACGTAAAACAAGATATGTCGAAACATCGCTATCTCTGATTCTGCCTTCAATGGCAATGCCACCGGTCACTATCTCCCACAATGTATGCCATCACCGCACGGACAGGGAAGAGAAAGCAATAACTTCTGTTATAATTGCTAGAAATTGTGATGTTCTCTCCTGTTTCAAATAATGATGCTTTGCCTGATATAATTTCTAAGCTAGGTCTCTTTGAAAACACGGTATTTTCAGAGTTTCACAGTGAATTACCAAGAAACAACATAGGAAACCACTGTGAACGGTGAAGTCACATATAAATCCTTTGGTGTGTCAGGTGAAACACACTACCCAAAAGACTCCAGCGTTCCTGAAACCAGTGTTTGCTCTTTAGTCTACTGTATCAACTCGAAAGCTCACTGAAGCATACAATGAAGCAGAACAACAAAGGCACAGCAAGGGCATAATTCCATCTGTTGAAATCGTTTGATTATCTGTATATGGTGGTTAGAATTTCATCTGGTTGAAAACTGTTGCTGGCCTGCTTCGGAACACAGTCTTTATGAGTTAAAAATAAAGGCAACATCAACTTTTAGAAAGACATACATGAGAACCAGATAGCATCTAATATCTTCAGTTCAAAGAGCTACATCTGTACTTTCAGTAGTACATGCGTTACTTTGCACGGAAAACAAGATATGTCCAGACATCGTTATCTCTGATTCTGCCTTCAATGGCAATGCCACCAGTCACTATCTCCCACAATGAATGCTATCACCGAACGGACAGGGAAGAGAAAGCAATAACTTCTGTTATAATTGCTAGAAATTGTGATGTTCTCTCCTGTTTCAAATAATGATGCTTTGCCTGATATAATTTCTAAGCTAGGTCTCTTTGAAAACACGGTATTTTCAGAGTTTCACAGTGAATTACCAAGAAACAACATAGGAAACCACTGTGAACGGTGAAGTCACATATAAATCCTTTGGTGTGTCAGGTGAAACACACTACCCAAAAGACTCCAGCGTTCCTGAAACCAGTGTTTGCTCTTTAGTCTACTGTATCAACTCGAAAGCTCACTGAAGCATACAATGAAGCAGAACAACAAAGGCACAGCAAGGGCATAATTCCATCTGTTGAAATCGTTTGATTATCTGTATATGGTGGTTAGAATTTCATCTGGTTGAAAACTGTTGCTGGCCTGCTTCGGAACACAGTCTTTATGAGTTAAAAATAAAGGCAACATCAACTTTTAGAAAGACATACATGAGAACCAGATAGCATCTAATATCTTCAGTTCAAAGAGCTACATCTGTACTTTCAGTAGTACATGCGTTACTTTGCACGGAAAACAAGATATGTCCAGACATCGTTATCTCTGATTCTGCCTTCAATGGCAATGCCACCAGTCACTATCTCCCACAATGAATGCTATCACCGAACGGACAGGGAAGAGAAAGCAATAACTTCTGTTATAATTGCTAGAAATTGTGATGTTCTCTCCTGTTTCAAAGAATGATGCTTTGCCTGATATATTTTCTAAGCTAGGTCTCTTTGAAAACACGGTATTTTCAGATTTTCACAGTGAATTACCAAGAAACAACATAGGAAACCACTGTGAACGGTGAAGTCACCTATAGATCCTTTTGTGTGTCAGGTGAAGTACACTACCCAAAAGACTCCAGCGTTCTTGAAACCAGTGTTTGCTCTTTAGTCTACTGTATCAACTCGAAAGCTCACTGAAGCATACAATGAAGCAGAACAACAACGGCACAGCAAGGGCATAATTCCATCTGTTGAAATCGTTTGATTATCTGTATATGGTGGTTAGAATTTCTTCTGGTTGAAAACTGTTGCTGGCCTCCTTCGGAACACAGTCTTTATGAGTTAACAATAAGTGCAACAACAACTTTTAGAAAGACATACATGAGAACCAGATAGCATCTCATATCTTCAGTTCAAAGAGCTACATCTGTACTTTCAGTACTACATACGTTACTCTGCACGGAAAACAAGATATGTCGAAACATCGCTATCTCTGATTCTGCCTTCAATGGCAATGCCAGCGGTCACTATCTCCCACAATGAATGTCATCACCGCACGGACAGGGAAGAGAAAGCAATAACTTCTGTTATAATTGCTAGAAATTGTGATGTTCTCTCCTGTTTCAAAGAATGATGCTTTGCCTGATATAATTTCTAAGCTAGGTCTCTTTGAAAACACGGTATTTTCAGAGTTTCACAGTGAATTACCAAGAAACAACATAGGAAACCACTGTGAACGGTGAAGTCACATATAGATCCTTTGATGTGTCAGGTGAAGCACACTACCCAAAAGACTCCAGCGTTCTTGAAACCAGTGTTTGCTCTTTAGTCTACTGTATCAACTCGAAAGCTCACTGAAGCATACAATGAAGCAGAACAACAACGGCACAGCAAGGGCATAATTCCATCTGTTGAAATCGTTTGATTATCTGTATATGGTGGTTAGAATTTCATCTGGTTGAAAACTGTTGCTGGCCTCCTTCGGAACACAGTCTTTATGAGTTAACAATAAGTGCAACAACAACTTTTAGAAAGACATACATGAGAACCAGATAGCATCTCATATCTTCAGTTCAAAGAGCTACATCTGTACTTTCAGTAGTACATGCGTTACTCTGCACGTAAAACAAGATATGTCGAAACATCGCTATCTCTGATTCTGCCTTCAATGGCAATGCCACCGGTCACTATCTCCCACAATGTATGCCATCACCGCACGGACAGGGAAGAGAAAGCAATAACTTCTGTTATAATTGCTAGAAATTGTGATGTTCTCTCCTGTTTCAAAGAATGATGCTTTGCCTGATATAATTTCTAAGCTAGGTCTCTTTGAAAACACGGTATTTTCAGAGTTTCACAGTGAATTACCAAGAAACAACATAGGAAACCACTGTGAACGGTGAAGTCACATATAAATCCTTTGGTGTGTCAGGTGAAACACACTACCCAAAAGACTCCAGCGTTCCTGAAACCAGTGTTTGCTCTTTAGTCTACTGTATCAACTCGAAAGCTCACTGAAGCATACAATGAAGCAGAACAACAACGGCACAGCAAGGGCATAAGTGCATCTGTTGAAATCGTTTGATTATCTGTATATGGTGGTAAGAATTTCATCTGGTTGAAAACTGTTGCTGGCCTCCTTCGGAACACAGTCTTTATGAGTTAACAATAAGTGCAACAACAACTTTTAGAAAGACATACATGAGAACCAGATAGCATCTCATATCTTCAGTTCAAAGAGCTACATCTGTACTTTCAGTAGTACATGCGTTACTCTGCACGGAAAACAAGATATGTCGAAACATCGCTATCTCTGATTCTGCCTTCAATGGCAATGCCAGCGGTCACTATCTCCCACAATGAATGTCATCACCGCACGGACAGGGAAGAGAAAGCAATAACTTCTGTTATAATTGCTAGAAATTGTGATGTTCTCTCCTGTTTCAAAGAATGATGCTTTGCCTGATATAATTTCTAAGCTAGGTCTCTTTGAAAACACGGTATTTTCAGAGTTTCACAGTGAATTACCAAGAAACAACATAGGAAACCACTGTGAACGGTGAAGTCATATATAGATCCTTTGGTGTGTCAGGTGAAGCACACTACCCAAAAGACTCCAGCGTTCTTGAAACCAGTGTTTGCTCTTTAGTCTACTGTATCAACTCGAAAGCTCACTGAAGCATACAATGAAGCAGAACAACAACGGCACAGCAAGGGCATAATTCCATCTGTTGAAATCGTTTGATTATCTGTGTATGGTGGTTAGAATTTCTTCTGGTTGAAAACTGTTGCTGGCCTGCTTCGGAACACAGTATTTATGAGTTAACAATAAGTGCAACAACAACTTTCAGAAAGACATACATGAGAACCAGATAGCATCTAATATCTTCAGTTCAAAGAGCTACATCTGTACTTTCAGTAGTACATGCGTTACTCTGCCCGGAAAACAAGATATGTCGAGACATCGCTATCTCTGATTCTGCCTTCAATGGCAATGCCAGCGGTCACTATCTCCCACAATGAATGTCATCACCGCACGGACAGGGAAGAGAAAGCAATAACTTCTGTTATAATTGCTAGAAATTGTGATGTTCTCTCCTGTTTCAAAGAATGATGCTTTGCCTGATATAATTTCTAAGCTAGGTCTCTTTGAAAACACGGTATTTTCAGAGTTTCACAGTGAATTACCAAGAAACAACATAGGAAACCACTGTGAACGGTGAAGTCACATATAAATCCTTTGGTGTGTCAGGTGAAACACACTACCCAAAAGACTACAGCGTTCCTGAAACCAGTGTTTGCTCTTTAGTCTACTGTATCAACTCGAAAGCTCACTGAAGCATACAATGAAGCAGAACAACAACGGCACAGCAAGGGCATAATTCCATCTGTTGAAATCGTTTGATTATCTGTATATGGTGGTTAGAATTTCACCTGGTTGAAAACTGTTGCTGGCCTGCTTCGGAACACAGTATTTATGAGTTAAAAATAAAGGCAACATCAACTTTTAGAAAGACATACATGAGAACCAGATAGCATCTAATATCTTCAGTTCAAAGAGCTACATCTGTACTTTCAGTAGTACATGCGTTACTTTGCACGGAAAACAAGATATGTCCAAACATAGTTATCTCTGATTCTGCCTTCAATGGCAATGCCACCAGTCACTATCTCCCACAATGAATGCTATCACCGAACGGACAGGGAAGAGAAAGCAATAACTTCTGTTATAATTGCTAGAAATTGTGATGTTCTCTCCTGTTTCAAAGAATGATGCTTTGCCTGATATAATTTCTAAGCTAGGTCTCTTTGAAAACACGGTATTTTCAGAGTTTCACAGTGAATTACCAAGAAACAACATAGGAAACCACTGGGAACGGTGAAGTCACATATAGATCCTTTGGTGTGTCAGGTGAAGCACACTACCCAAAAGACTCCAGCGTTCTTGAAACCAGTGTTTGCTCTTTCGTCTACTGTATCAACTCGAAAGCTCACTGAAGCATACAATGAAGCAGAACAACAACGGCACAGCAAGGGCATAATTCCATGTGTTGAAATCGTTTGATTATCTGTATATGGTGGTTAGAATTTCATCTGGTTGAAAACTGTTGCTGGCCTCCTTCGGAACACAGTCTTTATGAGTTAACAATAAGTGCAACAACAACTTTTAGAAAGACATACATGAGAACCAGATAGCATCTCATATCTTCAGTTCAAAGAGCTACATCTGTACTTTCAGTACTACATACGTTACTCTGCACGGAAAACAAGATATGTCGAAACATCGCTATCTCTGATTCTGCCTTCAATGGCAATGCCAGCGGTCACTATCTCCCACAATGAATGTCATCACCGCACGGACAGGGAAGAGAAAGCAATAACTTCTGTTATAATTGCTAGAAATTGTGATGTTCTCTCCTGTTTCAAAGAATGATGCTTTGCCTGATATAATTTCTAAGCTAGGTCTCTTTGAAAACACGGTATTTTCAGAGTTTCACAGTGAATTACCAAGAAACAACATAGGAAACCACTGTGAACGGTGAAGTCACATATAGATCCTTTGATGTGTCAGGTGAAGCACACTACCGAAAAGACTCCAGCGTTCTTGAAACCAGTGTTTGCTCTTTAGTCTACTGTATCAACTCGAAAGCTCACTGAAGCATACAATGAAGCAGAACAACAACGGCACAGCAAGGGCATAATTCCATCTGTTGAAATCGTTTGATTATCTGTATATGGTGGTTAGAATTTCATCTGGTTGAAAACTGTTGCTGGCCTCCTTCGGAACACAGTCTTTATGAGTTAACAGTAAGTGCAACAACAACTTTTAGAAAGACATACATGAGAACCAGATAGCATCTCATATCTTCAGTTCAAAGAGCTACATCTGTACTTTCAGTAGTACATGCGTTACTCTGCACGTAAAACAAGATATGTCGAAACATCGCTATCTCTGATTCTGCCTTCAATGGCAATGCCACCGGTCACTATCTCCCACAATGTATGCCATCACCGCACGGACAGGGAAGAGAAAGCAATAACTTCTGTTATAATTGCTAGAAATTGTGATGTTCTCTCCTGTTTCAAATAATGATGCTTTGCCTGATATAATTTCTAAGCTAGGTCTCTTTGAAAACACGGTATTTTCAGAGTTTCACAGTGAATTACCAAGAAACAACATAGGAAACCACTGTGAACGGTGAAGTCACATATAAATCCTTTGGTGTGTCAGGTGAAACACACTACCCAAAAGACTCCAGCGTTCCTGAAACCAGTGTTTGCTCTTTAGTCTACTGTATCAACTCGAAAGCTCACTGAAGCATACAATGAAGCAGAACAACAAAGGCACAGCAAGGGCATAATTCCATCTGTTGAAATCGTTTGATTATCTGTATATGGTGGTTAGAATTTCATCTGGTTGAAAACTGTTGCTGGCCTGCTTCGGAACACAGTCTTTATGAGTTAAAAATAAAGGCAACATCAACTTTTAGAAAGACATACATGAGAACCAGATAGCATCTAATATCTTCAGTTCAAAGAGCTACATCTGTACTTTCAGTAGTACATGCGTTACTTTGCACGGAAAACAAGATATGTCCAGACATCGTTATCTCTGATTCTGCCTTCAATGGCAATGCCACCAGTCACTATCTCCCACAATGAATGCTATCACCGAACGGACAGGGAAGAGAAAGCAATAACTTCTGTTATAATTGCTAGAAATTGTGATGTTCTCTCCTGTTTCAAAGAATGATGCTTTCCCTGATATATTTTCTAAGCTAGGTCTCTTTGAAAACACGGTATTTTCAGATTTTCACAGTGAATTACCAAGAAACAACATAGGAAACCACTGTGAACGGTGAAGTCACCTATAGATCCTTTTGTGTGTCAGGTGAAGTACACTACCCAAAAGACTCCAGCGTTCTTGAAACCAGTGTTTGCTCTTTAGTCTACTGTATCAACTCGAAAGCTCACTGAAGCATACAATGAAGCAGAACAACAACGGCACAGCAAGGGCATAATTCCATCTGTTGAAATCGTTTGATTATCTGTATATGGTGGTTAGAATTTCTTCTGGTTGAAAACTGTTGCTGGCCTCCTTCGGAACACAGTCTTTATGAGTTAACAATAAGTGCAACAACAACTTTTAGAAAGACATACATGAGAACCAGATAGCATCTCATATCTTCAGTTCAAAGAGCTACATCTGTACTTTCAGTACTACATACGTTACTCTGCACGGAAAACAAGATATGTCGAAACATCGCTATCTCTGATTCTGCCTTCAATGGCAATGCCAGCGGTCACTATCTCCCACAATGAATGTCATCACCGCACGGACAGGGAAGAGAAAGCAATAACTTCTGTTATAATTGCTAGAAATTGTGATGTTCTCTCCTGTTTCAAAGAATGATGCTTTGCCTGATATAATTTCTAAGCTAGGTCTCTTTGAAAACACGGTATTTTCAGAGTTTCACAGTGAATTACCAAGAAACAACATAGGAAACCACTGTGAACGGTGAAGTCACATATAGATCCTTTGATGTGTCAGGTGAAGCACACTACCGAAAAGACTCCAGCGTTCTTGAAACCAGTGTTTGCTCTTTAGTCTACTGTATCAACTCGAAAGCTCACTGAAGCATACAATGAAGCAGAACAACAACGGCACAGCAAGGGCATAATTCCATCTGTTGAAATCGTTTGATTATCTGTATATGGTGGTTAGAATTTCATCTGGTTGAAAACTGTTGCTGGCCTCCTTCGGAACACAGTCTTTATGAGTTAACAATAAGTGCAACAACAACTTTTAGAAAGACATACATGAGAACCAGATAGCATCTCATATCTTCAGTTCAAAGAGCTACATCTGTACTTTCAGTAGTACATGCGTTACTCTGCACGTAAAACAAGATATGTCGAAACATCGCTATCTCTGATTCTGCCTTCAATGGCAATGCCACCGGTCACTATCTCCCACAATGTATGCCATCACCGCACGGACAGGGAAGAGAAAGCAATAACTTCTGTTATAATTGCTAGAAATTGTGATGTTCTCTCCTGTTTCAAATAATGATGCTTTGCCTGATATAATTTCTAAGCTAGGTCTCTTTGAAAACACGGTATTTTCAGAGTTTCACAGTGAATTACCAAGAAACAACATAGGAAACCACTGTGAACGGTGAAGTCACATATAAATCCTTTGGTGTGTCAGGTGAAACACACTACCCAAAAGACTCCAGCGTTCCTGAAACCAGTGTTTGCTCTTTAGTCTACTGTATCAACTCGAAAGCTCACTGAAGCATACAATGAAGCAGAACAACAAAGGCACAGCAAGGGCATAATTCCATCTGTTGAAATCGTTTGATTATCTGTATATGGTGGTTAGAATTTCATCTGGTTGAAAACTGTTGCTGGCCTGCTTCGGAACACAGTCTTTATGAGTTAAAAATAAAGGCAACATCAACTTTTAGAAAGACATACATGAGAACCAGATAGCATCTAATATCTTCAGTTCAAAGAGCTACATCTGTACTTTCAGTAGTACATGCGTTACTTTGCACGGAAAACAAGATATGTCCAGACATCGTTATCTCTGATTCTGCCTTCAATGGCAATGCCACCAGTCACTATCTCCCACAATGAATGCTATCACCGAACGGACAGGGAAGAGAAAGCAATAACTTCTGTTATAATTGCTAGAAATTGTGATGTTCTCTCCTGTTTCAAAGAATGATGCTTTGCCTGATATATTTTCTAAGCTAGGTCTCTTTGAAAACACGGTATTTTCAGATTTTCACAGTGAATTACCAAGAAACAACATAGGAAACCACTGTGAACGGTGAAGTCACCTATAGATCTTTTGTGTGTCAGGTGAAGTACACTACCCAAAAGACTCCAGCGTTCTTGAAACCAGTGTTTGCTCTTTAGTCTACTGTATCAACTCGAAAGCTCACTGAAGCATACAATGAAGCAGAACAACAACGGCACAGCAAGGGCATAATTCCATCTGTTGAAATCGTTTGATTATCTGTATATGGTGGTTAGAATTTCTTCTGGTTGAAAACTGTTGCTGGCCTCCTTCGGAACACAGTCTTTATGAGTTAACAATAAGTGCAACAACAACTTTTAGAAAGACATACATGAGAACCAGATAGCATCTCATATCTTCAGTTCAAAGAGCTACATCTGTACTTTCAGTAGTACATGCGTTACTCTGCACGTAAAACAAGATATGTCGAAACATCGCTATCTCTGATTCTGCCTTCAATGGCAATGCCACCGGTCACTATCTCCCACAATGAATGCCATCACCGCACGAACAGGGAAGAGAAAGCAATAACTTCTGTTATAATTGCTAGAAATTGTGATGTTCTCTCCTGTTTCAAAGAATGATGCTTTGCCTGATATAATTTCTAAGCTAGGTCTCTTTGAAAACACGGTATTTTCAGAGTTTCACAGTGAATTACCAAGAAACAACATAGGAAACCACTGTGAACGGTGAAGTCACATATAGATCCTTTGGTGTGTCAGGTGAAGCACACTACCCAAAAGACTCCAGCGTTCTTGAAACCAGTGTTTGCTCTTTAGTCTACTGTATCAACTCGAAAGCTCACTGAAGCATACAATGAAGCAGAACAAAAAAGGCACAGCAAGGGCATAATTCCATCTGTTGAAATCGTTTGATTATCTGTGTATGGTGGTTAGAATTTCTTCTGGTTGAAAACTGTTGCTGGGCTCCTTCGGAACACAGTCTTTATGAGTTAACAATAAGTGCAACAACAACTTTTAGAAAGACATACATGAGAACCAGATAGCATCTAATATCTTCAGTTCAAAGAGCTACATCTGTACTTTCAGTAGTACATGCGTTACTCTGCACGTAAAACAAGATATGTCGAAACATCGCTATCTCTGATTGTGCCTTCAATGGCAATGCCACCGGTCACTATCTCCCACAATGAATGCCATCACCGCACGGACAGGGAAGAGAAAGCAATAACTTCTGTTATAATTGCTAGAAATTGTGATGTTCTCTCCTGTTTCAAAGAATGATGCTTTGCCTGATATAATTTCTAAGCTAGGTCTCTTTGAAAACACGGTATTTTCAGAGTTTCACAGTGAATTACCAAGAAACAACATAGGAAACCACTGTGAACGGTGAAGTCACATATAGATCCTTTCGTGTGTCAGGTGAAACACACTACCCAAAAGACTCCAGCGTTCCTGAAACCAGTGTTTGCTCTTTAGTCTACTGTATCAACTCGAAAGCTCACTGAAGCATACAATGAAGCAGAACAAAAAAGGCACAGCAAGGGCATAATTCCATCTGTTGAAATCGTTTGATTATCTGTGTATGGTGGTTAGAATTTCTTCTGGTTGAAAACTGTTGCTGGGCGCCTTCGGAACACAGTATTTATGAGTTAACAATAAGTGCAACAACAACTTTTAGAAAGACATACATGAGAACCAGATAGCATCTCATATCTTCAGTTCAAAGAGCTACATCTGTACTTTCAGTTGTACATGCGTTACTCTGCCCGGAAAACAAGATATGTCGAGACATCGCTATCTCTGCTTCTGCCTTCAATGGGAATGCCACCCGTCACTATCTCCCACAATGAATGCCATCACCGCCCGGACAGGGAAGAGAAAGCAATAACTTCTGTTATAATTGCTAGAAATTGTGATGTTCTCTCCTGTTTCAAAGAATGATGCTTTGCCTGATATATTTTCTAAGCTAGGTCTCTTTGAAAACACGGTATTTTCAGAGTTTCACAGTGAATTACCAAGAAACAACATAGGAAACCACTGTGAACGGTGAAGTCACATATAGATCCTTTGGTGTGTCAGGTGAAGCACACTACCCAAAAGACTCCAGCGTTCTTGAAACCAGTGTTTGCTCTTTAGTCTACTGTATCAACTCGAAAGCTCACTGAAGCATACAATGAAGCAGAACAAAAAAGGCACAGCAAGGGCATAATTCCATCTGTTGAAATCGTTTGATTATCTGTGTATGGTGGTTAGAATTTCTTCTGGTTGAAAACTGTTGCTGGGCTCCTTCGGAACACAGTCTTTATGAGTTAACAATAAGTGCAACAACAACTTTTAGAAAGACATACATGAGAACCAGATAGCATCTAATATCTTCAGTTCAAAGAGCTACATCTGTACTTTCAGTAGTACATGCGTTACTCTGCACGTAAAACAAGATATGTCGAAACATCGCTATCTCTGATTGTGCCTTCAATGGCAATGCCACCGGTCACTATCTCCCACAATGAATGCCATCACCGCACGGACAGGGAAGAGAAAGCAATAACTTCTGTTATAATTGCTAGAAATTGTGATGTTCTCTCCTGTTTCAAAGAATGATGCTTTGCCTGATATAATTTCTAAGCTAGGTCTCTTTGAAAACACGGTATTTTCAGAGTTTCACAGTGAATTACCAAGAAACAACATAGGAAACCACTGTGAACGGTGAAGTCACATATAGATCCTTTGGTGTGTCAGGTGAAACACACTACCCAAAAGACTCCAGCGTTCCTGAAACCAGTGTTTGCTCTTTAGTCTACTGTATCAACTCGAAAGCTCACTGAAGCATACAATGAAGCAGAACAAAAAAGGCACAGCAAGGGCATAATTCCATCTGTTGAAATCGTTTGATTATCTGTGTATGGTGGTTAGAATTTCTTCTGGTTGAAAACTGTTGCTGGGCGCCTTCGGAACACAGTATTTATGAGTTAACAATAAGTGCAACAACAACTTTTAGAAAGACATACATGAGAACCAGATAGCATCTCATATCTTCAGTTCAAAGAGCTACATCTGTACTTTCAGTTGTACATGCGTTACTCTGCCCGGAAAACAAGATATGTCGAGACATCGCTATCTCTGCTTCTGCCTTCAATGGGAATGCCACCCGTCACTATCTCCCACAATGAATGCCATCACCGCCCGGACAGGGAAGAGAAAGCAATAACTTCTGTTATAATTGCTAGAAATTGTGATGTTCTCTCCTGTTTCAAAGAATGATGCTTTGCCTGATATATTTTCTAAGCTAGGTCTCTTTGAAAACACGGTATTTTCAGATTTTCACAGTGAATTACCAAGAAACAACATAGGAAACCACTGTGAACGGTGAAGTCACCTATAGATCCTTTTGTGTGTCAGGTGAAGTACACTACCCAAAAGACTCCAGCGTTCTTGAAACCAGTGTTTGCTCTTTAGTCTACTGTATCAACTCAAAAGCTCACTGAAGCATACAATGAAGCAGAACAACAACGGCACAGCAAGGGCATAATTCCATCTGTTGAAATCGTTTGATTATCTGTATATGGTGGTTAGAATTTCTTCTGGTTGAAAACTGTTGCTGGCCTCCTTCGGAACACAGTCTTTATGAGTTAACAATAAGTGCAACAACAACTTTTAGAAAGACATACATGAGAACCAGATAGCATCTCATATCTTCAGTTCAAAGAGCTACATCTGTACTTTCAGTACTACATACGTTACTCTGCACGGAAAACAAGATATGTCGAAACATCGCTATCTCTGATTCTGCCTTCAATGGCAATGCCAGCGGTCACTATCTCCCACAATGAATGTCATCACCGCACGGACAGGGAAGAGAAAGCAATAACTTCTGTTATAATTGCTAGAAATTGTGATGTTCTCTCCTGTTTCAAAGAATGATGCTTTGCCTGATATAATTTCTAAGCTAGGTCTCTTTGAAAACACGGTATTTTCAGAGTTTCACAGTGAATTACCAAGAAACAACATAGGAAACCACTGTGAACGGTGAAGTCACATATAGATCCTTTGGTGTGTCAGGTGAAGCACACTACCCAAAAGACTCCAGCGTTCTTGAAACCAGTGTTTGCTCTTTAGTCTACTGTATCAACTCGAAAGCTCACTGAAGCATACAATGAAGCAGAACAAAAAAGGCACAGCAAGGGCATAATTCCATCTGTTGAAATCGTTTGATTATCTGTGTATGGTGGTTAGAATTTCTTCTGGTTGAAAACTGTTGCTGGGCTCCTTCGGAACACAGTCTTTATGAGTTAACAATAAGTGCAACAACAACTTTTAGAAAGACATACATGATAACCAGATAGCATCTAATATCTTCAGTTCAAAGAGCTACATCTGTACTTTCAGTAGTACATGCGTTACTCTGCACGTAAAACAAGATATGTCGAAACATCGCTATCTCTGATTGTGCCTTCAATGGCAATGCCACCGGTCACTATCTCCCACAATGAATGCCATCACCGCACGGACAGGGAAGAGAAAGCAATAACTTCTGTTATAATTGCTAGAAATTGTGATGTTCTCTCCTGTTTCAAAGAATGATGCTTTGCCTGATATAATTTCTAAGCTAGGTCTCTTTGAAAACACGGTATTTTCAGAGTTTCACAGTGAATTACCAAGAAACAACATAGGAAACCACTGTGAACGGTGAAGTCACATATAGATCCTTTGGTGTGTCAGGTGAAACACACTACCCAAAAGACTCCAGCGTTCCTGAAACCAGTGTTTGCTCTTTAGTCTACTGTATCAACTCGAAAGCTCACTGAAGCATACAATGAAGCAGAACAAAAAAGGCACAGCAAGGGCATAATTCCATCTGTTGAAATCGTTTGATTATCTGTGTATGGTGGTTAGAATTTCTTCTGGTTGAAAACTGTTGCTGGGCGCCTTCGGAACACAGTATTTATGAGTTAACAATAAGTGCAACAACAACTTTTAGAAAGACATACATGAGAACCAGATAGCATCTCATATCTTCAGTTCAAAGAGCTACATCTGTACTTTCAGTTGTACATGCGTTACTCTGCCCGGAAAACAAGATATGTCGAGACATCGCTATCTCTGCTTCTGCCTTCAATGGGAATGCCACCCGTCACTATCTCCCACAATGAATGCCATCACCGCCCGGACAGGGAAGAGAAAGCAATAACTTCTGTTATAATTGCTAGAAATTGTGATGTTCTCTCCTGTTTCAAAGAATGATGCTTTGCCTGATATAATTTCTAAGCTAGGTCTCTTTGAAAACACGGTATTTTCAGAGTTTCACAGTGAATTACCAAGAAACAACATAGGAAACCACTGGGAACGGTGAAGTCACATATAAATCCTTGCTGTGTCAGGTGAAACACACTACCCAAAAGACTCCAGCGTTCCTGAAACCAGTGTTTGCTCTTTAGTCTACTGTATCAACTCGAAAGCTCACTGAAGCATACAATGAAGCAGAACAACAACGGCACAGCAAGGGCATAAGTCCATCTGTTGAAATCGTTTGATTATCTGTATATGGTGGTAAGAATTTCATCTGGTTGAAAACTGTTGCTGGCCTCCTTCGGAACACAGTCTTTATGAGTTAACAATAAGTGCAACAACAACTTTTAGAAAGACATACATGAGAACCAGATAGCATCTCATATCTTCAGTTCAAAGAGCTACATCTGTACTTTCAGTAGTAGATGCGTTACTCTGCACGGAAAACAAGATATGTCGAAACATCGCTATCTCTGATTCTGCCTTCAATGGCAATGCCAGCGGTCACTATCTCCCACAATGAATGTCATCACCGCACGGACAGGGAAGAGAAAGCAATAACTTCTGTTATAATTGCTAGAAATTGTGATGTTCTCTCCTGTTTCAAAGAATGATGCTTTGCCTGATATAATTTCTAAGCTAGGTCTCTTTGAAAACACGGTATTTTCAGAGTTTCACAGTGAATTACCAAGAAACAACATAGGAAACCACTGTGAACGGTGAAGTCACCTATAGATCCTTTTCTGTGTCAGGTGAAGTACACTACCCAAAAGACTCCAGCGTTCTTGAAACCAGTGTTTGCTCTTTAGTCTACTGTATCAACTCGAAAGCTCACTGAAGCATACAATGAAGCAGAACAACAACGGCACAGCAAGGGCATAATTCCATCTGTTGAAATCGTTTGATTATCTGTATATGGTGGTTAGAATTTCATCTGGTTGAAAACTGTTGCTGGCCTCCTTCGGAACACAGTCTTTATGAGTTAACAATAAGTGCAACAACAACTTTTAGAAAGACATACATGAGAACCAGATAGCATCTCATATCTTCAGTTAAAAGAGCTACATCTGTACTTTCAGTAGTACATGCGTTACTCTGCACGTAAAACAAGATATGTCGAAACATCGCTATCTCTGATTCTGCCTTCAATGGCAATGCCACCGGTCACTATCTCCCACAATGTATGCCATCACCGCACGGACAGGGAAGAGAAAGCAATAACTTCTGTTATAATTGCTAGAAATTGTGATGTTCTCTCCTGTTTCAAATAATGATGCTTTGCCTGATATAATTTCTAAGCTAGGTCTCTTTGAAAACACGGTATTTTCAGAGTTTCACAGTGAATTACCAAGAAACAACATAGGAAACCACTGTGAACGGTGAAGTCACATATAAATCCTTTGGTGTGTCAGGTGAAACACACTACCCAAAAGACTCCAGCGTTCCTGAAACCAGTGTTTGCTCTTTAGTCTACTGTATCAACTCGAAAGCTCACTGAAGCATACAATGAAGCAGAACAACAAAGGCACAGCAAGGGCATAATTCCATCTGTTGAAATCGTTTGATTATCTGTATATGGTGGTTAGAATTTCATCTGGTTGAAAACTGTTGCTGGCCTGCTTCGGAACACAGTCTTTATGAGTTAAAAATAAAGGCAACATCAACTTTTAGAAAGACATACATGAGAACCAGATAGCATCTAATATCTTCAGTTCAAAGAGCTACATCTGTACTTTCAGTAGTACATGCGTTACTTTGCACGGAAAACAAGATATGTCCAGACATCGTTATCTCTGATTCTGCCTTCAATGGCAATGCCACCAGTCACTATCTCCCACAATGAATGCTATCACCGAACGGACAGGGAAGAGAAAGCAATAACTTCTGTTATAATTGCTAGAAATTGTGATGTTCTCTCCTGTTTCAAAGAATGATGCTTTGCCTGATATATTTTCTAAGCTAGGTCTCTTTGAAAACACGGTATTTTCAGATTTTCACAGTGAATTACCAAGAAACAACATAGGAAACCACTGTGAACGGTGAAGTCACCTATAGATCCTTTTGTGTGTCAGGTGAAGTACACTACCCAAAAGACTCCAGCGTTCTTGAAACCAGTGTTTGCTCTTTAGTCTACTGTATCAACTCGAAAGCTCACTGAAGCATACAATGAAGCAGAACAACAACGGCACAGCAAGGGCATAATTCCATCTGTTGAAATCGTTTGATTATCTGTATATGGTGGTTAGAATTTCTTCTGGTTGAAAACTGTTGCTGGCCTCCTTCGGAACACAGTCTTTATGAGTTAACAATAAGTGCAACAACAACTTTTAGAAAGACATACATGAGAACCAGATAGCATCTCATATCTTCAGTTCAAAGAGCTACATCTGTACTTTCAGTAGTACATGCGTTACTCTGCACGTAAAACAAGATATGTCGAAACATCGCTATCTCTGATTCTGCCTTCAATGGCAATGCCACCGGTCACTATCTCCCACAATGAATGCCATCACCGCACGAACAGGGAAGAGAAAGCAATAACTTCTGTTATAATTGCTAGAAATTGTGATGTTCTCTCCTGTTTCAAAGAATGATGCTTTGCCTGATATAATTTCTAAGCTAGGTCTCTTTGAAAACACGGTATTTTCAGAGTTTCACAG
This sequence comes from Furipterus horrens, assembly GCF_987537825.1. Lineage (NCBI taxonomy): Eukaryota > Metazoa > Chordata > Mammalia > Chiroptera > Furipteridae > Furipterus > Furipterus horrens. The sequence goes on from NW_028327188.1 coordinate 6,727,810, forward strand.
TGAATTACCAAGAAACAACATAGGAAACCACTGTGAACGGTGAAGTCACATATAGATCCTTTGGTGTGTCAGGTGAAGCACACTACCCAAAAGACTCCAGCGTTCTTGAAACCAGTGTTTGCTCTTTAGTCTACTGTATCAACTCGAAAGCTCACTGAAGCATACAATGAAGCAGAACAAAAAAGGCACAGCAAGGGCATAATTCCATCTGTTGAAATCGTTTGATTATCTGTGTATGGTGGTTAGAATTTCTTCTGGTTGAAAACTGTTGCTGGGCTCCTTCGGAACACAGTCTTTATGAGTTAACAATAAGTGCAACAACAACTTTTAGAAAGACATACATGAGAACCAGATAGCATCTAATATCTTCAGTTCAAAGAGCTACATCTGTACTTTCAGTAGTACATGCGTTACTCTGCACGTAAAACAAGATATGTCGAAACATCGCTATCTCTGATTGTGCCTTCAATGGCAATGCCACCGGTCACTATCTCCCACAATGAATGCCATCACCGCACGGACAGGGAAGAGAAAGCAATAACTTCTGTTATAATTGCTAGAAATTGTGATGTTCTCTCCTGTTTCAAAGAATGATGCTTTGCCTGATATAATTTCTAAGCTAGGTCTCTTTGAAAACACGGTATTTTCAGAGTTTCACAGTGAATTACCAAGAAACAACATAGGAAACCACTGTGAACGGTGAAGTCACATATAGATCCTTTGGTGTGTCAGGTGAAACACACTACCCAAAAGACTCCAGCGTTCCTGAAACCAGTGTTTGCTCTTTAGTCTACTGTATCAACTCGAAAGCTCACTGAAGCATACAATGAAGCAGAACAAAAAAGGCACAGCAAGGGCATAATTCCATCTGTTGAAATCGTTTGATTATCTGTGTATGGTGGTTAGAATTTCTTCTGGTTGAAAACTGTTGCTGGGCGCCTTCGGAACACAGTATTTATGAGTTAACAATAAGTGCAACAACAACTTTTAGAAAGACATACATGAGAACCAGATAGCATCTCATATCTTCAGTTCAAAGAGCTACATCTGTACTTTCAGTTGTACATGCGTTACTCTGCCCGGAAAACAAGATATGTCGAGACATCGCTATCTCTGCTTCTGCCTTCAATGGGAATGCCACCCGTCACTATCTCCCACAATGAATGCCATCACCGCCCGGACAGGGAAGAGAAAGCAATAACTTCTGTTATAATTGCTAGAAATTGTGATGTTCTCTCCTGTTTCAAAGAATGATGCTTTGCCTGATATAATTTCTAAGCTAGGTCTCTTTGAAAACACGGTATTTTCAGAGTTTCACAGTGAATTACCAAGAAACAACATAGGAAACCACTGGGAACGGTGAAGTCACATATAAATCCTTGCTGTGTCAGGTGAAACACACTACCCAAAAGACTCCAGCGTTCCTGAAACCAGTGTTTGCTCTTTAGTCTACTGTATCAACTCGAAAGCTCACTGAAGCATACAATGAAGCAGAACAACAACGGCACAGCAAGGGCATAAGTCCATCTGTTGAAATCGTTTGATTATCTGTATATGTTGGTAAGAATTTCATCTGGTTGAAAACTGTTGCTGGCCTCCTTCGGAACACAGTCTTTATGAGTTAACAATAAGTGCAACAACAACTTTTAGAAAGACATACATGAGAACCAGATAGCATCTCATATCTTCAGTTCAAAGAGCTACATCTGTACTTTCAGTAGTAGATGCGTTACTCTGCACGGAAAACAAGATATGTCGAAACATCGCTATCTCTGATTCTGCCTTCAATGGCAATGCCACCGGTCACTATCTCCCACAATGAATGCCATCACCGCACGAACAGGGAAGAGAAAGCAATAACTTCTGTTATAATTGCTAGAAATTGTGATGTTCTCTCCTGTTTCAAAGAATGATGCTTTGCCTGATATAATTTCTAAGCTAGGTCTCTTTGAAAACACGGTATTTTCAGAGTTTCACAGTGAATTACCAAGAAACAACATAGGAAACCACTGTGAACGGTGAAGTCACATATAGATCCTTTGGTGTGTCAGGTGAAGCACACTACCCAAAAGACTCCAGCGTTCTTGAAACCAGTGTTTGCTCTTTAGTCTACTGTATCAACTCGAAAGCTCACTGAAGCATACAATGAAGCAGAACAAAAAAGGCACAGCAAGGGCATAATTCCATCTGTTGAAATCGTTTGATTATCTGTGTATGGTGGTTAGAATTTCTTCTGGTTGAAAACTGTTGCTGGGCTCCTTCGGAACACAGTCTTTATGAGTTAACAATAAGTGCAACAACAACTTTTAGAAAGACATACATGAGAACCAGATAGCATCTAATATCTTCAGTTCAAAGAGCTACATCTGTACTTTCAGTAGTACATGCGTTACTCTGCACGTAAAACAAGATATGTCGAAACATCGCTATCTCTGATTGTGCCTTCAATGGCAATGCCACCGGTCACTATCTCCCACAATGAATGCCATCACCGCACGGACAGGGAAGAGAAAGCAATAACTTCTGTTATAATTGCTAGAAATTGTGATGTTCTCTCCTGTTTCAAAGAATGATGCTTTGCCTGATATAATTTCTAAGCTAGGTCTCTTTGAAAACACGGTATTTTCAGAGTTTCACAGTGAATTACCAAGAAACAACATAGGAAACCACTGTGAACGGTGAAGTCACATATAGATCCTTTGGTGTGTCAGGTGAAACACACTACCCAAAAGACTCCAGCGTTCCTGAAACCAGTGTTTGCTCTTTAGTCTACTGTATCAACTCGAAAGCTCACTGAAGCATACAATGAAGCAGAACAAAAAAGGCACAGCAAGGGCATAATTCCATCTGTTGAAATCGTTTGATTATCTGTGTATGGTGGTTAGAATTTCTTCTGGTTGAAAACTGTTGCTGGGCGCCTTCGGAACACAGTATTTATGAGTTAACAATAAGTGCAACAACAACTTTTAGAAAGACATACATGAGAACCAGATAGCATCTCATATCTTCAGTTCAAAGAGCTACATCTGTACTTTCAGTTGTACATGCGTTACTCTGCCCGGAAAACAAGATATGTCGAGACATCGCTATCTCTGCTTCTGCCTTCAATGGGAATGCCACCCGTCACTATCTCCCACAATGAATGCCATCACCGCCCGGACAGGGAAGAGAAAGCAATAACTTCTGTTATAATTGCTAGAAATTGTGATGTTCTCTCCTGTTTCAAAGAATGATGCTTTGCCTGATATAATTTCTAAGCTAGGTCTCTTTGAAAACACGGTATTTTCAGAGTTTCACAGTGAATTACCAAGAAACAACATAGGAAACCACTGGGAACGGTGAAGTCACATATAAATCCTTGCTGTGTCAGGTGAAACACACTACCCAAAAGACTCCAGCGTTCCTGAAACCAGTGTTTGCTCTTTAGTCTACTGTATCAACTCGAAAGCTCACTGAAGCATACAATGAAGCAGAACAACAACGGCACAGCAAGGGCATAAGTCCATCTGTTGAAATCGTTTGATTATCTGTATATGGTGGTAAGAATTTCATCTGGTTGAAAACTGTTGCTGGCCTCCTTCGGAACACAGTCTTTATGAGTTAACAATAAGTGCAACAACAACTTTTAGAAAGACATACATGAGAACCAGATAGCATCTCATATCTTCAGTTCAAAGAGCTACATCTGTACTTTCAGTAGTAGATGCGTTACTCTGCACGGAAAACAAGATATGTCGAAACATCGCTATCTCTGATTCTGCCTTCAATGGCAATGCCAGCGGTCACTATCTCCCACAATGAATGTCATCACCGCACGGACAGGGAAGAGAAAGCAATAACTTCTGTTATAATTGCTAGAAATTGTGATGTTCTCTCCTGTTTCAAAGAATGATGCTTTGCCTGATATAATTTCTAAGCTAGGTCTCTTTGAAAACACGGTATTTTCAGAGTTTCACAGTGAATTACCAAGAAACAACATAGGAAACCACTGTGAACGGTGAAGTCACCTATAGATCCTTTTCTGTGTCAGGTGAAGTACACTACCCAAAAGACTCCAGCGTTCTTGAAACCAGTGTTTGCTCTTTAGTCTACTGTATCAACTCGAAAGCTCACTGAAGCATACAATGAAGCAGAACAACAACGGCACAGCAAGGGCATAATTCCATCTGTTGAAATCGTTTGATTATCTGTATATGGTGGTTAGAATTTCATCTGGTTGAAAACTGTTGCTGGCCTCCTTCGGAACACAGTCTTTATGAGTTAACAATAAGTGCAACAACAACTTTTAGAAAGACATACATGAGAACCAGATAGCATCTCATATCTTCAGTTAAAAGAGCTACATCTGTACTTTCAGTAGTACATGCGTTACTCTGCACGTAAAACAAGATATGTCGAAACATCGCTATCTCTGATTCTGCCTTCAATGGCAATGCCACCGGTCACTATCTCCCACAATGTATGCCATCACCGCACGGACAGGGAAGAGAAAGCAATAACTTCTGTTATAATTGCTAGAAATTGTGATGTTCTCTCCTGTTTCAAATAATGATGCTTTGCCTGATATAATTTCTAAGCTAGGTCTCTTTGAAAACACGGTATTTTCAGAGTTTCACAGTGAATTACCAAGAAACAACATAGGAAACCACTGTGAACGGTGAAGTCACATATAAATCCTTTGGTGTGTCAGGTGAAACACACTACCCAAAAGACTCCAGCGTTCCTGAAACCAGTGTTTGCTCTTTAGTCTACTGTATCAACTCGAAAGCTCACTGAAGCATACAATGAAGCAGAACAACAAAGGCACAGCAAGGGCATAATTCCATCTGTTGAAATCGTTTGATTATCTGTATATGGTGGTTAGAATTTCATCTGGTTGAAAACTGTTGCTGGCCTGCTTCGGAACACAGTCTTTATGAGTTAAAAATAAAGGCAACATCAACTTTTAGAAAGACATACATGAGAACCAGATAGCATCTAATATCTTCAGTTCAAAGAGCTACATCTGTACTTTCAGTAGTACATGCGTTACTTTGCACGGAAAACAAGATATGTCCAGACATCGTTATCTCTGATTCTGCCTTCAATGGCAATGCCACCAGTCACTATCTCCCACAATGAATGCTATCACCGAACGGACAGGGAAGAGAAAGCAATAACTTCTGTTATAATTGCTAGAAATTGTGATGTTCTCTCCTGTTTCAAAGAATGATGCTTTGCCTGATATATTTTCTAAGCTAGGTCTCTTTGAAAACACGGTATTTTCAGATTTTCACAGTGAATTACCAAGAAACAACATAGGAAACCACTGTGAACGGTGAAGTCACCTATAGATCCTTTTGTGTGTCAGGTGAAGTACACTACCCAAAAGACTCCAGCGTTCTTGAAACCAGTGTTTGCTCTTTAGTCTACTGTATCAACTCGAAAGCTCACTGAAGCATACAATGAAGCAGAACAACAACGGCACAGCAAGGGCATAATTCCATCTGTTGAAATCGTTTGATTATCTGTATATGGTGGTTAGAATTTCTTCTGGTTGAAAACTGTTGCTGGCCTCCTTCGGAACACAGTCTTTATGAGTTAACAATAAGTGCAACAACAACTTTTAGAAAGACATACATGAGAACCAGATAGCATCTCATATCTTCAGTTCAAAGAGCTACATCTGTACTTTCAGTAGTACATGCGTTACTCTGCACGTAAAACAAGATATGTCGAAACATCGCTATCTCTGATTCTGCCTTCAATGGCAATGCCACCGGTCACTATCTCCCACAATGAATGCCATCACCGCACGAACAGGGAAGAGAAAGCAATAACTTCTGTTATAATTGCTAGAAATTGTGATGTTCTCTCCTGTTTCAAAGAATGATGCTTTGCCTGATATAATTTCTAAGCTAGGTCTCTTTGAAAACACGGTATTTTCAGAGTTTCACAGTGAATTACCAAGAAACAACATAGGAAACCACTGTGAACGGTGAAGTCACATATAGATCCTTTGGTGTGTCAGGTGAAGCACACTACCCAAAAGACTCCAGCGTTCTTGAAACCAGTGTTTGCTCTTTAGTCTACTGTATCAACTCGAAAGCTCACTGAAGCATACAATGAAGCAGAACAAAAAAGGCACAGCAAGGGCATAATTCCATCTGTTGAAATCGTTTGATTATCTGTGTATGGTGGTTAGAATTTCTTCTGGTTGAAAACTGTTGCTGGGCTCCTTCGGAACACAGTCTTTATGAGTTAACAATAAGTGCAACAACAACTTTTAGAAAGACATACATGAGAACCAGATAGCATCTAATATCTTCAGTTCAAAGAGCTACATCTGTACTTTCAGTAGTACATGCGTTACTCTGCACGTAAAACAAGATATGTCGAAACATCGCTATCTCTGATTGTGCCTTCAATGGCAATGCCACCGGTCACTATCTCCCACAATGAATGCCATTACCGCACGGACAGGGAAGAGAAAGCAATAACTTCTGTTATAATTGCTAGAAATTGTGATGTTCTCTCCTGTTTCAAAGAATGATGCTTTGCCTGATATAATTTCTAAGCTAGGTCTCTTTGAAAACACGGTATTTTCAGAGTTTCACAGTGAATTACCAAGAAACAACATAGGAAACCACTGTGAACGGTGAAGTCACATATAAATCCTTTGGTGTGTCAGGTGAAACACACTACCCAAAAGACTCCAGCGTTCCTGAAACCAGTGTTTGCTCTTTAGTCTACTGTATCAACTCGAAAGCTCACTGAAGCATACAATGAAGCAGAACAACAAAGGCACAGCAAGGGCATAATTCCATCTGTTGAAATCGTTTGATTATCTGTATATGGTGGTTAGAATTTCATCTGGTTGAAAACTGTTGCTGGCCTGCTTCGGAACACAGTCTTTATGAGTTAAAAATAAAGGCAACATCAACTTTTAGAAAGACATACATGAGAACCAGATAGCATCTAATATCTTCAGTTCAAAGAGCTACATCTGTACTTTCAGTAGTACATGCGTTACTTTGCACGGAAAACAAGATATGTCCAGACATCGTTATCTCTGATTCTGCCTTCAATGGCAATGCCACCAGTCACTATCTCCCACAATGAATGCTATCACCGAACGGACAGGGAAGAGAAAGCAATAACTTCTGTTATAATTGCTAGAAATTGTGATGTTCTCTCCTGTTTCAAAGAATGATGCTTTGCCTGATATATTTTCTAAGCTAGGTCTCTTTGAAAACACGGTATTTTCAGATTTTCACAGTGAATTACCAAGAAACAACATAGGAAACCACTGTGAACGGTGAAGTCACCTATAGATCCTTTTGTGTGTCAGGTGAAGTACACTACCCAAAAGACTCCAGCGTTCTTGAAACCAGTGTTTGCTCTTTAGTCTACTGTATCAACTCGAAAGCTCACTGAAGCATACAATGAAGCAGAACAACAACGGCACAGCAAGGGCATAATTCCATCTGTTGAAATCGTTTGATTATCTGTATATGGTGGTTAGAATTTCTTCTGGTTGAAAACTGTTGCTGGCCTCCTTCGGAACACAGTCTTTATGAGTTAACAATAAGTGCAACAACAACTTTTAGAAAGACATACATGAGAACCAGATAGCATCTCATATCTTCAGTTCAAAGAGCTACATCTGTACTTTCAGTAGTACATGCGTTACTCTGCACGTAAAACAAGATATGTCGAAACATCGCTATCTCTGATTCTGCCTTCAATGGCAATGCCACCGGTCACTATCTCCCACAATGAATGCCATCACCGCACGAACAGGGAAGAGAAAGCAATAACTTCTGTTATAATTGCTAGAAATTGTGATGTTCTCTCCTGTTTCAAAGAATGATGCTTTGCCTGATATAATTTCTAAGCTAGGTCTCTTTGAAAACACGGTATTTTCAGAGTTTCACAGTGAATTACCAAGAAACAACATAGGAAACCACTGTGAACGGTGAAGTCACATATAGATCCTTTGGTGTGTCAGGTGAAGCACACTACCCAAAAGACTCCAGCGTTCTTGAAACCAGTGTTTGCTCTTTAGTCTACTGTATCAACTCGAAAGCTCACTGAAGCATACAATGAAGCAGAACAAAAAAGGCACAGCAAGGGCATAATTCCATCTGTTGAAATCGTTTGATTATCTGTGTATGGTGGTTAGAATTTCTTCTGGTTGAAAACTGTTGCTGGGCTCCTTCGGAACACAGTCTTTATGAGTTAACAATAAGTGCAACAACAACTTTTAGAAAGACATACATGAGAACCAGATAGCATCTAATATCTTCAGTTCAAAGAGCTACATCTGTACTTTCAGTAGTACATGCGTTACTCTGCACGTAAAACAAGATATGTCGAAACATCGCTATCTCTGATTGTGCCTTCAATGGCAATGCCACCGGTCACTATCTCCCACAATGAATGCCATCACCGCACGGACAGGGAAGAGAAAGCAATAACTTCTGTTATAATTGCTAGAAATTGTGATGTTCTCTCCTGTTTCAAAGAATGATGCTTTGCCTGATATAATTTCTAAGCTAGGTCTCTTTGAAAACACGGTATTTTCAGAGTTTCACAGTGAATTACCAAGAAACAACATAGGAAACCACTGTGAACGGTGAAGTCACATATAAATCCTTTGGTGTGTCAGGTGAAACACACTACCCAAAAGACTCCAGCGTTCCTGAAACCAGTGTTTGCTCTTTAGTCTACTGTATCAACTCGAAAGCTCACTGAAGCATACAATGAAGCAGAACAAAAAAGGCACAGCAAGGGCATAATTCCATCTGTTGAAATCGTTTGATTATCTGTGTATGGTGGTTAGAATTTCTTCTGGTTGAAAACTGTTGCTGGGCGCCTTCGGAACACAGTATTTATGAGTTAACAATAAGTGCAACAACAACTTTTAGAAAGACATACATGAGAACCAGATAGCATCTCATATCTTCAGTTCAAAGAGCTACATCTGTACTTTCTGTTGTACATGCGTTACTCTGCCCGGAAAACAAGATATGTCGAGACATCGCTATCTCTGCTTCTGCCTTCAATGGGAATGCCACCCGTCACTATCTCCCACAATGAATGCCATCACCGCCCGGACAGGGAAGAGAAAGCAATAACTTCTGTTATAATTGCTAGAAATTGTGATGTTCTCTCCTGTTTCAAAGAATGATGCTTTGCCTGATATAATTTCTAAGCTAGGTCTCTTTGAAAACACGGTATTTTCAGAGTTTCACAGTGAATTACCAAGAAACAACATAGGAAACCACTGGGAACGGTGAAGTCACATATAAATCCTTGCTGTGTCAGGTGAAACACACTACCCAAAAGACTCCAGCGTTCCTGAAACCAGTGTTTGCTCTTTAGTCTACTGTATCAACTCGAAAGCTCACTGAAGCATACAATGAAGCAGAACAACAACGGCACAGCAAGGGCATAAGTCCATCTGTTGAAATCGTTTGATTATCTGTATATGGTGGTAAGAATTTCATCTGGTTGAAAACTGTTGCTGGCCTCCTTCGGAACACAGTCTTTATGAGTTAACAATAAGTGCAACAACAACTTTTAGAAAGACATACATGAGAACCAGATAGCATCTCATATCTTCAGTTCAAAGAGCTACATCTGTACTTTCAGTAGTACATGCGTTACTCTGCACGGAAAACAAGATATGTCGAAACATCGCTATCTCTGATTCTGCCTTCAATGGCAATGCCAGCGGTCACTATCTCCCACAATGAATGTCATCACCGCACGGACAGGGAAGAGAAAGCAATAACTTCTGTTATAATTGCTAGAAATTGTGATGTTCTCTCCTGTTTCAAAGAATGATGCTTTGCCTGATATAATTTCTAAGCTAGGTCTCTTTGAAAACACGGTATTTTCAGAGTTTCACAGTGAATTACCAAGAAACAACATAGGAAACCACTGTGAACGGTGAAGTCACCTATAGATCCTTTTCTGTGTCAGGTGAAGTACACTACCCAAAAGACTCCAGCGTTCTTGAAACCAGTGTTTGCTCTTTAGTCTACTGTATCAACTCGAAAGCTCACTGAAGCATACAATGAAGCAGAACAACAACGGCACAGCAAGGGCATAATTCCATCTGTTGAAATCGTTTGATTATCTGTATATGGTGGTTAGAATTTCATCTGGTTGAAAACTGTTGCTGGCCTCCTTCGGAACACAGTCTTTATGAGTTAACAATAAGTGCAACAACAACTTTTAGAAAGACATACATGAGAACCAGATAGCATCTCATATCTTCAGTTAAAAGAGCTACATCTGTACTTTCAGTAGTACATGCGTTACTCTGCACGTAAAACAAGATATGTCGAAACATCGCTATCTCTGATTCTGCCTTCAGTGGCAATGCCACCGGTCACTATCTCCCACAATGAATGCCATCACCGCACGAACAGGGAAGAGAAAGCAATAACTTCTGTTATAATTGCTAGAAATTGTGATGTTCTCTCCTGTTTCAAAGAATGATGCTTTGCCTGATATAATTTCTAAGCTAGGTCTCTTTGAAAACACGGTATTTTCAGAGTTTCACAGTGAATTACCAAGAAACAACATAGGAAACCACTGTGAACGGTGAAGTCACATATAGATCCTTTGGTGTGTCAGGTGAAGCACACTACCCAAAAGACTCCAGCGTTCTTGAAACCAGTGTTTGCTCTTTAGTCTACTGTATCAACTCGAAAGCTCACTGAAGCATACAATGAAGCAGAACAAAAAAGGCACAGCAAGGGCATAATTCCATCTGTTGAAATCGTTTGATTATCTGTGTATGGTGGTTAGAATTTCTTCTGGTTGAAAACTGTTGCTGGGCTCCTTCGGAACACAGTATTTATGAGTTAACAATAAGTGCAACAACAACTTTCAGAAAGACATACATGAGAACCAGATAGCATCTCATATCTTCAGTTCAAAGAGCTACATCTGTACTTTCAGTAGTACATGCGTTACTCTGCACGTAAAACAAGATATGTCGAAACATCGCTATCTCTGATTCTGCCTTCAATGGCAATGCCACCGGTCACTATCTCCCACAATGTATGCCATCACCGCACGGACAGGGAAGAGAAAGCAATAACTTCTGTTATAATTGCTAGAAATTGTGATGTTCTCTCCTGTTTCAAATAATGATGCTTTGCCTGATATAATTTCTAAGCTAGGTCTCTTTGAAAACACGGTATTTTCAGAGTTTCACAGTGAATTACCAAGAAACAACATAGGAAACCACTGTGAACGGTGAAGTCACATATAAATCCTTTGGTGTGTCAGGTGAAACACACTACCCAAAAGACTCCAGCGTTCCTGAAACCAGTGTTTGCTCTTTAGTCTACTGTATCAACTCGAAAGCTCACTGAAGCATACAATGAAGCAGAACAACAAAGGCACAGCAAGGGCATAATTCCATCTGTTGAAATCGTTTGATTATCTGTATATGGTGGTTAGAATTTCATCTGGTTGAAAACTGTTGCTGGCCTGCTTCGGAACACAGTCTTTATGAGTTAAAAATAAAGGCAACATCAACTTTTAGAAAGACATACATGAGAACCAGATAGCATCTAATATCTTCAGTTCAAAGAGCTACATCTGTACTTTCAGTAGTACATGCGTTACTTTGCACGGAAAACAAGATATGTCCAGACATCGTTATCTCTGATTCTGCCTTCAATGGCAATGCCACCAGTCACTATCTCCCACAATGAATGCTATCACCGAACGGACAGGGAAGAGAAAGCAATAACTTCTGTTATAATTGCTAGAAATTGTGATGTTCTCTCCTGTTTCAAAGAATGATGCTTTGCCTGATATATTTTCTAAGCTAGGTCTCTTTGAAAACACGGTATTTTCAGATTTTCACAGTGAATTACCAAGAAACAACATAGGAAACCACTGTGAACGGTGAAGTCACCTATAGATCCTTTTGTGTGTCAGGTGAAGTACACTACCCAAAAGACTCCAGCGTTCTTGAAACCAGTGTTTGCTCTTTAGTCTACTGTATCAACTCGAAAGCTCACTGAAGCATACAATGAAGCAGAACAACAACGGCACAGCAAGGGCATAATTCCATCTGTTGAAATCGTTTGATTATCTGTATATGGTGGTTAGAATTTCTTCTGGTTGAAAACTGTTGCTGGCCTCCTTCGGAACGCAGTCTTTATGAGTTAACAATAAGTGCAACAACAACTTTTAGAAAGACATACATGAGAACCAGATAGCATCTCATATCTTCAGTTCAAAGAGCTACATCTGTACTTTCAGTAGTACATGCGTTACTCTGCACGTAAAACAAGATATGTCGAAACATCGCTATCTCTGATTCTGCCTTCAATGGCAATGCCACCGGTCACTATCTCCCACAATGAATGCCATCACCGCACGAACAGGGAAGAGAAAGCAATAACTTCTGTTATAATTGCTAGAAATTGTGATGTTCTCTCCTGTTTCAAAGAATGATGCTTTGCCTGATATAATTTCTAAGCTAGGTCTCTTTGAAAACACGGTATTATCAGAGTTTCACAGTGAATTACCAAGAAACAACATAGGAAACCACTGTGAACGGTGAAGTCACATATAGATCCTTTGGTGTGTCAGGTGAAGCACACTACCCAAAAGACTCCAGCGTTCTTGAAACCAGTGTTTGCTCTTTAGTCTACTGTATCAACTCGAAAGCTCACTGAAGCATACAATGAAGCAGAACAAAAAAGGCACAGCAAGGGCATAATTCCATCTGTTGAAATCGTTTGATTATCTGTGTATGGTGGTTAGAATTTCTTCTGGTTGAAAACTGTTGCTGGGCTCCTTCGGAACACAGTCTTTATGAGTTAACAATAAGTGCAACAACAACTTTTAGAAAGACATACATGAGAACCAGATAGCATCTAATATCTTCAGTTCAAAGAGCTACATCTGTACTTTCAGTAGTACATGCGTTACTCTGCACGTAAAACAAGATATGTCGAAACATCGCTATCTCTGATTGTGCCTTCAATGGCAATGCCACCGGTCACTATCTCCCACAATGAATGCCATCACCGCACGGACAGGGAAGAGAAAGCAATAACTTCTGTTATAATTGCTAGAAATTGTGATGTTCTCTCCTGTTTCAAAGAATGATGCTTTGCCTGATATAATTTCTAAGCCAGGTCTCTTTGAAAACACGGTATTTTCAGAGTTTCACAGTGAATTACCAAGAAACAACATAGGAAACCACTGTGAACGGTGAAGTCACATATAGATCCTTTGGTGTGTCAGGTGAAACACACTACCCAAAAGACTCCAGCGTTCCTGAAACCAGTGTTTGCTTTTTAGTCTACTGTATCAACTCGAAAGCTCACTGAAGCATACAATGAAGCAGAACAAAAAAGGCACAGCAAGGGCATAATTCCATCTGTTGAAATCGTTTGATTATCTGTGTATGGTGGTTAGAATTTCTTCTGGTTGAAAACTGTTGCTGGGCGCCTTCGGAACACAGTATTTATGAGTTAACAATAAGTGCAACAACAACTTTTAGAAAGACATACATGAGAACCAGATAGCATCTCATATCTTCAGTTCAAAGAGCTACATCTGTACTTTCTGTTGTACATGCGTTACTCTGCCCGGAAAACAAGATATGTCGAGACATCGCTATCTCTGCTTCTGCCTTCAATGGGAATGCCACCCGTCACTATCTCCCACAATGAATGCCATCACCGCCCGGACAGGGAAGAGAAAGCAATAACTTCTGTTATAATTGCTAGAAATTGTGATGTTCTCTCCTGTTTCAAAGAATGATGCTTTGCCTGATATAATTTCTAAGCTAGGTCTCTTTGAAAACACGGTATTTTCAGAGTTTCACAGTGAATTACCAAGAAACAACATAGGAAACCACTGGGAACGGTGAAGTCACATATAAATCCTTGCTGTGTCAGGTGAAACACACTACCCAAAAGACTCCAGCGTTCCTGAAACCAGTGTTTGCTCTTTAGTCTACTGTATCAACTCGAAAGCTCACTGAAGCATACAATGAAGCAGAACAACAACGGCACAGCAAGGGCATAAGTCCATCTGTTGAAATCGTTTGATTATCTGTATATGGTGGTAAGAATTTCATCTGGTTGAAAACTGTTGCTGGCCTCCTTCGGAACACAGTCTTTATGAGTTAACAATAAGTGCAACAACAACTTTTAGAAAGACATACATGAGAACCAGATAGCATCTCATATCTTCAGTTCAAAGAGCTACATCTGTACTTTCAGTAGTACATGCGTTACTCTGCACGGAAAACAAGATATGTCGAAACATCGCTATCTCTGATTCTGCCTTCAATGGCAATGCCAGCGGTCACTATCTCCCACAATGAATGTCATCACCGCACGGACAGGGAAGAGAAAGCAATAACTTCTGTTATAATTGCTAGAAATTGTGATGTTCTCTCCTGTTTCAAAGAATGATGCTTTGCCTGATATAATTTCTAAGCTAGGTCTCTTTGAAAACACGGTATTTTCAGAGTTTCACAGTGAATTACCAAGAAACAACATAGGAAACCACTGTGAACGGTGAAGTCACCTATAGATCCTTTTCTGTGTCAGGTGAAGTACACTACCCAAAAGACTCCAGCGTTCTTGAAACCAGTGTTTGCTCTTTAGTCTACTGTATCAACTCGAAAGCTCACTGAAGCATACAATGAAGCAGAACAACAACGGCACAGCAAGGGCATAATTCCATCTGTTGAAATCGTTTGATTATCTGTATATGGTGGTTAGAATTTCATCTGGTTGAAAACTGTTGCTGGCCTCCTTCGGAACACAGTCTTTATGAGTTAACAATAAGTGCAACAACAACTTTTAGAAAGACATACATGAGAACCAGATAGCATCTCATATCTTCAGTTAAAAGAGCTACATCTGTACTTTCAGTAGTACATGCGTTACTCTGCACGTAAAACAAGATATGTCGAAACATCGCTATCTCTGATTCTGCCTTCAGTGGCAATGCCACCGGTCACTATCTCCCACAATGAATGCCATCACCGCACGAACAGGGAAGAGAAAGCAATAACTTCTGTTATAATTGCTAGAAATTGTGATGTTCTCTCCTGTTTCAAATAATGATGCTTTGCCTGATATAATTTCTAAGCTAGGTCTCTTTGAAAACACGGTATTTTCAGAGTTTCACAGTGAATTACCAAGAAACAACATAGGAAACCACTGTGAACGGTGAAGTCACATATAAATCCTTTGGTGTGTCAGGTGAAACACACTACCCAAAAGACTCCAGCGTTCCTGAAACCAGTGTTTGCTCTTTAGTCTACTGTATCAACTCGAAAGCTCACTGAAGCATACAATGAAGCAGAACAACAAAGGCACAGCAAGGGCATAATTCCATCTGTTGAAATCGTTTGATTATCTGTATATGGTGGTTAGAATTTCATCTGGTTGAAAACTGTTGCTGGCCTGCTTCGGAACACAGTCTTTATGAGTTAAAAATAAAGGCAACATCAACTTTTAGAAAGACATACATGAGAACCAGATAGCATCTAATATCTTCAGTTCAAAGAGCTACATCTGTACTTTCAGTAGTACATGCGTTACTTTGCACGGAAAACAAGATATGTCCAGACATCGTTATCTCTGATTCTGCCTTCAATGGCAATGCCACCAGTCACTATCTCCCACAATGAATGCTATCACCGAACGGACAGGGAAGAGAAAGCAATAACTTCTGTTATAATTGCTAGAAATTGTGATGTTCTCTCCTGTTTCAAAGAATGATGCTTTGCCTGATATATTTTCTAAGCTAGGTCTCTTTGAAAACACGGTATTTTCAGATTTTCACAGTGAATTACCAAGAAACAACATAGGAAACCACTGTGAACGGTGAAGTCACCTATAGATCCTTTTGTGTGTCAGGTGAAGTACACTACCCAAAAGACTCCAGCGTTCTTGAAACCAGTGTTTGCTCTTTAGTCTACTGTATCAACTCGAAAGCTCACTGAAGCATACAATGAAGCAGAACAACAACGGCACAGCAAGGGCATAATTCCATCTGTTGAAATCGTTTGATTATCTGTATATGGTGGTTAGAATTTCTTCTGGTTGAAAACTGTTGCTGGCCTCCTTCGGAACGCAGTCTTTATGAGTTAACAATAAGTGCAACAACAACTTTTAGAAAGACATACATGAGAACCAGATAGCATCTCATATCTTCAGTTCAAAGAGCTACATCTGTACTTTCAGTAGTACATGCGTTACTCTGCACGTAAAACAAGATATGTCGAAACATCGCTATCTCTGATTCTGCCTTCAATGGCAATGCCACCGGTCACTATCTCCCACAGTGAATGCCATCACCGCACGAACAGGGAAGAGAAAGCAATAACTTCTGTTATAATTGCTAGAAATTGTGATGTTCTCTCCTGTTTCAAAGAATGATGCTTTGCCTGATATAATTTCTAAGCTAGGTCTCTTTGAAAACACGGTATTTTCAGAGTTTCACAGTGAATTACCAAGAAACAACATAGGAAACCACTGTGAACGGTGAAGTCACATATAGATCCTTTGGTGTGTCAGGTGAAGCACACTACCCAAAAGACTCCAGCGTTCTTGAAACCAGTGTTTGCTCTTTAGTCTACTGTATCAACTCGAAAGCTCACTGAAGCATACAATGAAGCAGAACAAAAAAGGCACAGCAAGGGCATAATTCCATCTGTTGAAATCGTTTGATTATCTGTGTATGGTGGTTAGAATTTCTTCTGGTTGAAAACTGTTGCTGGGCTCCTTCGGAACACAGTCTTTATGAGTTAACAATAAGTGCAACAACAACTTTTAGAAAGACATACATGAGAACCAGATAGCATCTAATATCTTCAGTTCAAAGAGCTACATCTGTACTTTCAGTAGTACATGCGTTACTTTGCACGTAAAACAAGATATGTCGAAACATCGCTATCTCTGATTGTGCCTTCAATGGCAATGCCACCGGTCACTATCTCCCACAATGAATGCCATCACCGCACGGACAGGGAAGAGAAAGCAATAACTTCTGTTATAATTGCTAGAAATTGTGATGTTCTCTCCTGTTTCAAAGAATGATGCTTTGCCTGATATAATTTCTAAGCCAGGTCTCTTTGAAAACACGGTATTTTCAGAGTTTCACAGTGAATTACCAAGAAACAACATAGGAAACCACTGTGAACGGTGAAGTCACATATAGATCCTTTGGTGTGTCAGGTGAAACACACTACCCAAAAGACTCCAGCGTTCCTGAAACCAGTGTTTGCTCTTTAGTCTACTGTATCAACTCGAAAGCTCACTGAAGCATACAATGAAGCAGAACAAAAAAGGCACAGCAAGGGCATAATTCCATCTGTTGAAATCGTTTGATTATCTGTGTATGGTGGTTAGAATTTCTTCTGGTTGAAAACTGTTGCTGGGCGCCTTCGGAACACAGTATTTATGAGTTAACAATAAGTGCAACAACAACTTTTAGAAAGACATACATGAGAACCAGATAGCATCTCATATCTTCAGTTCAAAGAGCTACATCTGTACTTTCTGTTGTACATGCGTTACTCTGCCCGGAAAACAAGATATGTCGAGACATCGCTATCTCTGCTTCTGCCTTCAATGGGAATGCCACCCGTCACTATCTCCCACAATGAATGCCATCACCGCCCGGACAGGGAAGAGAAAGCAATAACTTCTGTTATAATTGCTAGAAATTGTGATGTTCTCTCCTGTTTCAAAGAATGATGCTTTGCCTGATATAATTTCTAAGCTAGGTCTCTTTGAAAACACGGTATTTTCAGAGTTTCACAGTGAATTACCAAGAAACAACATAGGAAACCACTGGGAACGGTGAAGTCACATATAAATCCTTGCTGTGTCAGGTGAAACACACTACCCAAAAGACTCCAGCGTTCCTGAAACCAGTGTTTGCTCTTTAGTCTACTGTATCAACTCGAAAGCTCACTGAAGCATACAATGAAGCAGAACAACAACGGCACAGCAAGGGCATAAGTCCATCTGTTGAAATCGTTTGATTATCTGTATATGGTGGTAAGAATTTCATCTGGTTGAAAACTGTTGCTGGCCTCCTTCGGAACACAGTCTTTATGAGTTAACAATAAGTGCAACAACAACTTTTAGAAAGACATACATGAGAACCAGATAGCATCTCATATCTTCAGTTCAAAGAGCTACATCTGTACTTTCAGTAGTACATGCGTTACTCTGCACGGAAAACAAGATATGTCGAAACATCGCTATCTCTGATTCTGCCTTCAATGGCAATGCCAGCGGTCACTATCTCCCACAATGAATGTCATCACCGCACGGACAGGGAAGAGAAAGCAATAACTTCTGTTATAATTGCTAGAAATTGTGATGTTCTCTCCTGTTTCAAAGAATGATGCTTTGCCTGATATAATTTCTAAGCTAGGTCTCTTTGAAAACACGGTATTTTCAGAGTTTCACAGTGAATTACCAAGAAACAACATAGGAAACCACTGTGAACGGTGAAGTCACCTATAGATCCTTTTCTGTGTCAGGTGAAGTACACTACCCAAAAGACTCCAGCGTTCTTGAAACCAGTGTTTGCTCTTTAGTCTACTGTATCAACTCGAAAGCTCACTGAAGCATACAATGAAGCAGAACAACAACGGCACAGCAAGGGCATAATTCCATCTGTTGAAATCGTTTGATTATCTGTATATGGTGGTTAGAATTTCATCTGGTTGAAAACTGTTGCTGGCCTCCTTCGGAACACAGTCTTTATGAGTTAACAATAAGTGCAACAACAACTTTTAGAAAGACATACATGAGAACCAGATAGCATCTCATATCTTCAGTTAAAAGAGCTACATCTGTACTTTCAGTAGTACATGCGTTACTCTGCACGTAAAACAAGATATGTCGAAACATCGCTATCTCTGATTCTGCCTTCAGTGGCAATGCCACCGGTCACTATCTCCCACAATGAATGCCATCACCGCACGAACAGGGAAGAGAAAGCAATAACTTCTGTTATAATTGCTAGAAATTGTGATGTTCTCTCCTGTTTCAAAGAATGATGCTTTGCCTGATATAATTTCTAAGCTAGGTCTCTTTGAAAACACGGTATTTTCAGAGTTTCACAGTGAATTACCAAGAAACAACATAGGAAACCACTGTGAACGGTGAAGTCACATATAGATCCTTCGGTGTGTCAGGTGAAGCACACTACCCAAAAGACTCCAGCGTTCTTGAAACCAGTGTTTGCTCTTTAGTCTACTGTATCAACTCGAAAGCTCACTGAAGCATACAATGAAGCAGAACAAAAAAGGCACAGCAAGGGCATAATTCCATCTGTTGAAATCGTTTGATTATCTGTGTATGGTGGTTAGAATTTCTTCTGGTTGAAAACTGTTGCTGGGCTCCTTCGGAACACAGTCTTTATGAGTTAAAAATAAAGGCAACATCAACTTTTAGAAAGACATACATGAGAACCAGATAGCATCTAATATCTTCAGTTCAAAGAGCTACATCTGTACTTTCAGTAGTACATGCGTTACTTTGCACGGAAAACAAGATATGTCCAGACATCGTTATCTCTGATTCTGCCTTCAATGGCAATGCCACCAGTCACTATCTCCCACAATGAATGCTATCACCGAACGGACAGGGAAGAGAAAGCAATAACTTCTGTTATAATTGCTAGAAATTGTGATGTTCTCTCCTGTTTCAAAGAATGATGCTTTGCCTGATATATTTTCTAAGCTAGGTCTCTTTGAAAACACGGTATTTTCAGATTTTCACAGTGAATTACCAAGAAACAACATAGGAAACCACTGTGAACGGTGAAGTCACCTATAGATCCTTTTGTGTGTCAGGTGAAGTACACTACCCAAAAGACTCCAGCGTTCTTGAAACCAGTGTTTGCTCTTTAGTCTACTGTATCAACTCGAAAGCTCACTGAAGCATACAATGAAGCAGAACAACAACGGCACAGCAAGGGCATAATTCCATCTGTTGAAATCGTTTGATTATCTGTATATGGTGGTTAGAATTTCTTCTGGTTGAAAACTGTTGCTGGCCTCCTTCGGAACGCAGTCTTTATGAGTTAACAATAAGTGCAACAACAACTTTTAGAAAGACATACATGAGAACCAGATAGCATCTCATATCTTCAGTTCAAAGAGCTACATCTGTACTTTCAGTAGTACATGCGTTACTCTGCACGGAAAACAAGATATGTCGAAACATCGCTATCTCTGATTCTGCCTTCAATGGCAATGCCAGCGGTCACTATCTCCCACAATGAATGTCATCACCGCACGGACAGGGAAGAGAAAGCAATAACTTCTGTTATAATTGCTAGAAATTGTGATGTTCTCTCCTGTTTCAAAGAATGATGCTTTGCCTGATATAATTTCTAAGCTAGGTCTCTTTGAAAACACGGTATTTTCAGAGTTTCACAGTGAATTACCAAGAAACAACATAGGAAACCACTGTGAACGGTGAAGTCACCTATAGATCCTTTGGTGTGTCAGGTGAAGTACACTACCCAAAAGACTCCAGCGTTCTTGAAACCAGTGTTTGCTCTTTAGTCTACTGTATCAACTCGAAAGCTCACTGAAGCATACAATGAAGCAGAACAACAACGGCACAGCAAGGGCATAATTCCATCTGTTGAAATCGTTTGATTATCTGTATATGGTGGTTAGAATTTCATCTGGTTGAAAACTGTTGCTGGCC
Organism: Furipterus horrens; assembly: GCF_987537825.1. Classification (NCBI taxonomy): domain Eukaryota; kingdom Metazoa; phylum Chordata; class Mammalia; order Chiroptera; family Furipteridae; genus Furipterus; species Furipterus horrens. The sequence continues at coordinate 6,748,542 of NW_028327188.1, forward strand.
TCCTTCGGAACACAGTCTTTATGAGTTAACAATAAGTGCAACAACAACTTTTAGAAAGACATACATGAGAACCAGATAGCATCTCATATCTTCAGTTAAAAGAGCTACATCTGTACTTTCAGTAGTACATGCGTTACTCTGCACGTAAAACAAGATATGTCGAAACATCGCTATCTCTGATTCTGCCTTCAGTGGCAATGCCACCGGTCACTATCTCCCACAATGAATGCCATCACCGCACGAACAGGGAAGAGAAAGCAATAACTTCTGTTATAATTGCTAGAAATTGTGATGTTCTCTCCTGTTTCAAAGAATGATGCTTTGCCTGATATAATTTCTAAGCTAGGTCTCTTTGAAAACACGGTATTTTCAGAGTTTCACAGTGAATTACCAAGAAACAACATAGGAAACCACTGTGAACGGTGAAGTCACATATAGATCCTTTGGTGTATCAGGTGAAGCACACTACCCAAAAGACTCCAGCGTTCTTGAAACCAGTGTTTGCTCTTTAGTCTACTGTATCAACTCGAAAGCTCACTGAAGCATACAATGAAGCAGAACAAAAAAGGCACAGCAAGGGCATAATTCCATCTGTTGAAATCGTTTGATTATCTGTGTATGGTGGTTAGAATTTCTTCTGGTTGAAAACTGTTGCTGGGCTCCTTCGGAACACAGTATTTATGAGTTAACAATAAGTGCAACAACAACTTTCAGAAAGACATACATGAGAACCAGATAGCATCTAATATCTTCAGTTCAAAGAGCTACATCTGTACTTTCAGTAGTACATGCGTTACTCTGCCCGGAAAACAAGATATGTCGAGACATCGCTATCTCTGATTCTGCCTTCAATGGCAATGCCAGCGGTCACTATCTCACACAATGAATGTCATCACCCACGGACAGGGAAGAGAAAGCAATAACTTCTGTTATAATTGCTAGAAATTGTGATGTTCTCTCCTGTTTCAAAGAATGATGCTTTGCCTGATATAATTTCTAAGCTAGGTCTCTTTGAAAACACGGTATTTTCAGAGTTTCACAGTGAATTACCAAGAAACAACATAGGAAACCACTGTGAACGGTGAAGTCACATATAAATCCTTTGGTGTGTCAGGTGAAACACACTACCCAAAAGACTCCAGCGTTCCTGAAACCAGTGTTTGCTCTTTAGTCTACTGTATCAACTCGAAAGCTCACTGAAGCATACAATGAAGCAGAACAACAACGGCACAGCAAGGGCATAATTCCATCTGTTGAAATCGTTTGATTATCTGTATATGGTGGTTAGAATTTCATCTGGTTGAAAACTGTTGCTGGCCTGCTTCGGAACACAGTCTTTATGAGTTAAAAATAAAGGCAACATCAACTTTTAGAAAGACATACATGAGAACCAGATAGCATCTCATATCTTCAGTTCAAAGAGCTACATCTGTACTTTCAGTTGTACATGCGTTACTCTGCCCGGAAAACAAGATATGTCGAGACATCGCTATCTCTGATTCTGCCTTCAATGGGAATGCCACCCGTCACTATCTCCCACAATGAATGCCATCACCGCACGGACAGGGAAGAGAAAGCAATAACTTCTGTTATAATTGCTAGAAATTGTGATGTTCTCTCCTGTTTCAAAGAATGATGCTTTGCCTGATATAATTTCTAAGCTAGGTCTCTTTGAAAACACGGTATTTTCAGAGTTTCACAGTGAATTACCAAGAAACAACATAGGAAACCACTGGGAACGGTGAAGTCACATATAAATCCTTTGGTGTGTCAGGTGAAACACACTACCCAAAAGACTCCAGCGTTCCTGAAACCAGTGTTTGCTCTTTAGTCTACTGTATCAACTCGAAAGCTCACTGAAGCATACAATGAAGCAGAACAAAAAAGGCACAGCAAGGGCATAATTCCATCTGTTGAAATCGTTTCATTATCTGTGTATGGTGGTTAGAATTTCTTCTGGTTGAAAACTGTTGCTGGGCGCCTTCGGAACACAGTATTTATGAGTTAACAATAAGTGCAACAACAACTTTTAGAAAGACATACATGAGAACCAGATAGCATCTCATATCTTCAGTTCAAAGAGCTACATCTGTACTTTCAGTAGTACATGCGTTACTCTGCCCGGAAAACAAGATATGTCGAGACATCGCTATCTCTGCTTCTGCCTTCAATGGGAATGCCACCCGTCACTATCTCCCACAATGAATGCCATCACCGCCCGGACAGGGAAGAGAAAGCAATAACTTCTGTTATAATTGCTAGAAATTGTGATGTTCTCTCCTGTTTCAAAGAATGATGCTTTGCCTGATATAATTTCTAAGCTAGGTCTCTTTGAAAACACGGTATTTTCAGAGTTTCACAGTGAATTACCAAGAAACAACATAGGAAACCACTGTGAACGGTGAAGTCACATATAGATCCTTTGGTGTGTCAGGTGAAGTACACTACCCAAAAGACTCCAGCGTTCTTGAAACCAGTGTTTGCTCTTTAGTCTACTGTATCAACTCGAAAGCTCACTGAAGCATACAATGAAGCAGAACAACAACGGCACAGCAAGGGCATAAGTCCATCTGTTGAAATCGTTTGATTATCTGTATATGGTGGTAAGAATTTCTTCTGGTTGAAAACTGTTGCTGGCCTCCTTCGGAACACAGTCTTTATGAGTTAACAATAAGTGCAACAACAACTTTTAGAAAGACATACATGAGAACCAGATAGCATCTCATATCTTCAGTTCAAAGAGCTACATCTGTACTTTCAGTAGTACATGCGTTACTCTGCACGGAAAACAAGATATGTCGAAACATCGCTATCTCTGATTCTGCCTTCAATGGCAATGCCAGCGGTCACTATCTCCCACAATGAATGTCATCACCGCACGGACAGGGAAGAGAAAGCAATAACTTCTGTTATAATTGCTAGAAATTGTGATGTTCTCTCCTGTTTCAAAGAATGATGCTTTGCCTGATATAATTTCTAAGCTAGGTCTCTTTGAAAACACGGTATTTTCAGAGTTTCACAGTGAATTACCAAGAAACAACATAGGAAACCACTGTGAACGGTGAAGTCACAAATAGATCCTTTGGTGTTTCAGGTGAAGCACACTACCCAAAAGACTCCAGCGTTCTTGAAACCAGTGTTTGCTCTTTAGTCTACTGTATCAACTCGAAAGCTCACTGAAGCATACAATGAAGCAGAACAACAACGGCACAGCAAGGGCATAATTCCATCTGTTGAAATCGTTTGATTATCTGTGTATGGTGGTTAGAATTTCTTCTGGTTGAAAACTGTTGCTGGGCTCCTTCGGAACACAGTATTTATGAGTTAACAATAAGTGCAACAACAACTTTCAGAAAGACATACATGAGAACCAGATAGCATCTAATATCTTCAGTTCAAAGAGCTACATCTGTACTTTCAGTAGTACATGCGTTACTCTGCCCGGAAAACAAGATATGTCGAGACATCGCTATCTCTGATTCTGCCTTCAGTGGCAATGCCAGCGGTCACTATCTCCCACAATGAATGTCATCACCGCACGGACAGGGAAGAGAAAGCAATAACTTCTGTTATAATTGCTAGAAATTGTGATGTTCTCTCCTGTTTCAAAGAATGATGCTTTGCCTGATATAATTTCTAAGCTAGGTCTCTTTGAAAACACGGTATTTTCAGAGTTTCACAGTGAATTACCAAGAAACAACATAGGAAACCACTGTGAACGGTGAAGTCACATATAAATCCTTTGGTGTGTCAGGTGAAACACACTACCCAAAAGACTCCAGCGTTCCTGAAACCAGTGTTTGCTCTTTAGTCTACTGTATCAACTCGAAAGCTCACTGAAGCATACAATGAAGCAGAACAACAACGGCACAGCAAGGGCATAATTCCATCTGTTGAAATCGTTTGATTATCTGTATATGGTGGTTAGAATTTCACCTGGTTGAAAACTGTTGCTGGCCTGCTTCGGAACACAGTCTTTATGAGTTAAAAATAAAGGCAACATCAACTTTTAGAAAGACATACATGAGAACCAGATAGCATCTAATATCTTCAGTTCAAAGAGCTACATCTGTACTTTCAGTAGTACATGCGTTACTTTGCACGGAAAACAAGATATGTCCAAACATAGTTATCTCTGATTCTGCCTTCAATGGCAATGCCACCAGTCACTATCTCCCACAATGAATGCTATCACCGAACGGACAGGGAAGAGAAAGCAATAACTTCTGTTATAATTGCTAGAAATTGTGATGTTCTCTCCTGTTTCAAAGAATGATGCTTTGCCTGATATAATTTCTAAGCTAGGTCTCTTTGAAAACACGGTATTTTCAGAGTTTCACAGTGAATTACCAAGAAACAACATAGGAAACCACTGGGAACGGTGAAGTCACATATAGATCCTTTGGTGTGTCAGGTGAAGCACACTACCCAAAAGACTCCAGCGTTCTTGAAACCAGTGTTTGCTCTTTAGTCTACTGTATCAACTCGAAAGCTCACTGAAGCATACAATGAAGCAGAACAACAACGGCACAGCAAGGGCATAATTCCATGTGTTGAAATCGTTTGATTATCTGTATATGGTGGTTAGAATTTCATCTGGTTGAAAACTGTTGCTGGCCTCCTTCGGAACACAGTCTTTATGAGTTAACAATAAGTGCAACAACAACTTTTAGAAAGACATACATGAGAACCAGATAGCATCTCATATCTTCAGTTCAAAGAGCTACATCTGTACTTTCAGTAGTACATGCGTTACTCTGCACGTAAAACAAGATATGTCGAAACATCGCTATCTCTGATTGTGCCTTCAATGGCAATGCCACCGGTCACTATCTCCCACAATGAATGCCATCACCGCACGGACAGGGAAGAGAAAGCAATAACTTCTGTTATAATTGCTAGAAATTGTGATGTTCTCTCCTGTTTCAAAGAATGATGCTTTGCCTGATATAATTTCTAAGCTAGGTCTCTTTGAAAACACGGTATTTTCAGAGTTTCACAGTGAATTACCAAGAAACAACATAGGAAACCACTGTGAACGGTGAAGTCACATATAGATCCTTTGGTGTGTCAGGTGAAACACACTACCCAAAAGACTCCAGCGTTCCTGAAACCAGTGTTTGCTCTTTAGTCTACTGTATCAACTCGAAAGCTCACTGAAGCATACAATGAAGCAGAACAAAAAAGGCACAGCAAGGGCATAATTCCATCTGTTGAAATCGTTTGATTATCTGTGTATGGTGGTTAGAATTTCTTCTGGTTGAAAACTGTTGCTGGGCGCCTTCGGAACACAGTATTTATGAGTTAACAATAAGTGCAACAACAACTTTTAGAAAGACATACATGAGAACCAGATAGCATCTCATATCTTCAGTTCAAAGAGCTACATCTGTACTTTCAGTTGTACATGCGTTACTCTGCCCGGAAAACAAGATATGTCGAGACATCGCTATCTCTGCTTCTGCCTTCAATGGGAATGCCACCCGTCACTATCTCCCACAATGAATGCCATCACCGCCCGGACAGGGAAGAGAAAGCAATAACTTCTGTTATAATTGCTAGAAATTGTGATGTTCTCTCCTGTTTCAAAGAATGATGCTTTGCCTGATATAATTTCTAAGCTAGGTCTCTTTGAAAACACGGTATTTTCAGAGTTTCACAGTAAATTACCAAGAAACAACATAGGAAACCACTGGGAACGGTGAAGTCACATATAAATCCTTGCTGTGTCAGGTGAAACACACTACCCAAAAGACTCCAGCGTTCCTGAAACCAGTGTTTGCTCTTTAGTCTACTGTATCAACTCGAAAGCTCACTGAAGCATACAATGAAGCAGAACAACAACGGCACAGCAAGGGCATAAGTCCATCTGTTGAAATCGTTTGATTATCTGTATATGGTGGTAAGAATTTCATCTGGTTGAAAACTGTTGCTGGCCTCCTTCGGAACACAGTCTTTATGAGTTAACAATAAGTGCAACAACAACTTTTAGAAAGACATACATGAGAACCAGATAGCATCTCATATCTTCAGTTCAAAGAGCTACATCTGTACTTTCAGTAGTACATGCGTTACTCTGCACGGAAAACAAGATATGTCGAAACATCGCTATCTCTGATTCTGCCTTCAATGGCAATGCCAGCGGTCACTATCTCCCACAATGAATGTCATCACCGCACGGACAGGGAAGAGAAAGCAATAACTTCTGTTATAATTGCTAGAAATTGTGATGTTCTCTCCTGTTTCAAAGAATGATGCTTTGCCTGATATAATTTCTAAGCTAGGTCTCTTTGAAAACACGGTATTTTCAGAGTTTCACAGTGAATTACCAAGAAACAACATAGGAAACCACTGTGAACGGTGAAGTCACCTATAGATCCTTTTCTGTGTCAGGTGAAGTACACTACCCAAAAGACTCCAGCGTTCTTGAAACCAGTGTTTGCTCTTTAGTCTACTGTATCAACTCGAAAGCTCACTGAAGCATACAATGAAGCAGAACAACAACGGCACAGCAAGGGCATAATTCCATCTGTTGAAATCGTTTGATTATCTGTATATGGTGGTTAGAATTTCATCTGGTTGAAAACTGTTGCTGGCCTCCTTCGGAACACAGTCTTTATGAGTTAACAATAAGTGCAACAACAACTTTTAGAAAGACATACATGAGAACCAGATAGCATCTCATATCTTCAGTTAAAAGAGCTACATCTGTACTTTCAGTAGTACATGCGTTACTCTGCACGTAAAACAAGATATGTCGAAACATCGCTATCTCTGATTCTGCCTTCAATGGCAATGCCACCGGTCACTATCTCCCACAATGTATGCCATCACCGCACGGACAGGGAAGAGAAAGCAATAACTTCTGTTATAATTGCTAGAAATTGTGATGTTCTCTCCTGTTTCAAAGAATGATGCTTTGCCTGATATAATTTCTAAGCTAGGTCTCTTTGAAAACACGGTATTTTCAGAGTTTCACAGTGAATTACCAAGAAACAACATAGGAAACCACTGTGAACGGTGAAGTCACATATAAATCCTTTGGTGTGTCAGGTGAAACACACTACCCAAAAGACTCCAGCGTTCCTGAAACCAGTGTTTGCTCTTTAGTCTACTGTATCAACTCGAAAGCTCACTGAAGCATACAATGAAGCAGAACAACAAAGGCACAGCAAGGGCATAATTCCATCTGTTGAAATCGTTTGATTATCTGTATATGGTGGTTAGAATTTCATCTGGTTGAAAACTGTTGCTGGCCTGCTTCGGAACACAGTCTTTATGAGTTAAAAATAAAGGCAACATCAACTTTTAGAAAGACATACATGAGAACCAGATAGCATCTCATATCTTCAGTTCAAAGAGCTACATCTGTACTTTCAGTAGTACATGCGTTACTCTGCACGTAAAACAAGATATGTCGAAACATCGCTATCTCTGATTCTGCCTTCAATGGCAATGCCACCGGTCACTATCTCCCACAATGAATGCCATCACCACACGAACAGGGAAGAGAAAGCAATAACTTCTGTTATAATTGCTAGAAATTGTGATGTTCTCTCCTGTTTCAAAGAATGATGCTTTGCCTGATATAATTTCTAAGCTAGGTCTCTTTGAAAACACGGTATTTTCAGAGTTTCACAGTGAATTACCAAGAAACAACATAGGAAACCACTGTGAACGGTGAAGTCACATATAGATCCTTTGGTGTGTCAGGTGAAGCACACTACCCAAAAGACTCCAGCGTTCTTGAAACCAGTGTTTGCTCTTTAGTCTACTGTATCAACTCGAAAGCTCACTGAAGCATACAATGAAGCAGAACAAAAAAGGCACAGCAAGGGCATAATTCCATCTGTTGAAATCGTTTGATTATCTGTGTATGGTGGTTAGAATTTCTTCTGGTTGAAAACTGTTGCTGGGCTCCTTCGGAACACAGTCTTTATGAGTTAACAATAAGTGCAACAACAACTTTTAGAAAGACATACATGAGAACCAGATAGCATCTAATATCTTCAGTTCAAAGAGCTACATCTGTACTTTCAGTAGTACATGCGTTACTCTGCACGTAAAACAAGATATGTCGAAACATCGCTATCTCTGATTGTGCCTTCAATGGCAATGCCACCGGTCACTATCTCCCACAATGAATGCCATCACCGCACGGACAGGGAAGAGAAAGCAATAACTTCTGTTATAATTGCTAGAAATTGTGATGTTCTCTCCTGTTTCAAAGAATGATGCTTTGCCTGATATAATTTCTAAGCTAGGTCTCTTTGAAAACACGGTATTTTCAGAGTTTCACAGTGAATTACCAAGAAACAACATAGGAAACCACTGTGAACGGTGAAGTCACATATAGATCCTTTGGTGTGTCAGGTGAAACACACTACCCAAAAGACTCCAGCGTTCCTGAAACCAGTGTTTGCTCTTTAGTCTACTGTATCAACTCGAAAGCTCACTGAAGCATACAATGAAGCAGAACAAAAAAGGCACAGCAAGGGCATAATTCCATCTGTTGAAATCGTTTGATTATCTGTGTATGGTGGTTAGAATTTCTTCTGGTTGAAAACTGTTGCTGGGCGCCTTCGGAACACAGTATTTATGAGTTAACAATAAGTGCAACAACAACTTTTAGAAAGACATACATGAGAACCAGATAGCATCTCATATCTTCAGTTCAAAGAGCTACATCTGTACTTTCTGTTGTACATGCGTTACTCTGCCCGGAAAACAAGATATGTCGAGACATCGCTATCTCTGCTTCTGCCTTCAATGGCAATGCCACCGGTCACTATCTCCCACAATGAATGCCATCACCGCCCGGACAGGGAAGAGAAAGCAATAACTTCTGTTATAATTGCTAGAAATTGTGATGTTCTCTCCTGTTTCAAAGAATGATGCTTTGCCTGATATAATTTCTAAGCTAGGTCTCTTTGAAAACACGGTATTTTCAGAGTTTCACAGTGAATTACCAAGAAACAACATAGGAAACCACTGTGAACGGTGAAGTCACATATAAATCCTTTGGTGTGTCAGGTGAAACACACTACCCAAAAGACTCCAGCGTTCCTGAAACCAGTGTTTGCTCTTTAGTCTACTGTATCAACTCGAAAGCTCACTGAAGCATACAATGAAGCAGAACAACAAAGGCACAGCAAGGGGATAATTCCATCTGTTGAAATCGTTTGATTATCTGTATGTGGTGGTTAGAATTTCATCTGGTTGAAAACTCTTGCTGGCCTGCTTCGGAACACAGTCTTTATGAGTTAAAAATAAAGGCAACATCAACTTTTAGAAAGACATACATGAGAACCAGATAGCATCTCATATCTTCAGTTCAAAGAGCTACATCTGTACTTTCAGTAGTACATGCGTTACTCTGCACGTAAAACAAGATATGTCGAAACATCGCTATCTCTGATTCTGCCTTCAATGGCAATGCCACCGGTCACTATCTCCCACAATGAATGCCATCACCGCACGAACAGGGAAGAGAAAGCAATAACTTCTGTTATAATTGCTAGAAATTGTGATGTTCTCTCCTGTTTCAAAGAATGATGCTTTGCCTGATATAATTTCTAAGCTAGGTCTCTTTGAAAACACGGTATTTTCAGAGTTTCACAGTGAATTACCAAGAAACAACATAGGAAACCACTGTGAACGGTGAAGTCACATATAGATCCTTTGGTGTGTCAGGTGAAGCACACTACCCAAAAGACTCCAGCGTTCTTGAAACCAGTGTTTGCTCTTTAGTCTACTGTATCAACTCGAAAGCTCACTGAAGCATACAATGAAGCAGAACAAAAAAGGCACAGCAAGGGCATAATTCCATCTGTTGAAATCGTTTGATTATCTGTGTATGGTGGTTAGAATTTCTTCTGGTTGAAAACTGTTGCTGGGCTCCTTCGGAACACAGTCTTTATGAGTTAACAATAAGTGCAACAACAACTTTTAGAAAGACATACATGAGAACCAGATAGCATCTAATATCTTCAGTTCAAAGAGCTACATCTGTACTTTCAGTAGTACATGCGTTACTCTGCACGTAAAACAAGATATGTCGAAACATCGCTATCTCTGATTGTGCCTTCAATGGCAATGCCACCGGTCACTATCTCCCACAATGAATGCCATCACCGCACGGACAGGGAAGAGAAAGCAATAACTTCTGTTATAATTGCTAGAAATTGTGATGTTCTCTCCTGTTTCAAAGAATGATGCTTTGCCTGATATAATTTCTAAGCTAGGTCTCTTTGAAAACACGGTATTTTCAGAGTTTCACAGTGAATTACCAAGAAACAACATAGGAAACCACTGTGAACGGTGAAGTCACATATAGATCCTTTGGTGTGTCAGGTGAAACACACTACCCAAAAGACTCCAGCGTTCCTGAAACCAGTGTTTGCTCTTTAGTCTACTGTATCAACTCGAAAGCTCACTGAAGCATACAATGAAGCAGAACAAAAAAGGCACAGCAAGGGCATAATTCCATCTGTTGAAATCGTTTGATTATCTGTGTATGGTGGTTAGAATTTCTTCTGGTTGAAAACTGTTGCTGGGCGCCTTCGGAACACAGTATTTATGAGTTAACAATAAGTGCAACAACAACTTTTAGAAAGACATACATGAGAACCAGATAGCATCTCATATCTTCAGTTCAAAGAGCTACATCTGTACTTTCTGTTGTACATGCGTTACTCTGCCCGGAAAACAAGATATGTCGAGACATCGCTATCTCTGCTTCTGCCTTCAATGGGAATGCCACCCGTCACTATCTCCCACAATGAATGCCATCACCGCCCGGACAGGGAAGAGAAAGCAATAACTTCTGTTATAATTGCTAGAAATTGTGATGTTCTCTCCTGTTTCAAAGAATGATGCTTTGCCTGATATAATTTCTAAGCTAGGTCTCTTTGAAAACACGGTATTTTCAGAGTTTCACAGTGAATTACCAAGAAACAACATAGGAAACCACTGGGAACGGTGAAGTCACATATAAATCCTTGCTGTGTCAGGTGAAACACACTACCCAAAAGACTCCAGCGTTCCTGAAACCAGTGTTTGCTCTTTAGTCTACTGTATCAACTCGAAAGCTCACTGAAGCATACAATGAAGCAGAACAACAACGGCACAGCAAGGGCATAAGTCCATCTGTTGAAATCGTTTGATTATCTGTATATGGTGGTAAGAATTTCATCTGGTTGAAAACTGTTGCTGGCCTCCTTCGGAACACAGTCTTTATGAGTTAACAATAAGTGCAACAACAACTTTTAGAAAGACATACATGAGAACCAGATAGCATCTCATATCTTCAGTTCAAAGAGCTACATCTGTACTTTCAGTAGTACATACGTTACTCTGCACGGAAAACAAGATATGTCGAAACATCGCTATCTCTGATTCTGCCTTCAATGGCAATGCCAGCGGTCACTATCTCCCACAATGAATGTCATCACCGCACGGACAGGGAAGAGAAAGCAATAACTTCTGTTATAATTGCTAGAAATTGTGATGTTCTCTCCTGTTTCAAAGAATGATGCTTTGCCTGATATAATTTCTAAGCTAGGTCTCTTTGAAAACACGGTATTTTCAGAGTTTCACAGTGAATTACCAAGAAACAACATAGGAAACCACTGTGAACGGTGAAGTCACATATAGATCCTTTGGTGTGTCAGGTGAAGCACACTACCCAAAAGACTCCAGCGTTCTTGAAACCAGTGTTTGCTCTTTAGTCTACTGTATCAACTCGAAAGCTCACTGAAGCATACAATGAAGCAGAACAACAACGGCACAGCAAGGGCATAATTCCATCTGTTGAAATCGTTTGATTATCTGTGTATGGTGGTTAGAATTTCTTCTGGTTGAAAACTGTTGCTGGGCTCCTTCGGAACACAGTATTTATGAGTTAACAATAAGTGCAACAACAACTTTCAGAAAGACATACATGAGAACCAGATAGCATCTAATATCTTCAGTTCAAAGAGCTACATCTGTACTTTCAGTAGTACATGCGTTACTCTGCCCGGAAAACAAGATATGTCGAGACATCGCTATCTCTGATTCTGCCTTCAATGGCAATGCCAGCGGTCACTATCTCCCACAATGAATGTCATCACCGCACGGACAGGGAAGAGAAAGCAATAACTTCTGTTATAATTGCTAGAAATTGTGATGTTCTCTCCTGTTTCAAAGAATGATGCTTCGCCTGATATAATTTCTAAGCTAGGTCTCTTTGAAAACACGGTATTTTCAGAGTTTCACAGTGAATTACCAAGAAACAACATAGGAAACCACTGTGAACGGTGAAGTCACATATAAATCCTTTGGTGTGTCAGGTGAAGTACACTACCCAAAAGACTCCAGCGTTCTTGAAACCAGTGTTTGCTCTTTAGTCTACTGTATCAACTCGAAAGCTCACTGAAGCATACAATGAAGCAGAACAACAACGGCACAGCAAGGGCATAATTCCATCTGTTGAAATCGTTTGATTATCTGTATATGGTGGTTAGAATTTCTTCTGGTTGAAAACTGTTGCTGGCCTCCTTCGGAACACAGTCTTTATGAGTTAACAATAAGTGCAACAACAACTTTTAGAAAGACATACATGAGAACCAGATAGCATCTCATATCTTCAGTTCAAAGAGCTACATCTGTACTTTCAGTAGTACATGCGTTACTCTGCACGTAAAACAAGATATGTCGAAACATCGCTATCTCTGATTCTGCCTTCAATGGCAATGCCACCGGTCACTATCTCCCACAATGAATGCCATCACCGCACGAACAGGGAAGAGAAAGCAATAACTTCTGTTATAATTGCTAGAAATTGTGATGTTCTCTCCTGTTTCAAAGAATGATGCTTTGCCTGATATAATTTCTAAGCTAGGTCTCTTTGAAAACACGGTATTTTCAGAGTTTCACAGTGAATTACCAAGAAACAACATAGGAAACCACTGTGAACGGTGAAGTCACATATAGATCCTTTGGTGTGTCAGGTGAAGCACACTACCCAAAAGACTCCAGCGTTCTTGAAACCAGTGTTTGCTCTTTAGTCTACTGTATCAACTCGAAAGCTCACTGAAGCATACAATGAAGCAGAACAAAAAAGGCACAGCAAGGGCATAATTCCATCTGTTGAAATCGTTTGATTATCTGTGTATGGTGGTTAGAATTTCTTCTGGTTGAAAACTGTTGCTGGGCTCCTTCGGAACACAGTCTTTATGAGTTAACAATAAGTGCAACAACAACTTTTAGAAAGACATACATGAGAACCAGATAGCATCTAATATCTTCAGTTCAAAGAGCTACATCTGTACTTTCAGTAGTACATGCGTTACTCTGCACGTAAAACAAGATATGTCGAAACATCGCTATCTCTGATTGTGCCTTCAATGGCAATGCCACCGGTCACTATCTCCCACAATGAATGCCATCACCGCACGGACAGGGAAGAGAAAGCAATAACTTCTGTTATAATTGCTAGAAATTGTGATGTTCTCTCCTGTTTCAAAGAATGATGCTTTGCCTGATATAATTTCTAAGCTAGGTCTCTTTGAAAACACGGTATTTTCAGAGTTTCACAGTGAATTACCAAGAAACAACATAGGAAACCACTGTGAACGGTGAAGTCACATATAGATCCTTTGGTGTGTCAGGTGAAACACACTACCCAAAAGACTCCAGCGTTCCTGAAACCAGTGTTTGCTCTTTAGTCTACTGTATCAACTCGAAAGCTCACTGAAGCATACAATGAAGCAGAACAAAAAAGGCACAGCAAGGGCATAATTCCATCTGTTGAAATCGTTTGATTATCTGTGTATGGTGGTTAGAATTGCTTCTGGTTGAAAACTGTTGCTGGGCGCCTTCGGAACACAGTATTTATGAGTTAACAATAAGTGCAACAACAACTTTTAGAAAGACATACATGAGAACCAGATAGCATCTCATATCTTCAGTTCAAAGAGCTACATCTGTACTTTCTGTTGTACATGCGTTACTCTGCCCGGAAAACAAGATATGTCGAGACATCGCTATCTCTGCTTCTGCCTTCAATGGGAATGCCACCCGTCACTATCTCCCACAATGAATGCCATCACCGCCCGGACAGGGAAGAGAAAGCAATAACTTCTGTTATAATTGCTAGAAATTGTGATGTTCTCTCCTGTTTCAAAGAATGATGCTTTGCCTGATATAATTTCTAAGCTAGGTCTCTTTGAAAACACGGTATTTTCAGAGTTTCACAGTGAATTACCAAGAAACAACATAGGAAACCACTGGGAACGGTGAAGTCACATATAAATCCTTGCTGTGTCAGGTGAAACACACTACACAAAAGACTCCAGCGTTCCTGAAACCAGTGTTTGCTCTTTAGTCTACTGTATCAACTCGAAAGCTCACTGAAGCATACAATGAAGCAGAACAACAACGGCACAGCAAGGGCATAAGTCCATCTGTTGAAATCGTTTGATTATCTGTATATGGTGGTAAGAATTTCATCTGGTTGAAAACTGTTGCTGGCCTCCTTCGGAACACAGTCTTTATGAGTTAACAATAAGTGCAACAACAACTTTTAGAAAGACATACATGAGAACCAGATAGCATCTCATATCTTCAGTTCAAAGAGCTACATCTGTACTTTCAGTAGTACATGCGTTACTCTGCACGGAAAACAAGATATGTCGAAACATCGCTATCTCTGATTCTGCCTTCAATGGCAATGCCAGCGGTCACTATCTCCCACAATGAATGTCATCACCGCACGGACAGGGAAGAGAAAGCAATAACTTCTGTTATAATTGCTAGAAATTGTGATGTTCTCTCCTGTTTCAAAGAATGATGCTTTGCCTGATATAATTTCTAAGCTAGGTCTCTTTGAAAACACGGTATTTTCAGAGTTTCACAGTGAATTACCAAGAAACAACATAGGAAACCACTGTGAACGGTGAAGTCACCTATAGATCCTTTTCTGTGTCAGGTGAAGTACACTACCCAAAAGACTCCAGCGTTCTTGAAACCAGTGTTTGCTCTTTAGTCTACTGTATCAACTCGAAAGCTCACTGAAGCATACAATGAAGCAGAACAACAACGGCACAGCAAGGGCATAATTCCATGTGTTGAAATCGTTTGATTATCTGTATATGGTGGTTAGAATTTCATCTGGTTGAAAACTGTTGCTGGCCTCCTTCGGAACACAGTCTTTATGAGTTAACAATAAGTGCAACAACAACTTTTAGAAAGACATACATGAGAACCAGATAGCATCTCATATCTTCAGTTCAAAGAGCTACATCTGTACTTTCAGTAGTACATGCGTTACTCTGCACGTAAAACAAGATATGTCGAAACATCGCTATCTCTGATTCTGCCTTCAGTGGCAATGCCACCGGTCACTATCTCCCACAATGAATGCCATCACCGCACGAACAGGGAAGAGAAAGCAATAACTTCTGTTATAATTGCTAGAAATTGTGATGTTCTCTCCTGTTTCAAAGAATGATGCTTTGCCTGATATAATTTCTAAGCTAGGTCTCTTTGAAAACACGGTATTTTCAGAGTTTCACAGTGAATTACCAAGAAACAACATAGGAAACCACTGGGAACGGTGAAGTCACATATAGATCCTTTGGTGTGTCAGGTGAAGCACACTACCCAAAAGACTCCAGCGTTCTTGAAACCAGTGTTTGCTCTTTAGTCAACTGTATCAACTCGAAAGCTCACTGAAGCATACAATGAAGCAGAACAACAACGGCACAGCAAGGGCATAATTCCATCTGTTGAAATCGTTTGATTATCTGTATATGGTGGTTAGAATTTCATCTGGTTGAAAACTGTTGCTGGCCTGCTTCGGAACACAGTCTTTATGAGTTAAAAATAAAGGCAACATCAACTTTTAGAAAGACATACATGAGAACCAGATAGCATCTAATATCTTCAGTTCAAAGAGCTACATTTGTACTTTCAGTAGTACATGCGTTACTCTGCCCGGAAAACAAGATATGTCGAGACATCGCTATCTCTGCTTCTGCCTTCAATGGGAATGCCACCGGTCACTATCTCCCACAATGAATGCCATCACCGCACGGAAAGGGAAGAGAAAGCAATAACTTCTGTTATAATTGCTAGAAATTGTGATGTTCTCTCCTGTTTCAAAGAATGATGCTTTGCCTGATATAATTTCTAAGCTAGGTCTCTTTGAAAACACGGTATTTTCAGAGTTTCACAGTGAATTACCAAGAAACAACATAGGAAACCACTGTGAACGGTGAAGTCACATATAAATCCTTTGGTGTGTCAGGTGAAACACACTACCCAAAAGACTCCAGCGTTCCTGAAACCAGTGTTTGCTCTTTAGTCTACTGTATCAACTCGAAAGCTCACTGAAGCATACAATGAAGCAGAACAACAAAGGCACAGCAAGGGCATAATTCCATCTGTTGAAATCGTTTGATTATCTGTATATGGTGGTTAGAATTTCATCTGGTTGAAAACTGTTGCTGGCCTGCTTCGGAACACAGTCTTTATGAGTTAAAAATAAAGGCAACATCAACTTTTAGAAAGACATACATGAGAACCAGATAGCATCTAATATCTTCAGTTCAAAGAGCTACATTTGTACTTTCAGTAGTACATGCGTTACTCTGCCCGGAAAACAAGATATGTCGAGACATCGCTATCTCTGCTTCTGCCTTCAATGGGAATGCCACCGGTCACTATCTCCCACAATGAATGCCATCACCGCACGGACAGGGAAGAGAAAGCAATAACTTCTGTTATAATTGCTAGAAATTGTGATGTTCTCTCCTGTTTCAAAGAATGATGCTTTGCCTGATATAATTTCTAAGCTAGGTCTCTTTGAAAACACGGTATTTTCAGAGTTTCACAGTGAATTACCAAGAAACAACATAGGAAACCACTGTGAACGGTGAAGTCACATATAAATCCTTTGGTGTGTCAGGTGAAACACACTACCCAAAAGACTCCAGCGTTCCTGAAACCAGTGTTTGCTCTTTAGTCTACTGTATCAACTCGAAAGCTCACTGAAGCATACAATGAAGCAGAACAAAAAAGGCACAGCAAGGGCATAATTCCATCTGTTGAAATCGTTTCATTATCTGTGTATGGTGGTTAGAATTTCTTCTGGTTGAAAACTGTTGCTGGGCGCCTTCGGAACACAGTATTTATGAGTTAACAATAAGTGCAACAACAACTTTTAGAAAGACATACATGAGAACCAGATAGCATCTCATATCTTCAGTTCAAAGAGCTACATCTGTACTTTCAGTAGTACATGCGTTACTCTGCCCGGAAAACAAGATATGTCGAGACATCGCTATCTCTGTTTCTGCCTTCAATGGGAATGCCACCCGTCACTATCTCCCACAATGAATGCCATCACCGCCCGGACAGGGAAGAGAAAGCAATATCTTCTGTTATAATTGCTAGAAATTGTGATGTTCTCTCCTGTTTAAAAGAATGATCCTTTGCCTGATATAATTTCTAAGCTAGGTCTCTTTGAAAACACGGTATTTTCAGAGTTTCACAGTGAATTACCAAGAAACAACATAGGAAACCACTGTGAACGGTGAAGTCACATATAAATCCTTGCTGTGTCAGGTGAAACACACTACCCAAAAGACTCCAGCGTTCCTGAAACCAGTGTTTGCTCTTTAGTCTAAGGTATCAATTCGAAAGCTCACTGAAGCATACAATGAAGCAGAACAACAACGGCACAGCAAGGGCATAATTCCATCTGTTGAAATCGTTTGATTATCTGTGTATGGTGGTTAGAATTTCTTCTGGTTGAAAACTGTTGCTGGGCTCCTTCGGAACACAGTATTTATGAGTTAACAATAAGTGCAACAACAACTTTTAGAAAGACATACATGAGAACCAGATAGCATCTAATATCTTCAGTTCAAAGAGCTACATCTGTACTTTCAGTAGTACATGCGTTACTCTGCACGTAAAACAAGATATGTCGAAACATCGCTATCTCTGATTGTGCCTTCAATGGCAATGCCACCGGTCACTATCTCCCACAATGAATGCCATCACCGCACGGACAGGGAAGAGAAAGCAATAACTTCTGTTATAATTGCTAGAAATTGTGATGTTCTCTCCTGTTTCAAATAATGATGCTTTGCCTGATATAATTTCTAAGCTAGGTCTCTTTGAAAACACGGTATTTTCAGAGTTTCACAGTGAATTACCAAGAAACAACATAGGAAACCACTGGGAACGCTGAAGTCACATATAGATCCTTTGGTGTGTCAGGTGAAGCACACTACCCAAAAGACTCCAGCGTTCTTGAAACCAGTGTTTGCTCTTTAGTCTACTGTATCAACTCGAAAGCTCACTGAAGCATACAATGAAGCAGAACAAAAAAGGCACAGCAAGGGCATAATTCCATCTGTTGAAATCGTTTCATTATCTGTGTATGGTGGTTAGAATTTCTTCTGGTTGAAAACTGTTGCTGGGCGCCTTCGGAACACAGTATTTATGAGTTAACAATAAGTGCAACAACAACTTTTAGAAAGACATACATGAGAACCAGATAGCATCTCATATCTTCAGTTCAAAGAGCTACATCTGTACTTTCAGTAGTACATGCGTTACTCTGCCCGGAAAACAAGATATGTCGAGACATCGCTATCTCTGCTTCTGCCTTCAATGGGAATGCCACCCGTCACTATCTCCCACAATGAATGCCATCACCGCCCGGACAGGGAAGAGAAAGCAATAACTTCTGTTATAATTGCTAGAAATTGTGATGTTCTCTCCTGTTTCAAAGAATGATCCTTTGCCTGATATAATTTCTAAGCTAGGTCTCTTTGAAAACACGGTATTTTCAGAGTTTCACAGTGAATTACCAAGAAACAACATAGGAAACCACTGGGAAAGGTGAAGTCACATATAGATCCTTTGGTGTGTCAGGTGAAGCACACTACCCAAAAGACTCCAGCGTTCCTGAAACCAGTGTTTGCTCTTTAGTCTAAGGTATCAACTCGAAAGCTCACTGAAGCATACAATGAAGCAGAACAACAACGGCACAGCAAGGGCATAATTCCATCTGTTGAAATCGTTTGATTATCTGTATATGGTGGTTAAAATTTCATCTGGTTGAAAACTGTTGCTGGCCTCCTTCGGAACACAGTCTTTATGAGTTAACAATAAGTGCAACAACAACTTTTAGAAAGACATACATGAGAACCAGATAGCATCTCATATCTTCAGTTCAAAGAGCTACATCTGTACTTTCAGTAGTACATACGTTACTCTGCACGGAAAACAAGATATGTCGAAACATCGCTATCTCTGATTCTGCCTTCAATGGCAATGCCAGCGGTCACTATCTCCCACAATGAATGTCATCACCGCACGGACAGGGAAGAGAAAGCAATAACTTCTGTTATAATTGCTAGAAATTGTGATGTTCTCTCCTGTTTCAAAGAATGATGCTTTGCCTGATATAATTTCTAAGCTAGGTCTCTTTGAAAACACGGTATTTTCAGAGTTTCACAGTGAATTACCAAGAAACAACATAGGAAACCACTGGGGACGGTGAAGTCACATATAGATCCTTTGGTGTGTCAGGTGAAGTACACTACCCAAAAGACTCCAGCGTTCTTGAAACCAGTGTTTGCTCTTTAGTCTACTGTATCAACTCGAAAGCTCACTGAAGCATACAATGAAGCAGAACAACAACGGCACAGCAAGGGCATAATTCCATCTGTTGAAATCGTTTGATTATCTGTATATGGTGGTTAGAATTTCATCTGGTTGAAAACTGTTGCTGGCCTCCTTCGGAACACAGTCTTTATGAGTTAACAATAAGTGCAACAACAACTTTTAGAAAGACATACGTGAGAACCAGATAGCATCTCATATCTTCAGTTCAAAGAGCTACATCTGTACTTTCAGTAGTACATGGGTTACTCTGCACATAAAACAAGATATGTCGAAACATCGCTATCTCTGATTCTGCCTTCAGTGGCAATGCCACCGGTCACTATCTCCCACAATGAATGCCATCACCGCACGAACAGGGAAGAGAAAGCAATAACTTCTGTTATAATTGCTAGAAATTGTGATGTTCTCTCCTGTTTCAAAGAATGATGCTTTGCCTGATATAATTTCTAAGCTAGGTCTCTTTGAAAACACGGTATTTTCAGAGTTTCACAGTGAATTACCAAGAAACAACATAGGAAACCACTGGGAACGGTGAAGTCACATATAGATCCTTTGGTGTGTCAGGTGAAGCACACTACCCAAAAGACTCCAGCGTTCTTGAAACCAGTGTTTGCTCTTTAGTCTACTGTATCAACTCGAAAGCTCACTGAAGCATACAATGAAGCAGAACAAAAAAGGCACAGCAAGGGCATAATTCCATCTGTTGAAATCGTTTGATTATCTGTGTATGGTGGTTAGAATTTCTTCTGGTTGAAAACTGTTGCTGGGCTCCTTCGGAACACAGTATTTATGAGTTAACAATAAGTGCAACAACAACTTTTAGAAAGACATACATGAGAAACAGATAGCATCTAATATCTTCAGTTCAAAGAGCTACATCTGTACTTTCAGTAGTACATGCGTTACTCTGCCCGGAAAACAAGATATGTCGAGACATCGCTATCTCTGCTTCTGCCTTCAATGGGAATGCCACCGGTCACTATCTCCCACAATGAATGCCATCACCGCCCGGACAGGGAAGAGAAAGCAATAACTTCTGTTATAATTGCTAGAAATTGTGATGTTCTCTCCTGTTTCAAAGAATGATCCTTTGCCTGATATAATTTCTAAGCTAGGTATCTTTGAAAACACGGTATTTTCAGAGTTTCACAGTGAATTACCAAGAAACAACATAGGAAACCACTGGGAAAGGTGAAGTCACATATAGATCCTTTGGTGTGTCAGGTGAAGCACACTACCCAAAAGACTCCAGCGTTCTTGAAACCAGTGTTTGCTCTTTAGTCTACTGTATCAACTCGAAAGCTCACTGAAGCATACAATGAAGCAGAACAAAAACGGCACAGCAAGGGCATAATTCCATCTGTTGAAATCGTTTGATTATCTGTATATGGTGGTTAGAATTTCTTCTGGTTGAAAACTGTTGCTGGCCTGCTTCGGAACACAGTCTTTATGAGTTAAAAATAAAGGCAACATCAACTTTTAGAAAGACATACATGAGAACCAGATAGCATCTAATATCTTCAGTTCAAAGAGCTACATCTGTACTTTCTGTAGTACATGCGTTACTTTGCACGGAAAACAAGATATGTCCAGACATCGTTATCTCTGATTCTGCCTTCAATGGCAATGCCACCAGTCACTATCTCCCACAATGAATGCCATCACCGAACGGACAGGGAAGAGAAAGCAATAACTTCTGTTATAATTGCTAGAAATTGTGATGTTCTCTCCTGTTTCAAAGAATGATCCTTTGCCTGATATAATTTCTAAGCTAGGTCTCTTTGAAAACACGGTATTTTCAGAGTTTCACAGTGAATTACCAAGAAACAACATAGGAAACCACTGGGAAAGGTGAAGTCACATATAGATCCTTTGGTGTGTCAGGTGAAGCACACTACCCAAAAGACTCCAGCGTTCTTGAAACCAGTGTTTGCTCTTTAGTCTACTGTATCAACTCGAAAGCTCACTGAAGCATACAATGAAGCAGAACAAAAACGGCACAGCAAGGGCATAATTCCATCTGTTGAAATCGTTTGATTATCTGTATATGGTGGTTAGAATTTCTTCTGGTTGAAAACTGTTGCTGGCCTCCTTCGGAACACAGTCTTTATGAGTTAACAATAAGTGCAACAACAACTTTTAGAATGACATATATGAGAACCAGATAGCATCTCATATCTTCAGTTCAAAGAGCTACATCTGTACTTTCAGTAGTACATGCGTTACTTTGCACACAAAACAAGATATGTCCAGACATCGCTATTTCTAATTCTGCCTTCAATGGCAATGCCACCGGTCACTATCTCCCACAATGAATGCTATCACCGAACGGACAGGGAAGAGAAAGCAATAACTTCTGTTATAATTGCTAGAAATTGTGATGTTCTCTCCTGTTTCAAAGAATGATGCTTTGCCTGATATAATTTCTAAGCTAGGTCTCTTTGAAAACACGGTATTTTCAGAGTTTCACAGTGAATTACCAAGAAACAACATAGGAAACCACTGGGAACGGTGAAGTCACATATAGATCCTTTGGTGTGTCAGGTGAAGCACACTACCCAAAAGACTCCAGCGTTCTTGAAACCAGTGTTTGCTCTTTAGTCTACTGTATCAACTCGAAAGCTCACTGAAGCATACAATGAAGCAGAACAACAACGGCACAGCAAGGGCATAATTCCATCTGTTGAAATCGTTTGATTATCTGTATATGGTGGTTAGAATTTCATCTGGTTGAAAACTGTTGCTGGCCTCCTTCGGAACACAGTCTTTATGAGTTAACAATAAGTGCAACAACAACTTTTAGAAAGACATACATGAGAACCAGATAGCATCTCATATCTTCAGTTCAAAGAGCTACATCTGTACTTTCAGTAGTACATACGTTACTCTGCCCGGAAAACAAGATATGTCGAGACATCGCTATCTCTGCTTCTGCCTTCAATGGGAATGCCACCCGTCACTATCTCCCACAATGAATGCCATCACCGCCCGGACAGGGAAGAGAAAGCAATAACTTCTGTTATAATTGCTAGAAATTGTGATGTTCTCTCCTGTTTCAAAGAATGATGCTTTACCTGATATAATTTCTAAGCTAGGTCTCTTTGAAAACACGGTATTTTCAGAGTTTCACAGTGAATTACCAAGAAACAACATAGGAAACCACTGTGAACGGTGAAGTCACATATAAATCCTTTGGTGTGTCAGGTGAAACACACTACCCAAAAGACTCCAGCGTTCCTGAAACCACTGTTTGCTCTTTAGTCTACTGTATCAACTCGAAAGCTCACTGAAGCATACAATGAAGCAGAACAACAACGGCACAGCAAGGGCATAATTCCATCTGTTGAAATCGTTTGATTATCTGTATATGGTGGTTAGAATTTCATCTGGTTGAAAACTGTTGCTGGCCTGCTTCGGAACACAGTCTTTATGAGTTAAAAATAAAGGCAACATCAACTTTTAGAAAGACATACATGAGAACCAGATAGCATCTAATATCTTCAGTTCAAAGAGCTACATCTGTACTTTCTGTAGTACATGCGTTACTTTGCACGGAAAACAAGATATGTCCAGACATCGTTATCTCTGATTCTGCCTTCAATGGCAATGCCACCAGTCACTATCTCCCACAATGAATGCTATCACCGAACGGACAGGGAAGAGAAAGCAATAACTTCTGTTATAATTGCTAGAAATTGTGATGTTCTCTCCTGTTTCAAAGAATGATGCTTTGCCTGATATAATTTCTAAGCTAGGTCTCTTTGAAAACACGGTATTTTCAGAGTTTCACAGTGAATTACCAAGAAACAACATAGGAAACCACTGGGAACGGTGAAGTCACATATAGATCCTTTGGTGTGTCAGGTGAAGCACACTACCCAAAAGACTCCAGCGTTCTTGAAACCAGTGTTTGCTCTTTAGTCTACTGTATCAACTCGAAAGCTCACTGAAGCATACAATGAAGCAGAACAACAACGGCACAGCAAGGGCATAATTCCATCTGTTGAAATCGTTTGATTATCTGTATATGGTGGTTAGAATTTCATCTGGTTGAAAACTGTTGCTGGCCTCCTTCGGAACACAGTCTTTATGAGTTAACAATAAATGCAACAACAACTTTTAGAAAGACATACGTGAGAACCAGATAGCATCTCATATCTTCAGTTCAAAGAGCTACATCTGTACTTTCAGTAGTACATGGGTTACTCTGCACATAAAACAAGATATGTCAAAACATCGCTATCTCTGATTCTGCCTTCAGTGGCAATGCCACCGGTCACTATCTCCCACAATGAATGCCATCACCGCACGAACAGGGAAGAGAAAGCAATAACTTCTGTTATAATTGCTAGAAATTGTGATGTTCTCTCCTGTTTCAAAGAATGATGCTTTGCCTGATATAATTTCTAAGCTAGGTCTCTTTGAAAACACGGTATTTTCAGAGTTTCACAGTGAATTACCAAGAAACAACATAGGAAACCACTGGGAACGGTGAAGTCACATATAGATCCTTTGGTGTGTCAGGTGAAGCACACTACCCAAAAGACTCCAGCGTTCTTGAAACCAGTGTTTGCTCTTTAGTCTACTGTATCAACTCGAAAGCTCACTGAAGCATACAATGAAGCAGAACAACAACGGCACAGCAAGGGCATAATTCCATCTGTTGAAATCGTTTGATTATCTGTATATGGTGGTTAGAATTTCATCTGGTTGAAAACTGTTGCTGGCCTCCTTCGGAACACAGTCTTTATGAGTTAACAATAAGTGCAACAACAACTTTTAGAAAGACTTACGTGAGAACCAGATAGCATCTCATATCTTCAGTTCAAAGAGCTACATCTGTACTTTCAGTAGTACATGGGTTACTCTGCACATAAAACAAGATATGTCAAAACATCGCTATCTCTGATTCTGCCTTCAGTGGCAATGCCACCGGTCACTATCTCCCACAATGAATGCCATCACCGCACGAACAGGGAAGAGAAAGCAATAACTTCTGTTATAATTGCTAGAAATTGTGATGTTCTCTCCTGTTTCAAAGAATGATGCTTTGCCTGATATAATTTCTAAGCTAGGTCTCTTTGAAAACACGGTATTTTCAGAGTTTCACAGTGAATTACCAAGAAACAACATAGGAAACCACTGGGAACGGTGAAGTCACATATAGATCCTTTGGTGTGTCAGGTGAAGCACACTACCCAAAAGACTCCAGCGTTCTTGAAACCAGTGTTTGCTCTTTAGTCTACTGTATCAACTCGAAAGCTCACTGAAGCATACAATGAAGTAGAACAAAAAAGGCACAGCAAGGGCATAATTCCATCTGTTGAAATCGTTTGATTATCTGTGTATGGTGGTTAGAATTTCTTCTGGTTGAAAACTGTTGCTGGGCTCCTTCGGAACACAGTATTTATGAGTTAACAATAAGTGCAACAACAACTTTTAGAAAGACATACATGAGAAACAGATAGCATCTAATATCTTCAGTTCAAAGAGCTACATCTGTACTTTCAGTAGTACATGCGTTACTCTGCCCGGAAAACAAGATATGTCGAGACATCGCTATCTCTGCTTCTGCCTTCAATGGGAATGCCACCGGTCACTATCTCCCACAATGAATGCCATCACCGCCCGGACAGGGAAGAGAAAGCAATAACTTCTGTTATAATTGCTAGAAATTGTGATGTTCTCTCCTGTTTCAAAGAATGATCCTTTGCCTGATATAATTTCTAAGCTAGGTCTCTTTGAAAACACGGTATTTTCAGAGTTTCACAGTGAATTACCAAGAAACAACATAGGAAACCACTGGGAAAGGTGAAGTCACATATAGATCCTTTGGTGTGTCAGGTGAAGCACACTACCCAAAAGACTCCAGCGTTCTTGAAACCAGTGTTTGCTCTTTAGTCTACTGTATCAACTCGAAAGCTCACTGAAGCATACAATGAAGCAGAACAAAAACGGCACAGCAAGGGCATAATTCCATCTGTTGAAATCGTTTGATTATCTGTATATGGTGGTTAGAATTTCTTCTGGTTGAAAACTGTTGCTGGCCTGCTTCGGAACACAGTCTTTATGAGTTAAAAATAAAGGCAACATCAACTTTTAGAAAGACATACATGAGAACCAGATAGCATCTAATATCTTCAGTTCAAAGAGCTACATCTGTACTTTCTGTAGTACATGCGTTACTTTGCACGGAAAACAAGATATGTCCAGACATCGTTATCTCTGATTCTGCCTTCAATGGCAATGCCACCAGTCACTATCTCCCACAATGAATGCCATCACCGAACGGACAGGGAAGAGAAAGCAATAACTTCTGTTATAATTGCTAGAAATTGTGATGTTCTCTCCTGTTTCAAAGAATGATCCTTTGCCTGATATAATTTCTAAGCTAGGTCTCTTTGAAAACACGGTATTTTCAGAGTTTCACAGTGAATTACCAAGAAACAACATAGGAAACCACTGGGAAAGGTGAAGTCACATATAGATCCTTTGGTGTGTCAGGTGAAGCACACTACCCAAAAGACTCCAGCGTTCTTGAAACCAGTGTTTGCTCTTTAGTCTACTGTATCAACTCGAAAGCTCACTGAAGCATACAATGAAGCAGAACAAAAACGGCACAGCAAGGGCATAATTCCATCTGTTGAAATCGTTTGATTATCTGTATATGGTGGTTAGAATTTCTTCTGGTTGAAAACTGTTGCTGGCCTCCTTCGGAACACAGTCTTTATGAGTTAAAAATAAAGGCAACATCAACTTTTAGAAAGACATACATGAGAACCAGATAGCATCTCATATCTTCAGTTCAAAGAGCTACATCTGTACTTTCTGTAGTACATGCGTTACTTTGCACGCAAAACAAGATATGTCCAGACATCGCTATTTCTAATTCTGCCTTCAATGGCAATGCCACCGGTCACTATCTCCCACAATGAATGCTATCACCGAACGGACAGGGAAGAGAAAGCAATAACTTCTGTTATAATTGCTAGAAATTGTGATGTTCTCTCCTGTTTCAAAGAATGATGCTTTGCCTGATATAATTTCTAAGCTAGGTCTCTTTGAAAACACGGTATTTTCAGAGTTTCACAGTGAATTACCAAGAAACAACATAGGAAACCACTGGGAACGGTGAAGTCACATATAGATCCTTTGGTGTGTCAGGTGAAGCACACTACCCAAAAGACTCCAGCGTTCTTGAAACCAGTGTTTGCTCTTTAGTCTACTGTATCAACTCGAAAGCTCACTGAAGCATACAATGAAGCAGAACAACAACGGCACAGCAAGGGCATAATTCCATCTGTTGAAATCGTTTGATTATCTGTATATGGTGGTTAGAATTTCTTCTGGTTGAAAACTGTTGCTGGCCTCCTTCGGAACACAGTCTTTATGAGTTAACAATAAGTGCAACAACAACTTTTAGAAAGACATACATGAGAACCAGATAGCATCTCATATCTTCAGTTCAAAGAGCTACATCTGTACTTTCAGTAGTACATACGTTACTCTGCACGGAAAACAAGATATGTCGAAACATCGCTATCTCTGATTCTGCCTTCAAGGGCAATGCCAGCGGTCACTATCTCCCACAATGAATGTCATCACCGAACGGACAGGGAAGAGAAAGCAATAACTTCTGTTATAATTGCTAGAAATTGTGATGTTCTCTCCTGTTTCAAAGAATGATCCTTTGACTGATATAATTTCTAAGCTAGGTCTCTTTGAAAACACGGTATTTTCAGAGTTTCACAGTGAATTACCAAGAAACAACATAGGAAACCACTGGGAACGGTGAAGTCACATATAGATCCTTTGGTGTGTCAGGTGAAGCACACTACCCAAAAGACTCCAGCGTTCTTGAAACCAGTGTTTGCTCTTTAGTCTACTGTATCAACTCGAAAGCTCACTGAAGCATACAATGAAGCAGAACAACAACGGCACAGCAAGGGCATAATTCCATGTGTTGAAATCGTTTGATTATCTGTATATGGTGGTTAGAATTTCATCTGGTTGAAAACTGTTGCTGGCCTCCTTCGGAACACAGTCTTTATGAGTTAACAATAAGTGCAACAACAACTTTTAGAAAGACATACATGAGAACCAGATAGCATCTCATATCTTCAGTTCAAAGAGCTACATCTGTACTTTCAGTAGTACATGCGTTACTCTGCACGTAAAACAAGATATGTCGAAACATCGCTATCTCTGATTGTGCCTTCAATGGCAATGCCACCGGTCACTATCTCCCACAATGAATGCCATTACCGCACGGACAGGGAAGAGAAAGCAATAACTTCTGTTATAATTGCTAGAAATTGTGATGTTCTCTCCTGTTTCAAATAATGATGCTTTGCCTGATATAATTTCTAAGCTAGGTCTCTTTGAAAACACGGTATTTTCAGAGTTTCACAGTGAATTACCAAGAAACAACATAGGAAACCACTGGGAACGCTGAAGTCACATATAGATCCTTTGGTGTGTCAGGTGAAGCACACTACCCAAAAGACTCCAGCGTTCTTGAAACCAGTGTTTGCTCTTTAGTCTACTGTATCAACTCGAAAGCTCACTGAAGCATACAATGAAGTAGAACAAAAACGGCACAGCAAGGGCATAATTCCATCTGTTGAAATCGTTTGATTATCTGTATATGGTGGTTAGAATTTCTTCTGGTTGAAAACTGTTGCTGGCCTCCTTCGGAACACAGTCTTTATGAGTTAACAATAAGTGCAACAACAACTTTTAGAATGACATATATGAGAACCAGATAGCATCTCATATCTTCAGTTCAAAGAGCTACATCTGTACTTTCAGTAGTACATGCGTTACTTTGCACGCAAAACAAGATATGTCCAGACATCGCTATTTCTAATTCTGCCTTCAATGGCAATGCCACCGGTCACTATCTCCCACAATGAATGCTATCACCGAACGGACAGGGAAGAGAAAGCAATAACTTCTGTTATAATTGCTAGAAATTGTGATGTTCTCTCCTGTTTCAAAGAATGATGCTTTGCCTGATATAATTTCTAAGCTAGGTCTCTTTGAAAACACGGTATTTTCAGAGTTTCACAGTGAATTACCAAGAAACAACATAGGAAACCACTGGGAACGGTGAAGTCACATATAGATCCTTTGGTGTGTCAGGTGAAGCACACTACCCAAAAGACTCCAGCGTTCTTGAAACCAGTGTTTGCTCTTTAGTCTACTGTATCAACTCGAAAGCTCACTGAAGCATACAATGAAGCAGAACAACAACGGCACAGCAAGGGCATAATTCCATCTGTTGAAATCGTTTGATTATCTGTATATGGTGGTTAGAATTTCATCTGGTTGAAAACTGTTGCTGGCCTCCTTCGGAACACAGTCTTTATGAGTTAACAATAAGTGCAACAACAACTTTTAGAAAGACATACATGAGAACCAGATAGCATCTCATATCTTCAGTTCAAAGAGCTACATCTGTACTTTCAGTAGTACATACGTTACTCTGCCCGGAAAACAAGATATGTCGAGACATCGCTATCTCTGCTTCTGCCTTCAATGGGAATGCCACCGGTCACTATCTCCCACAATGAATGCCATCACCGCCCGGACAGGGAAGAGAAAGCAATAACTTCTGTTATAATTGCTAGAAATTGTGATGTTCTCTCCTGTTTCAAAGAATGATGCTTTACCTGATATAATTTCTAAGCTAGGTCTCTTTGAAAACACGGTATTTTCAGAGTTTCACAGTGAATTACCAAGAAACAACATAGGAAACCACTGTGAACGGTGAAGTCACATATAAATCCTTTGGTGTGTCAGGTGAAACACACTACCCAAAAGACTCCAGCGTTCCTGAAACCACTGTTTGCTCTTTAGTCTACTGTATCAACTCGAAAGCTCACTGAAGCATACAATGAAGCAGAACAACAACGGCACAGCAAGGGCATAATTCCATCTGTTGAAATCGTTTGATTATCTGTATATGGTGGTTAGAATTTCATCTGGTTGAAAACTGTTGCTGGCCTGCTTCGGAACACAGTCTTTATGAGTTAAAAATAAAGGCAACATCAACTTTTAGAAAGACATACATGAGAACCAGATAGCATCTAATATCTTCAGTTCAAAGAGCTACATCTGTACTTTCTGTAGTACATGCGTTACTTTGCACGGAAAACAAGATATGTCCAGACATCGTTATCTCTGATTCTGCCTTCAATGGCAATGCCACCAGTCACTATCTCCCACAATGAATGCTATCACCGAACGGACAGGGAAGAGAAAGCAATAACTTCTGTTATAATTGCTAGAAATTGTGATGTTCTCTCCTGTTTCAAAGAATGATGCTTTGCCTGATATAATTTCTAAGCTAGGTCTCTTTGAAAACACGGTATTTTCAGAGTTTCACAGTGAATTACCAAGAAACAACATAGGAAACCACTGGGAACGGTGAAGTCACATATAGATCCTTTGGTGTGTCAGGTGAAGCACACTACCCAAAAGACTCCAGCGTTCTTGAAACCAGTGTTTGCTCTTTAGTCTACTGTATCAACTCGAAAGCTCACTGAAGCATACAATGAAGCAGAACAAAAACGGCACAGCAAGGGCATAATTCCATCTGTTGAAATCGTTTGATTATCTGTATATGGTGGTTAGAATTTCTTCTGGTTGAAAACTGTTGCTGGCCTCCTTCGGAACACAGTCTTTATGAGTTAACAATAAGTGCAACAACAACTTTTAGAATGACATATATGAGAACCAGATAGCATCTCATATCTTCAGTTCAAAGAGCTACATCTGTACTTTCAGTAGTACATGCGTTACTTTGCACGCAAAACAAGATATGTCCAGACATCGCTATCTCTAATTCTGCCTTCAATGGCAATGCCACCGGTCACTATCTCCCACAATGAATGCTATCACCGAACGGACAGGGAAGAGAAAGCAATAACTTCTGTTATAATTGCTAGAAATTGTGATGTTCTCTCCTGTTTCAAAGAATGATGCTTTGCCTGATATAATTTCTAAGCTAGGTCTCTTTGAAAACACGGTATTTTCAGAGTTTCACAGTGAATTACCAAGAAACAACATAGGAAACCACTGGGAACGGTGAAGTCACATATAGATCCTTTGGTGTGTCAGGTGAAGCACACTACCCAAAAGACTCCAGCGTTCTTGAAACCAGTGTTTGCTCTTTAGTCTACTGTATCAACTCGAAAGCTCACTGAAGCATACAATGAAGCAGAACAACAACGGCACAGCAAGGGCATAATTCCATCTGTTGAAATCGTTTGATTATCTGTATATGGTGGTTAGAATTTCATCTGGTTGAAAACTGTTGCTGGCCTCCTTCGGAACACAGTCTTTATGAGTTAACAATAAGTGCAACAACAACTTTTAGAAAGACATACATGAGAACCAGATAGCATCTCATATCTTCAGTTCAAAGAGCTACATCTGTACTTTCAGTAGTACATACGTTACTCTGCCCGGAAAACAAGATATGTCGAGACATCGCTATCTCTGCTTCTGCCTTCAATAGAATGCCACCCGTCACTATCTCCCACAATGAATGCCATCACCGCCCGGACAGGGAAGAGAAAGCAATAACTTCTGTTATAATTGCTAGAAATTGTGATGTTCTCTCCTGTTTCAAAGAATGATGCTTTACCTGATATAATTTCTAAGCTAGGTCTCTTTGAAAACACGGTATTTTCAGAGTTTCACAGTGAATTACCAAGAAACAACATAGGAAACCACTGTGAACGGTGAAGTCACATATAAATCCTTTGGTGTGTCAGGTGAAACACACTACCCAAAAGACTCCAGCGTTCCTGAAACCACTGTTTGCTCTTTAGTCTACTGTATCAACTCGAAAGCTCACTGAAGCATACAATGAAGCAGAACAACAACGGCACAGCAAGGGCATAATTCCATCTGTTGAAATCGTTTGATTATCTGTATATGGTGGTTAGAATTTCATCTGGTTGAAAACTGTTGCTGGCCTGCTTCGGAACACAGTCTTTATGAGTTAAAAATAAAGGCAACATCAACTTTTAGAAAGACATACATGAGAACCAGATAGCATCTAATATCTTCAGTTCAAAGAGCTACATCTGTACTTTCAGTAGTACATGCGTTACTTTGCACGGAAAACAAGATATGTCCAGACATCGTTATCTCTGATTCTGCCTTCAATGGCAATGCCACCAGTCACTATCTCCCACAATGAATGCTATCACCGAACGGACAGGGAAGAGAAAGCCATAACTTCTGTTATAATTGCTAGAAATTGTGATGTTCTCTCCTGTTTCAAAGAATGATGCTTTGCCTGATATAATTTCTAAGCTAGGTCTCTTTGAAAACACGGTATTTTCAGAGTTTCACAGTGAATTACCAAGAAACAACATAGGAAACCACTGGGAACGGTGAAGTCACATATAGATCCTTTGGTGTGTCAGGTGAAGCACACTACCCAAAAGACTCCAGCGTTCTTGAAACCAGTGTTTGCTCTTTAGTCTACTGTATCAACTCGAAAGCTCACTGAAGCATACAATGAAGCAGAACAACAACGGCACAGCAAGGGCATAATTCCATCTGTTGAAATCGTTTGATTATCTGTATATGGTGGTTAGAATTTCATCTGGTTGAAAACTGTTGCTGGCCTCCTTCGGAACACAGTCTTTATGAGTTAACAATAAGTGCAACAACAACTTTTAGAAAGACATACATGAGAACCAGATAGCATCTCATATCTTCAGTTCAAAGAGCTACATCTGTACTTTCAGTAGTACATACGTTACTCTGCACGGAAAACAAGATATGTCGAAACATCGCTATCTCTGATTCTGCCTTCAATGGCAATGCCAGCAGTCACTATCTCCCACAATGAATGTCATCACCGCACGGACAGGGAAGAGAAAGCAATAACTTCTGTTATAATTGCTAGAAATTGTGATGTTCTCTCCTGTTTCAAAGAATGATGCTTTGCCTGATATAATTTCTAAGCTAGGTCTCTTTGAAAACACGGTATTTTCAGAGTTTCACAGTGAATTACCAAGAAACAACATAGGAAACCACTGTGAACGGTGAAGTCACATATAAATCCTTTGGTGTGTCAGGTGAAACACACTACCCAAAAGACTCCAGCGTTCCTGAAACCAGTGTTTGCTCTTTAGTCTACTGTATCAACTCGAAAGCTCACTGAAGCATACAATGAAGCAGAACAAAAAAGGCACAGCAAGGGCATAATTCCATCTGTTGAAATCGTTTGATTATCTGTATATGGTGGGTAGAATTTCATCTGGTTGAAAACTGTTGCTGGCCTGCTTCGGAACACAGTCTTTATGAGTTAAAAATAAAGGCAACATCAACTTTTAGAAAGACATACATGAGAACCAGATAGCATCTAATATCTTCAGTTCAAAGAGCTACATCTGCACTTTCTGTAGTACATGCGTTACTTTGCACGGAAAACAAGATATGTCCAGACATCGTTATCTCTGATTCTGCCTTCAATGGCAATGCCACCAGTCACTATCTCCCACAATGAATGCCATCACCGAACGGACAGGGAAGAGAAAGCAATAACTTCTGTTATAATTGCTAGAAATTGTGATGTTCTCTCCTGTTTCAAAGAATGATCCTTTGCCTGATATAATTTCTAAGCTAGGTCTCTTTGAAAACACGGTATTTTCAGAGTTTCACAGTGAATTACCAAGAAACAACATAGGAAACCACTGGGAAAGGTGAAGTCACATATAGATCCTTTGGTGTGTCAGGTGAAGCACACTACCCAAAAGACTCCAGCGTTCTTGAAACCAGTGTTTGCTCTTTAGTCTACTGTATCAACTCGAAAGCTCACTGAAGCATACAATGAAGCAGAACAACAACGGCACAGCAAGGGCATAATTCCATCTGTTGAAATCGTTTGATTATCTGTATATGGTGGTTAGAATTTCTTCTGGTTGAAAACTGTTGCTGGCCTCCTTCGGAACACAGTCTTTATGAGTTAACAATAAGTGCAACAACAACTTTTAGAATGACATATATGAGAACCAGATAGCATCTCATATCTTCAGTTCAAAGAGCTACATCTGTACTTTCAGTAGT
Source organism: Furipterus horrens (assembly GCF_987537825.1). Classification (NCBI taxonomy): domain Eukaryota; kingdom Metazoa; phylum Chordata; class Mammalia; order Chiroptera; family Furipteridae; genus Furipterus; species Furipterus horrens. Next base: position 6,782,322 of record NW_028327188.1, read on the forward strand.
ACATGCGTTACTTTGCACGCAAAACAAGATATGTCCAGACATCGCTATCTCTAATTCTGCCTTCAATGGCAATGCCACCGGTCACTATCTCCCACAATGAATGCTATCACCGAACGGACAGGGAAGAGAAAGCAATAACTTCTGTTATAATTGCTAGAAATTGTGATGTTCTCTCCTGTTTCAAAGAATGATGCTTTGCCTGATATAATTTCTAAGCTAGGTCTCTTTGAAAACACGGTATTTTCAGAGTTTCACAGTGAATTACCAAGAAACAACATAGGAAACCACTGGGAACGGTGAAGTCACATATAGATCCTTTGGTGTGTCAGGTGAAGCACACTACCCAAAAGACTCCAGCGTTCTTGAAACCAGTGTTTGCTCTTTAGTCTACTGTATCAACTCGAAAGCTCACTGAAGCATACAATGAAGCAGAACAACAACGGCACAGCAAGGGCATAATTCCATCTGTTGAAATCGTTTGATTATCTGTATATGGTGGTTAGAATTTCATCTGGTTGAAAACTGTTGCTGGCCTCCTTCGGAACACAGTCTTTATGAGTTAACAATAAGTGCAACAACAACTTTTAGAAAGACATACATGAGAACCAGATAGCATCTCATATCTTCAGTTCAAAGAGCTACATCTGTACTTTCAGTAGTACATACGTTACTCTGCCCGGAAAACAAGATATGTCGAGACATCGCTATCTCTGCTTCTGCCTTCAATAGAATGCCACCCGTCACTATCTCCCACAATGAATGCCATCACCGCCCGGACAGGGAAGAGAAAGCAATAACTTCTGTTATAATTGCTAGAAATTGTGATGTTCTCTCCTGTTTCAAAGAATGATGCTTTGCCTGATATAATTTCTAAGCTAGGTCTCTTTGAAAACACGGTATTTTCAGAGTTTCACAGTGAATTACCAAGAAACAACATAGGAAACCACTGTGAACGGTGAAGTCACATATAAATCCTTTGGTGTGTCAGGTGAAACACACTACCCAAAAGACTCCAGCGTTCCTGAAACCACTGTTTGCTCTTTAGTCTACTGTATCAACTCGAAAGCTCACTGAAGCATACAATGAAGCAGAACAACAACGGCACAGCAAGGGCATAATTCCATCTGTTGAAATCGTTTGATTATCTGTATATGGTGGTTAGAATTTCATCTGGTTGAAAACTGTTGCTGGCCTGCTTCGGAACACAGTCTTTATGAGTTAAAAATAAAGGCAACATCAACTTTTAGAAAGACATACATGAGAACCAGATAGCATCTAATATCTTCAGTTCAAAGAGCTACATCTGTACTTTCTGTAGTACATGCGTTACTTTGCACGGAAAACAAGATATGTCCAGACATCGTTATCTCTGATTCTGCCTTCAATGGCAATGCCACCAGTCACTATCTCCCACAATGAATGCTATCACCGAACGGACAGGGAAGAGAAAGCCATAACTTCTGTTATAATTGCTAGAAATTGTGATGTTCTCTCCTGTTTCAAAGAATGATGCTTTGCCTGATATAATTTCTAAGCTAGGTCTCTTTGAAAACACGGTATTTTCAGAGTTTCACAGTGAATTACCAAGAAACAACATAGGAAACCACTGGGAACGGTGAAGTCACATATAGATCCTTTGGTGTGTCAGGTGAAGCACACTACCCAAAAGACTCCAGCGTTCTTGAAACCAGTGTTTGCTCTTTAGTCTACTGTATCAACTCGAAAGCTCACTGAAGCATACAATGAAGCAGAACAACAACGGCACAGCAAGGGCATAATTCCATCTGTTGAAATCGTTTGATTATCTGTATATGGTGGTTAGAATTTCATCTGGTTGAAAACTGTTGCTGGCCTCCTTCGGAACACAGTCTTTATGAGTTAACAATAAGTGCAACAACAACTTTTAGAAAGACATACATGAGAACCAGATAGCATCTCATATCTTCAGTTCAAAGAGCTACATCTGTACTTTCAGTAGTACATACGTTACTCTGCACGGAAAACAAGATATGTCGAAACATCGCTATCTCTGATTCTGCCTTCAATGGCAATGCCAGCAGTCACTATCTCCCACAATGAATGTCATCACCGCACGGACAGGGAAGAGAAAGCAATAACTTCTGTTATAATTTCTAGAAATTGTGATGTTCTCTCCTGTTTCAAAGAATGATGCTTTGCCTGATATAATTTCTAAGCTAGGTCTCTTTGAAAACACGGTATTTTCAGAGTTTCACAGTGAATTACCAAGAAACAACATAGGAAACCACTGTGAACGGTGAAGTCACATATAAATCCTTTGGTGTGTCAGGTGAAACACACTACCCAAAAGACTCCAGCGTTCCTGAAACCAGTGTTTGCTCTTTAGTCTACTGTATCAACTCGAAAGCTCACTGAAGCATACAATGAAGCAGAACAAAAAAGGCACAGCAAGGGCATAATTCCATCTGTTGAAATCGTTTGATTATCTGTATATGGTGGGTAGAATTTCATCTGGTTGAAAACTGTTGCTGGCCTGCTTCGGAACACAGTCTTTATGAGTTAAAAATAAAGGCAACATCAACTTTTAGAAAGACATACATGAGAACCAGATAGCATCTAATATCTTCAGTTCAAAGAGCTACATCTGTACTTTCAGTAGTACATGCGTTACTTTGCACGGAAAACAAGATATGTCCAAACATCGTTATCTCTGATTCTGCCTTCAATGGCAATGCCACCAGTCACTATCTCCCACAATGAATGCTATCACCGAACGGACAGGGAAGAGAAAGCCATAACTTCTGTTATAATTGCTAGAAATTGTGATGTTCTCTCCTGTTTCAAAGAATGATGCTTTGCCTGATATAATTTCTAAGCTAGGTCTCTTTGAAAACACGGTATTTTCAGAGTTTCACAGTGAATTACCAAGAAACAACATAGGAAACCACTGGGAACGGTGAAGTCACATATAGATCATTTGGTGTGTCAGGTGAAGCACACTACCCAAAAGACTCCAGCGTTCTTGAAACCAGTGTTTGCTCTTTAGTCTACTGTATCAACTCGAAAGCTCACTGAAGCATACAATGAAGCAGAACAACAACGGCACAGCAAGGGCATAATTCCATCTGTTGAAATCGTTTGATTATCTGTATATGGTGGTTAGAATTTCATCTGGTTGAAAACTGTTGCTGGCCTCCTTCGGAACACAGTCTTTATGAGTTAACAATAAGTGCAACAACAACTTTTAGAAAGACATACATGAGAACCAGATAGCATCTCATATCTTCAGTTCAAAGAGCTACATCTGTACTTTCAGTAGTACATACGTTACTCTGCACGGAAAACAAGATATGTCGAAACATCGCTATCTCTGATTCTGCCTTCAATGGCAATGCCAGCAGTCACTATCTCCCACAATGAATGTCATCACCGCACGGACAGGGAAGAGAAAGCAATAACTTCTGTTATAATTGCTAGAAATTGTGATGTTCTCTCCTGTTTCAAAGAATGATGCTTTACCTGATATAATTTCTAAGCTAGGTCTCTTTGAAAACACGGTATTTTCAGAGTTTCACAGTGAATTACCAAGAAACAACATAGGAAACCACTGGGAACGGTGAAGTCACATATAAATCCTTTGGTGTGTCAAGTGAAACACACTACCCAAAAGACTCCAGCGTTCCTGAAACCACTGTTTGCTCTTTAGTCTACTGTATCAACTCGAAAGCTCACTGAAGCATATAATGAAGCAGAACAACAACGGCACAGCAAGGGCATAATTCCATCTGTTGAAATCGTTTGATTATCTGTATATGGTGGTTAGAATTTCATCTGGTTGAAAACTGTTGCTGGCCTGCTTCTGAACACAGTCTTTATGAGTTAAAAATAAAGGCAACATCAACTTTTAGAAAGACATACATGAGAACCAGATAGCATCTAATATCTTCAGTTCAAAGAGCTACATCTGTACTTTCTGTAGTACATGCGTTACTTTGCACGGAAAACAAGATATGTCCAGACATCGTTTTCTCTGATTCTGCCTTCAATGGCAATGCCACCAGTCACTATCTCCCACAATGAATGCTATCACCGAACGGACAGGGAAGAGAAAGCAATAACTTCTGTTATAATTGCTAGAAATTGTGATGTTCTCTCCTGTTTCAAAGAATGATGCTTTGCCTGATATAATTTCTAAGCTAGGTCTCTTTGAAAACACGGTATTTTCAGAGTTTCACAGTGAATTACCAAGAAACAACATAGGAAACCACTGGGAACGGTGAAGTCACATATAGATCCTTTGGTGTGTCAGGTGAAGCACACTACCCAAAAGACTCCAGCGTTCTTGAAACCAGTGTTTGCTCTTTAGTCTACTGTATCAACTCGAAAGCTCACTGAAGCATACAATGAAGCAGAACAACAACGGCACAGCAAGGGCATAATTCCATCTGTTGAAATCGTTTGATTATCTGTATATGGTGGTTAGAATTTCATCTGGTTGAAAACTGTTGCTGGCCTCCTTCGGAACACAGTCTTTATGAGTTAACAATAAGTGCAACAACAACTTTTAGAAAGACATACATGAGAACCAGATAGCATCTCATATCTTCAGTTCAAAGAGCTACATCTGTACTTTCAGTAGTACATACGTTACTCTGCACGGAAAACAAGATATGTCGAAACATCGCTATCTCTGATTCTGCCTTCAATGGCAATGCCAGCGGTCACTATCTCCCACAATGAATGTCATCACCGAACGGACAGGGAAGAGAAAGCAATAACTTCTGTTATAATTGCTAGAAATTGTGATGTTCTCTCCTGTTTCAAAGAATGATCCTTTGACTGATATAATTTCTAAGCTAGGTCTCTTTGAAAACACGGTATTTTCAGAGTTTCACAGTGAATTACCAAGAAACAACATAGGAAACCACTGGGAACGCTGAAGTCACATATAGATCCTTTGGTGTGTCAGGTGAAGCACACTACCCAAAAGACTCCAGCGTTCTTGAAACCAGTGTTTGCTCTTTAGTCTACTGTATCAACTCGAAAGCTCACTGAAGCATACAATGAAGCAGAACAAAAAAGGCACAGCAAGGGCATAATTCCATCTGTTGAAATCATTTGATTATCTGTGTATGGTGGTTAGAATTTCTTCTGGTTGAAAACTGTTGCTGGTCTCCTTCGGAACACAGTATTTATGAGTTAACAATAAGTGCAACAACAACTTTTAGAAAGACATACATGAGAACCAGATAGCATCTCATATCTTCAGTTCAAAGAGCTACATCTGTACTTTCAGTAGTACATACGTTACTCTGCACGGAAAACAAGATATGTCGAAACATCGCTATCTCTGATTCTGCCTTCAATGGCAATGCCAGCAGTCACTATCTCCCACAATGAATGTCATCACCGCACGGACAGGGAAGAGAAAGCAATAACTTCTGTTATAATTGCTAGAAATTGTGATGTTCTCTCCTGTTTCAAAGAATGATGCTTTGCCTGATATAATTTCTAAGCTAGGTCTCTTTGAAAACACGGTATTTTCAGAGTTTCACAGTGAATTACCAAGAAACAACATAGGAAACCACTGTGAACGGTGAAGTCACATATAAATCCTTTGGTGTGTCAGGTGAAACACACTACCCAAAAGACTCCAGCGTTCCTGAAACCAGTGTTTGCTCTTTAGTCTACTGTATCAACTCGAAAGCTCACTGAAGCATACAATGAAGCAGAACAAAAAAGGCACAGCAAGGGCATAATTCCATCTGTTGAAATCGTTTGATTATCTGTATATGGTGGGTAGAATTTCATCTGGTTGAAAACTGTTGCTGGCCTGCTTCGGAACACAGTCTTTATGAGTTAAAAATAAAGGCAACATCAACTTTTAGAAAGACATACATGAGAACCAGATAGCATCTAATATCTTCAGTTCAAAGAGCTACATCTGTACTTTCAGTAGTACATGCGTTACTTTGCACGGAAAACAAGATATGTCCAAACATCGTTATCTCTGATTCTGCCTTCAATGGCAATGCCACCAGTCACTATCTCCCACAATGAATGCTATCACCGAACGGACAGGGAAGAGAAAGCCATAACTTCTGTTATAATTGCTAGAAATTGTGATGTTCTCTCCTGTTTCAAAGAATGATGCTTTGCCTGATATAACTTCTAAGCTAGGTCTCTTTGAAAACACGGTATTTTCAGAGTTTCACAGTGAATTACCAAGAAACAACATAGGAAACCACTGGGAACGGTGAAGTCACATATAGATCATTTGGTGTGTCAGGTGAAGCACACTACCCAAAAGACTCCAGCGTTCTTGAAACCAGTGTTTGCTCTTTAGTCTACTGTATCAACTCGAAAGCTCACTGAAGCATACAATGAAGCAGAACAACAACGGCACAGCAAGGGCATAATTCCATCTGTTGAAATCGTTTGATTATCTGTATATGGTGGTTAGAATTTCATCTGGTTGAAAACTGTTGCTGGCCTGCTTCGGAACACAGTCTTTATGAGTTAAAAATAAAGGCAACATCAACTTTTAGAAAGACATACATGAGAACCAGATAGCATCTAATATCTTCAGTTCAAAGAGCTACATCTGTACTTTCTGTAGTACATGCGTTACTTTGCACGGAAAACAAGATATGTCCAGACATCGTTATCTCTGATTCTGCCTTCAATGGCAATGCCACCAGTCACTATCTCCCACAATGAATGCTATCACCGAACGGACAGGGAAGAGAAAGCCATAACTTCTGTTATAATTGCTAGAAATTGTGATGTTCTCTCCTGTTTCAAAGAATGATGCTTTGCCTGATATAATTTCTAAGCTAGGTCTCTTTGAAAACACGGTATTTTCAGAGTTTCACAGTGAATTACCAAGAAACAACATAGGAAACCACTGGGAACGGTGAAGTCACATATAGATCCTTTGGTGTGTCAGGTGAAGCACACTACCCAAAAGACTCCAGCGTTCTTGAAACCAGTGTTTGCTCTTTAGTCTACTGTATCAACTCGAAAGCTCACTGAAGCATACAATGAAGCAGAACAACAACGGCACAGCAAGGGCATAATTCCATCTGTTGAAATCGTTTGATTATCTGTATATGGTGGTTAGAATTTCATCTGGTTGAAAACTGTTGCTGGCCTCCTTCGGAACACAGTCTTTATGAGTTAACAATAAGTGCAACAACAACTTTTAGAAAGACATACATGAGAACCAGATAGCATCTCATATCTTCAGTTCAAAGAGCTACATCTGTACTTTCAGTAGTACATACGTTACTCTGCACGGAAAACAAGATATGTCGAAACATCGCTATCTCTGATTCTGCCTTCAATGGCAATGCCAGCAGTCACTATCTCCCACAATGAATGTCATCACCGCACGGACAGGGAAGAGAAAGCAATAACTTCTGTTATAATTTCTAGAAATTGTGATGTTCTCTCCTGTTTCAAAGAATGATGCTTTGCCTGATATAATTTCTAAGCTAGGTCTCTTTGAAAACACGGTATTTTCAGAGTTTCACAGTGAATTACCAAGAAACAACATAGGAAACCACTGTGAACGGTGAAGTCACATATAAATCCTTTGGTGTGTCAGGTGAAACACACTACCCAAAAGACTCCAGCGTTCCTGAAACCAGTGTTTGCTCTTTAGTCTACTGTATCAACTCGAAAGCTCACTGAAGCATACAATGAAGCAGAACAAAAAAGGCACAGCAAGGGCATAATTCCATCTGTTGAAATCGTTTGATTATCTGTATATGGTGGGTAGAATTTCATCTGGTTGAAAACTGTTGCTGGCCTGCTTCGGAACACAGTCTTTATGAGTTAAAAATAAAGGCAACATCAACTTTTAGAAAGACATACATGAGAACCAGATAGCATCTAATATCTTCAGTTCAAAGAGCTACATCTGTACTTTCAGTAGTACATGCGTTACTTTGCACGGAAAACAAGATATGTCCAAACATCGTTATCTCTGATTCTGCCTTCAATGGCAATGCCACCAGTCACTATCTCCCACAATGAATGCTATCACCGAACGGACAGGGAAGAGAAAGCCATAACTTCTGTTATAATTGCTAGAAATTGTGATGTTCTCTCCTGTTTCAAAGAATGATGCTTTGCCTGATATAATTTCTAAGCTAGGTCTCTTTGAAAACACGGTATTTTCAGAGTTTCACAGTGAATTACCAAGAAACAACATAGGAAACCACTGGGAACGGTGAAGTCACATATAGATCATTTGGTGTGTCAGGTGAAGCACACTACCCAAAAGACTCCAGCGTTCTTGAAACCAGTGTTTGCTCTTTAGTCTACTGTATCAACTCGAAAGCTCACTGAAGCATACAATGAAGCAGAACAACAACGGCACAGCAAGGGCATAATTCCATCTGTTGAAATCGTTTGATTATCTGTATATGGTGGTTAGAATTTCATCTGGTTGAAAACTGTTGCTGGCCTCCTTCGGAACACAGTCTTTATGAGTTAACAATAAGTGCAACAACAACTTTTAGAAAGACATACATGAGAACCAGATAGCATCTCATATCTTCAGTTCAAAGAGCTACATCTGTACTTTCAGTAGTACATACGTTACTCTGCACGGAAAACAAGATATGTCGAAACATCGCTATCTCTGATTCTGCCTTCAATGGCAATGCCAGCAGTCACTATCTCCCACAATGAATGTCATCACCGCACGGACAGGGAAGAGAAAGCAATAACTTCTGTTATAATTGCTAGAAATTGTGATGTTCTCTCCTGTTTCAAAGAATGATGCTTTACCTGATATAATTTCTAAGCTAGGTCTCTTTGAAAACACGGTATTTTCAGAGTTTCACAGTGAATTACCAAGAAACAACATAGGAAACCACTGGGAACGGTGAAGTCACATATAAATCCTTTGGTGTGTCAAGTGAAACACACTACCCAAAAGACTCCAGCGTTCCTGAAACCACTGTTTGCTCTTTAGTCTACTGTATCAACTCGAAAGCTCACTGAAGCATACAATGAAGCAGAACAACAACGGCACAGCAAGGGCATAATTCCATCTGTTGAAATCGTTTGATTATCTGTATATGGTGGTTAGAATTTCATCTGGTTGAAAACTGTTGCTGGCCTGCTTCTGAACACAGTCTTTATGAGTTAAAAATAAAGGCAACATCAACTTTTAGAAAGACATACATGAGAACCAGATAGCATCTAATATCTTCAGTTCAAAGAGCTACATCTGTACTTTCAGTAGTACATGCGTTACTTTGCACGGAAAACAAGATATGTCCAGACATCGTTTTCTCTTATTCTGCCTTCAATGGCAATGCCACCAGTCACTATCTCCCACAATGAATGCTATCACCGAACGGACAGGGAAGAGAAAGCAATAACTTCTGTTATAATTGCTAGAAATTGTGATGTTCTCTCCTGTTTCAAAGAATGATGCTTTGCCTGATATAATTTCTAAGCTAGGTCTCTTTGAAAACACGGTATTTTCAGAGTTTCACAGTGAATTACCAAGAAACAACATAGGAAACCACTGGGAACGGTGAAGTCACATATAGATCCTTTGGTGTGTCAGGTGAAGCACACTACCCAAAAGACTCCAGCGTTCTTGAAACCAGTGTTTGCTCTTTAGTCTACTGTATCAACTCGAAAGCTCACTGAAGCATACAATGAAGCAGAACAACAACGGCACAGCAAGGGCATAATTCCATCTGTTGAAATCGTTTGATTATCTGTATATGGTGGTTAGAATTTCATCTGGTTGAAAACTGTTGCTGGCCTCCTTCGGAACACAGTCTTTATGAGTTAACAATAAGTGCAACAACAACTTTTAGAAAGACATACATGAGAACCAGATAGCATCTCATATCTTCAGTTCAAAGAGCTACATCTGTACTTTCAGTAGTACATACGTTACTCTGCACGGAAAACAAGATATGTCGAAACATCGCTATCTCTGATTCTGCCTTCAATGGCAATGCCAGCGGTCACTATCTCCCACAATGAATGTCATCACCGAACGGACAGGGAAGAGAAAGCAATAACTTCTGTTATAATTGCTAGAAATTGTGATGTTCTCTCCTGTTTCAAAGAATGATCCTTTGACTGATATAATTTCTAAGCTAGGTCTCTTTGAAAACACGGTATTTTCAGAGTTTCACAGTGAATTACCAAGAAACAACATAGGAAACCACTGGGAACGCTGAAGTCACATATAGATCCTTTGGTGTGTCAGGTGAAGCACACTACCCAAAAGACTCCAGCGTTCTTGAAACCAGTGTTTGCTCTTTAGTCTACTGTATCAACTCGAAAGCTCACTGAAGCATACAATGAAGCAGAACAAAAAAGGCACAGCAAGGGCATAATTCCATCTGTTGAAATCATTTGATTATCTGTGTATGGTGGTTAGAATTTCTTCTGGTTGAAAACTGTTGCTGGTCTCCTTCGGAACACAGTATTTATGAGTTAACAATAAGTGCAACAACAACTTTTAGAAAGACATACATGAGAACCAGATAGCATCTCATATCTTCAGTTCAAAGAGCTACATCTGTACTTTCAGTAGTACATACGTTACTCTGCACGGAAAACAAGATATGTCGAAACATCGCTATCTCTGATTCTGCCTTCAATGGCAATGCCAGCAGTCACTATCTCCCACAATGAATGTCATCACCGCACGGACAGGGAAGAGAAAGCAATAACTTCTGTTATAATTGCTAGAAATTGTGATGTTCTCTCCTGTTTCAAAGAATGATGCTTTGCCTGATATAATTTCTAAGCTAGGTCTCTTTGAAAACACGGTATTTTCAGAGTTTCACAGTGAATTACCAAGAAACAACATAGGAAACCACTGTGAACGGTGAAGTCACATATAAATCCTTTGGTGTGTCAGGTGAAACACACTACCCAAAAGACTCCAGCGTTCCTGAAACCAGTGTTTGCTCTTTAGTCTACTGTATCAACTCGAAAGCTCACTGAAGCATACAATGAAGCAGAACAAAAAAGGCACAGCAAGGGCATAATTCCATCTGTTGAAATCGTTTGATTATCTGTATATGGTGGGTAGAATTTCATCTGGTTGAAAACTGTTGCTGGCCTGCTTCGGAACACAGTCTTTATGAGTTAAAAATAAAGGCAACATCAACTTTTAGAAAGACATACATGAGAACCAGATAGCATCTAATATCTTCAGTTCAAAGAGCTACATCTGTACTTTCAGTAGTACATGCGTTACTTTGCACGGAAAACAAGATATGTCCAAACATCGTTATCTCTGATTCTGCCTTCAATGGCAATGCCACCAGTCACTATCTCCCACAATGAATGCTATCACCGAACGGACAGGGAAGAGAAAGCCATAACTTCTGTTATAATTGCTAGAAATTGTGATGTTCTCTCCTGTTTCAAAGAATGATGCTTTGCCTGATATAACTTCTAAGCTAGGTCTCTTTGAAAACACGGTATTTTCAGAGTTTCACAGTGAATTACCAAGAAACAACATAGGAAACCACTGGGAACGGTGAAGTCACATATAGATCATTTGGTGTGTCAGGTGAAGCACACTACCCAAAAGACTCCAGCGTTCTTGAAACCAGTGTTTGCTCTTTAGTCTACTGTATCAACTCGAAAGCTCACTGAAGCATACAATGAAGCAGAACAACAACGGCACAGCAAGGGCATAATTCCATCTGTTGAAATCGTTTGATTATCTGTATATGGTGGTTAGAATTTCATCTGGTTGAAAACTGTTGCTGGCCTGCTTCGGAACACAGTCTTTATGAGTTAAAAATAAAGGCAACATCAACTTTTAGAAAGACATACATGAGAACCAGATAGCATCTAATATCTTCAGTTCAAAGAGCTACATCTGTACTTTCTGTAGTACATGCGTTACTTTGCACGGAAAACAAGATATGTCCAGACATCGTTATCTCTGATTCTGCCTTCAATGGCAATGCCACCAGTCACTATCTCCCACAATGAATGCTATCACCGAACGGACAGGGAAGAGAAAGCAATAACTTCTGTTATAATTGCTAGAAATTGTGATGTTCTCTCCTGTTTCAAAGAATGATGCTTTGCCTGATATAATTTCTAAGCTAGGTCTCTTTGAAAACACGGTATTTTCAGAGTTTCACAGTGAATTACCAAGAAACAACATAGGAAACCACTGGGAACGGTGAAGTCACATATAGATCCTTTGGTGTGTCAGGTGAAGCACACTACCCAAAAGACTCCAGCGTTCTTGAAACCAGTGTTTGCTCTTTAGTCTACTGTATCAACTCGAAAGCTCACTGAAGCATACAATGAAGCAGAACAACAACGGCACAGCAAGGGCATAATTCCATCTGTTGAAATCATTTGATTATCTGTATATGGTGGTTAGAATTTCATCTGGTTGAAAACTGTTGCTGGCCTCCTTCGGAACACAGTCTTTATGAGTTAACAATAAGTGCAACAACAACTTTTAGAAAGACATACATGAGAACCAGATAGCATCTCATATCTTCAGTTCAAAGAGCTACATCTGTACTTTCAGTACTACATACGTTACTCTGCACGGAAAACAAGATATGTCGAAACATCGCTATCTCTGATTCTGCCTTCAATGGCAATGCCAGCGGTCACTATCTCCCACAATGAATGTCATCACCGAACGGACAGGGAAGAGAAAGCAATAACTTCTGTTATAATTGCTAGAAATTGTGATGTTCTCTCCTGTTTCAAAGAATGATCCTTTGACTGATATAATTTCTAAGCTAGGTCTCTTTGAAAACACGGTATTTTCAGAGTTTCACAGTGAATTACCAAGAAACAACATAGGAAACCACTGTGAACGGTGAAGTCACATATAGATCCTTTGATGTGTCAGGTGAAGCACACTACCGAAAAGACTCCAGCGTTCTTGAAACCAGTGTTTGCTCTTTAGTCTACTGTATCAACTCGAAAGCTCACTGAAGCATACAATGAAGCAGAACAACAACGGCACAGCAAGGGCATAATTCCATCTGTTGAAATCGTTTGATTATCTGTATATGGTGGTTAGAATTTCATCTGGTTGAAAACTGTTGCTGGCCTCCTTCGGAACACAGTCTTTATGAGTTAACAATAAGTGCAACAACAACTTTTAGAAAGACATACATGAGAACCAGATAGCATCTCATATCTTCAGTTAAAAGAGCTACATCTGTACTTTCAGTAGTACATGCGTTACTCTGCATGTAAAACAAGATATGTCGAAACATCGCTATCTCTGATTCTGCCTTCAATGGCAATGCCACCGGTCACTATCTCCCACAATGTATGCCATCACCGCACGGACAGGGAAGAGAAAGCAATAACTTCTGTTATAATTGCTAGAAATTGTGATGTTCTCTCCTGTTTCAAATAATGATGCTTTGCCTGATATAATTTCTAAGCTAGGTCTCTTTGAAAACACGGTATTTTCAGAGTTTCACAGTGAATTACCAAGAAACAACATAGGAAACCACTGTGAACGGTGAAGTCACATATAAATCCTTTGGTGTGTCAGGTGAAACACACTACCCAAAAGACTCCAGCGTTCCTGAAACCAGTGTTTGCTCTTTAGTCTACTGTATCAACTCGAAAGCTCACTGAAGCATACAATGAAGCAGAACAACAAAGGCACAGCAAGGGCATAATTCCATCTGTTGAAATCGTTTGATTATCTGTATATGGTGGTTAGAATTTCATCTGGTTGAAAACTGTTGCTGGCCTGCTTCGGAACACAGTCTTTATGAGTTAAAAATAAAGGCAACATCAACTTTTAGAAAGACATACATGAGAACCAGATAGCATCTAATATCTTCAGTTCAAAGAGCTACATCTGTACTTTCAGTAGTACATGCGTTACTTTGCACGGAAAACAAGATATGTCCAGACATCGTTATCTCTGATTCTGCCTTCAATGGCAATGCCACCAGTCACTATCTCCCACAATGAATGCTATCACCGAACGGACAGGGAAGAGAAAGCAATAACTTCTGTTATAATTGCTAGAAATTGTGATGTTCTCTCCTGTTTCAAAGAATGATGCTTTGCCTGATATATTTTCTAAGCTAGGTCTCTTTGAAAACACGGTATTTTCAGATTTTCACAGTGAATTACCAAGAAACAACATAGGAAACCACTGTGAACGGTGAAGTCACATATAGATCCTTTGGTGTGTCAGGTGAAGTACACTACCCAAAAGACTCCAGCGTTCTTGAAACCAGTGTTTGCTCTTTAGTCTACTGTATCAACTCGAAAGCTCACTGAAGCATACAATGAAGCAGAACAACAACGGCACAGCAAGGGCATAAGTCCATCTGTTGAAATCGTTTGATTATCTGTATATGGTGGTAAGAATTTCTTCTGGTTGAAAACTGTTGCTGGCCTCCTTCGGAACACAGTCTTTATGAGTTAACAATAAGTGCAACAACAACTTTTAGAAAGACATACATGAGAACCAGATAGCATCTCATATCTTCAGTTCAAAGAGCTACATCTGTACTTTCAGTAGTACATGCGTTACTCTGCACGGAAAACAAGATATGTCGAAACATCGCTATCTCTGATTCTGCCTTCAATGGCAATGCCAGCGGTCACTATCTCCCACAATGAATGTCATCACCGCACGGACAGGGAAGAGAAAGCAATAACTTCTGTTATAATTGCTAGAAATTGTGATGTTCTCTCCTGTTTCAAAGAATGATGCTTTGCCTGATATAATTTCTAAGCTAGGTCTCTTTGAAAACACGGTATTTTCAGAGTTTCACAGTGAATTACCAAGAAACAACATAGGAAACCACTGGGAACGGTGAAGTCACATATAGATCCTTTGGTGTGTCAGGTGAAGCACACTACCCAAAAGACTCCAGCGTTCTTGAAACCAGTGTTTGCTCTTTAGTCTACTGTATCAACTCGAAAGCTCACTGAAGCATACAATGAAGCAGAACAACAACGGCACAGCAAGGGCATAATTCCATCTGTTGAAATCGTTTGATTATCTGTGTATGGTGGTTAGAATTTCTTCTGGTTGAAAACTGTTGCTGGCCTGCTTCGGAACACAGTATTTATGAGTTAACAATAAGTGCAACAACAACTTTCAGAAAGACATACATGAGAACCAGATAGCATCTAATATCTTCAGTTCAAAGAGCTACATCTGTACTTTCAGTAGTACATGCGTTACTCTGCCCGGAAAACAAGATATGTCGAGACATCGCTATCTCTGATTCTGCCTTCAATGGCAATGCCAGCGGTCACTATCTCCCACAATGAATGTCATCACCGCACGGACAGGGAAGAGAAAGCAATAACTTCTGTTATAATTGCTAGAAATTGTGATGTTCTCTCCTGTTTCAAAGAATGATGCTTTGCCTGATATAATTTCTAAGCTAGGTCTCTTTGAAAACACGGTATTTTCAGAGTTTCACAGTGAATTACCAAGAAACAACATAGGAAACCACTGTGAACAGTGAAGTCACATATAAATCCTTTGGTGTGTCAGGTGAAACACACTACCCAAAAGACTCCAGCGTTCCTGAAACCAGTGTTTGCTCTTTAGTCTACTGTATCAACTCGAAAGCTCACTGAAGCATACAATGAAGCAGAACAACAACGGCACAGCAAGGGCATAATTCCATCTGTTGAAATCGTTTGATTATCTGTATATGGTGGTTAGAATTTCACCTGGTTGAAAACTGTTGCTGGCCTGCTTCGGAACACAGTCTTTATGAGTTAAAAATAAAGGCAACATCAACTTTTAGAAAGACATACATGAGAACCAGATAGCATCTAATATCTTCAGTTCAAACAGCTACATCTGTACTTTCAGTAGTACATGCGTTACTTTGCACGGAAAACAAGATATGTCCAAACATAGTTATCTCTGATTCTGCCTTCAATGGCAATGCCACCAGTCACTATCTCCCACAATGAATGCTATCACCGAACGGACAGGGAAGAGAAAGCAATAACTTCTGTTATAATTGCTAGAAATTGTGATGTTCTCTCCTGTTTCAAAGAATGATGCTTTGCCTGATATAATTTCTAAGCTAGGTCTCTTTGAAAACACGGTATTTTCAGAGTTTCACAGTGAATTACCAAGAAACAACATAGGAAACCACTGGGAACGGTGAAGTCTCATATAGATCCTTTGGTGTGTCAGGTGAAGCACACTACCCAAAAGACTCCAGCGTTCTTGAAACCAGTGTTTGCTCTTTAGTCTACTGTATCAACTCGAAAGCTCACTGAAGCATACAATGAAGCAGAACAACAACGGCACAGCAAGGGCATAATTCCATGTGTTGAAATCGTTTGATTATCTGTATATGGTGGTTAGAATTTCATCTGGTTGAAAACTGTTGCTGGCCTCCTTCGGAACACAGTCTTTATGAGTTAACAATAAGTGCAACAACAACTTTTAGAAAGACATACATGAGAACCAGATAGCATCTCATATCTTCAGTTCAAAGAGCTACATCTGTACTTTCAGTACTACATACGTTACTCTGCACGGAAAACAAGATATGTCGAAACATCGCTATCTCTGATTCTGCCTTCAATGGCAATGCCAGCGGTCACTATCTCCCACAATGAATGTCATCACCGCACGGACAGGGAAGAGAAAGCAATAACTTCTGTTATAATTGCTAGAAATTGTGATGTTCTCTCCTGTTTCAAAGAATGATGCTTTGCCTGATATAATTTCTAAGCTAGGTCTCTTTGAAAACACGGTATTTTCAGAGTTTCACAGTGAATTACCAAGAAACAACATAGGAAACCACTGTGAACGGTGAAGTCACATATAGATCCTTTGATGTGTCAGGTGAAGCACACTACCCAAAAGACTCCAGCGTTCTTGAAACCAGTGTTTGCTCTTTAGTCTACTGTATCAACTCGAAAGCTCACTGAAGCATACAATGAAGCAGAACAACAACGGCACAGCAAGGGCATAATTCCATCTGTTGAAATCGTTTGATTATCTGTATATGGTGGTTAGAATTTCATCTGGTTGAAAACTGTTGCTGGGCTCCTTCGGAACACAGTATTTATGAGTTAACAATAAGTGCAACAACAACTTTCAGAAAGACATACATGAGAACCAGATAGCATCTCATATCTTCAGTTCAAAGAGCTACATCTGTACTTTCAGTAGTACATGCGTTACTCTGCACGTAAAACAAGATATGTCGAAACATCGCTATCTCTGATTCTGCCTTCAATGGCAATGCCAGCGGTCACTATCTCCCACAATGAATGTCATCACCGCACGGACAGGGAAGAGAAAGCAATAACTTCTGTTATAATTGCTAGAAATTGTGATGTTCTCTCCTGTTTCAAAGAATGATGCTTTGCCTGATATAATTTCTAAGCTAGGTCTCTTTGAAAACACGGTATTTTCAGAGTTTCACAGTGAATTACCAAGAAACAACATAGGAAACCACTGTGAACGGTGAAGTCATATATAGATCCTTTGGTGTGTCAGGTGAAGCACACTACCCAAAAGACTCCAGCGTTCTTGAAACCAGTGTTTGCTCTTTAGTCTACTGTATCAACTCGAAAGCTCACTGAAGCATACAATGAAGCAGAACAACAACGGCACAGCAAGGGCATAATTCCATCTGTTGAAATCGTTTGATTATCTGTGTATGGTGGTTAGAATTTCTTCTGGTTGAAAACTGTTGCTGGCCTGCTTCGGAACACAGTATTTATGAGTTAACAATAAGTGCAACAACAACTTTCAGAAAGACATACATGAGAACCAGATAGCATCTAATATCTTCAGTTCAAAGAGCTACATCTGTACTTTCAGTAGTACATGCGTTACTCTGCCCGGAAAACAAGATATGTCGAGACATCGCTATCTCTGATTCTGCCTTCAATGGCAATGCCAGCGGTCACTATCTCCCACAATGAATGTCATCACCGCACGGACAGGGAAGAGAAAGCAATAACTTCTGTTATAATTGCTAGAAATTGTGATGTTCTCTCCTGTTTCAAAGAATGATGCTTTGCCTGATATAATTTCTAAGCTAGGTCTCTTTGAAAACACGGTATTTTCAGAGTTTCACAGTGAATTACCAAGAAACAACATAGGAAACCACTGTGAACGGTGAAGTCACATATAAATCCTTTGGTGTGTCAGGTGAAACACACTACCCAAAAGACTACAGCGTTCCTGAAACCAGTGTTTGCTCTTTAGTCTACTGTATCAACTGGAAAGCTCACTGAAGCATACAATGAAGCAGAACAACAACGGCACAGCAAGGGCATAATTCCATCTGTTGAAATCGTTTGATTATCTGTATATGGTGGTTAGAATTTCACCTGGTTGAAAACTGTTGCTGGCCTGCTTCGGAACACAGTATTTATGAGTTAAAAATAAAGGCAACATCAACTTTTAGAAAGACATACATGAGAACCAGATAGCATCTAATATCTTCAGTTCAAAGAGCTACATCTGTACTTTCAGTAGTACATGCGTTACTTTGCACGGAAAACAAGATATGTCCAGACATCGTTATCTCTGATTCTGCCTTCAATGGCAATGCCACCAGTCACTATCTCCCACAATGAATGCTATCACCGAACGGACAGGGAAGAGAAAGCAATAACTTCTGTTATAATTGCTAGAAATTGTGATGTTCTCTCCTGTTTCAAAGAATGATGCTTTGCCTGATATATTTTCTAAGCTAGGTCTCTTTGAAAACACGGTATTTTCAGATTTTCACAGTGAATTACCAAGAAACAACATAGGAAACCACTGTGAACGGTGAAGTCACCTATAGATCCTTTTGTGTGTCAGGTGAAGTACACTACCCAAAAGACTCCAGCGTTCTTGAAACCAGTGTTTGCTCTTTAGTCTACTGTATCAACTCGAAAGCTCACTGAAGCATACAATGAAGCAGAACAACAACGGCACAGCAAGGGCATAATTCCATCTGTTGAAATCGTTTGATTATCTGTATATGGTGGTTAGAATTTCTTCTGGTTGAAAACTGTTGCTGGCCTCCTTCGGAACACAGTCTTTATGAGTTAACAATAAGTGCAACAACAACTTTTAGAAAGACATACATGAGAACCAGATAGCATCTCATATCTTCAGTTCAAAGAGCTACATCTGTACTTTCAGTACTACATACGTTACTCTGCACGGAAAACAAGATATGTCGAAACATCGCTATCTCTGATTCTGCCTTCAATGGCAATGCCAGCGGTCACTATCTCCCACAATGAATGTCATCACCGCACGGACAGGGAAGAGAAAGCAATAACTTCTGTTATAATTGCTAGAAATTGTGATGTTCTCTCCTGTTTCAAAGAATGATGCTTTGCCTGATATAATTTCTAAGCTAGGTCTCTTTGAAAACACGGTATTTTCAGAGTTTCACAGTGAATTACCAAGAAACAACATAGGAAACCACTGGGAACGGTGAAGTCACATATAGATCCTTTGGTGTGTCAGGTGAAGCACACTACCCAAAAGACTCCAGCGTTCTTGAAACCAGTGTTTGCTCTTTAGTCTACTGTATCAACTCGAAAGCTCACTGAAGCATACAATGAAGCAGAACAACAACGGCACAGCAAGGGCATAATTCCATGTGTTGAAATCGTTTGATTATCTGTATATGGTGGTTAGAATTTCACCTGGTTGAAAACTGTTGCTGGCCTCCTTCGGAACACAGTCTTTATGAGTTAACAATAAGTGCAACAACAACTTTTAGAAAGACATACATGAGAACCAGATAGCATCTCATATCTTCAGTTCAAAGAGCTACATCTGTACTTTCAGTACTACATACGTTACTCTGCACGGAAAACAAGATATGTCGAAACATCGCTATCTCTGATTCTGCCTTCAATGGCAATGCCAGCGGTCACTATCTCCCACAATGAATGTCATCACCGCACGGACAGGGAAGAGAAAGCAATAACTTCTGTTATAATTGCTAGAAATTGTGATGTTCTCTCCTGTTTCAAAGAATGATGCTTTGCCTGATATAATTTCTAAGCTAGGTCTCTTTGAAAACACGGTATTTTCAGAGTTTCACAGTGAATTACCAAGAAACAACATAGGAAACCACTGTGAACGGTGAAGTCACATATAGATCCTTTGATGTGTCAGGTGAAGCACACTACCGAAAAGACTCCAGCGTTCTTGAAACCAGTGTTTGCTCTTTAGTCTACTGTATCAACTCGAAAGCTCACTGAAGCATACAATGAAGCAGAACAACAACGGCACAGCAAGGGCATAATTCCATCTGTTGAAATCGTTTGATTATCTGTATATGGTGGTTAGAATTTCATCTGGTTGAAAACTGTTGCTGGCCTCCTTCGGAACACAGTCTTTATGAGTTAACAATAAGTGCAACAACAACTTTTAGAAAGACATACATGAGAACCAGATAGCATCTCATATCTTCAGTTCAAAGAGCTACATCTGTACTTTCAGTAGTACATGCGTTACTCTGCACGTAAAACAAGATATGTCGAAACATCGCTATCTCTGATTCTGCCTTCAATGGCAATGCCACCGGTCACTATCTCCCACAATGTATGCCATCACCGCACGGAAAGGGAAGAGAAAGCAATAACTTCTGTTATAATTGCTAGAAATTGTGATGTTCTCTCCTGTTTCAAATAATGATGCTTTGCCTGATATAATTTCTAAGCTAGGTCTCTTTGAAAACACGGTATTTTCAGAGTTTCACAGTGAATTACCAAGAAACAACATAGGAAACCACTGTGAACGGTGAAGTCACATATAGATCCTTTGGTGTGTCAGGTGAAGTACACTACCCAAAAGACTCCAGCGTTCTTGAAACCAGTGTTTGCTCTTTAGTCTACTGTATCAACTCGAAAGCTCACTGAAGCATACAATGAAGCAGAACAACAACGGCACAGCAAGGGCATAAGTCCATCTGTTGAAATCGTTTGATTATCTGTATATGGTGGTAAGAATTTCTTCTGGTTGAAAACTGTTGCTGGCCTCCTTCGGAACACAGTCTTTATGAGTTAACAATAAGTGCAACAACAACTTTTAGAAAGACATACATGAGAACCAGATAGCATCTCATATCTTCAGTTCAAAGAGCTACATCTGTACTTTCAGTAGTACATGCGTTACTCTGCACGGAAAACAAGATATGTCGAAACATCGCTATCTCTGATTCTGCCTTCAATGGCAATGCCAGCGGTCACTATCTCCCACAATGAATGTCATCACCGCACGGACAGGGAAGAGAAAGCAATAACTTCTGTTATAATTGCTAGAAATTGTGATGTTCTCTCCTGTTTCAAAGAATGATGCTTTGCCTGATATAATTTCTAAGCTAGGTCTCTTTGAAAACACGGTATTTTCAGAGTTTCACAGTGAATTACCAAGAAACAACATAGGAAACCACTGGGAACGGTGAAGTCACATATAGATCCTTTGGTGTGTCAGGTGAAGCACACTACCCAAAAGACTCCAGCGTTCTTGAAACCAGTGTTTGCTCTTTAGTCTACTGTATCAACTCGAAAGCTCACTGAAGCATACAATGAAGCAGAACAACAACGGCACAGCAAGGGCATAATTCCATCTGTTGAAATCGTTTGATTATCTGTGTATGGTGGTTAGAATTTCTTCTGGTTGAAAACTGTTGCTGGCCTGCTTCGGAACACAGTATTTATGAGTTAACAATAAGTGCAACAACAACTTTCAGAAAGACATACATGAGAACCAGATAGCATCTAATATCTTCAGTTCAAAGAGCTACATCTGTACTTTCAGTAGTACATGCGTTACTCTGCCCGGAAAACAAGATATGTCGAGACATCGCTATCTCTGATTCTGCCTTCAATGGCAATGCCAGCGGTCACTATCTCCCACAATGAATGTCATCACCGCACGGACAGGGAAGAGAAAGCAATAACTTCTGTTATAATTGCTAGAAATTGTGATGTTCTCTCCTGTTTCAAAGAATGATGCTTTGCCTGATATAATTTCTAAGCTAGGTCTCTTTGAAAACACGGTATTTTCAGAGTTTCACAGTGAATTACCAAGAAACAACATAGGAAACCACTGTGAACAGTGAAGTCACATATAAATCCTTTGGTGTGTCAGGTGAAACACACTACCCAAAAGACTCCAGCGTTCCTGAAACCAGTGTTTGCTCTTTAGTCTACTGTATCAACTCGAAAGCTCACTGAAGCATACAATGAAGCAGAACAACAACGGCACAGCAAGGGCATAATTCCATGTGTTGAAATCGTTTGATTATCTGTATATGGTGGTTAGAATTTCACCTGGTTGAAAACTGTTGCTGGCCTGCTTCGGAACACAGTCTTTATGAGTTAAAAATAAAGGCAACATCAACTTTTAGAAAGACATACATGAGAACCAGATAGCATCTAATATCTTCAGTTCAAAGAGCTACATCTGTACTTTCAGTAGTACATGCGTTACTTTGCACGGAAAACAAGATATGTCCAAACATAGTTATCTCTGATTCTGCCTTCAATGGCAATGCCACCAGTCACTATCTCCCACAATGAATGCTATCACCGAACGGACAGGGAAGAGAAAGCAATAACTTCTGTTATAATTGCTAGAAATTGTGATGTTCTCTCCTGTTTCAAAGAATGATGCTTTGCCTGATATAATTTCTAAGCTAGGTCTCTTTGAAAACACGGTATTTTCAGAGTTTCACAGTGAATTACCAAGAAACAACATAGGAAACCACTGGGAACGGTGAAGTCACATATAGATCCTTTGGTGTGTCAGGTGAAGCACACTACACAAAAGACTCCAGCGTTCTTGAAACCAGTGTTTGCTCTTTAGTCTACTGTATCAACTCGAAAGCTCACTGAAGCATACAATGAAGCAGAACAACAACGGCACAGCAAGGGCATAATTCCATGTGTTGAAATCGTTTGATTATCTGTATATGGTGGTTAGAATTTCATCTGGTTGAAAACTGTTGCTGGCCTCCTTCGGAACACAGTCTTTATGAGTTAACAATAAGTGCAACAACAACTTTTAGAAAGACATACATGAGAACCAGATAGCATCTCATATCTTCAGTTCAAAGAGCTACATCTGTACTTTCAGTACTACATACGTTACTCTGCACGGAAAACAAGATATGTCGAAACATCGCTATCTCTGATTCTGCCTTCAATGGCAATGCCAGCGGTCACTATCTCCCACAATGAATGTCATCACCGCACGGACAGGGAAGAGAAAGCAATAACTTCTGTTATAATTGCTAGAAATTGTGATGTTCTCTCCTGTTTCAAAGAATGATGCTTTGCCTGATATAATTTCTAAGCTAGGTCTCTTTGAAAACACGGTATTTTCAGAGTTTCACAGTGAATTACCAAGAAACAACATAGGAAACCACTGTGAACGGTGAAGTCACATATAGATCCTTTGATGTGTCAGGTGAAGCACACTACCGAAAAGACTCCAGCGTTCTTGAAACCAGTGTTTGCTCTTTAGTCTACTGTATCAACTCGAAAGCTCACTGAAGCATACAATGAAGCAGAACAACAACGGCACAGCAAGGGCATAATTCCATCTGTTGAAATCGTTTGATTATCTGTATATGGTGGTTAGAATTTCTTCTGGTTGAAAACTGTTGCTGGCCTCCTTCGGAACACAGTCTTTATGAGTTAACAATAAGTGCAACAACAACTTTTAGAAAGACATACATGAGAACCAGATAGCATCTCATATCTTCAGTTCAAAGAGCTACATCTGTACTTTCAGTAGTACATGCGTTACTCTGCACGTAAAACAAGATATGTCGAAACATCGCTATCTCTGATTCTGCCTTCAATGGCAATGCCACCGGTCACTATCTCCCACAATGTATGCCATCACCGCACGGACAGGGAAGAGAAAGCAATAACTTCTGTTATAATTGCTAGAAATTGTGATGTTCTCTCCTGTTTCAAATAATGATGCTTTGCCTGATATAATTTCTAAGCTAGGTCTCTTTGAAAACACGGTATTTTCAGAGTTTCACAGTGAATTACCAAGAAACAACATAGGAAACCACTGTGAACGGTGAAGTCACATATAAATCCTTTGGTGTGTCAGGTGAAACACACTACCCAAAAGACTCCAGCGTTCCTGAAACCAGTGTTTGCTCTTTAGTCTACTGTATCAACTCGAAAGCTCACTGAAGCATACAATGAAGCAGAACAACAAAGGCACAGCAAGGGCATAATTCCATCTGTTGAAATCGTTTGATTATCTGTATATGGTGGTTAGAATTTCATCTGGTTGAAAACTGTTGCTGGCCTGCTTCGGAACACAGTCTTTATGAGTTAAAAATAAAGGCAACATCAACTTTTAGAAAGACATACATGAGAACCAGATAGCATCTAATATCTTCAGTTCAAAGAGCTACATCTGTACTTTCAGTAGTACATGCGTTACTTTGCACGGAAAACAAGATATGTCCAGACATCGTTATCTCTGATTCTGCCTTCAATGGCAATGCCACCAGTCACTATCTCCCACAATGAATGCTATCACCGAACGGACAGGGAAGAGAAAGCAATAACTTCTGTTATAATTGCTAGAAATTGTGATGTTCTCTCCTGTTTCAAAGAATGATGCTTTGCCTGATATATTTTCTAAGCTAGGTCTCTTTGAAAACACGGTATTTTCAGATTTTCACAGTGAATTACCAAGAAACAACATAGGAAACCACTGTGAACGGTGAAGTCACCTATAGATCCTTTTGTGTGTCAGGTGAAGTACACTACCCAAAAGACTCCAGCGTTCTTGAAACCAGTGTTTGCTCTTTAGTCTACTGTATCAACTCGAAAGCTCACTGAAGCATACAATGAAGCAGAACAACAACGGCACAGCAAGGGCATAATTCCATCTGTTGAAATCGTTTGATTATCTGTATATGGTGGTTAGAATTTCTTCTGGTTGAAAACTGTTGCTGGCCTCCTTCGGAACACAGTCTTTATGAGTTAACAATAAGTGCAACAACAACTTTTAGAAAGACATACATGAGAACCAGATAGCATCTCATATCTTCAGTTCAAAGAGCTACATCTGTACTTTCAGTAGTACATGCGTTACTTTGCACGGAAAACAAGATATGTCCAAACATAGTTATCTCTGATTCTGCCTTCAATGGCAATGCCACCAGTCACTATCTCCCACAATGAATGCTATCACCGAACGGACAGGGAAGAGAAAGCAATAACTTCTGTTATAATTGCTAGAAATTGTGATGTTCTCTCCTGTTTCAAAGAATGATGCTTTGCCTGATATAATTTCTAAGCTAGGTCTCTTTGAAAACACGGTATTTTCAGAGTTTCACAGTGAATTACCAAGAAACAACATAGGAAACCACTGGGAACGGTGAAGTCACATATAGATCCTTTGGTGTGTCAGGTGAAGCACACTACACAAAAGACTCCAGCGTTCTTGAAACCAGTGTTTGCTCTTTAGTCTACTGTATCAACTCGAAAGCTCACTGAAGCATACAATGAAGCAGAACAACAACGGCACAGCAAGGGCATAATTCCATGTGTTGAAATCGTTTGATTATCTGTATATGGTGGTTAGAATTTCATCTGGTTGAAAACTGTTGCTGGCCTCCTTCGGAACACAGTCTTTATGAGTTAACAATAAGTGCAACAACAACTTTTAGAAAGACATACATGAGAACCAGATAGCATCTCATATCTTCAGTTCAAAGAGCTACATCTGTACTTTCAGTACTACATACGTTACTCTGCACGGAAAACAAGATATGTCGAAACATCGCTATCTCTGATTCTGCCTTCAATGGCAATGCCAGCGGTCACTATCTCCCACAATGAATGTCATCACCGC
This sequence comes from Furipterus horrens, assembly GCF_987537825.1. Classification (NCBI taxonomy): domain Eukaryota; kingdom Metazoa; phylum Chordata; class Mammalia; order Chiroptera; family Furipteridae; genus Furipterus; species Furipterus horrens. The sequence goes on from NW_028327188.1 coordinate 6,808,174, forward strand.
ACGGACAGGGAAGAGAAAGCAATAACTTCTGTTATAATTGCTAGAAATTGTGATGTTCTCTCCTGTTTCAAAGAATGATGCTTTGCCTGATATAATTTCTAAGCTAGGTCTCTTTGAAAACACGGTATTTTCAGAGTTTCACAGTGAATTACCAAGAAACAACATAGGAAACCACTGTGAACGGTGAAGTCACATATAGATCCTTTGATGTGTCAGGTGAAGCACACTACCGAAAAGACTCCAGCGTTCTTGAAACCAGTGTTTGCTCTTTAGTCTACTGTATCAACTCGAAAGCTCACTGAAGCATACAATGAAGCAGAACAACAACGGCACAGCAAGGGCATAATTCCATCTGTTGAAATCGTTTGATTATCTGTATATGGTGGTTAGAATTTCATCTGGTTGAAAACTGTTGCTGGCCTCCTTCGGAACACAGTCTTTATGAGTTAACAATAAGTGCAACAACAACTTTTAGAAAGACATACATGAGAACCAGATAGCATCTCATATCTTCAGTTCAAAGAGCTACATCTGTACTTTCAGTAGTACATGCGTTACTCTGCACGTAAAACAAGATATGTCGAAACATCGCTATCTCTGATTCTGCCTTCAATGGCAATGCCACCGGTCACTATCTCCCACAATGTATGCCATCACCGCACGGACAGGGAAGAGAAAGCAATAACTTCTGTTATAATTGCTAGAAATTGTGATGTTCTCTCCTGTTTCAAATAATGATGCTTTGCCTGATATAATTTCTAAGCTAGGTCTCTTTGAAAACACGGTATTTTCAGAGTTTCACAGTGAATTACCAAGAAACAACATAGGAAACCACTGTGAACGGTGAAGTCACATATAAATCCTTTGGTGTGTCAGGTGAAACACACTACCCAAAAGACTCCAGCGTTCCTGAAACCAGTGTTTGCTCTTTAGTCTACTGTATCAACTCGAAAGCTCACTGAAGCATACAATGAAGCAGAACAACAAAGGCACAGCAAGGGCATAATTCCATCTGTTGAAATCGTTTGATTATCTGTATATGGTGGTTAGAATTTCATCTGGTTGAAAACTGTTGCTGGCCTGCTTCGGAACACAGTCTTTATGAGTTAAAAATAAAGGCAACATCAACTTTTAGAAAGACATACATGAGAACCAGATAGCATCTAATATCTTCAGTTCAAAGAGCTACATCTGTACTTTCAGTAGTACATGCGTTACTTTGCACGGAAAACAAGATATGTCCAGACATCGTTATCTCTGATTCTGCCTTCAATGGCAATGCCACCAGTCACTATCTCCCACAATGAATGCTATCACCGAACGGACAGGGAAGAGAAAGCAATAACTTCTGTTATAATTGCTAGAAATTGTGATGTTCTCTCCTGTTTCAAAGAATGATGCTTTGCCTGATATATTTTCTAAGCTAGGTCTCTTTGAAAACACGGTATTTTCAGATTTTCACAGTGAATTACCAAGAAACAACATAGGAAACCACTGTGAACGGTGAAGTCACCTATAGATCCTTTTGTGTGTCAGGTGAAGTACACTACCCAAAAGACTCCAGCGTTCTTGAAACCAGTGTTTGCTCTTTAGTCTACTGTATCAACTCGAAAGCTCACTGAAGCATACAATGAAGCAGAACAACAACGGCACAGCAAGGGCATAATTCCATCTGTTGAAATCGTTTGATTATCTGTATATGGTGGTTAGAATTTCTTCTGGTTGAAAACTGTTGCTGGCCTCCTTCGGAACACAGTCTTTATGAGTTAACAATAAGTGCAACAACAACTTTTAGAAAGACATACATGAGAACCAGATAGCATCTCATATCTTCAGTTCAAAGAGCTACATCTGTACTTTCAGTACTACATACGTTACTCTGCACGGAAAACAAGATATGTCGAAACATCGCTATCTCTGATTCTGCCTTCAATGGCAATGCCAGCGGTCACTATCTCCCACAATGAATGTCATCACCGCACGGACAGGGAAGAGAAAGCAATAACTTCTGTTATAATTGCTAGAAATTGTGATGTTCTCTCCTGTTTCAAAGAATGATGCTTTGCCTGATATAATTTCTAAGCTAGGTCTCTTTGAAAACACGGTATTTTCAGAGTTTCACAGTGAATTACCAAGAAACAACATAGGAAACCACTGTGAACGGTGAAGTCACATATAGATCCTTTGATGTGTCAGGTGAAGCACACTACCCAAAAGACTCCAGCGTTCTTGAAACCAGTGTTTGCTCTTTAGTCTACTGTATCAACTCGAAAGCTCACTGAAGCATACAATGAAGCAGAACAACAACGGCACAGCAAGGGCATAATTCCATCTGTTGAAATCGTTTGATTATCTGTATATGGTGGTTAGAATTTCATCTGGTTGAAAACTGTTGCTGGCCTCCTTCGGAACACAGTCTTTATGAGTTAACAATAAGTGCAACAACAACTTTTAGAAAGACATACATGAGAACCAGATAGCATCTCATATCTTCAGTTCAAAGAGCTACATCTGTACTTTCAGTAGTACATGCGTTACTCTGCACGTAAAACAAGATATGTCGAAACATCGCTATCTCTGATTCTGCCTTCAATGGCAATGCCACCGGTCACTATCTCCCACAATGTATGCCATCACCGCACGGACAGGGAAGAGAAAGCAATAACTTCTGTTATAATTGCTAGAAATTGTGATGTTCTCTCCTGTTTCAAATAATGATGCTTTGCCTGATATAATTTCTAAGCTAGGTCTCTTTGAAAACACGGTATTTTCAGAGTTTCACAGTGAATTACCAAGAAACAACATAGGAAACCACTGTGAACGGTGAAGTCACATATAAATCCTTTGGTGTGTCAGGTGAAACACACTACCCAAAAGACTCCAGCGTTCCTGAAACCAGTGTTTGCTCTTTAGTCTACTGTATCAACTCGAAAGCTCACTGAAGCATACAATGAAGCAGAACAACAACGGCACAGCAAGGGCATAATTCCATCTGTTGAAATCGTTTGATTATCTGTATATGGTGGTTAGAATTTCATCTGGTTGAAAACTGTTGCTGGCCTGCTTCGGAACACAGTCTTTATGAGTTAAAAATAAAGGCAACATCAACTTTTAGAAAGACATACATGAGAACCAGATAGCATCTAATATCTTCAGTTCAAAGAGCTACATCTGTACTTTCAGTAGTACATGCGTTACTTTGCACGGAAAACAAGATATGTCCAGACATCGTTATCTCTGATTCTGCCTTCAATGGCAATGCCACCAGTCACTATCTCCCACAATGAATGCTATCACCGAACGGACAGGGAAGAGAAAGCAATAACTTCTGTTATAATTGCTAGAAATTGTGATGTTCTCTCCTGTTTCAAAGAATGATGCTTTGCCTGATATATTTTCTAAGCTAGGTCTCTTTGAAAACACGGTATTTTCAGATTTTCACAGTGAATTACCAAGAAACAACATAGGAAACCACTGTGAACGGTGAAGTCACCTATAGATCCTTTTGTGTGTCAGGTGAAGTACACTACCCAAAAGACTCCAGCGTTCTTGAAACCAGTGTTTGCTCTTTAGTCTACTGTATCAACTCGAAAGCTCACTGAAGCATACAATGAAGCAGAACAACAACGGCACAGCAAGGGCATAATTCCATCTGTTGAAATCGTTTGATTATCTGTATATGGTGGTTAGAATTTCTTCTGGTTGAAAACTGTTGCTGGCCTCCTTCGGAACACAGTCTTTATGAGTTAACAATAAGTGCAACAACAACTTTTAGAAAGACATACATGAGAACCAGATAGCATCTCATATCTTCAGTTCAAAGAGCTACATCTGTACTTTCAGTACTACATACGTTACTCTGCACGGAAAACAAGATATGTCGAAACATCGCTATCTCTGATTCTGCCTTCAATGGCAATGCCAGCGGTCACTATCTCCCACAATGAATGTCATCACCGCACGGACAGGGAAGAGAAAGCAATAACTTCTGTTATAATTGCTAGAAATTGTGATGTTCTCTCCTGTTTCAAAGAATGATGCTTTGCCTGATATAATTTCTAAGCTAGGTCTCTTTGAAAACACGGTATTTTCAGAGTTTCACAGTGAATTACCAAGAAACAACATAGGAAACCACTGTGAACGGTGAAGTCACATATAGATCCTTTGATGTGTCAGGTGAAGCACACTACCCAAAAGACTCCAGCGTTCTTGAAACCAGTGTTTGCTCTTTAGTCTACTGTATCAACTCGAAAGCTCACTGAAGCATACAATGAAGCAGAACAACAACGGCACAGCAAGGGCATAATTCCATCTGTTGAAATCGTTTGATTATCTGTATATGGTGGTTAGAATTTCATCTGGTTGAAAACTGTTGCTGGCCTCCTTCGGAACACAGTCTTTATGAGTTAACAATAAGTGCAACAACAACTTTTAGAAAGACATACATGAGAACCAGATAGCATCTCATATCTTCAGTTCAAAGAGCTACATCTGTACTTTCAGTAGTACATGCGTTACTCTGCACGTAAAACAAGATATGTCGAAACATCGCTATCTCTGATTCTGCCTTCAATGGCAATGCCACCGGTCACTATCTCCCACAATGTATGCCATCACCGCACGGACAGGGAAGAGAAAGCAATAACTTCTGTTATAATTGCTAGAAATTGTGATGTTCTCTCCTGTTTCAAAGAATGATGCTTTGCCTGATATAATTTCTAAGCTAGGTCTCTTTGAAAACACGGTATTTTCAGAGTTTCACAGTGAATTACCAAGAAACAACATAGGAAACCACTGTGAACGGTGAAGTCACATATAAATCCTTTGGTGTGTCAGGTGAAACACACTACCCAAAAGACTCCAGCGTTCCTGAAACCAGTGTTTGCTCTTTAGTCTACTGTATCAACTCGAAAGCTCACTGAAGCATACAATGAAGCAGAACAACAACGGCACAGCAAGGGCATAAGTCCATCTGTTGAAATCGTTTGATTATCTGTATATGGTGGTAAGAATTTCTTCTGGTTGAAAACTGTTGCTGGCCTCCTTCGGAACACAGTCTTTATGAGTTAACAATAAGTGCAACAACAACTTTTAGAAAGACATACATGAGAACCAGATAGCATCTCATATCTTCAGTTCAAAGAGCTACATCTGTACTTTCAGTAGTACATGCGTTACTCTGCACGGAAAACAAGATATGTCGAAACATCGCTATCTCTGATTCTGCCTTCAATGGCAATGCCAGCGGTCACTATCTCCCACAATGAATGTCATCACCGCACGGACAGGGAAGAGAAAGCAATAACTTCTGTTATAATTGCTAGAAATTGTGATGTTCTCTCCTGTTTCAAAGAATGATGCTTTGCCTGATATAATTTCTAAGCTAGGTCTCTTTGAAAACACGGTATTTTCAGAGTTTCACAGTGAATTACCAAGAAACAACATAGGAAACCACTGTGAACGGTGAAGTCATATATAGATCCTTTGGTGTGTCAGGTGAAGCACACTACCCAAAAGACTCCAGCGTTCTTGAAACCAGTGTTTGCTCTTTAGTCTACTGTATCAACTCGAAAGCTCACTGAAGCATACAATGAAGCAGAACAACAACGGCACAGCAAGGGCATAATTCCATCTGTTGAAATCGTTTGATTATCTGTGTATGGTGGTTAGAATTTCTTCTGGTTGAAAACTGTTGCTGGCCTGCTTCGGAACACAGTATTTATGAGTTAACAATAAGTGCAACAACAACTTTCAGAAAGACATACATGAGAACCAGATAGCATCTAATATCTTCAGTTCAAAGAGCTACATCTGTACTTTCAGTAGTACATGCGTTACTCTGCCCGGAAAACAAGATATGTCGAGACATCGCTATCTCTGATTCTGCCTTCAATGGCAATGCCAGCGGTCACTATCTCCCACAATGAATGTCATCACCGCACGGACAGGGAAGAGAAAGCAATAACTTCTGTTATAATTGCTAGAAATTGTGATGTTCTCTCCTGTTTCAAAGAATGATGCTTTGCCTGATATAATTTCTAAGCTAGGTCTCTTTGAAAACACGGTATTTTCAGAGTTTCACAGTGAATTACCAAGAAACAACATAGGAAACCACTGTGAACGGTGAAGTCACATATAAATCCTTTGGTGTGTCAGGTGAAACACACTACCCAAAAGACTACAGCGTTCCTGAAACCAGTGTTTGCTCTTTAGTCTACTGTATCAACTGGAAAGCTCACTGAAGCATACAATGAAGCAGAACAACAACGGCACAGCAAGGGCATAATTCCATCTGTTGAAATCGTTTGATTATCTGTATATGGTGGTTAGAATTTCACCTGGTTGAAAACTGTTGCTGGCCTGCTTCGGAACACAGTATTTATGAGTTAAAAATAAAGGCAACATCAACTTTTAGAAAGACATACATGAGAACCAGATAGCATCTAATATCTTCAGTTCAAAGAGCTACATCTGTACTTTCAGTAGTACATGCGTTACTTTGCACGGAAAACAAGATATGTCCAAACATAGTTATCTCTGATTCTGCCTTCAATGGCAATGCCACCAGTCACTATCTCCCACAATGAATGCTATCACCGAACGGACAGGGAAGAGAAAGCAATAACTTCTGTTATAATTGCTAGAAATTGTGATGTTCTCTCCTGTTTCAAAGAATGATGCTTTGCCTGATATAATTTCTAAGCTAGGTCTCTTTGAAAACACGGTATTTTCAGAGTTTCACAGTGAATTACCAAGAAACAACATAGGAAACCACTGGGAACGGTGAAGTCACATATAGATCCTTTGGTGTGTCAGGTGAAGCACACTACCCAAAAGACTCCAGCGTTCTTGAAACCAGTGTTTGCTCTTTAGTCTACTGTATCAACTCGAAAGCTCACTGAAGCATACAATGAAGCAGAACAACAACGGCACAGCAAGGGCATAATTCCATGTGTTGAAATCGTTTGATTATCTGTATATGGTGGTTAGAATTTCATCTGGTTGAAAACTGTTGCTGGCCTCCTTCGGAACACAGTCTTTATGAGTTAACAATAAGTGCAACAACAACTTTTAGAAAGACATACATGAGAACCAGATAGCATCTCATATCTTCAGTTCAAAGAGCTACATCTGTACTTTCAGTACTACATACGTTACTCTGCACGGAAAACAAGATATGTCGAAACATCGCTATCTCTGATTCTGCCTTCAATGGCAATGCCAGCGGTCACTATCTCCCACAATGAATGTCATCACCGCACGGACAGGGAAGAGAAAGCAATAACTTCTGTTATAATTGCTAGAAATTGTGATGTTCTCTCCTGTTTCAAAGAATGATGCTTTGCCTGATATAATTTCTAAGCTAGGTCTCTTTGAAAACACGGTATTTTCAGAGTTTCACAGTGAATTACCAAGAAACAACATAGGAAACCACTGTGAACGGTGAAGTCACATATAGATCCTTTGATGTGTCAGGTGAAGCACACTACCGAAAAGACTCCAGCGTTCTTGAAACCAGTGTTTGCTCTTTAGTCTACTGTATCAACTCGAAAGCTCACTGAAGCATACAATGAAGCAGAACAACAACGGCACAGCAAGGGCATAATTCCATCTGTTGAAATCGTTTGATTATCTGTATATGGTGGTTAGAATTTCATCTGGTTGAAAACTGTTGCTGGCCTCCTTCGGAACACAGTCTTTATGAGTTAACAGTAAGTGCAACAACAACTTTTAGAAAGACATACATGAGAACCAGATAGCATCTCATATCTTCAGTTCAAAGAGCTACATCTGTACTTTCAGTAGTACATGCGTTACTCTGCACGTAAAACAAGATATGTCGAAACATCGCTATCTCTGATTCTGCCTTCAATGGCAATGCCACCGGTCACTATCTCCCACAATGTATGCCATCACCGCACGGACAGGGAAGAGAAAGCAATAACTTCTGTTATAATTGCTAGAAATTGTGATGTTCTCTCCTGTTTCAAATAATGATGCTTTGCCTGATATAATTTCTAAGCTAGGTCTCTTTGAAAACACGGTATTTTCAGAGTTTCACAGTGAATTACCAAGAAACAACATAGGAAACCACTGTGAACGGTGAAGTCACATATAAATCCTTTGGTGTGTCAGGTGAAACACACTACCCAAAAGACTCCAGCGTTCCTGAAACCAGTGTTTGCTCTTTAGTCTACTGTATCAACTCGAAAGCTCACTGAAGCATACAATGAAGCAGAACAACAAAGGCACAGCAAGGGCATAATTCCATCTGTTGAAATCGTTTGATTATCTGTATATGGTGGTTAGAATTTCATCTGGTTGAAAACTGTTGCTGGCCTGCTTCGGAACACAGTCTTTATGAGTTAAAAATAAAGGCAACATCAACTTTTAGAAAGACATACATGAGAACCAGATAGCATCTAATATCTTCAGTTCAAAGAGCTACATCTGTACTTTCAGTAGTACATGCGTTACTTTGCACGGAAAACAAGATATGTCCAGACATCGTTATCTCTGATTCTGCCTTCAATGGCAATGCCACCAGTCACTATCTCCCACAATGAATGCTATCACCGAACGGACAGGGAAGAGAAAGCAATAACTTCTGTTATAATTGCTAGAAATTGTGATGTTCTCTCCTGTTTCAAAGAATGATGCTTTCCCTGATATATTTTCTAAGCTAGGTCTCTTTGAAAACACGGTATTTTCAGATTTTCACAGTGAATTACCAAGAAACAACATAGGAAACCACTGTGAACGGTGAAGTCACCTATAGATCCTTTTGTGTGTCAGGTGAAGTACACTACCCAAAAGACTCCAGCGTTCTTGAAACCAGTGTTTGCTCTTTAGTCTACTGTATCAACTCGAAAGCTCACTGAAGCATACAATGAAGCAGAACAACAACGGCACAGCAAGGGCATAATTCCATCTGTTGAAATCGTTTGATTATCTGTATATGGTGGTTAGAATTTCTTCTGGTTGAAAACTGTTGCTGGCCTCCTTCGGAACACAGTCTTTATGAGTTAACAATAAGTGCAACAACAACTTTTAGAAAGACATACATGAGAACCAGATAGCATCTCATATCTTCAGTTCAAAGAGCTACATCTGTACTTTCAGTACTACATACGTTACTCTGCACGGAAAACAAGATATGTCGAAACATCGCTATCTCTGATTCTGCCTTCAATGGCAATGCCAGCGGTCACTATCTCCCACAATGAATGTCATCACCGCACGGACAGGGAAGAGAAAGCAATAACTTCTGTTATAATTGCTAGAAATTGTGATGTTCTCTCCTGTTTCAAAGAATGATGCTTTGCCTGATATAATTTCTAAGCTAGGTCTCTTTGAAAACACGGTATTTTCAGAGTTTCACAGTGAATTACCAAGAAACAACATAGGAAACCACTGTGAACGGTGAAGTCACATATAGATCCTTTGATGTGTCAGGTGAAGCACACTACCGAAAAGACTCCAGCGTTCTTGAAACCAGTGTTTGCTCTTTAGTCTACTGTATCAACTCGAAAGCTCACTGAAGCATACAATGAAGCAGAACAACAACGGCACAGCAAGGGCATAATTCCATCTGTTGAAATCGTTTGATTATCTGTATATGGTGGTTAGAATTTCATCTGGTTGAAAACTGTTGCTGGCCTCCTTCGGAACACAGTCTTTATGAGTTAACAA